>NW_017728886.1:250755620-250756791 GCF_001723895.1 Crocodylus porosus | reverse complement strand
TGTTCATCTTGTGGTCAATGATGACCCCCAAGTCTCTTTCTTCCATAGTGCTAGCCAGCGTAGCACTGCCAAGTCTATAAGGATGCTGCAGGTTTTTCCTCCAACGGTAGAGAACCTTGCATTTTTCAGTGTTAAACACCATCAGGTTCTCGTCCTATTTTCTGAGCCTGTCCAGGTCAGCCTGGATCGCTCTCCTGTCTTCAGATATAGATGCTTTGCACCAAAGTTTGGTGTCATTGGCAAACGTGGCCAGTCTGCTTCCGACTCCAATGTTGACATCATTAATGAAGATGTTGTACAATATGAGTCCAAAGACAGAGCCTTGGGGGACCCCACTGGTCACAGGACACCATGACGACTGACTTCCATCAATTACCATCCTCTGAGTCCAACCACAGAGCCAATTTCCCAGCCAGTGTAAGGCCACAATTGGCCAGTTTCACCAAGAGGTGATCATGGGATAACAGATCAAAGGCTTTTTTGAAGACAAGATATATGACATCAATCTCTCCCCTCCCTTGTTCAGGTGATAGGTCACCTGGTCATAAAAGGAAATGAGATTGGTCAAGCAAGACCTACCTACAACAAACCCATGCTGGCTGTCTCTCAGGATGTTGACATCAGCCAGTTCATTAAGGATGGCCTCTTTAATAAACTTTTCTAAGACCTTCCCCGGGATAAAAGTCAAGCTGATAGTTAGCCTATAGTTAGCTGAATCCACTTTTCTCCCTTTCTTGAAGATGGGCTCCACATTGGCCTTCTTCCAGTCTTCGGGCACTACACCAGAGCACCAGGAGTTCTCAAAGATCTGTGCCAGATGCTGGGTTATGATGCTCACCAGCTCCTTGAGTACCCTGGGGTGTAGATTGTCAGGGCCGGCTGACTTGAAGGTATCCAGCCTCTCAAGTTGTTCCTTCATGCGGTCACCATTAATGGAGGGCAGGGGATCTCCATCACCCAGACCTCCCTGTCTTGTAGTGGGCATGGGCATCCCACGGGACTGATGAGAGACCAATGTAAAGTACCCATTTAATAGGTTGGCTTTTTCCTGGGTGTCAGTTGTCCCATCTGGTTCAGCAGGGGTCCAATGTTGCCCTTGCTTTTCCTCTGGTTCCCCACATATCTGAAAAAGGACTTTTTATTGTCCTTGATGAATCATAGAATCATAGAA
>NW_017728886.1:250722829-250755609 GCF_001723895.1 Crocodylus porosus | reverse complement strand
CTGGTCACCAATATCAGCTTGCAGGGACGTGTAGCTTTCCTTAACATAGAGAGCTACACCCCCCGCCCCTTTTATCTACGTAATCTCTCCTGTACAAGGTATAGCTGTCTATACCTGTGGTACAGTCATGGGTGGAGTCCCATCAGGTCTCCGTTATCCCAATGACATCATAATTATTTGTGTGAAGTAGGAGAACAAGTTCCTCCTGCTTATTCCCCAGGCTCCTGGCATTTGTATATAGGCAGGCAAGTGTCCTGTTGGGGTCTCTTGCCTTGCCCACAGAATGTACCAGGGCTGGGGCTGGAGTGGGCTCCCTTAAATGCCTTGCCTTGCTGGCTTTGCAAGGTTTGCTCAGTGGGCCAGCAGTGGCGTTAGTCCCCCCGTTCCCTAGCGGGCTTAGTTTAAAGCCTGGTGAAGCAGGTCAGCCAGTCTGGCTGAGAAGAGCCTCCTCCCCAGTGGAGAGGTGGAGACCATCTCTTCCCAGCAGCTCGCTGCCTCTCTCACCAAAGAGCAGGCTGTGGTCATGGAAGCCAAAGCCTTCCCAATGACACCAGTGCTACAGTCTAGTATTGGTTTGCAATTGTTTGAGGATTTTCAACAACATTGTGTGGGTTCAAGGGAGGGGTGATATGTCATAACCAGCAGTTTGCGATTTATGGGGGGTTTTCTTCTGTACTGCAGTGGTTCTTCACATGGTATTTGAGTGGCTTTTTCAAACATGTGATCTATCTGTCTGGAGGAGTGTCCTTGTTGGGTGAAAGCCTTTTTAAGATTAGTGAGATAGCAATCCCAGGTGTTCTCTTAAGTGCAAATTCAGTGGTATCTGAGGGCTTGGCTGTATATCACAGCTTTTTTGGTGTGTTTAGGGTAATTGCTGGTTCTGTGCAGATATATATGCTGGTCTGTGGGTTTCTGGTGTAACGTGGTCTGTAACTTATCATTCTGGAAATCATCGTGTCTAAAAAGGAGATGTTGGTGCTGGAGTATTCTAGAGAAAGTTGGATGGAGGGATGGTAATTGTTGAATTTCTGATGGAACTCAATCAGAGATTGCAGGTTTTCAGTCCAAATGATGAAGATGTCATTAATATATCTTAAGTATAGCAAGGATTTGATGGTGCAGTTCTTGAGGAAGTCTTCTTCCAGGTGGCTTATAAAAAGGTTGGAATACTGTGGGACCATTTTGGTGCCCATAGCTGTTCCCATCGTCTGGAGGAAGTGTTGGTTATTAAAAGTGAAATTGTGTGTGAAGATGAAGTGTATAAGGGCAATAATATCTTTGGCTCTGTATTCGGAGTTGTAATCTTGTTCCAACAGAGAAATAGTGAAACTAAAATGAAACAAAAAGCATTGAAACAGCTTTGAAATGAAATGAGGGCACAGCCGGCTGCACCAGCCCCGCAGAGCACAGCCCTGGTTCTGCCCACCTCCTGCCACTGGGATGTGCTCCATGGGGCTGGTGGAGCTGATTGGAGCACAGTGCCAGCTCTGCCTGCATCCCGCCGCTGGGCTCCATGGGGCTGGTGAAGCCAATCGGAGTGCAGTCCGGTTGCAAAAGGTGGGCAGAGCCAGGGCTGCACTTCACCTCCTGCTGCGCAGAGCTCCATGAAGCCTGGTGCTGGGTGCGGCTGTGCCCAGCACCGATCCCAGGTGGCAGCAGCAGCCGCCTGTCATCGGCACAGATTCGGGGGCCCACACCCTCAGGAGAAGTTTGGCCCTAAAGTCCTCCTGGGGGTGCGGGCCCCTAGATCTGCGGCAGGATGACAGGAGGCCACCACTGCTCCCTGGGCCCAGCAGCAGCATCTGTCTTTCCTGGCGCTGGGTGAGAGACGCACCCAGCACCAGTCTGAGGTGGCAGTGGCAGCCTCCTGTCATCCACCACAGAGTCGGGGGCCTGAACCCCCAGGAGGAGCCTGGCACAGCCTGGCATCCCTTCTGGGGGGTGTGAGCCCCTGGATCTGTGCCCCGGATGAGAGGGGGCTCAGGCTGCCTCTCCTACCTGGGACCAATGCTGGATGCGGGCTGTGCCCAGCACTAGACAAGATTGCCACTGCTGCAGATTGAGCATCCTCTCATCTGGTGCAGATCCAGGGGCTTACACCCCCTGGAGGAGTCTGGTACAGCCCCACAGCCCTCCCAGGAGTGTGGGCCACCAGATCTGCTGCTGCCTGGGGCCAGTGGCAGCATCTGTCTTACCCAGCACTGGTTGTAGGCTGCACCCAGTGCTGGTCCCAAGCGACAGCAGCAATGTCCTGTCATCTGGCACAGATCCAGGGGCCTGCATTCCCAAGAGTAGTCCAGCCCCTGCAGCCCTTATCGGGGTGTGAGCCCCCAGATCTGCATGCCGGTTGAGAGGAGGCTGCTGACAAATTTTGTTTTCAAGACTTTGAGGTGCAATTTCCAAGAAACCTCTGCACCTATTTTCTTGAAACTTGGCAGCATTCATGCCCTCAGAAGGTATCATCCCTGCAATTTGCATCTGAATCAAGCAGCAAATGAAAACTTTTTAGGCATTTTCATGATTCCCTATTATAGGCTATGGGCGAAATGTTGAAATGAGTCAAAACAGCAGAACAGTTTCAATGAAATAAAATGGGACAGTGCTTCAAAACAAAATTAAACAATGAAATGAAACACTGTCGCCTTGAAACGGCAAAACAGACATCAAAACAAAACATTGGTGTTTCACACAGCCCTAGTGCCCAAGGAACCAGTGATCATAACGAGCTTTCCTGTCTCTAAAATTTATGATTTTTTTTAATTGCCTAGAATCAACCAGAATCTAAAGAATTAAAACATTATTCTAGAAAATATAAAGTATACATACAGGATGTTTGTATTAGTATGGTTATCCTTTGAAGCCAGATACCGACAGATAAGATTTTCATTTACATTAAGGCTACTTTGCAATGCAGCAAAAAAGATAAAAGGGCCTTTCAGCCATAAGGGATGCTACTTCATAGAGCCACTGCAAGTATTAATTCAAATTACATACACTGGAGGTTATTCAGGTTAGCTTGAGTGAGAACGATCACACTACCAAATGACATAGCACAGAGTGACTGGATTATTACCGAGAGTAAGCAGATTAGGAGCAGACAGCATTTGTGTTAGAACTTGATGAATTGTGCTAACTTGATCTTTAGCTGATATTTCCTAGTGGAGCAGTAAATTTGAGTTCACTTGAGTTTGGTTCTGCTTTCAAGGTGTTTTTGGTGTGCAGACAGGACTTAAATTGAGGGCAGAGGCTCCAATTATAACTCAAGTTACCCCTGCAATGAGGACAAGCCATTAATATAAATGAGAGTCAGGCTCAATTTTAGTTTTAAACTACAGATTTAGAAATGCTTGAATGAGAGGAATTAATCCTGTCTTCCGAATAACTTCATTAGAGCCATTTCAAATAATTTATTTTCAATGATCCAAGATAAATTATCTTTCAGCTGAGATGAGATAATAAACCTTTAATTTTATGAGTAGCTAGTAAAGTTTATCAAACATTGCTGTCTGTCACAGGAGGCTTGTATCATTTTAAACAGCTGAGAATCAGACGGATCTTTTCTGGCTTATTTATTTGTATTAAATTTGTTTGCAATGTGCTTTTATATTCTATTTAATCTGGGGGTTTTGTTCTTGGCACATTTTGTTCCAGATCTCATGCTGACATGGTCACTATAATCTTGAGTAAATAAATACATTCAAACATACAAATAGCAAGAGAGTAGCTGTAGTGGGAGACTTTGAATCTGAAACTCTTGTCCACTGAAGCCAATGAGGTTGAATGTCTCCATAAACACTTGGAATAATTAGGAACTGCAGCATTTATTCAAAGCATTCCTGTAGGCTTCTAGCTTTCTTGAATTCTTTTTGGCATTTCTCAAAAAGCCATGAATATTTATGAAGGCATGTGCTTGCACATACACTAAAGTCTGTGAATAGATTGCTGATTTCCCTAAAAATATTTGTTTTTTATGAAGCAGATGTCATTAGCAGTTTAACAGGAGTGCCCCAGTGAGGCTCATAATATGAGAACAGCTTTGTAGTGTCCACCCTGTAGAATGCATATAGACCTTTACTCAGCTAAACAACCAGACTGCAGCGGGCTATAGGAAGATCTGAAAAACTCCAAAAAACAACATACCTCAGTGTGTTCCAGAATAGCCTGCTGTGTGGTAGCTTTACAAACACATCCTTACAAAGATCTATGCAAGAGTTTGCCCAAGAACTGACAGAGCCCACATGTGTACAGGACATGGTCATCATGGGCGACTTCAATAATTCAGACATCTCCTCGGAGGAACGCTCTGCCAGATCGCATTGGTTGTGTTCCTTCCTGACCTGCATCGAAGAGCTCTTCCTGATTCAGGAGGTGCATGGGCTAGAGGTGACACTCTGCTAGACTTGGTCCTGGCCAAAGGAAACAACCTGATGACTGACTTAAATATAGAGGGCAGTCTGGGCAACAGCAATCATGAAACCATCACATTCACTGTCCATCGCAAGGCAGACAAGTCAGAGAGCAGGGTAGAAGTATTGGACTTCAAATTGCAAATTTCAAGAAGCTCAGGTCACTAGTAAGGGAAGTGCTGCAGGACCAGGGGCCAAAGGTGAAATGTGTGCCTCAAGAGTGGTCATTCCTTTAGGACGTGATCCTTGAAGCACAAAGGAAATCCATTCCCATGTGGAGAAAAGGTAGCAGAAGGGCTGGGAAGCCCTCTTGGCTAAACAGGGGCATCATGGTCCTCTTAAGAAAGAAGAAAGAGGCTTATAAACAATGGAAGCTTGGGGGCAGGCCCCAAGGAGGACTACAACAACAGCCTGCACTTGTAGGGAACAGATTAGAAAGGCTAAAGCTGTGACTGAACTTAAATTAGCAATGGGAATCAAGGACAACAAGAAGTCCTTCTTTAGGTACTTAGGGAACAGGAGGAAAACAAATGGGTATGTGGGGCCATTGCTCAACAACTCAGGACAGTGGTTACTAGGGGTGTGCGAAGTGGGCCCTATTCAATTCGGATTCAGATTCAGCCCAAATTAGGGACGGTGATTTGATACATTGATTCAGATCATTGTCCCTGATTCTGTTCGGCCAAATTCGAATCTGAAGATTTGATGCTGATTCTGAGAATCAGCGTTTCGGCCATAGGCACAGCTTTAAATGTTTTTTCTACATATCTAGAGGTACCAGCATGGCTTATGAATGCTTCAATGCTGGGGTACTTGGAGCAGCCCACAGGAGTGTGGGGGAACCCTCCACTTGCTCAGTGGTGAACCCAGAGGTGGACTGGAAGTACTGCCAGTCTACTTCCAGGTCCACTGGGGAGTGCAGTGGGAAAGGTCCCCGCATCCCCCCGCTCAGCAATTGGCCACTGACCCCGGGTGCTCCCCCCCAGACTCAGGAGGCACCAGTTGCTGAGCAGGGGAAGGTCGGGGGGGATGCACTCCCTGGCAGACCCAGAAGTGAACTGGAAGTGCTTCTGGTTCACTTTTGGGTCTGCTGTCGAGTGCACTGGGGAGCCCCCCCATGCTCCTGTGGGACACTCCATCCACCTCACCATCGCAGCTTTCACAAGCCATCTGCTACCTAGAGGTATCTAGAAAAAACATTTAAAGCTGTGTCTATGGCCAAATCACTGGATCATTCCGAATCTCTCCAAATCAATTTGGAGGGTTCTGCTTCAATTTCGAGAGATTAAAGGGTCCTCTGATTCAGTTTGGATTCAGAGATTCAGCCACCAAATTGGGCCAAATCTCCGCTGAATCAAATCAGGGACCAAAGCTTTGCACAGCCCTAGTGGTTACCAGCACTCAGGAGAAAACTGAATTCCTGATACACTATTTCGCCTCAGTATTTCACTGTGCCAAGAAGAGAATCGTGCCAGGTAGGGTGCAGAATGAGCAGGGTAGGAATGATTGTCTGCCTGCTATTGCTGTAGAACTGGTGTGTGATCAATTAAAAAAAAATTAGATACATGTAATTCAGCAGGAGCAGGTGAACTTTATCCAAGAGTGCTGAAGGAGCTGGCCAAAGTCATTACAGAACCCCTGGCAAAACTCTTCCACAACCCATGACATTCTGGAGAGGTCCCTGAGGACTGGAAGTGGCCCAGTGTTGTGCCCATCTAGAAGAAAGGGAGGAGGGAGGACCTGGCTAACCATAGGCCAATTAGCCTATAACCCTACCTCT
Organism: Crocodylus porosus; assembly: GCF_001723895.1. NCBI lineage: Eukaryota > Metazoa > Chordata > Crocodylia > Crocodylidae > Crocodylus > Crocodylus porosus. The sequence goes on along the minus strand of NW_017728886.1, from coordinate 250,749,423 downwards.
AAAGTACACCTAACTTAGATTGGGTTGGCCATTTTTAGACTGATCTAACTGTCCTGAACTTCTGTACTGTTCCCAGCACAGCTCTACACCTAGGAGAGCCTAGCTGCTGGCCCCAACATAAGGACTACACTTTTCCTATCCACCCCCTGGGCACCAGGCTATTTTCAGTCCCACAGCCTGTTCTCCAGATGGACAACACTCCCCCGCCCCCTGCAAAACAGCCCAGCCAAACCCCTCACCCTGCAAACCATCCCCAGTGCTGCTTTTACGGGCACTTACCAGTGCTGGGAACTGAGCAAGTAAGTTGGGATGGGATGGGGGGAGGGACAGGCAGGTTGGGGGTTTGTTCATTGGGGGGGAATTGGTGGGCTAAAAATAGCCCCTTATTCTGGGGGGTGGGAAAGAGAGACCCCCCCCTGCAGACCCACAGACCCCCTTGATCCTGTCAAACCCCCCCAGGCCTCAGCAACCCCCACCCCTACCCTGAAGCCCCCACCTGCCTACCTGATCCCCCCTGCATACCCTGCTAGTGCCCCTGACACCCTTCATCCCCCATGGATGCCACCTACCTCCCTATCCCTTCAACCCCCTCTAAAAGGTCCCTCATTCTGACTTACCTGAGATCAGGTGGCCATTTTTAATTCAATCTAACCTCCTCCTGACCTCCCTCACCTTAATTAATCTATAAGGCGAACATCTATTCTGCCTTTATATAAAACATACACCGAGTTACTGATCTAGTCCAACTTCCATTGAAATCAACTGAAGTCATACCTTCAAAGGGAGCAGGACTGGATCCTAAAACAATAAACAGTATCATAAAGCCTGTAAAACGTAACAGTCACTTGGACCCTTATGAGAAGTATTTGCACGTATTATTCTCAGCCCACTACTCTCTGTACTGCTCCTGTGCAAAACTGAATAATTTGTTAAATGTATTTTCCATGAGTTTGTGCACCAAAAATATTCTCATGGCGATCTTGAAGATTTTGAGAGTCATAGCTAGGAACGTAGGAATAGAGGAGTGGAAGGGGCCTACTCAGCCATTGAGTCCTGTCTTCTGAGTGCATACGTAGTCTATTAAGGGCACTTTTACATGTGCTTCACGGGCAGGGGACAGCGGTGCTTTAACTAGAGCAGCTCCGAGAGCTGCACTAATTAAAGTGCCACCGCATCTTGTGTGTCAGCATCTCCGCACTTCCGAGTGGCAGTAGAGGCACTTGAACTAAAGCTCTTTCAACAAGCTTTATTTCAAGTACCCCTGCAACCATTTTGAAATGCATGGATACTGATACATGAAACACAGAAGGTTGCTGGAGCATGGCAATTCCCACACTCCAACAGACTCAATTTATCGAGTCTGCTCTGATGCACTGGAATTCCAGCACGTTGTAGCAGCCTTGGTGCTTGTGTATAGGCACCTTACTGAAGAAATCCCCAAAGTTCCCACTGCAAGCCCTTACCCACAAAGCACAATACCTGCAATACCCTAGAGAATACTATGAATAAAAGCAGGGAGACAAGCTCACTGCCAGTGTCCTGCCATTCTAGTGCTAGACAAGTAGTTGATTAATTTATGCTCATAAAGTCCTAGGGAAAGGACTTTCCTCCACATTATAGAAGAAGACAAAAATCCCTTCATTGTCCTTGCCAATCTGACCTTGGAGAAATTTGACTCCTAACCCCAAATTTGTCAATTGATACATGCCATGTGCCACGAAACACATTTATAGAGAGCAAATACATTCATCAAAATCAACCTGCATCTTAGTAGTTTACTCAGAACGCTTATTTAGCAACACACTTTGGTCCCTAGTCAGCTTTAAGCTACTGATTTCAATGATGCTTAAGGCAAGTGGTAGAGATCCTCATTAACTTCTTTGGGAAAGGAATTATATTCAATTTAAAAATCATAATCTTGTCTTTTGTTGAACCAAATACTAAATTGATTGTCCATTACAAATAGTTCACTCAGCAGTTACCATCAGTTTTATAACATAAACCCATCACTTTTCTTTTAGGCTTGAGCTTTCCATTGTTCATGATTGAAGCCACTGAAATCAATGGAAGTCTGTTCAAGTACGTATGGAACAACAGGAGAGATTAAAGGCTTCCTGAGTTAGTCTTTTATGAGATAAATTGCTTTCCTCTTTTTACAACAGATAAAGTGGATTTTGAATGTTGATAATGTACTTTCTCAAGTACAGGCTGAGGTAGAAACATTATTTTCTTGGAATTTCAGGCAACTGAGTAAAGGAGACCTGTTGCTATTTAAGCCTCCAGTCAAATGTACTAGTAAGACAATGCAGAAAGAAGTTAAGTGCAGAACAGCAGCTTGTCTGGCAGACAGTAAGTAATTAATATTAGCCCAGAAATGGTTTTCTGTTGTCCCCAGGCTTCTAGACAATCAGTTTTTCCTGATCTGAGTTCCTGTGAGAGTATTTCTACTCACAGTAATAATATTTACAAAGAAAAGGCTATCATTGTGCAGCATTGGGCCACAAGGTGTAGGGACAGATAATGGATGTTTTCTTTTTTCCTCTATTGTGCCTCAATAAATAGAAACCCAGACATTGCCTTGGGACTATTCCCAGTATCAACAGGGAAACAGAGTAACCCCAATTAGACAAGTAGAGGATGCCACAAATGTTCACAATTAAGAACATTTAAGCTCCTTCACATTTCGAGTTTCCATAATTTTTAAATAAAAATAGTTATTCCAGTTCAAGGGCTCCACATAAAAGGATTATTAACATTTTTAAACAGCACAAATAACAGCCAGTAAAGGGATAAGCAAAACTGGTCTTGAAGAAGCCATCGGTTTTTGGTTACAGTGGTATCAAATGCTGGTAAACAATACATTTTGGATGGGCAAACAGTGCTTTCTGGCTACTTTAGAGATAAAAGCAAGGGGCTCACAAGAATACATGGAGAAATGTATGCAACAGATATTCAAAATTCAAATCATAACAGTTGATTTTTTTTCCTTATAACATGCTAGAATATTACTACCTAAGGCAGCGAATACAGCACCTGAGCCCTTCACAATATTCTATGATCTTTATCTTCATAACGCTGCTGAGATGTAGAGAAGTGCTATCACCCTGTTTACAGATGTGGAACAGAGACATGGAAATGGTAAGTAAATTGCCTAAGGACAAACAGAAAGTTTGTGGCAGAGCAAAGAAGAGAAACTATGCCTCCCAAGTCCAGAATTAGAGGCCTAACCATTAAGTCATCAATCCTTGAAGTACTCCTAGTTAAAGGAAAACATTTAAGACAACATGAAAAACCTCCTCATTATTAGTTGTAGCTCTTAAGATGGTAGCAAAATGGAAGCAAGAGCAAGCCTCAGGGTGAAGAGAACTAGTGAAAGAGACCATGGAAAGTATTTGCAATGGAAAAAAAAATAATGGATTGCAAAATAACTCTGGAGGCTTTCACATAGTGCAATTGCCCCTCTGTGCATTTGTGGCAGAAAACCACAATCAACTTATGGTTACTGCAAAATGTTTAATGTATTAGTAATATGAAAGGCTGTCTCATTAAAACAGCTGAATCATGCTCTGTGATTGACATTGAAATGTCCAAATAATTCACACTGTAAGTTGTCTTGTTCTGTGCTTTTTTTCCTTTTCTGCAATAAGCATCTGGTTCCCTGGCTAATTCTACAAAAGATGGTGTACAATGCACCCTCAATTAATAGAAAATCCTGTTGCTTGAATCAAGGTCATGTTCACTGACTGTAAGTGAGGTTTAGAGAATGGAACCATCTGGCTTCCCCAAGGCCAGGAAACACAGCAGGGCTAAGCAGGGTGACTGAGACATACTGCTTAGCTAAAAGTGTTTTAGTCTTACTTTGTTCTACTAAACTTTCTGGCCTCGGACATTTTTTTATGGCCTGATTCTTCCTAAAGTAAAGCCTTGACTGGATCATATTCTAAGTCCTTAAACACTTAGGGACTAATAGGCTTGGCTCAAAGCTATTATTATTAAGGTCATTTATATAGCATTTTACCTTTTAAAATGTCATGCTGTATTTTTTCCATATCACGGCTAAAACTTGCATATAATTTTACAATCTCAAAGAGAGGGTGTGGAAAATAGTATTGCACTGGTGATAAAAAAAAGTGATGACTAGATAATGTGAGCCTCTAAATTAGGACTTAGAATATCGTCTAGCCACTGACTTCACTCCAGGCAGAATCAGACCATCAAAAAGGTTGTCCACAGGTAGAAAGTTCAGTAGGACATAGCAAGACTAAAATATTTTAGCTAAGCAATATGTCTCAGTCATCTTAGTTTCTAAGATCCCTGCCCTTGGGGAAGCTAGATGATTTCATTATCTAAACCTCACTTACTGTCAATGAACATGACCCTGATTCCAGTAACAGTAGCAGGGGTAAACCCCAAGTGGTATAAATTATATCTGCTTAGGTTTCATCGTTCATGTCCATTCCAAAGTACCTGTTTAGGAAAGGTTTGCAAAAGGTAAACCTGCTCCCCTACCACCCAAAAGCGAAGTGCAGAAAAAGCTGCCTCCTGTGTGCACCTACCAAGTGGTAATTGCTCATTTTGTTATACCTGATCCTTGTATAATTTATATTAGTATACAAAATGAATCATAGGACATGTAACCCATTCTTCACGCATCATTCAGATGCTGGAGAGAAAGAGCAAGATTGGGTCAAAAAGAGAACTGCCCTGGTCTCTAGGTTAAAAATGGGAGGGACTGATATAAGATTACTGTCCATGGGGGGTCCTCCCCTCTATTTTTCCTTTTGCCCTGATCCAACAGTCCAGAACACGCTATTAGGATTATTTGTAGCTTGAGCCTGTGGGGCACGAGTCAGTTAAAGAATAAGGAAGAGCTGAAGAGGATCCTCTGTGTTTGATTCTCACTTCTTTGTACACTTTTTGGCCAAGAATGATTTACTGATCAAGACAGCAAGTCAAAAGAAGGGAGCAGGAAGACTTACCCTTTGTTTATATGGTCAATACTACTGATGAACAAGTACTTAAGGCTAGAAGAAGCAATTTAAAGAAATATGAACAAATGAGTAAATAACTGAAGTGTGTGGTAGGTGGGGAAAGCCAAGGTTAAAGAGGAAGTCAGAACAGTATGAAGGGGACGAATGGGAATCAAAAGCAGAGGTGAAGGAACACATATGGAACCAATGGTGGGTAGTGAATATTGGGAATGAATGAAGGAGAGGACTACAGATCATGAAAGGAGCAAGGGTCACGATGGGAAAGGAAGAGCATTGTTAAAGGAGGGCTAGTGACAGAGAGATGGAATTCAGGCAGTGAGACTGGAAGGGAAGCACTGTTTAGTAAAGACAAGGTCAAAAAGGTGACCCAGCTAGTGAATGGAAGAGTCACTCAAAGCTGAAGATCAAACAGAAGGTTAATGAAAGAAAGTGAATGGTATGGAATTGGACAAGTTGTTGATGTTAAAACTAGTCTCTTAGGCTAGGGACAGATAGTTACACATAAATCAGTTTAAGTGGTCAGCAACTGGTTTAATCCTATAACAGAACAGAAGTTCAGTACACATAAACCCCCACTTCAGGAGGGACATGGATAAGCTTAAGAGAGTCCAGGGGACTCACCCACATGATCAAAGGCCTTACAAGGAGAGGCTGAGGGACATGGCACTCTTCAGCCTGGAGAAGAGAAGACTCGGGGGGGACTTGGTGGCAGCCTATACGTACATAAGGGGGGTGCCCCAGGATCTGGGAGAACAGTTGTTCATCAGGACTCCCCAAGGGATAACAAGGTCTAATGGCCACAAACTTCTAGAAGGCCAATTTAGACCAGACATAATGAAAAATGTCTTTATGGTCCTAGTGTCCAGGGTCTGGAACAGGCTCTCCCTGGAGGAGCTGCAAGCACCTACTCTGGACTCATTCAAATAGCATGTGGATGCTTATCTTCCAGGGGTCATTTGACCCCAGTAGACTTCCTGCTTATGGCAGGGGGGCTGGACTTGACCTTGCAAGGTCCCTTCCAGCCCCTAATGTCTATGAATCTATTAAACCAGTTTCCAAATGGCCAAAACTGATTTAATATAAACCTGGTTGAATGTAGTATCAAACTTAACTAATATGGGTCAAACCAGTTTATGCAACATCTGTCCCAGACCCATTTTTGGTTTAAGTTAAACCAGAATCTTCAAGCATTAGAGCATGCTCTGCAGCCCTGGGGTGGGTTGTGCTCTCTGCTCCAGAGAGAGGGCTACCCCTGCCCCTCTGCTCTCTAGCCCAAGCAGGGGTGGCATGGCCAGACACAGGCCTGCTATGGCTCCCTGAGGTGAAGGGAACAGGCCAGAGGTTTATCCCCCACTTTGCCCCAGGGGACCCCAGCCAGGGTCTGCCAGCCACAGCCATTGCCTCCTTCACTCACCTGCAGCCAGAGAAACCCAGGCTGCGGTCCCTGGCAGGGTCAGGGGAGAAGGGATGGAGGGAAGAATTAACCCCCTCCCTGCCCCTGTCACCTTAATGGGATTATTCTGGGACAGCATCTGGTCATGCCCCCACTCCTGCCACTGGAGCGGCGAGGGGAGGGTGGGGGACCCTGATGGGGCAGCAGTCCCTGTCAGCATGCCCCCAGGAGTGCAAGCAGCAAGGGGGTTTATTCCCACCCCCTTTCCTGTCTCACTGAGTCCCTCTGCCCCTCCTCTTGCTGCTCCAGCAGCAGAGGTAGGGATCTGGCCAGATGCCAGCTGGCATGGTCCCATTAAGGTAAATGGGGGCAGGGAGGGGATTCACTCTTCCCTCCACCCCCTCTCCCACCAGGGACAGCAGCAGGGGTTTGCCAGCCCCAGCCACTGCCTCCATCATTCACCTGCAGCCAGGCAGGGAGGGGGTTAATTCCTCCTTCTGTCCCCTCTCTTGCTGGGGGCTGTAGCTGAGGTCTGCTATGCCCACCCCTCCCTCCAAGCACCAGTGCCGTTGCTTGTCCTGCGCAGTCTGTGGCAGCTCTGCCCACCCTGCTCCAGCCTGCAGTGCAGGCCCCTGCTGGGAAGAGGCTTGTGCTCCCTGGGAAACCATGACTGACAGGGGCTGCTGCCCCCATCAGGGTCCCTGCCCACTTGCTGCTCCAGTGGCAGGAGTGGGAGCATGGCCAAAGGCTGGCTGGCATGGCCCCCTTAGGTGAAGGGGGCAGGGAGGGGATTTATTTCCCCCCTCCCTCCAGTGTCTGGTGAAAGGGGCAGGGAGGGGCCTTATTCTGCTGCTTGCCCCATGCAAGGAGTGATGGGTGAAGGCGGCAGCCCTGCTGCAATCCCCGGGGGGGAGGGGACAGAAGGAGGAATTAACCTGCTCCCTGCCTGGCTGTGAGCCAGCAGTGGAAGCAGTGGCTAGGACTGGCAAATGCTGGCTGTGGTCCCGTGGGGAAAGAGGGTGTAGAGGGGAGAAATAAATCCCCTCCTACCTGCTTTGCCTCAGGTGGCCACGCCGGCCAGCCTCTGGCCATGCCCCTGCTCCTGTCACTGCAGTAGTGAAGGGGAAGCGCCAGACAAACTCCAGCCCAGGTTCATGCTGGTGGGACAGGGAGTGGGAATGAAACCCTCTGCCTGGCCAGTTCACTTGAGACTACTGCCGGGGCTCCCCCTTCAGCACATCCTCTCTGCAGCCAAGGGCATGCTTTAGCATTCCCCTGCACCATGAGCCACTGCAGGCATGTGCCTGCATTACCTGAGCCAAAAGGGAATGTCTTTTCACTTGCAAATTGGTTCAGTCTAAGCAGGTTAGACAATCCTGTGAAGACTGAATCAATTCAGGCTCTGGCTTTTTTAATGTCTGTCCCTAGCCCTAGGATGGAGGTAGGGGATGAGATAATAAGAAGAACCAACCTTAGCACTGGAGTCAGCAGGAAATAAATATATAAAGCCAGGAAGATGAGACATAATGACTAACTGGTAGAGAGAGATAGGGGGAAGTGGCTTCATAACAGGTGAAGGTGAAAGTAATAAGGACATAGGAGCTGAAGCAACAGGAGGATGAGAGTAGGACACAAATACCGTCACAGCAACCAACCTCTCAATGCCACACACGAGGAGGCACAACTACAAATGTGGAATAAGAAGCTGAAGAAAATACCTGACAGCAGAAAAATGGACATTCCAGCAGCTAAGTCCTTACCACCAGGGGCTGACAAACCACGGCAAAAGTGGTGATGTCTCAACCGCCTACGTACCAGAGTTGGATGGTACAAGGAACTAATGAAAAAGTGGGGCTATACCATTGCTTCAGCCACCTGTGACTGTGGCACAGGGCCTCTGACTATGCAACACCTGCTGCAATGCCCACTGCTCGAAGGCACATATACAATGAAAGATCTTGCAAAGTACCATAAATGAGAACAAGTACATAAAACAACATGGTTCAATGTGGTATAGAAAACAAAGCCAGATTTACCCTTTAGTGGGCCCTAGGCAAACAAACTTGTGGGCCTGGGCCCCTTAAAACCCCCTCCCCACTCCGGCACTGCTGCCCGTGGGGAGCCCAACACATTTCAAAGGGAGGGAAGTGAAAGTGGGAGGTGTGTGTGGTGGAGGTTAGAAGGAGGTGTGGCTGTATGTGTGTGTGTGTTGTGGCAATAGGGTATGTGGGGTGTATGTGTGGGAGGGGCATTGTGGAGGCAGGGTGTGGGTGTCCGGGATGTGAGTGAGAGTGGGGTTTGTGGAGGATCCCTCCCCACACTTCCCACCATGGCACACAGCCCCTGCCACCAGTGGCAGCAGCCCTCAGGGAACTCGTGGTCTGGCAAGCACCGACACCTTGCCATGTGCAGCTCTGGCCAGTGCTGCATGGCACTGGTGAAGAGCACAGCCCCACTGGCCACCTCTGTCACCGGGCTCTGCACATCCCACGTGTAGCTTTGTGCTCCCAGGGGAAGTGGTATGGACTGGAGTTGGCTGCCTTCCCTGCTCCCTGCTTCCCAGGACCTGCAGGCAGGGGCAGGAAAGGCAGCTGGGTCCAGGCCTTCCCCGGTAGTGTGGAGCTGCATGTGCCCATGGAGCCTGGCATGAGATAGGTAGCTAGTGGGGCTATGCTCCTCACTCCTGCCATATATAACTGGCGGGGACCCATGCCTGGGTCTGCAGAGGCCATGAGTGCCCCAAGGACTGCTGTTGCCAGCACCCAAATTCCCCCACTCTCTCCCATACCCACATCACAACCTCCACCCTACCCCCAGCTTCATGGTCCTGCTGCCCCCCTGGGCACAGGCTCCACACTCCTGCCCAACTGCAGCCCCCCACCCACCCTCTTCCTATCTGGTGTCTGGAGTGAGCTGGACGCTGGGGAAGGCACAAAAATCCCTGGAGTGGCAGCAGCCCCACTTGGAAGTATGTGCTGACCAGGTCGGGCCCTTCTGCAACCCCAGTGGAGGGCAGGGCCAGTCATACCGCTGCCATGGAAGGAAAGACCAGGCCCCCTGCAGCTCAGGGCCCTAGGTATGTGTCTAGTTTGCCTATGCATTAATCCAGCCCTGATAGAAACACAAGAAGAAGTCTGCAAGCTTGGAATTGGGGAAAACGTGGGGGTAACAACAGATGGAGGGAGAAAACCGGCGGACACAAGGGATGAAGAGGTTCTGAACCAGAGTAAGCTATGTTCTTTGGAGAAAGATCAAGAGTTCCCAGCTGGAGATAATGAAGGAAAACATAGAAGGAGCATTGGGAACAAGAGCAGCAGGGTTAAAGCCTGAAGGGGTGACACCCACTAACTTTTGATGAACATATGCATGGACAGGAGAAACACTATTGACCTCAAAGCCTTCAGAACAATCCCTCTACACTTCAGAATCCCCTACTCTGAGCTCCTGAAACTCTCAAGTGAGTCTTTTGTCTTTTGATGGTGTACTGAAACTCATATAAAAATATCTAATGCGTAATATGTAAAACATCCTTCCTTAAAATAACTCATTAACATGAATTAACATCATTTCCAAGTCAGAAATGGCTTTTTGTGATTGTTCTTAAGCATTCACCTAAAATTCACTATTTAAGCTATGACTCCATTGGAAAACCTATAGGGTATTCACTGAAAGCAGGTGCAAATGGGCATGAACTCAATGTTAGTTTCATAAGAAATCTAAAGGAAGAGTATAAAATATTTTTTTCTAGGTTATGCCTGGATCAGTCTTGGATCAACTTTTGCATTTTAGTTTATGATCTCTCGGGATACAATACAATAAAGATTCGTCGCCACACATGTGAGTTATAGCTGTTCTTGGTTGTGCATGTGTAGAGTAGTGGGGGAAAGGAGTGAATGTAAGGGAAAAGGATGTAAAGAAACTGCCATTGGAGCTGGATTGCTTTGGGGAGAAATGGCAGTGAATGGTGGGTGGCGTTTAAACAGAGAGGAATTTGGCTTGATTTATCACAAAATGAACCAAGACTATGATTAATATGCCATGGGTCTATACCTGTCCTAATCACTTTCCTTGTACATTTTATCTCTTCCCCCCTCCACTAGTCTGTCTTTGTCTTTTTATGTTGTATGTTCTTCAGGGCAAAATCAGTACCTGCATCTGGAAAGAACCTAACATATTTTTGGCACTACATAATTTACATTATGAATAAGGTGATTATAACTGATGAAGGATATGGATTAATCTTCCAAAGTATTTACTATGAATAAGAGTCACAAATTCCTGTGTGCTTAAACTCTCTCTCTCTCTCTCTGAAGATGATACAAGGGTTACTGTGTTGCAGGAAAAACCAGCCTTAAAATCATGACCTCAAAGATGTCTTAAGACGGACTCCCAAAAATTGAACCAGGCAGTATTTATTGACATGCCTTCAAAACATTGACCCAAGACTTATGTTAAGTGATCAGTAATAAAAATGTAATAATACTTAGTGTTTACACATTCTTATCAACCAGAGATCTCAAAGCACTCTATGATGAATATTTTCATCCCAAAATGAGGAATTTGAGACAAAGATTTCCATGGTTGTCAGTAAGAAACCTTGCAAAAGAAATTCAACTTGTGCTTAAATTAAACCAGTGTTTCTCATCCAGTGTGCTGCAGCACCCTGGGGCTCCTTGAAAATCTTTCAGGAGTGCAGCAGGGTGCCACGCAATGTTAGCACTGTTAGGTGTGCAGGCAAGATTCCCAAGATAGACCCAAAGATTTCAAATAGGAATCCATAGTGCTAAAAACACTTGGATCTGTTGTGGCCTGAGTTCTCTGCAACACAAAAATTGCTCTGTAGTAAAAAAAGTTAAGGGTCAAAATTAAGAACTGGCATTTTCTAAGGCTGCCTGGAGTCTAATGATGCATGCCTTAGGTCTGAAAAGGTTGAGGGTCACTGCACTAGACAGTGGCTCAGCCTCCTCCAAGTGTTTTTGCAAACAGGTATTATTGTCACTATTCTCTAGTCCCAAATACGTGCGAGTCTTAGCTTCAGTATTTAACGGAACAATCTACCAACAGTATGACCACATGGACACTAATGACTGTGTGCATGACTAATGATTGTCCAGTATGACTACACGGACAGTGTGATTTTGCCACCACAGGTATGTTAGTCAGGGGAAGAGAGAAATCCTACTTCCAGCCAATATAGCTGTTCTGGCAAAACTTTTCAAGGCAGCAGCAGCTTCCTTGGGACCACCAGATTTGAAGGCAGAATTCTCAAAAAAACAAAACCCACAATCTCCCATCAGTAATTTATTGCCCAGCACAGCAAAGGAGCTAAACTAACAATTGAGTCGCTAGCACTGCCTTGGGTTATCTACATAATCTGTTTTGTGACATGTCTCCTGCTAATTTTACTGATCCCATGATTGAGTTGACTTCATTAACCTTTTTCAGATGCTGGAGAGAAGACAGGCTAATAATTTAGTGCATTCTATTTAATCCCCTTAGCCTCTGCTCTTCACTTCACAGCCAGACCCCACTCCTTGTCAAGACTAGGGCAAGACACAATGTATTCCATGCACAGAACCAGCACTGAAGCAGACCACTTTCTGTGACCAGATCAGGCAAAAATTGTCACTTCTGTCTGTGCCCAAAGAACTGCATAAAAGCCACAGCAAAGAACTGAAGCACCTCAGTGGTTCCTTACAGCTGTTTGCTGAGGCTACGTATACCCCTCTCTGGTTTGCATCTGCCCCATCTTTGCAAAGGACTAAGGAGCCTAACTTTACAAAGAATCCTGGTTTTGCTTACGCTTTCTTAGTGTAGTGACAGGAAATAATGTAACATAAACACCCCATCTCAGTGTTGACAAATTAGCATCATGTGAGTGTAAACGATGTAGAAAATTTCATTGTTACACTAAAAAGAGTAGATATTTGCAGAGAATACATTCTGCAATTAACTCTATTAAAAACTTTAGTTTTTAAGATCATTTTTGTTGCCCCCCCAAAAATGTTGAAAGGTGATATTTACACATGCCCAATAAGTGTTACAAGGACATCTGTTTTCCCCTTGTAGTTCAGAGTTAGTGAAAATATATGCTACTTGTCTCTCAAGCAAAACTGAAAAAAAATGTTTTGCTTTAAGCAGTAATACTTCCAGATGGTTGAAGTCTAAGCAGACTTCCTCTGCCTGCATACAACAGCCAAAGTTTTACACAACTGTAAATAAACTCTTGTTTTGTCTCTACAGTTCTCTGTGTGATACTGCAAACTGCAAAACAATTGAAACAATTGATTTCTCTGGGAATAATCCTGCATCTATCTGGACAAATCTTTCCTATAACCTATATCCTGAGCCTTGCTAATTTTCACTATTGTCTCACTGCAGAAGTCAGTCAGTCCTTCTGTCTTTGCAACTTTTCCACCTAAGTGCATTGGCAGTTCTGAAGACCGTGGCAAAGAGAGTATTCCTCAATAATGAGCAAAACCTTGTGGCACAAAAGCACAGCAGCCTAGATTGTCCTCTCTGGCTGGAAATTAAGAGCTCCAATAGACATGCAGGGAGGCTGCTCTGACATGCTGTAATTCCAGCATGTTGGAGCATACTCATTTAATTGAGTCTGCTGGAGGGTGGACATTAATGTGCTCCAGCAGTCTCCAGTATCATGTGTATCAGTGTCCTCATGCTGAAAAATGGCAGCAGGGTACTTTAAATTAAAGCTGGTTCAACGAGCTTTAGTATAAAGTGCCCTACTGCCATTTTCAGTGTGGGGATGCTGACCAGGGGCAGTGTTAGCCTCTTCCTGGTGGCAGGGCTGGGTTGGGCAGGGCTGGGAGCACTGCAGATCTGCAGGTGGGAGTGGGGCGGGTTTAGCTGTGCGGGGCAGGTGGGTAACAGCGTTAGCTTCTGGGAGAGGTGGTTATAGGGGTGATAAGGCATATCGCAGGGTGGCTATAGCCCCCCCAAGTGCTGCGCATGATGCTGATACTGCTCTGGGAGCTTTTAATTAGTGTGGTTCTTGGAGCTGAGCTAATTAAAGCGCCCGCCTCTCCCTCACCATGTCTATAAACACCCATAGTGACTGCTGCTCAATCTCTTTTGTGCTGAAAAATTATGGTGGGGGTGCTTTAACTATAGCTCATTAAAACACCTCCCTTCCACTCCTCCTGGAGCATGTGTATAAATGTCCTAAAGTTCTGCAGGCACAAGCTGTATGTTTCTTCACCAATTCTGAAAGAGAAATCTGCTGAAATTTGTCTAGCAAATTTCATATATCTAAAAAATAAACCTGCTGAAGTTTGGAATTAACCAAACATCCCTAAAGGATGCTAAGAAACATTTCAGAATACAAATTTCTCACTGTTATGGATTATCTGAAAGACTAGGGAATAAGAGAAGCAGCCAAACAACAAATAAGGACTTATTCACTCTACATATTCATTAATGCACTGTAGTTACAGAGCATTAAGTTTAGTACTTGTATAACCAAGTACTAAATCAATGCACAGTGACTGGTGCTTCTACACAACAGCGCTGGCACATGGCTTTTTAATGACTAACTGCAGAGTAGCCTAATACTACTGCACATTAGCTTGGTTTTTGCCCTGAATGCTAATGCGCAGTAGAATTAGGCTACTGTGCAGTTAGCACCTCATGTATATGTGTCCTTTGAGATCAAATATTTCATGTGTAAGAAGGCAAAAAGAAAAAAAGCTCATGTAAAGTTCCCTTCCTTATTTTAATATTTACAAAATGTTGTTCATTTAAGCTAAGAAAGCTGGACATCCAGGTCCCATTTAATGCTAATGAGATTTAGGTGCTTAATTCTTGCCTGCTGTAATGGTCAGTTGGTTCAGCTGGTCACTAGGCCTGTGTGAAGCGGCTAAAGTTCGCTTTGGATTCGGCCAGTTCGGGGGACAGTGATTTGATTCAGTGATTCGAATCACTGTCCCGAATCAATTTGGCCGAATCTGATTCAGAGATTCACCTCCTGCTGAATCTCTGAATCTCTCAATCAGCCAGGCCCATCCCCACTGCTCTCCCAACCTGGCAATGGCTGCCTCATCTGCCCCAGCTCCCAGCACTTTGACAAAAAAACAAATCCTGACTCAATGGGTGCTGCCAGGTGTGGGGGGCAATTCCCACTGCCCTCCAAGGTCCAGGGTCCCACGCTGCATGAAGGTCTCTCTCTCCCTTTCTCTGTCTCTGTCTCTCTCTCTATATATATAAATATATATATATATATATCTTATTTAGTTAGTATATAAAATGGATACTATTCAAATCTTCTGTGAATAGTCATCTACTTCAAAAATGGGATCTTTATCTGAAATGTCTTGATGAATGGTTTATGTGCACATATTTATGCCTATGAATCACTTTCAAACCATCCATCATGAACGCATTGATATTTATTAATTGAATTATTAATTGATAGTATACAAGTTGGTCACCTAATAAATAGGGCTGTCTCCCATTCAAAACCCATGAAAAACTCTCAACATGGCCTTAAAAATAATTCTGCTGTGAATTCTTATGTGAAACTATAGATGAACAAACATTTGCATGCAGTGCTTTCTCTTTCCCCAAACAAAATCCCATTAGCACAAGAAGAGAATGAAAGGCATCGTGAATAGTGCTGAAGGCAATTTGTGGGTTTTATTGAAAAATACGTTGGCAAGGGTCCTGGGGTTTCCTGCAGTATTCTACCAGTGGCAATTTAAATCTAGCATTGATTGATCTAACCTCTCTTCAGCTTAGAAGTTTGGTTATGCATCAAGTACTTCAAAAATGTTTGTATTTAATCTGACTGTGTAACAAGTATGCACTTCTTGGAGCTCCTCAGATTGAACCAAAAATCACTACAAATGTGTGCATGCAGGACAATGCATATTATCCCCACGACCTCACCTAGAAGTTATAAAGCACAGGATAAAAGTGTTGAATCACTGCCAAACATGAGAAGACTTTATGGAGAAAATACAAGAAGAACAGGCAGGAAACGTCTGGAAAATTAATGAGAGATTGTCAGAAAAGTAATTAAACGTAACTGGACTAGAGTCTCTGCCAACATTCACTGAAGTTAATGGAAGTTATTTCCATTGGATCAGGTGGCTTTCAAGGACGGGTGAACTAGCAGAACGAAATCATCCCTATAAATTAATCCACATTCACTTATTTATTGGATTTAGTGGATGATTCTGAACCCCCACACCCAATAGTCATGCTGCATCACATTCAGTCTACGCAGGATCAGGCCATCTGAGCTAAATTCTGCTCTCATTTACTCTGGATTTATACCAGTGTCTATGAGAAAAGAACCTGTGCCCTTTACACTGTAAAATCATTGCAGCTGGGATAAGGGCTCCCTTTATGTCTCTATGGGCATGTGTAGATGAAACAGAGTCCCTAAATTGAAGCAGTTGGTTTTAAAAAACACTGCTTCCATTTAGGGCTGATTAAACCCCTGTGTCATGTACACACCCCACTGACTTATGTACCCCTCTGGCAAGGAGGGGAGGGCAAGCTGCCAGCAGACAAGCACTCCCTGGGCTCTGGGGGGGCTGGGTGGTGCTTCCCTCCGCAGCAGTGGCACCCCCCATGCCCCAGGCAGCACCTGCCTACAGGCACCCGGCTTGGGCGGTCCCAGGGTGTCCTTCGCACGTGTCTCCGGGCACAGTACTACTAGGCAGTAGCTGTTGGTGAGCTCTCCAAGTTTGTGAGCCGGTGGGCCCTGTCCGGGGTGCTCTGCTCGGTGCCCCCCAGGGGAGCACTTGTTTTGGCCCTATGACACTGCACATGCATGCCCTATTTTCTCTTTTGTTGTCCCCCGTAATTAATTGGTGTTTTTAAGGTGCTGGTCGGCCAACCCAGAGGGCAGTTTTTAGGCTTTTAACCTTTTAACCGTGAAGACCACCAAGCGCCAGACACCAAGACGACTCCTTCGACCCCTTCTGTTGATGTTTTTATGGCATCGGTTGCCCAATGCAGTGGCAGCCGGCTTTTACTTCATCCTCCAATGAGGATGTCACATCTGGACCTTCTCTGGGCTCTTACTAGGGGCCCAGAGGACTTCAAGCAACGCTGGCCGCCATCCAGCGGTGGCCCATAGTTCCTGGTGGTCTGAGACGGTGATGCCTGCAGACATTAAATAGCCCCAGCAGGCACTGCAGCTATGGAGGGAAGCATCGGGCCCCCTTGTAGTTCAGGCAGGCAGGCAGGCTCCAGGGAAGGAAAAAAAAAGATCAGGTTTGCCGCTTTTCTTGGGCAGAGCTGCTTTCCCGGGCTGCTGCCAGGCTGCTTGCAGGGCTTTCTACAGAGCTGCAGAGCTGCATGGAGCCCGGTACTTCGCTCCATGGCTGTAGGGGTAGCAAAGTAAAACTCCTCAAAGGAGTTTTAGTTTTCTGTGCCCCAAGTCATTTAAGGTGCATTATGATGCCAAGTTTCCTACAGCAGCTGGCATTAATGGGCAATACACCACCAAGACATGCAAACACCGATACCGTTAAAGCACTGCAAAAGCATTCAGCCCGCTTTAAAGTGTCGTGCACACACACCTCTCATTTTGTCTACACATGGCCTATTAATATTAGGTATGAACTAGAGCAAGTAAAAATGCTTATGTTTAAATTTTGAAAAATTTGGGGGGAAAAATTGAAAAAAAAAAACATTTTAAAACTTGATTTTCGAGGAAAAATTTCAGAGGAGTGGGGAGGTTGGATGAAAACTAAAACCAAAACCTGAAGAAAGTTGAGTGTGAAAAGCCCTTTTATATGCCATGAAATATGGTAAGTGTATTTATTGAGCTGTCTCATTATGTAGTTAAGACCCTAATTTTGGGCACCCAGGATTGAAAAATCATAGCCTTTACACACAGAGAGGTATTCAAAATAAATAAATAAGTGGCATCATCTGTATTTCAAGTAACACACAGGAAACAGTTCAAGAGAGGTTAATTATCCCTTTGATCCATATAATGGAAATGGGAACCTCTCCTTTGAAGCCAAAGCCCAGCACGATTAAAAATTCATCACCGGTTGCACATGCCATGTCACAGTATGTCAGTGATTTCTGCACGTACTTCCCCTCAGAGTCTTATGAATCTGATGGTTGGAGCTGGTGTTTATGGGCGGAGCGTGAGCTAGTATCTATGGCATATAAATCAGCCCCTCAGGATTTAGAGAGATTCCACCCCCTTACTTCACAATGTTTTTATTGCTTACTGAAGGCCAAATGCTTGTCTCATTAAAGTCGATGGGAGTTTTGCCATTGGTTTAGTCGAATTAGGATTTTACACTAGCACAGTAAATAATTGTGACATCTAAGCTAAGCCCTGCTCTACTAGAGCCAATGGCAAAATTCCCATGGATTTAAAAGGGGCCGAATTTGGCCTTCTGAAAGCACAGGGTTATAGCTTTAGCTGTACCCAGACCTTACAAATACAAAGCATTTATTTCAAGCACTTGCACAGGACTCCACTAATCTGCTAGGTTTCCTACCTAGCTAAGATAGAAGTTTGTTTGCTGCTCGTACTAACCATGGCACCTGAAAGATGTGAAAAAATAAAACAAAACAAAAAAACAGCACTTTACTACAAGAGTGAAATTTCAATGCTGGAAAAGCAAAAGGCAAATTCTCCAGGGTTGAATCATCATATCCGGAAATGCAACCCTGTCCAATTTACATGAATTGTGTTCATAAATGTGAATTATGCACTGTGCAAGTGAGATACTCATCCAGTCTGTGCTTGTAGAAATGGATAAATGGAGCAGAGAAGGAATCATCGTGGGAAGCAGCAACCCAGCTGGGAAAAATGGTGCATTTATTCCAAATGTTTCTGAGTAGTTTCATTTTCCATAACAGCCCCTAAACACGGGATTATTGTCTGAGGGCAACTCTGCCAGCCAGCATACAGCATAAGAAATGGGCTCATTTTCTAGATCTTGCTCTTGCAGAATATATTCCTGAATTTCATTCCTACAGTCACAACAAAGCCACAGTTACCAGACTCTGTGAACAAATCCTAAATAAAAGGATTTCATTTATGGAAAATGTCTGGGATGGGAACCACACCAGAAGCAGTGCTGCTGAATAATGGGAGAAGCAGAAGACATGCCCTGCCACTTCCCTTTTCTGCACATCTGTGATTGTGGATCCCAAATTGTTTTGTTAAAACCTATAAGCCCCTTGAGAATAGCTCCCCTGGTTTTCCTCTTTGTTCAGTGCTGCCCAGACTACATGTGGGCCAACAATATAGGCTGCCATGCATGTGCTAGCTTGTATTTTACTTAAAATGCATCAGAGCAGACTCAGTTAATCAAGTCTGCTTCATGTTCTAATTAAAACATTTAAGTATTGCCTCATCATCACATCTGTTAAGTCTCCGTGCATTTTTAAATGGCCATGGAGGGCGCTCTAGCTAAACCTTGTCAAATAAGGCTTAGCTAAAGTGTTCTGAGGCCATTTAAAAATGTGCGGGGGGCTTAATAGATGTGATGATGAGGTGTTTCTATTAGAGCAACTCTATGGAAACCGCTCTAATTAAAACGCCACCCATCTTTCACCCCTGAGAATGTGCAAAGGCAGCCATAGGTACCAATGCATATCAGAACAGTGGCTTCCAGGGGTCAATGACCACAGCACCACATGGTAAGGGTTAAGTCACTACACAAAATACAAGGCCATGTTCAGTTAGGCTCTCTATCCAGATATCTAACTGCAGAAGCAGAATTCACCCCAGCCTGAAGCTATCCTTGACTCTTTGTCCCCAAGATTCCCTACATCACAATTACCAGTTCAGTTCCACTAATCACAGCAATGTTAGGATCAACAACGTGGACTAAGTGACAGTAAGTACCAGGGGTATTTATACAGTGGCTCTGGGAGGTGGGGAGGGAAGGAGAGGTGCTTTAACTAGAGCAGTGCTGCAAGCCATTGAATGAGCTTCAGCTAAAATGCCCCTTCCTCCATTTTTCAGCATGGGGACACTTATATGCATGATGCTGGATTCTACTGGAGCATGGTAATCACCATGCTCCAGGAAGCGCTGATGCACTATAATTACAGCACATTAAGGCAGCCTCAGTGCACGTGTATAGGTGCTCCAGGGTTTTATTACCACCATTGGCAACGTGCAGGGGGTGCATGTGGATGCACGTGCACCCCCTGAGCATGGCAGTGCACCCTGTGCAAAAAGGCGCTACCCTGTGGCGCTCGCTACCCTGCCCCCCCTCGCCACTGACACTGCAGAGGTGTCTGCAGGCAGTCCACGACTGCTGCTGGCCACCACAGACGCTGCTGGTGGCATCTGCGGGGGGTTGCCAACCACTGGTTGGCACTCCCTGACAGCACCGCAGCTGCCTGCAGGAACTCCCCACTTGCCGCCACCATGCTCCCACCACCGACAGTACTGTCTGTGGGAGCTTGCTGTGCCCCCCCGCAAGCCTCCAGGGGCATATGACATTCATGATTACCACCATGTCATTTAACAATGATCAGAGTTCCTGCAGACTTCAGTGTGATGTGGTAAGGTGCTGAACACCCTCAGCTCATGCTGATCCCATTTTGTTCTCTTGAGGTCATCACCTAAGTATTTTCACTAGTGCATTAACTGCCACAACTAACATCTGTCTTTAATGGGAGTTAAGAGTGCACACAACCCATTGTAGAATAGCAGCAGTGGACAGAAACCATGTCTATGTAGCATTCCCACTGCTACAGCCCTCAGGATCATGGACCAGGGGAGCAACTCGGGGAAAACTGGTTCAAAAGTCTAGTATAAAACCAGCCTTAATCTTCAATGGGAATTTCCTAGTGTCATCACAAGGACAAATTGGCCTAGCAGCTTCTACATCTGCATCCTTCCCCTGACATCCCGCATGAAAAAGAAAAATCTGTTTAGTTTCCTTCCTGATGTATCCCCAACTCCTTGTATCCCCTGCTGACTTCAGCAGTTTCTTCTCTGTTTTAAAGTCTCTTTGTGCAAAACATTTGCCCTTTTCTTTATGAATAGGTCATTAGTGTTGACAAAAGCTGGAAAGGCCTCATTTGGGGGCCAAACCTGCCTACTTGAGCATTGTTGAGGTGCAAAGCTAGACAGAGTCTCTTGTGGGAAAAAAAGGCTTACAAGGGCTTTACAAATGCCAATTAGAAAGAGGAAATTTGTCCTTAGTTTGTTGGAGGGCAGAGAGAAACAACACAAATTTGCTGTTAAATTTTTTTAAGGGGTATATGAAAAAAAATTGTGACCAGAGCAGTTTTAGAAGGAAATTAGGAGCTGTTGAGGAATTTTCAAACATAATATAACTAAATCAAGGAAACAAAAAAGTTCCTTTTCACTTACACAGAAGCCCTGTTGAAGGAGAAATACTTGTGGGACATGAGGAATGAAAAATGTCAGCATGCAACTGCCCAAGCTTGCCTGACTTTTAGCTCCCACCTCATGGCAATTGCTTAGAGAGCTGTAAAAGAGCCCCTTTGTCTCTGGAGAAAGTATTGCTTTCAAAGACAAGAAAAATCCACAAGCAACCTCTCACTTTGACACATAGGTCATGACATTAAAAGAATAATGTGAAGAATCGCAAACCACCGGTTTAATTTAGGAAAGCAAATGGTTTGAGGGGAAGGAGGAGGTCCTATTTAAGTTATGTTCTGCTAACAGTGTTTACTTATATCTAGTTCCTTCCTTTAAAAAAGTACCTCTTGAAGTTATAACGACCCGAATGAAATGAGACTCTTTAGCTGAGTAACATGCCTATGGTGTCAAGAGTTTGCAAAAGGGAGGAGCAAATCTATGTCAGTTTTAAAAAGCTTTGCTTTCCCAAGTAGGATCTGCAAAAGTTAAAACTCCTTCTATAAGGGAGATGCCGGCATCATAACTCAGTGCCGAAATGGTCCAGACATTGGAATGAGCACATTTCCTGGCGTCTGTTTGGGTAGGTTTGAGATTGTGTAGCCAATATGAGGTTGCCAATACAGGGGGGAGGGGTGGGAAGGAAGGAATTGTGCCATTAGAGTTGGCATGCACCCATGCTTCTGACAGGGGAAGAGATGACAGGTTTATGCATTTCATCATTCTGCCAGAATCAAAGCATCTTAAAACCCTTGCTTGGAAAGTTTCATTGTGACAAAACTATGCAACACAATATCCTCTTACCTAGCAATGGGAGAGCTGGCAAAACTGTCTCCCATCTTGGTGGGCATGTTCTTTAATAAAATGCTATAAGGACTTCAGCTGGACATTCCCTGTCAGTAACACTGTGGACCTTACAAATAAACACTGATCGTCCCCTGAAAGTTTGGGGAACAATGATATGCAAAGGTGTAACAACCCGGTTCTGTGTTCTGGGTAGCGGTGGCAGCCGGGCCCATGACATACTGGCTCTGGTTTTGCACCTAAGTTGCACCTGGGGCCCATGCCCTGTGCCCTGCCTATAGTTATGCTACTGATGACATGATTGGAATGAAGAGTTGAAAAGTGGTCAAGCAATGCAGGTTACTCCTAGAGAAGCTGGAAGGATAGAAGGATTATTGCTTAATGCAATATTACCCTATAGCTAAAACAGAAGAGAACAATTAGGAGAATAGGAACACATTCTTAAAGCCCTTGAAAGTCTGGATTTCCCAGATATGCTTGTGAACTGGATCTGAAGCTAGTAATCAATGCCAAGTGCACAGGTATGTCGATAGTCATAATGCATTTCCATTAGCGTTACTAAGTTGGACTCTCCTTCTAGCTGTCTGCAATGGTTTTGGAAGATGTGGCTGCTAACGTGAGTAGAACAGCTTACGTGGACAGATGAAATGCTACCTTATAGAGTGCTCTACTACTGGGCATTTCCAAATGCAATTCTGAATGCAGCCAGCCTGCCCAATTTCAGGAGACTCTCAAGTTCTGACTAGACAAGCAGAAACTATGACAATGTCAGAAGAGTTGCCCAAGGGCACACTTGAAATACAACCTTTTAAGGATATTTTTAGACCTTGAGATACCACCTGACAGTGATAGAAATTGTGCTTGCGGGGTCTTTTTAAAATTTTGTTTGCTAAAAATGAAATTAAGCCCGCTCTTTCCCCTTGGCAGATGACTAGTGAAAGGGCTTTGCAGTACTTAAGTCCTATTTTGAAAGCACAAGGAATGAGCAGGCCTCATGCTGACACGCTGCAAGGTGTTTCATTCTGTAACACTTCTTCACAGCGTAAAGCACTAACACCCAGGATTAGTTGCAAGCAAGAGGAACTTCCTGTGTGGGTATTGCTCAGTGTAAACAGAGGTTGTAAAACTGTACTTTTTTTTGGTTAAAAATAGGTTAGCACAAACTATCCAAAAAATTAAGAAAAATGAAGCAGCAAGCAGCAAACATGAACCCTTTGCTGGCATTCATGCAAGTCAGACCTCAGTTAAACTAAGTCCAAACTTGTACAAGTATTTGAAGGGAAGTGATGAGTCTCTGATTCCAAAAGGGGCATAAATGAAAAAATGATGAGCAGGAATCTTTTAAATGTACATGTGCTAAGTTCAAGCCTAAGGAGCCCAGATTGGATACCACTATAGGTATCATGCATTCCTGAAATATAAAGAACTAGAGAGGAGTCAGGAAACCACAGATTAGTAAATGTGATTGCTGGGGTAGGCAGGATCTTCCCTACATTAACGATAGATGAAATCACAAAACATCTGGAGAATATGAAGTGATAGGAAAAAAAACTAGTCATCAGGACTGTACAAAGTGAAACTCTGGAATGAAAATCTGTTGGAATTTCTGAGGAAATGATAGAGAGGAGACAAAAGTGAAATGGCAGAATCTGCCTCTTGGACTTCAAAAGGACTTCTTAAGTAGGTCTAAAGATAATATAAATCCACAGCTCAGAAATGTGGGAGTCCTAAGCATGATCAAAAAACAGATATCCAAAGCAGCTAAGCAAATGACAAAGAACACCAGCTTTTTGAGGAGAAAAAGACCTTTTTCGTCACTGAGATCAAACCTTACTAGCCAAACTAACTCCTCCTCTGTGGCAAGTACCACATTACCAACTAGAAACGGTTCTCATGTGCATTAGTGCAAATTGCATGAGAGGAAACTGTAGATAAACCAGAGTAAAATATTTTCCTGGAATTTCCATTCAATAAAATAAAAGAAGAAAGTCCCGTGGTTTTCTGACTAAAAATATGGTAAACCCACTTCCCCTTTCAGAGTGCTATATTCCCGAAGGATGCCAGATGGAAGCTTCAAGCAGATTCCCATTCCTTGAGCAGTATTTTTAGAAGAACAAAGGGAATTCCATCTGGAAAAGGCCAGCTCCCATTCAGATTTATCCAACTAAGTTATTCTTCACCTACAGCTAGATCACAGCATGAACCTCACTGATGCAGAGAGATCTGGCTTGCTCTTCCTGGTCTGTATGGCCTTGATCAACTCACTCCATCTTTCTGTACCTCAGTTTTTCTATATATAAATGGAGATGGCTGTTTTTGCCTACTTTATAAAGTACTTCGAGAACCATAGAGAGGCATTATTGTCATATACAGTCCTTTCACTGTCCTTATGTAGGTGCCTACCATTAGAAAGCCATTTTTAACCTTCAGTTGCCATTTCCTAATGCTGCCTCAACTTTACTCAGTATAACAGGAAAACCAAGGAAAAGGCAAGTTATATCTGGTGAATGTAAAACACGTAATGTAAAGGGTAAGTTTGATGACGGCAAAGCACAGTTTATTTTAGTCACCTTTGTAAAGATCCAGATAGCTGCTCTGGAAGGCCCAGATTCTGCTAAACCTATTCATATCAACTTCTGCTCAGAGACACTATGTGGTGATGTGACCCCCTTTGTCCAATAGCTCAGTAGTTAAAACAATCACCTAGGAAGGAGCTGACATGGGCTTCAGGCTAGGGCTGTGCAAAATTTCACCAGGTGTTTTATTTTGAAGCTGTTTCAGTGCATTTGGAGCTCAAGACAGAAAAATCAAAATGAAACAAAAGGCTTCAAGACAGCTTCAAAACATTTCGAAAGTTTCTAAATGTTTCAAGTTTCAAAGCTGGGCTTACTAGTCTCAGGTGGCAGTGGCAGCCTCCAGTCATCCAGTGCTCAAATCTTGGGGTTCACATCCCCAGGAGGGCTGCAGGGCTGTGCCGGACTCCTCCTAGGGTGTGAGTCCCTGGATTGGCGCGCTAGATGACAGGAGGCTGCTGCCTGGGACTGGCAGCAGCAGCAGCAGCAGCAATCTTCCCCAACACTGGGTGCATGTTATGCCCAGTGCTGGTCCCAGGCGGCAGCCTAAGTCTCCTGTCATCCAGCACAGATCTGGGGGCTCGCACCCCTGTAGCCAAGCTGGGAGGCGAGCAGGAGATGCCAGTGCCAGGTGGGACAAGCAGGCTGAGCTTCCTCTCGTCAGGACGCAGATCTGGGGGCTCACACCACTGGGAGGGCTGCCGGGCTGTGCCAGACACCTCCTGGGGGTGCCAAGCCCCTGGAACTGGGCTGAATGAGAGGAGGCCCCACAGCCCTCCCAGGGGTGCGAGCCCTTGGATCTGTGTGTCAGATGACAGGAGGCTGCCACTGCCAGCAAATTTTGCTTTCAACTCTTTGAGGTGCAGTTTCCAAGAAACCTCTGCACCTATTTCCTTGAAACTTGGCAGGATTCATGCCCTCAGAATGGGGCTATTATCCCTGCAATTTGCATCCAAATCAGCAGCAAATGAAAACATTTTAGGCATTTTCATGATTCCCCATTATAGCCCATGGGTGAAACGTTGAAACTGGTTGAAACAACAAAACAGTTTTGTCGAAACGAAATGGGACAGTGGTTCTAAACCACATTAACTGAAGAGACGAAACACCGTCCCTTCAAAAAGGTGAAATGGACATCAAAACGAAACAATGGTGTTTCACACAACCCTACTTTAGGTCCCCTTCAGCCAGAGGAGTTTCCAACCCATATCTCCCACCTTGAGGACAGTGCCCTAACCCCCAAGCTATAGTGCAGGCTATTTGGGGCACCCTTCCACCCCTTCTGTCAAAGCTTAGCCACTGTACAGACAATGACTTTCATTCTTAGCTACAGAGTCTTGGCTAATTAGCCTGCTCACTTGCCAAACAATGCCTTATTAAAGCAGCTGCACAGTTTCTAAGTTGTGGAGTAGTATTTGCAGAGCAGAGCAGCATGTTCAACATGGCACCCCCGAGCCATGGTAAGTGAGCAGTGTAGGTATTCCCTGAGGCACTGAACTTGGATGTGCAAGAACTGTGTCCACTTCCTGGTTCTAGTAAAGGACTTGCTCTGTGACCTAGAACCATAATATTTTTCCCTCCTGTAGTCTCAGTTCCACATCTGTAAAATGGGAATACTACTACTAATGCATTTCTTCCACTTTGCCTGTCTTGCTTACTTACCCTGAGGCTTTGAGGGCAGGACCCATTCTTTATCTGGAGTATACACTGCACCTCAGGAACTTGGGTTCTAATTCTGGGGGGTCTCTAGCCACTAACAATATGCTAATAAAAAGATAAGTATGCTCTAATGGGACGCTTTGGATTTGAAAATAACTTTACCTGTCCTTGCCTCTTGTCTGATAAACTCCACTACTTTTTCTGGGGGTACTAGATAGTCACAGGATAAGTCAATAATGAAAAAAGCAAAATGTAATCCTAGGACGCATCAAGCAAGACATTTTAAATAGGATGTTTAATTCCATCCAATAAGGCACACATGAGACCTTATCTGGAATACTGTGTACAGTTCTGGCCATCCAAGTTCTAGAAAGAAGAATTTGAACTGAAACAGATGAGGAGAAGGCTACCAGAATGATCAGAGAATGAAGAAACTATCTTATGAGAGGTCACTAAAATAACTAGGCCTGTTTAGTTTAGGGGGGAAAAAAAAAGGTTAAGAGTGAATATGACTACCTTCTTGATATGCTTATAAACAGCAAACACCAAGGGAGAAGAGTTGTTTAAGCTAAAAAACAATATTGGCACAAGAACAAAGGAGTATAAAGTGGCCTTGAATAAGTCTTCCAATAAAAGCAATGGAGAGAAGAAACCTAACTAGTTTCAAGGACTTCTAAACTACCTCACATTTAGTGTATATAGTGTTTACACAAGGTGTTTGACTAAGCTACCGTGCACTAACTTCCCCGTTTAGGCAAGCCTTTCATTTATAGTTTCATAGTTTCATAGTTAGTAGGGTCGGCAGGCACCTGAGCAGCTCATCTAGTCCG
>NW_017728886.1:250711411-250722345 GCF_001723895.1 Crocodylus porosus | reverse complement strand
GGTTGGCCTTCCTGACTGCATCCCCACACTGCCGGCCCATGCTCATCTTGGCATCAACAATGACTCCAAGATCCTTTTCTGCCTCTGCACTGACGAGAAGGGAGTTCCCCAGCCTGTAGGTATGGTGCCGGTTCTTCCTCCCCAGTCGCAGCACCTTTGTTCAATTTAGTTATTGACCTAAAAAGTGAAGATTTTTACCAATGTTAATTCTAATAAAGTATGCATATTTAAATAATTGTTGAAGATGTCGTGGGCCTAAGATATATACTTTATTCTCTTGTTCTTATAAGTTCAAAATTAATAAATACAATTAGTATAAAAGAACCAGAATACTGGATTTTTCTATCTAGTTAAAAAAGTATCATGGATGAAGGAGAAACATTATTTATTTCTACTTCAAATATGAATGTTGTTTTATTCCATTAAGGTCTACTCTTTACAACAGAAAAGAATGACAAGAAACTTAAGGAACACCAGTGCTTTCTGTCCATATACCAAATGAAGTTTGCTGTCAGTAAATATTTAAACATGAAAGTTTCAAATAGGTTTTTCTCTCACATTCTCTATAATAACCATCCAGCACTGAAATGTTCACAGAAATGAACACGTTTGAACTGAAAACTGTTTCTGAAGTTGAATGAATATGTGCCTAAATCTTTTTCACTAGCCTCTGGATCCAAAGGTGACTGAGATGTGCATAAGAATACTATAGTAGGAATCAGAAAATAAAGAGAACATCTTTGTTTTGTACCTGGATAGTATTCTTTCAAACCAGCTTTAACTATGACAAAATGAAAGTCCATTCCTCATACACCTGTTATATGAATACATGGGCTTGTTGCCATCTTTTGTGTACCACCTACTTCCAGCAAGTCTGACTTCAGCCTATTATTGTACAAATAAAACAATAAAGGGCATGGTCTACACAAGTTATCTGTGCTTTTTAATGCACAGCATGATCATATATTTGTATGTATGCAGTGTGTTTTTTCTGTTGACTTCAGAAGTCATTGCATTAGGCCCTTAGAAGCCAAAGCGCATGCAATCCAGCTGATCATTTGCATTTTATAACAAAGAACAAAAGTAATCAATTATGTTGGATGGACAGTAGAATGCTGCAGAAGAGAGAAATGGGTTTGGAATAACCTCCTTTTTTAACACTTTGTCCAGTTTTGGTGATGCTGAATTTCTCTTTTGTCTTGTGCTGGGAAAAGGAATAGCTAAATTTACTCAGCCATCCAAATAAGCAATTGTACCCAACTTTGATGAGGAAGTTGTCCAAAAGTAATACATTTTAGACGTGGGATTACATACTAGCAAGGATCCTGGTTCTCTGTGATAAAAAAAAAAAAAATCCCCAATTTTTGGATTTAAAAAAGTAACCCAAAATCCACATTTTCCAGGATTAAAATGAAACAACAGTAATATATATAGCTATAAATTAACCCCCCTGGCAGATGGATAGTGAAAGGGCTATGCATTACATTAAGTCCTATTTTGAAAGCATACGGAATGCGTAGGCCTCATGCTGACACACTGCATGGTGTTTCATTCTGTAACACTTATTCACAGGGTATAGCACTCTCACCCATGATTAGCTGTAAGCAAGAGGAACTACCTGCACAGGTATTGCTCAGTGTGAACAGGGTTTGTAAAACTGGACTGTACTTTGCTTTTGTTAAAAATAGGTTAGCACACACTATCTAAATAATTAAGAAAAGTGAAGCAACAAGCAGCAAACATGAAGTCTTTGCTGGCATTCATGCAAGTTAGACCTCAGTTAAACTAAGTACAGATTTATACAGCTATTTGAAAGGAAGCAATAATCTCTAATTTATATATTAGTGGTGTTTCATCTTAATCACAGAATATGTGGATTTGGGGTTACTTTTTAAATCTGAAAATTGGGGATATATTTTTTATCAGAGAAAACCAGGTTCCCTGCTGATGATATGCAAATACCACTGAAGACAGTAAGCTTGACTGATTTTCAATAATACTCTAAGCTTGTTAACTAGGCTACTTTAAGCTAGAGTATTCTTGACCTACATTAATAGCCAGGGGAAAATTTTTCACCCTTTGTAACAAAATGAGCTGAAGGGCTTTCCCTGTTAATCCACCCTTACACAAATACACTAGAACAGAAATGTCATTAGAGCAAGGGTACATTGCAGTACGAGCCTGAGAAAGGCGAAGACTCAGGAAATGCAAACCATAAATCAGGTGTTTAACAATTTAAAATTGGGAACTTTGGGTAACTGCCTCTGGGAATCACCAGGGAACTGACTGTACAGTGAAATCTAAGAATAATTAATTTAACGGCAAAACATTGTGATCATAACGGCTTTATGGTAGATCATAAAAATGAGCTGCTGGACATTATGATGTGGCTTTTTATGTTCTTTTGTTACAGATGACTTAAACCACCTAGGATTATGCAAGAGATGTTGCAGTCTAATTAAGAAAGCACAAGTATTAAGAGCCTTGTGGACTGTAATCTTGGATCTCCCCAAAATTGTGGCAGTGAGCAAAATATACATAGGTCAAGATGTTCAAATGTGGGTTATTATATAATATTAACCTATATCCCTGTTAGGATAATCGTAAGA
The DNA here is from genome assembly GCF_001723895.1 of Crocodylus porosus. Taxonomy (NCBI): domain Eukaryota; kingdom Metazoa; phylum Chordata; order Crocodylia; family Crocodylidae; genus Crocodylus; species Crocodylus porosus. The sequence goes on along the minus strand of NW_017728886.1, from coordinate 250,719,736 downwards.
TCCTGATTTTCAAAGATACTGGGCATGTCTACACAATCATCATTGAGCCATAGTTACTACACATTAATGTAAATCAATGCACAGTAGCTGGCGCTACTGGTTCAATTGAAATATTTTTTACCAGACATAATAGCAATATTTGCTTTGCAAGAGGCAGGACCAGAGATTGCTGAGATACTACATAATTTGGTCAAACTAACAGGATATATAACTAACTAGGTATTACCTAATGGAATATATGGCCCACCATATATCTCCTATAAAAGAGGAGCACCTCAAGAGCTCTTGAAGCTATGAACAGAAGTGCTAATAAAATCTATCAGCACATATATAGTGAGCCTTTAATTTTTACAAAACTGCCCATAAACCCAGATCTTCATCTCAAGTACATCAACGTAATTCTCCATGTTGCTGACTTCACTGGAGCTATATTGATTTACCAGATGAGAAAGTGACCCATAGATAAGATGACCATATGGCCCAGGTTAGCCGGAAAAGTCCAGGTTTTCAGGCCTGTCCTGGCTGGCTGGTGTGGATTAAAAGGAGCCTCCTGGAACCACTGGGGCACAGGGCACAATCTAGCAGGCAGGCAGAGTGGTGCAGAGCAGCACACAGCACCAAGTAGGTGGTGGGCAGGTACTGCTGCCCACCTGCCTGCCCAGCCCACCACACCACCCTACCCTTGCTTCTGCCTGCAGCAGTGCCACTGACTTGAGAGAGTGGGGGTGGAGAAAGCGGGGCAGTGTCTCAGATCTCCTGGATTTCCTTTTGGTCAACCTACCTATAGCGCTGTCTTCTTTAACTTATCTTCACCTGGATAGCAGTTGTTTCTAATTTGTCCACTGAGCCTTTTGACATGTAGTCTCAGAACAGAATTATTTTAAACTACCTTTTTTATATTATGTGTATGACATTACAAGAGCTTGTACAAATGAAATTGAGTATGAGGCAGTGAGGAACAGTTTAGGAGATGTTCTCCCATTAAAATCTAGGCAAGTAGTTCTGCTGCTGTCATCTCTCAAAGGCACATGCAAGAGCAGCAAAGATCTCACTCAATAAAAAGTAATACAGAAATGTTACGAAATACAAGTGGAGTGATTTCCCAGACACAAGTTCACATGCGGTGATGTTCCCCACTATGCAGAAGGGCAGCACAAGATTTGCATACCATGTAAGTCCTGATTAAATTCTATTTAAGCTCCACTGTATTCAGGCTAATGTGACATGTAAGACTGGTACTTGGCACTCTGCACAGGGATACATTACACTTATGATGTTCGCATGTAGAGCTAAAGAAAACAAGAAAGAGAAACTCAAAATTATGCAGGTGGACTCCCGTTACAACAATGTGCTTTTCAACAAAAGTATTTCTAAGCCCTTATTGATGGCCCATAGTAAATAGTGCTAAATAAAGCTTATTAGTATGAAATTAATCACTACAAAGAAGTCATTACATTTAATGCCTTTTTCAGTCCTTGCATGGACTCCCATTACACCAAACAAAAAAATCTAAACACAAAACAGTTTTTGCAAATCCACAATACTATAGCCCACCTGGCCAAGTAGCACTGAACCCCTTTCATGGGCAATGTTACCATTGTCAGCCATAATGGCAAGATTCAGAAACCTGTGTGAAACAAGTCTAAAAGGGTTGCAAAGTCACAAATATAAACAGCTTAGAGGCAAAAGTGTTGTGGGGAATTACTATGTGTCAGCTAGCCCATATAAATGCTTATGTGCCTTCTCTTAGCACATGGTTAGCAAAAATTAAACCAGTGCAGCTTAGCCATCCATGAAACAGGATGGTTACAGTGCAGGTCCCCTTCCAGAAGTATGAATACTTCTGATTAATTCACTGACATAATGTACTAGAAATTCATAATTTCAGAATAAATTAAAGTGCTGTTACTATGATATTTTAATTCTGTGTAACCCTCCAGTTAATAACTCTCTCCATCCAAGATTTTTTTTAATACATTTTTTGGTAAATGCTTCTCCATGATCTGCAGCAGAAAATGGATTGCAGGTGTTAATATCATCTTCATTTGATCAGCTCTGGAATAAGATGAATGCACAAAAATCAACTGAAAACTAATAAGGATCATAAGAATTATGTTACTTCTACCCCTTCATACACACATTCAAATGATCTGGGAGAATTCTCCCAGGTTTGTTCTCCTGATAGAAAAAACCTACCCAGTGACATCTGAACAGACGTTCAAATGCTGAGCTCTTGAAGAGCAGAGAACTTGCAGTGCTGGATGCTATGCAGCCAGGTGATCCCCTGTGCACACATATCAGCATGGTCTGCAGGCTCCCTCAGTCTCCCCAGAGACAGATGGCAGCACTGCACAAGGCATCCCTGCCTGGGTGACTCAGACTGCTCAAGGTCAGCCCAAAGCACAATGAGGAACTTGTAAAAGGGGTATGGATCTGCTTGGCAGTAGAATCCAATTGACACACTATCTTGTGGGGGCGGGAGTGGGACAGGAGCAAACCATCCTTGGGATGCCAGAGGACTGCACTGTGGCTTCTCTCAAAAAAGAACGTGTATAGACATTTTCTTTTCCAGGAAAAACTCTCTCAGGAGTGATTTACTCCTTCTTGTTCCCAGGTTATTTTTCTCCCAGGCTGGCCTTTTTTGCATTGGGAGAAAAATCCTGAATATCTGTACACTCGCGGAGTGTACAGAGAAACTGAGGTTAGGTACAGACGTTATACTTAATATGCATTAAACACACAGAAAGTACTTTAAAGTTGTAACAGAACAGACATTCATGGTACTTAAAGTACTTTAAAAATGGTGCATCCTGCTCCAGGTTAACCCTTGATGGATGTGATATTAGACTAAAGCACTTTAGGTTAGAGTGCTTTTCTGAATGTCTGTCCCACATTCATTGTGCTTCAATGTAGGTCACAATCTGTTGCCATCCCAGGGGCCCATTGCCGTGCAGCTTGCTAGCCTTGGCCACTGCTTATCTCTTCTGGATGAGCACCAGCTCAGCCCCACCTGCAGGCTGTCACAGAGAGGAGACATGAAAGGATCTGTCTCCTTTCTGTACAGCTGGGTGGGTGAATGGAGTATCTCTGCTCTGAAGATCCGTGCTTGAGAGCTCAGATTTGGATGGGAGCCAGGCCAGGTCTACATGTCAGAGAGGCTCCATTTTCTCTCCCTGGCCCTAGTTCCCAGTGCAGCAAAAGGCCAGAGCTGCAGTTTCTGACTGCAGGTATCAAGAGCCAGGCCAGGTCTGTGCAGCAGGGGGGCTTCCTTTCCTCCCCAGCCCCAGTTTCCAGTGCAGTGAAAAATCAGCTGGGCAGCCCTGTACTGCAGCTCATGGCTGCATGTGTCAAAAGGTGGAGGCAGGGGGAAGGGGAATCCACCTGCCATGCAGACTCGGTCTGCCCCCCCCAAGGCCTCAGTCAGCAAGCTGTGCATAGCTCCTGGTGCATGGTTCCATTTTACCCCCTACCCCCAGCCACTGTTGAAAGTCTCCAGCTGGTGAGGGGGCTGAGACAGCTCTAGCAACATCCTGGGAGACATTGGGAGTGCCTCCCACCTGCTAGCCTTGGCCAGTGCAGGCAAACACTGAACCCCGCCCCCACTCCAGAATGATAAACAGAATGGTAGGTGTCTGCTTTGCTCATTCCCATCTTAACTTACAGCACTTTAAGCAACATGTGATAGTCAGAGCACTTCTGCCAGGGGCTTTTAGGAATATTTGTACTTAGCCGTAATGCCTAAGTCACCATAAAACTAATCCATATCTTACAAATGTAAGTGAGATTTCCTAAAAACTACAAATCAAGAATCAAGGTAGCAGCTCTTTTTTGTTTTTTTTAAAGTTAGCCTAGCTGCCAAGTCTTACATACACTATAGAACAATAATATGAATTAATTTATGACAAAAGCACATTTTATATTAGATTTCAACCTGAAATATCCCCAAAATTTCTATACAAAGTCTTGATCAGAAGTGCTTTCCTGAAAAAAAAGTCATAAAAGCATACGTGGTTGTCTGATTCTGAGTCATGCTGCTAGAGATTCAAACCTAAATTAGAAAGAAAAATAATGACATTCTACGTTTTTCAGTTGCTGTGAGCCAAAGTACTTCATATTTACTAAAAAATCAGAAGAGTAACATGTATTTGGGCACAAAATAAAAAAGCAATAACATACTGACACGTGCAGATATTAAAGCAGAACCAATAGCAATGTTACCATATTTATTTGCCTATCACATACACAGTTTAAAAAAAAAAAACGCCCTCCAAAATTGGGATGTGTGTCTTAAGTGGGAAGCTGATTTTCTTCACTGGAGAAATAGAAGCATGGAGAGGCTGTGCTGCAAAATGACTGTCCCTTCTAGCTGAGGTATCACACAAGCAGGGGTAGAGTCCAGTGTTAACCCTTTCACCATGTGATGGAGTAAATTGGGATAAGAAGGCTGGGGATGTTAGAGGCTAGGGTTCAAGTCTGGGGGTTGTGAGAACAAGATTGGGACTGAGTGGCCTAGAAGGCTGAGGCCAAGAGACAGGGGAAGAACACTGGAAATGAGAGTTGTGTTGTGAAGAGAGTCATCATTAAAAGCCCTAAGCATTTGGAATGCTGGTAGTCATTTAAAATAAATGTTATATAAACAGCCCACTAATTGCATGATCCTCATTTTCTGGCTGCCTGACTTGAGGCCTTTGCAGACTCTGAGAAATTTGCAGAAGTGTTGATCACTTACAACTGCTGCTAAAGGGAATACAAACTTTGAGCACGTTAAGACAGATATCAAGGAGAAGAAATACAATTAATTCCCATTTTACAGATGGTGAATTGTAACACAGAGGCTAGGGAATAAGCCCATGGCTACATAGAAAATTTGTAAGTGAGCCAGGAAATGAGCACAGGTCTCCCAAACTCTAGTTTTGCGGTTAAGATATTAGACCAGTCTTCTAGTCTAGTCATCTAGTCTAGATGCAAACTCTAGTTTTGCGGTTAAGATATTAGACCAGTCTTCTAACCCCTTTTAATTTACTTGCCTTCTCCTTAGCCCAGGATCCCAGAACTTCTATGGGATTTCAAATACATTCATATTCCCTGCTGGACTTCCACTGAATTTAGCAAAGGTGCTTCTGCTAATACAGAGCCTGAATAGAGAGGTTCTTAGTCTAAAGTCAGGCAGAAGACAGGGTAGCATGGCATCTTAGAGACTAACTGGTTCAAAGAGGCATAAGATTTTGTAGGTGACAGTCTATTTTGACAGACACTATCTGTATGTGAAAGCACCTTCATAACTTTACATGGCCTTGTTTTTTTGGAGACCTGTGAAATATTTTGGATTAGATATCACGTGTACTACTGTATCCTGAATTATATTTCAATTACATCAATTGTTTTAAAACTTAATGATTAACTTTCAACATAATTTAATGGAAAAAAAAATTGTGGGTCAAATTAATCTCTGAAGGAACTCCATTTAAACTCAGTACTTAGCTCACTGTATTTGCTTAGAGTCCTGTTCCAGCTGGAAGGGTGTATTTTTCTTCCAATATTTAACAACCTTGATTTTCTACACTAAGATATACTCCGAAATGCTTAGTTTACTGACATCTAAATTGTGATAACTTTGTTCTATGGCCTACGTACACTAACACTGATAAGGACGCCGTATTTTAAACAATACAATGTCTTGACTCTGTTTTGCATTTTGATCCAAGGACTTCCTTTTAATTCTCTTCTCTGAGGAAAATCCTTGAGATTAGTGTGGGAGTTAGAGGATATTAAAGTTACACTATTTGGGCTCTGACTTAGAATTCCTGGTGCCAAGTAGAAAACAGGATGTACAGTATTACCTCACTGATATCCTAGATATTCTGCTATAAATATTGTTGTTAGGCCTACATGAAGTTTCAAAAGACTCACAGAGGTCTGGATGTAGGTGTGAAAGAACCTACGCCAAAATAGGAACTGTAACAGGGAACCCAACCCTGTTACTAGAGCACAGGGGAGGGGGAGGAGAGGGGACTGTAACAGGGAACTAGGGGGCTCCTGTCACTCTGGGTGCAGACAAAAGTGACATTTGTTGCACATTAGGCCCCTTGAAAGTGCTGTAAAGCCATGCCTAAACAAAAGAGTGTGGCTGCAGAGTCTTCTAATTGCATGACTCATTAATCAGGATTCAAATGAAGATGTTCCTTGACTTCATTAATTTCTGTCTGCTCTGGCTGCAATAGCAGCTCAGTTGGGCTGCTGTCTCAGGAGTGGGGGGGTGGGGAGAAGGCAAGGGAAGGAGGTCCCTTCTAGGGTTTTCTCAGCCTGACTAGAGTGAGAGGCATGGGTGGATTGGAGCCCCTCACCTCAAGGGTGAGGATGGATAAGGTTAAGGGGGTTTACTGCCTGACAAACCTTGTTTCTTTTTACGACCAGGTCACAAACTGCTTAAATGCAGAAGTCATAGATGTAATATACTTGGATTTTAAAAAAGCTTTTGATATGGTGTCTCATCCCATAATGAACTAAGTGACTGTGATGTAGATGATTACACGATCAGGTGAGTGGCGAATTGGCTAATGGGACATACCCAGAGAGTGGTGGTGGATGGGTCAGTATTGACCTGTAAAGACGTGGGCAATGGTATCCCCCAACACTTGATTTTTGAACCAGTGCTGTTCAGTATCTTCATCAGTGACTTGGATGAGGACATGGAGAGCACTGTCCAAATTTGTGGACAACACTAAATTATGGGGCAAAGTAAATACACTGGTAGGCAGGGAACAGATTCAGGCAGATATGGACAGGCTGGAAAAGTGGGCAGAACAAAATAGGATGCAATTTAACAAAGATAAGCACAAAATACTGCATGTATGGAGAAGGAATCATCAACACACTTACAGACTGGGAGATGACTTTCTAAGCAGCACAGCAGCAGAAAGAGATCTTGGAGTCATAGTTGACTCCAAGATGATCATGAGTCAACAATGTGATGACGTGATCAGTAGAGCTCTATGATGCATTAACAGGTGCATCACGAATAGGTCTAAGGAGGTGATACTTACCCTCTATGTGGCATTGGTAAGGCCACAGCTGAAGTACTGCATCCAGGTTTGGGTGCCACACTTCAAAAGGGAGAAGGATAACCTTGAGAGGGTCCAGAGGAGGGCCATTCATATTGTTAGGGGCCTGCAGGTAAGGTCCAGTGAGGAGAGATTGTATCGTTCATTGGTGCATCTGGTTCATATGGGTTTTTCAGACGTCGCTGTTGCTCAAGGAAAAGATAGACTGCTATTGAGTCAGATTCCAGAGGGTTCTCAGAGGTTCTCATATGCCATGTCTTTGCTGTAATAAATTTATTTAGTTGGGAGGAAGATGTACGTTCTGTCCCTCCTGGTCACCTCCTTCGATCTTCCTGTCTGTCTTCCCATTTGGGGCTTTGCCCCCCCTACACCTCACCTAATGCCAAACAATGATTCATAGCTTCATAGATGATAGGGTCGGAAGGGACCTGAACAGATCATCAAGTCTGACCCCCTGCCTAGGCAGGAAAGAGTGCTGGGGTCAGATGACCCCAGGCAGATGCTTATCCACCCTTCTCTTAAAGACCCCAAAGGTAGGGGTGAATGGGGCCCTCGGCGAGCCGGGTCGTGGGATAGTTGGAGCCCAGCTGCACAAACAGGGATGCAGGAGAGGAAGGGGCAGATGCTCCCACCATTGTGTGTACCACGGGGGAGCCAACAGGAGGGGCACATGCCCCCCCAATCTGTGCTTGGGTTGAAAGCAGGCTGCAGTTGCATGCTGGGCTCTGCTCTGTTTCTGGGCCTTGCTGCCACTACTTTGAGAGTGGTGTGAAGCCATGTGCATCCCACCGCTGGGCTGTGCCATGTCCCCTGCTTGCCCGGTGGCAGGATGCACATGGTGTTGTGCTGCTCCTGGGACAGCTGCAGCAGGGAGCAAAGCGCAGCATGCAGTGGCAGTGGTCTCCACTCAATGCACAGATTGGATGGGTACATGCCCCTCCTGGGCCTCCACCGGGGTGTATGCAGTGGTGGGAGCTCCCCCCCATGCCCGTGGATGAGCTGCCTGGGCTCTGATTGTCTCACCACTTGGCCTGGCCAGGGCCCCATTCACCCAGCCCCTGCCCTAGTCCCTCTCTCACCACTGGGGCCTCCCCACAGCCCTTGCCCTCCCTCACAACTTCCCTCCCTAACCACTGGCCTACTTCCCTCCCTCACCACTGCTCCCCCATGGCCTTTCCCCTCCCTCTGCCCCTTCTGCCACAGACTTACCTGCTGCGGGGGGGGAGGGGCACATGCATGAATCATAGAATCATAGAATTATAGA
>NW_017728886.1:250706566-250710742 GCF_001723895.1 Crocodylus porosus | reverse complement strand
CAGGGGCCCCACATTTCCCGGTGCTTTCTTCATCCTCCCTATATATTTGAAAAAGGACTTTTTGTTATCTTTGATTTTGGATGCAAGTCCTAGCTCTATGTCCACCTTAGCTTTCCTGAAAGCCCCCCTACAGGCCCAAGCAGAGGAAGTATACTCCTCTTTGGAGACAGCACCCCCCTTCCACTGTGTGTACGCTGCCTTTTTGGCAAGCAGGCATTCCCGGATGCCCTTGGTGAGCCGGGGGGCTTTCGGGCACTCCTGCCCCCCTTGCTTTTTGTTGGGATGGTCACCTTTTGGGCCCTGAGTATCATCTCCTTAAGGAACGACCACTCATCTTGGACACTGATTTCCCCTGCCCTTGAGAACCCCAGTGCCTCTCCCACTAATCTCCTCAACTTGTTGAAGTTGGCCCTCCCAAATAATTTTTTATCCCTCCACCTATGCTTAAAAGTCATAAACCATTTCTACAAGAAGCCTGAAAGCTCCTGGAAGAGACTGGGGATGCTGAACCAAACCTATGGGCATCTGTGGAGTGGGCTGACTGGTGGGAAAGGTCAGACCTATTCCTACAGCATTTTGTACCAGCACCAAATGAGTCCCACACTGGGCATGACTTTGACACAGTAACATGGGTCAAGTTAAACAAACTAAGATCAGGATGCAGATGCTTTAAAGCAACACTTCACAAAATGAACATCTTGGACAGCCACCTGTGTGAATGGAGTCCAACAAACAGTACAACATTTAATCAAAAGCTACAATCTCTACAAATGCCAAGATGGGCTAGATGGAATCTGCACATTGAGCAATGACACCAGACAGGTCTTATAGATTTGGAAGTTGATAGCTGATGCCATACAAAAGATTTCCCAATAGCCTTGCAGTTATGGTACTTCCCAGAGTTAAGACCCAAAATTTAGAGTGCATCTTCACTTAGAGTGCTCTCACCACCATGCCAAGGGCACTACCTAGAGCACCCTCCAGCACTCCTCTTGAAGTTGTCCCAGTAGAGTTGGGACCAGGACAATAGTAACATGGGCAACTAGTGCCCACCTTAGTAGAGGGGGCATGTGTTCCCTGCCCCCCCCCCCACGACCAGTCTCACTGCCTGGGGGGGGAAGGAGTTCCCCCATGGCAGATCTCACTGCCCAGAGGGAGTTCCCCCATGGCCGATTGCTGTGGCCATTGCTGCAGCCACTTCTGGGAGCAGCTGCAGTGATCAACCAGCACTTGCAGGGGGGAAGGGGGCACCAGCGCTCCTGCCTGCCCCCTCTGCCCATCCCCTCAGGGGCGAGACTGGGTGATCAGGGGGCGCATGTGCACCCCTCATGCACCCCCTACACATTGCCACTGGTAAAGGAGAAGGAATATGGCCAGCAAAGCAGTCATTGCCTTGGAAGAAAGGAGGCACCTAGGGAGGTGAGGGATGAAATCACAGCATATGCATAGAGAGTCAATTCGTCCCTTGAAAAGCTTAAAAATTAAAATGAAAAGCTAAGGCATGGAGATTCAAAAATTTTCACAAGGTCCCCACAGTAAATCTGTTACAGAGCCAAGAAAGCAACACAGATCTACTGAGTCTCGTAGATCTTCAATCACCAGCCTATCAAGCCTTCTGTTACACTATGTAAAGAACATCAAAACCAGGGTCACAAAGGACAACTCGCAACATTTGCTGTCCTCACTGGGTGAAGGCATAATTTGCCCTGAAGTGCTTGCCTGTCACTGGTAAAAATCTTACTCTCTCTTCCAGTGAACTCAACAGAAGAAGGGCATAAAAAAAAAACTTTCTTCATCATCAGATCTTCTTAACACAGACAAACTATCCCTATTCTGAGGGGATTTTATTTAGATACTGCCAAAGGAAAATAACAGCTTTTGAATCTATCAGGGAAGATTATCCAGAGCACAGGCCCATACTACAAGCAACTGGTCATCAGCATATGGCTGTCTGGTTTTTAGCACAAGTTCTGCTTCACATTATTTAAGTTATGCTTATGTTTGGCTCAATCAGCTGTCTGTAAAATCTGTAAAGCCACCCAGACTCATTGGCCTGAAGGGCTTTAAGGCTAATCTAAAAGACCATCTAACTAGAAAGAATGGTATAGTGGTTTCCCAGTTTCCTTTAAAAAAGGAAATTGCTTTCTCTCATTTAAAATGGTTGAAAGCTGATGGAAGAAATTGTGTCTATTTTATACACTAATTCAACTTTGAGAGCTGGGTACAGTAACCTCAGGAAGAAATATTGACGTGGTAGATGTACTTCTGCACATCTGTACAGAAATGTTCTGTAGCGACAGGAATCATTTGCCTCAAAACACAGAAGCCAGTAAGTCACATCCCTTGTACTGTGTGTGGATTAAAACAAAGTGTTAACCCTCACAAAAATAGAGAAAGAGGGAATCAAAGGAAATGGGGCTACAGCCAGAGACATGACTTATATTACTACAGCGTTGTCACTCAAAGCCAAATACTTTTACATGCTGCAGTTTGCCTTAAGAGTTCATTTCTGCAGCTGCAAGAGAAGTGGAGTTTCCAGCTTTTAAGACATAAATGTATGTTAGCCTTAAAGAGGCTGAACAGGAAAAGGTCAGCAGAATGACCTTTCTCCATCAAATGAATATACAGCCTAATACACAGTGCTCATCAGAGATCAACTAAATATAACAAATCTCCATTTTGTACTAGTAAAGCACAGGAAGACACATTTAATTATACTGATTGTGGGCTAGCAGCAAGAGTGGTTTTCAAAATTCCCAAGAAAATCTACTCAAAAGGAAAAGAAAAAAAAATACCCTAAGGTTTTTTTCCAAAGCTATCTCTACTCCACTGCTTTTTCTCTCCCAGTACAGTTCTTGGCCCAGACATGCTAACACAGATGTGCTGTGATCTAAGTAGAAATGTTACATTTCTTGAAACATTAAGCATATTTGTGCACCCTTTTTCAACATTTTTTATTCTGTAAGAGTTCCTTTTTTTCCTAAGCTTGGTGTGATTTTTTTTTTTTATAAAACACCTTTCAATTCAGATCTAAAATTCCCATAAAACTTGTACCGTTTACACAGAAATGGAAAAAGACTGTTTATTTTTATGCTAAAATATATATTCAAAGCATTTTTTGCTTAATTCTGGTGTAATTGTGCCTTCTTTGCTTCTCATTTTGCATAAGCTGAAGTGCAGACAATGGATCCTTACTTCCCACCAACTTCTCTAGGTCTGAACTAAATGGGTTTATAGCCTTCATGCATTCAGATGTAGTGACTTGAGCAGCATGAGACTCCTGAACCCTAGGTTGGGAAAGAACACATAGGACTGTTAAGGGAAGTTCTTATTTTCTTATAAAGCAGGGTTACCACATGTCCAGGTTTTCCCAAAAATGTTCACTTTTTTGGCTTCTTGTCCCCGTGTCCAGGTGAGTTTTTAAAATGCAAAGGGTTTTTGTTTTGCCTCTGCTTTCCTGGGGACTAGCAGCTTGGCTGAGTGGGGCTGGAAGCAGCAAACAAAGTGATTGGCTGTAGGGGATCATGTGCCCTGCATGCAGGGCCTGGCAAGCTGCTCCCAGGTAAGAGTGCATGTGTGCGTCTCTGTATATGTGCATGTGTGCGTGAGCGCAAGCACGCATGTGGGGGGCTGCATAGGCAGCAGGGCTGGGGAACAGTGGGCTTAGGGGTGAGGGGCACCAGTAGGGCTGGGGGAAAGGGGCTTAGGAGTGAGAGGCAGAGGCAGGGCACTGGAATTAAGGCTGTGCAAAACAGCTATGTTTTATTTGGTTTTGAATTCAGCCATTTCAGATGACAGTGATTCATTTTGGTGTTTTGGATCACTGTTCCATTTCGATTCGGTCGAAACTGTTTCAGAGTTTCGGCGCTGATTCAGAGATTTGGATCAGCTGGGGAGAGGCAGGTGCAGCTGGGTGCTTGCAGCTTCTCCAATGGGTCTTCTGGCTGTGCCTGCCTCTGCCCTGGTGTGGGGAGCTGCAGAAGAAGTCCCCCTGGCTGCCCTGCCCAGCCTCATCCTCCGCCTTCCCCCTGAGTCCCCCCAGCCCCAGCATCCCCACAAGTAAACACAAAAGAAAAACCCCTGCACTCACTGGCAGTAGCAGCTACCGTTGGGATCACTGAGGGTCCCCCTCCCACACAGTATGGGGCTGGGTGACAGCCCCAGCAGCCCCAGCCT
>NW_017728886.1:250680666-250706466 GCF_001723895.1 Crocodylus porosus | reverse complement strand
GTCCCCCTGGCTGCCCTGCCCAGCCCCATCCCCCACCCAGCCCCAGCCTCCTGGGACTTAAAATAAATAATAATAATAAAAAATAAATAAAGTCCTGCACTCAGCAGCTGCAGCAGTGGTGATTGGGGCATCTGAGGGCTTGTGGCAGAGGCCCCCATGTAGTGCAGGGCAGTCAGGGGCAGCAGGGATCGACCCCCTCCCCACTTGGCACCTGCACAACAACCAACCCATGGCACAGGTGCAGTGTGGCCTGGCAGGCTGCCTCACACTGTTTGGGAGCTGAGGCAGCTCCAGCAGTCAGCCGGAGCCTGGCACCACTCAGCCCCAGCAGCCTAAACTCCCAGAAAGCACGCAGCACCCTGCTGAGCTGTGCTGCCCCTGTACCATGGCAGGTGCCAAGCAGATGGGGTGATCTCTGCTGCACCCCACTGCCCTGCACTGGGGGACTGTTCCAGAGCTCCCAGAGGCCCACCCCAATCAGTGCTGCTATGAGTGTGGGGCTTTTTTTTTAAAGCTCCACACTCACCGGCTGCAGCAGCAGAGATTGGAGCCTCTGATTGCTCATAGCAGAGCCCACCCTATGCAGCACAGGGCAGTGGAGGACAGTGGGGATTGCCCCCCCTCCCCTGCCTGGCACCCACACGGCAGCTGTCACATTGCGCAGGTGCTGCGCAGCTCAGCAGGGCACCACACACTGTCTGGGAGCTGGGACCACTGGGACTGAGTGGTGCTGGGCTCCAGCTGAGAGGTGGAGCTGTCCCAGCTCCCAGACAGCACATGGCACTCTGCTGAGCAGTGCAGCACCAGCACGATGTGACAGCTGCCAAACAGGTGCCAAGCTGTGGGGGGAGGAGGGCTATCCCCAATGTCCCCCAATGCCCTGTGCCTCATGGGAGGCTCTGCCATGAGCCCTCAGAGGCCCTGATCAACTCTGCTGCAGCCAGTGAATGTGGGGCTTTTTTTTGCTTTTTTTAAAGTGCCGTGAGGCTGGGGCCAGGCAGGGCAGCCATGGGGGCTTGTCCCGCAGCTCCTCCAGCTGTGCCTGCCTCTGCCTCAGTGGGGGGAGCCATGGGAGAGGCCCCCATGGCTGCCCTGCCCAGCCCCAGCCTCCCGGCACTTTAAAACAAGGGCTACTGGGCTGTGCCGAACTATTCCTGGGGGGTGCATCCAAAACATTCTGAAACATCCAAAACATTTCCAAAAGGTTTCAGATGGTTTTGGTTCATTTCAGAGATGTTTCAGAGCCTTCAATTTCATTTTGAATTTGGTGTTTTGGGTGCCAAAATGAGCCAAAACACCTCTGAAATTTTGCACAGCCCTAATAGGCATATCACTGCCTCCCCCCTCCCCCCCAATCATAGACCCTTATCCCTCTCCTCCCTCCTCCACAGGTGTTCTTTTTTTGATCCTGGAAATATGGTAACCCTACATAAAGGCATTTTAGCCTTCAAGATTAGAATGGAGAACAGTCAGTCCTTCTTGAATATAATCTATCAGTGAAGGAATTTTCCATTAAAAATTGACTCATGACACCCTTTATCTTTCAATATCTGGACATGCCAACACAGAAGACTGTAGTATAGCAGACTGATATCCAAGCTACCTCTTTTAACCCATGTAAAGCTAGTTCAGACATCTCTGTATCTAAAATATTGCAGTTTGCAGCATACACATTAAGACACCTACTACTTTTATGCAAGGGCTGCTTTAACAGAGCTTGAACATTTTATTCCCAACTGCAGGTTTATATACTACTATCTAACCCATGTCCCTTGCCAATACTAACCGCTATTTTAGGCAGCTCTCCAATTCTGTAAGTAAATAAAAAGAGAAATTAATTATTTAATATATCTCCTTTCCTTATCCTAAAGCCCAATTCCCAGCTGCTTTTTTCTTCTTCTTTTAAATTGGACCAATTTTATCTTTCTTTTTTGGTCTAATGCAAATATTTTCTGAAGAATCCATTACAGTTGGTTGAAATAGTCACTAAAATTCAATGTTCAATTTTTCTCTTTGCTCCTCTAAATATAATACTGTTTTGCTTATTTTTATAGATCTCCCAATGCTTCTCTTACCTGATTATTTATATTACTTTAAAGCCTCAAAGCTATTGCTTATACTACTCTTTATGTCCATACTTAACCACATTGGCCTTTGTCTCTCTTTTCCGCCTGTTTACAACTGAATTTAAATTGCAGGCTCCTGCCAAATATCGTTTTTAGAGATCTCTTCTGCTTCCCCATGCACGTGACAGAAATCCAGTCAAAATTATGCTAGTCATCACATCTTATCACAAAGGCATATCTTTCCTAATGTCAAAATGTTTGCATTTTCTTCAATATTTCCCCACCCAAACACCAAAATGTAAAGTTATTGTGCATACTGCTATGCTACCAAAGTCCATCTTATTTATTACACATTTGGCTCATCTCCTAGAATTAGGTGCAGCACAGCCTTGCAGACTACTGTAGTATTCTTCAGAAAAACAAAGGCCCTCAGACTAGGTTTGAAGTGGCCTTGCACTGATTTTCTGTATTGGGGCAAATCTTACCTACAAGAATACTAAGAATAATTATTTCTATTTATGGTCAATCAGCTAAGACAAAGGTGTCAAACATCTGACCCACAAGACAGATCTGGCCCATAAAGCCACTCTATCTGGCCTGTCAAACTACCGATGGGCCACTGGAAATTGGAGGCATTGTGTGGGGAGTGGCCTGCCGTGGCCACATGGCCATCAGTGGCAGGAGGGTGAGTGAGGACTGACCTCCTCTGGCTTCTTTGCTGGTCACTACTGCTGTGGCCCTACCACCCCTGCTGCTGGCCCTGCCACATGCCCCATGCTTTGGCTCTAGCATATGGCATGTGGAAGGGACTAGAGTCAACATCTCAAGCCACACACCAGGGCCAGAAATGCCACAACTGCCACCACCACTTGTGTCCTGAGCTGGATCTGGCCTGCAAGAAGCCCCACAGTCAGGATTCAGCTCAAGGCACGAGGTGAGTTTGACATCCCTGATCTAAGAGAATGCCTAAGAGCTAACTGGTAGACAAGCACTAGGGCTATGTAAAGCTTCATTCCCTGATTTGATTCAATGGAGATTCAGCCTGATTTGGTGGCCAAATCTCTGAATCTGAATCGAATCAGAGGATCCTTTAATCTCTCTGAATTGATTCAGAACCCTCCGAATCAATTCGGAGAGATTCAGACAGATTTGGCAATTCGGACATAGACACAGCTTTAAATGTTTTTTTTACATACCTCTAGGTAGCAGGGGCTCATGATCCCTGTGATGCTGGGGCACACAGAGCATCCCACAGAAGCACAGGGGGCTTCCCAGCACACTCAGCAGCAGACCCAGAAGTGGACCAGAAGCACTTCCAGGTCCACCAGGAAGCATGCTGGGGTCATCCCCCGCTGCACCTCCCAGCTCAGCAACTGGTGCCTCCTGGGTCGGGGGGGGGGGGGAGGGTGGCACCCAGGATCACCCTATGGCCAATTGCTGGGCCAGGGGAGCACAGGGTGGGGGAGCCCTGCACACTCCCCAGCAGACCCAGAAGTGGACTCAAAGTACTTCCGGTCCACTTCTGGGTTCACTGCTGAGCACACCGGGGAGCCCCTGTGCTGCTGTGGGATGCTTCATTCACCCCAGCACCACAGCAGTCACAAGCCACACTGCTACCTCAAAGTATGTAGATAAAACTTTAAAATCTGTGCCTGTGTCCAAATCACTGGTTTGCCGAATCAGCATCGAGTCGTCAGATTCAGATCTGGCAGAATCAAATTGGGGACAGTGATCCGAATCAACAGATCAAACCACTGTCCCTGATTTGGGCCAAATCTGAATCAGAATCGAATAGGGCCTGTTTCACACAGCCCTGACAAGCACTTATATTCTAAGTCTGACTTGTTGAGCAATGCTAGTTCCTCATTCTGTTGACACTACATGTTTGTGTGTGACAAAGCTTGGTGGAGTTTGGGATCATACACATTCATCTGGTAACCACCACTCCCCATCTCCTTCAAGATGAGGGTATTAATTGGAGCAGAGCCTAATTCCACACATTCTCAGACTGTGCAGCTTCATTCAGTTTGCAGGTTGGAACGTGCTGCAAAGAAAGCAGATGTATTCAATAGCCAGAGTACAAAATCAATATTAAACAGCTGCCTAGCAGGGTAAAATTCTTCCCTGCTAAAGACTAAACAAAACAAAATCCCAACTGTCCACACGAGTCAAGGCCAATTTTGTGATGTTATGTCAGACAGCAGTGCTATACAGACCTTGGAGCCCCATCTAGCCTGCATGCTTAATAGAGCTGGGTGGGGAAGGAGAAAGAGAGGCTAATATGATGATAATAAGAGAGACATAAAATACTCATAATTTTTTCTAGATTTTTTTTGCAGGTTTCCTCCACTCTGAATGTTCTATGGAAATAACTGCAAGTGACTGTGAAACTAATGACCATATTACTACAAATAAACATAAGGGAAAGGAAACACCATGCAAGAAACCTTAACCTTCCTAATTGGGACCATTTCATTTTTGCAGTTCTATTTTTTTTATAATGATGCTTTTTTTCCCCTTTAAATTGTACTTCACAGCTTCCCACTGAAACTAAACCTGCCATCGACTTAATACCATAAAGCAGTACTGCACAACAATCTAGGGGAGGAAATTAAGACTACCATATATCCAACTGAAACTACAGGGGATTTCAATAGACACAGTACCAATGCTGCAATATGAGTCAGGAGACTGTAGTTAAAATCCCTACAAACACATATGGCTAATACTCATTTGTAGCTTTAGACAAAAAAAATGTCCTCAAATGTACTAGTCAGAATTTGGCCTATGGATCTTGTTATTAGTCCGGACACTAGTTGAATCCTTCAAAATGAGCAAGACCAGGGCTCCACTTATGGGAGGAGCCTAAGGTAATGGCAGTCTCTGAGATCTCAGTTCTTTTGCAAGATTGGCTTTGTCTCCTGCAGACAATACACTGTGAGACTTGTCCTCTGGCCCAGAAGGCTCCCAGCACTTGGCAAAAAAGCCAGGGTCTACTAGACAGAAGCCCTGCCCTCTTCAACCAAAGCAGTTCTGGCACTTAGCAGCTGTCCCAAAACTACTCCCCAGAATTATAGATCCAAGGATTCCCTATGGTTACAGGAGGAGGTCCATAGATCTTGTAACACCATCAAGTTATATTATCTTTTTTTAGTAATCTCCACAAGGCGGTAGGGTGACTGTGCTTATTGTTCCCAGCCTTGCCCTCTTCCACAGCCCAACCCCTTCATTCGCCAAATCCTTCTTCCATACTATGCAGGGAGGGATGGGGAGGAAGTGGAAACACCATAGAAATCACTAAATGGAAAGAGACCTACTTCTACCTGTGCATGGTCGACATCTGAAGTGGTTAGGACTCTTGCATCAAACATTGTTGTTCTACTTCCCCTGGTTGCCTTTGAAAGCTATAGAAACATTTCCAAACCACCTGAGCCATCCCAAAATTCCTTCGTTGTCCTTAATTTCTATTAAATGATCTCTGCTGTGTCAGCCAAAATATTTGTGTTATTTCTCTCTTCAGACTCAATTGCCCCTCTTCCTCTAGCTTTATTGTGTCTATCCTTGTGAACTCTGAACGTCGACATTTAAATACTCATTCACATTCCTGATTTGCTGCAATGTTTCTGGAATCCTGATAATACCAACTTAGCTTTAAAAACATGCGATTCAGCATTAGCAGATTCAGACTTAACTATGAACACTGTTGTTATGTAGAACATATTTAGCTTTCCTCTGAGCCTCCTTTGCTTTTCCAGCTCAGCCTTGGAAAGTAAGATGACAGATAAGATACTGCTTCTGACCACATTGGACAGAAGTAGATTAACACAGCTGGATGTAACCCTAGGGAGCCAGAGCCTGGAAACATCATGTTAGCATAGCGCTAGCATTGTATAAGCAAGAAAGGTTTGTGTTGATCTTTCTCAGGGTGATGAGCTTGTGATGAACTCTTCTGTACTGAGCTTTTATTTGAGACGGTTCTAATACATTGAAGGTGACCAACAAAAAGCATCCATCGACCATCCCTTCTGCTTGTCACCCCCTTAACTCTTTGCCACACACACAAACCGAAGCCAACATCTTGGCAACCTTTCTGAGGTTGCTTAGGTCCAATTTTGGTACCTTTGTTTCAACTCAGGCCCCTTTAGATATGACTTTTCTTTTGTGCCTATACCATTTACCACAAAGTAACAGCCAAAAAGACTGAGATTATTTTAAATGGAGTGATTTTTCAAAGCCTGAAGGAAAACAATACATAATAAAAGATGAAAACAGAATGGATTTAACTGAAACTAACCACCAAAAAACCCCAAACAACCAAACAGCCAGCTTGGCTTCTCTAAACCGGAGTCAAATGTTACTAGGTGTGCTTTGTTACAAATGGTCTCCAAAGCTCACGGCTTGTTCAATCTGCCAGCTTGGTTCTCAGTTTTGCTTTAGCTGTGTAATCTTCCTCATCTAGGACCTCACTGAGCACCATGAATAAGGTCTAGGTTAATAGGCAGTACACAAAAAATAAACTTTACTTGTCAGGTTTTCGGCACCATGCGAAGGTACGAGAACACCAAGCAAGAAAGAACTACCTCAGTTAGAGTGGGTCATAATTAGGATCACAATGCCAGTTAATTAAATATTTTTGTTGATGAGCTACTTTTTCATGGATAAGCATAATAGCATTTACCAGAAAATGTATTTAATGAGAGAGAGATAAATAATTAGGAGCAATGAACGCTTACTACAACTTTCAGAAACTCATTCTCAAATCTCTCTTTTGAGAGAACGATGACTTGGTTTCATTTTCCTGAGCTTGAGAAATAAGCTCACAGCTGTCTTTCCTCACTTTCAATCAAACCTCCAACAGTTATTGGCAACATTTGAAAACATTATTGTTTTGGTGGAAATGTCACATACTTTTTTTTTTTAAACTGCATGCAATAAAAATTACCAGGGAATAAATGATGACTCCAAGTGCAGAGGAATGCAATGCTGGGCATACGGTGTCAAATTTGTACATGTGGGTAGGAGAGCTGTTCTGTTTATTTCTGGACAATTCACAAATCAGTTCCCACATGGAGATGGCTACAGAGTTAGCCATACTCGGGGAGGCCAGTGGGAGTCTGGAGCAGGGAAGTAGTTTTGTAAAAATAGGTGGGTAGGTTTCATCAATAGGCAATTTAAAAAAATAAAACACAATCAAAATCTCTCTCTGGGGTCAATCAGAGGATTTGATCTATTGTTTATAAATTAGAGGGTGTAGGTTTCCATAGCAATAATTTATAAATTCTATTGACTGCAAATCTCTCATGGCTTAGTTCCCCTTATACAGACTAGTGCCATGCAGCCCACTGGGTGAGAAATTCAGTGTTTCTTTGGGAGAAGTTACTAATCTGCATGGATCCAGGTATTCCATTTCCCATGGGAAAACATGCTAAAAATGCAGATTTTCTCATTTTAAGGAGAAAAACCTGGATTTTCTCTTTTTAAGGAGAGAAATGCATATTTTCACCTTCAAAGGAGAAAAACATGGGAAACAGGGTTTCCCTCTGCAGGCTGGCAGAATTCCAGCCTGCAAGGGGCTGGGGGAGCGGGAGGAAGGCGATCAGGCAGGGGACTCCGCGTGCATGTGCACGTACACTTATGCATGTGGCAACCAGGCAGGGTGGAGAGAAGTTCCTGCAGGTAAATCTGGAGCCAAGAGGGGGATTGAGGCCCCCATAGTAAGGGAAGGAGGGAGTTGGGAAGAGCAGAGGTTGGGGCTGGGGCTGCTGCCCAGCTGGACTGCTGCGTGGGACCTGAGGCTTGAGGCCCCAGATGCAGTCACAGGACCTGGGTGGGGGCAGGATGGAGCTGCAGGCAGCTCGTTTGGGGGCAGTGGTTGTTGGCTGCCCACTACTGCACACACTCTGGCGGGGGGGCAATGTAGGACACATGCCTACCAGACTTGTGCATGGGGAGGGGCCGGCTGCAGGATGGGGGCTCTGTGCCCTGATGCCCTCCCCCTGGGGCCTCCACAGCCCAGTGGGTAGGACCTGACACAGTGGAGCAGAGCAGGGTGGGGCAAGGAGCCTTAGTGCCACTGTTGGGAGCCCCATGCCACCATGGGGAGGTGCCCCCTGACTGCCCAGCAGCAGCAGGGGTGGCAGCATGGAGCCCTGCACCTCTTCCTGGTGGTGCAGGGCTCACAATGATAGCATCAACCCCCCCTCCCCTGCTTTGCCCTGTTGTGCTGGGTCCCACCTGCTGGGCTATGGAGGCCCCCCATGGGAAAGATGGCAGGGTGGGGAGCCCCAAGCCCACAGTGGGCAGCCTGCACCTGCCCTCCCCCATGGGCTCTGCTCCAGCTGTGCCACCTGTGCGGGAGGAGGGGCTGAGCTTCATGCTGCACTCCCCACTCAGGCCAGAGCAGCCACCGGTGGTGGAGGGGCAGGGGGCTGCAGACCCGGGTCCCTGGCCCCATAGCCCTGGCAGCTGCAGGGGCCTCCATCAGGACTGGGGAAGGTGGAGGGCTGTCAGTAGGGAGTGAGGGGCACCAGCAGAGTCAGGGGGGCGTATATCAGGAGTGAGGAGCAATGGCAGGGCACTTGCGTATCAGGGCTGCTCAGTGCCACAAAGCAGTGGGGAGAGTGGGGACAGCTGCAGCTGGACCTGCATCCTGGGGAGCGAAGAGAGTGGGCGAGCTCTGATTTTCCATGATAAAAAAAACCCAAAAATCAAATGCTAAAATTTATAGGTGTTTAGAATTCATTTTATTATAGTGATTGAGACACTAGTAGTCTTCCAAATTGCTTTAAAATTGTAAGTAAATCAATAAAGCATTGTGTTCAACTGATACCTATATATAAATAGTAGCATTTCATTTTAATCACAGAAAAAAGTGGATTTGGGGGGTTATAAATCAGAGAATTTGCAATTTTTTATCAGAAAACTCCAGGATCCCTGCTAATCTGTCTTTCGACCATGTGACTGTTGACTACTGCGATGCTAAGTACTGCTCGTATCCTAAATACCCCATGTCAAAAATGTGACCCAAAGAATGATTTCTAGGAAAATGCTGAACAGAAGAATAGGGAAATGCTGTAGGATATGCAAAGCTAAGTCAGCATTGTCTGAGTATATGCAGGGACTGTGTGTGTGAACTGGGCTCTTCCTTCAGTCTTGGCTACAATTCCTGGGGCCTGGTTTCCAGCTCTGATACAGAGCGCTGTAATCCTAGCTTAATGGTCTGTCTAACCTTCATATTTGGTGCCAGATTCTGATCTCATTTTCATCTGTGAAAATCAGGCGTTGTCCATGGACTTGCATCAGATTTACAGTGAAGGAACTGAGATAAGAATCTAGCTCTTATAATTCCTCACAACTAAGAGTTAAAAAGAAGTGTGCCTCTCAGCTTTTAAATGTAAGCCAGCTGGGGCAAGCCTTTCCTTGCTGTCTGTCAGTGCCTTCTAGCTTGTCATTCTGGATCCACCCCAATTATGGACATCTTTGCAACTTTCTCAAGTAACAGTCTAGCTCAAGCTCAGATTGTTTGGAAGAAAAACACCGGAGAATGCTCAAAGTCTACAGGTCCCTTAAGTCTTATTAAGCTGTCTTCAGAGCTGACGAGAACTCACAGATTTACCTATATTAATTTTTCCAACATACTGCCACAAAGAAAGCATCACAAATACCCTTTGGCACAAATTCCTGCAATCTGTAAACAAGTAATGTGGGAGACAAAGATATTTTTCATAGCTGATATACAGTAGCAGTCTCATGGAAAGCTAAATCTGCTGCTTTTAAAGCTCTACTTTTAGTGATGCATTTATTGAGAAGCTTTTATTTATTGAGAAGCTTTGAGTCCTTACTTAATTTATAGATCTTATGTAGAACAATAGCAGCATCTTAGCTTGTGAAATGCCACTTTGTTACTCTTTCACCGCTGCCCTGACTGTGAATACTTATGATGGTGTCTACTTGGCTTGAATGTGTCAGATGCAGACCAGACAGGATGTTGAAGAAAGAAACTGGTGTCCTTCATTTTCAAGGGCTGGCACATTAAATATTCTGTGATGAATTTGCTGTGTTTATACATTCTGCAGCTAACACTTACAGCCATACCTGACTTGAACTTCAGGAGCTCTGGACAGAGCTGCAGAAGATTCCACTAGACAGAAGACCTAGATTTTCCAAAAAACACTGTACAACAAGCTCAGAAAGTCAGGCTGTGTGTACTCAGTAGAGAACATAAGTGCCTATAACAGACTCTACTGTTAAACACTTTGAGGTCAACGAGACTTCTCGTATAAATAAGACTTCACCAACCTAAGGACGGTACAGTACTCAACACTTACTTTCCACCTCTGCCTAAGGCAGAACATGCTAACAAATGCATACAAGTGATCAGAGCCACAATGAATTATACCAGAGCAAAAATTCTGTATTGCGCACAAAGTTATTTGAATAGGTATTGTCAAGGGCAGGGCCAGATCTTTACCTGGTATAAATGGGAATAGCTTTATTTTTAGGTTAAGTTGGAGCACAAATGTTGATAGGCAAAAATACAAGGTTTTTTTTTTACCTGTAATGGGGTATTTTAATTGCTTATCTGGAAATAGCTCAGTATCAGTAGAAGCAATTTTGTGTACCCATTTCTCTACTGGTCCATTTTTTACCTCAATTAAGCCATAACTACATTGTATGATACGGGGGAAGTAGTGCAGTAGAAGAGAACAGTAGAAAGCATGGGAAGGCAGGAGCCGGTATTACATTTTCATCATACTGGTATGACAGCCCCCATCCAGGCTGGTATATCAGAGGCTGAACTGTTGGTCTTTAGAGCTAAAAGCATGACTTGCTACAGTTTGAGCTAACGAAAAGGCTCTCTAGGTAGGGCATTTACACACACGCATCTACAGTGAATCAGGCACAACAGCATTTGCAATTGCAAGAGCAGAGGGGAAGCAGAGTGATTGTCAATAGTTTAAGTAAAGAGTCAGTTGTGGTCACCTCAAGTTTGCCCTCTTGGTGATTTCCAGTGAGTAGAAGGGAAAGTACTGGCTCAATCCAAAGCCACCCAGAAATATTACCTTCCTGCTGCTTTGGTCCATCAACCTCCTTCAGTTTACCAAGTAATGGCTTTAGCACTATAAATTCTTTGTTTATGCCTAGTAAGAGGAGAATCTCCCTGCTCATTTCTCTTCTGTTTCTCGCAGGGTAAGTACAAACAGTCAAAAAGCCCAAGGCTTAATTGATCCAGCCTTTGCAGATTCATCTAAGCTGCAAACATTGAACCAATTAGCAAATGGACAGACATTCACTTATGATTCAGGAAATGCAGCCACATGCCTGCAATGGCTGAAGCCAGAAGCCAGGGGCGCTAGACACAGCTCTCTGGCATATAGCCAAAATGGGCTGTGTTTGCTTTCTCTTCCTGCTGCCCCCAAGGTCTCTGGGATTTGCAGTCCAGACTCACATATGCAGGACTCTGCAGGGTTGCTCATCACTTCCTCTTTCTGCTTCCAGGGCTAGGGACAGACATTCAAAAAGCCTGAGCCTAAATTGATTCAATCTGTGCAGGTTAATCTAACCTAGCTAGGCTGAACTGGTTTGTAACTGCACAGGCATTCCAGATGTGCAGGCACATGCCTGCAGTGACTCAGGCTAGAAGCTGGGGGGTGCTAGAGCAGCCCTCCCATTCTACTGGTCTGCAAGTGCTGCTGCACAATATGCATCATCCACAGCCTCTCCTTTTACTGACACACATACTATACTAGAGCAGAAGTGTTGGAAGGGATGACATGGAACTAGCACCACCGGCTTGTTACCAGATGTGGACTGCCTTATGCAGAAGAATCCCCAGCTGTTCTGTGCAGCTAGTTTCTGCAGAGCAAGGGGAAGCACACTGTCGGTTTCTCCCTTGAAGTTTCAAATATAGTTCAGCTACTCTGCTGAAATTTAATTACAAAAATCTTGCAGCACTTATATTATACCATATTTCTGTGTATTAGTTTAACCTTCTTCTCTACAAAAGAACTAGTACTTCAGTGTCCCCATGTCACAAAGATCAGAAAAAAAAAGTAGGGGACCATTAAATCTGAGGAGTCAACATGACCTTGGATAACCAAATGGCTTTGCTCATTGTCTTGGCAAAACCCCAAAGTTGTCATTGCATGTAATGAAGTGCTAGGCAGCAGCAAAAACCATGTGTTTTTCCAGCAGTCCAAAGGTCTGCCTATTTAATTGTGCTTTTCTTCCTAAGAAATTCACTGTGTATTTTGAACACAGACTTGCACAAATTTTGTTGAAACTTGTGATATGTAGTTCCTTTAAATCAGTCTAGCGTTTTCTGCTATGTGAAATCCACCTGGAACTCTTTGGTTGGGTCTTGACAGCATGGTGAAATGCTGGCATTCTGGTTTATAGTTTATGTTATTGTTATATTGCTTATTTGGCCTTGTCTCTAAGTAAAAGGCTTTCAGTAAAATAAACACAGCAAGGTAGGTTGTGGGGTCAATAGATTTACTCCAGTCTTGCAGTGGTTTAGCTAAAATCAGAATCTGAAGCAGAATTTCATATTGTTATTGATGTTTCATCTAGTTCCTCTATGATTTAGCTTGAGTTATTTACTACCAGATTTCTAGCTATAGTCCCGGAGAGCTTGGTTTCCTTAACTTGCTCAAATTGCTGCTTAGGCTGATCCATCTTTAGTACACTGGAAACCTGCATTGATTCTGCATCTTCCTTTCTCCATGGTATAATCTATTCATTCCTGGGAAGGCAGGCATATAAGATTATGCGTGTCTTCCTATCAGGGGTCCCAGTTAATTTTGTGGATAAACAGCCAGCCCAGGCTACTCCGCATCTTTCCCTCATGAGCTGAAAGCACAAGTAGTTCAGGCTTTTCAGTGCCTTCTGGACTCAAGTAACATGGGCAAAAACTGTAGTCAGAATTTCCTCATGGTGATACATAACACTATTAAAATATCTAGTTCTTGTGCAGATTTCATCCTTAAATCTCACATGCAACTAGTAGGGGGGGATGTGCCTCCACCCCACCCCCACCCCCCGAGATTGGCCACTCGCCTGGCCCTGAAACATTTTTTTTTTTGCTGCATGAGCCGGTGGTGTGTTCAGGGGCACTAAGGTGCGACATGTGGGCCTGGGCCTCTCTGGCCCCCAAGAGAGCTTTTGGCCCGCCCCCTGGGCCCACCCACAAATTGTGCCTCCCCCCCCCCCAAACTTAGGAAGCACCAGTCATCACTGCTAAATCTCAAAGCATTTTTAAAAAGCGCTCATAGCTTTTAATTTTCCCCTGGCTACCTATTCTCCGACAGCCAGCTCATCAAGTGCAGTCTTTCCCCCAACTGGGGAACTTCCCTGCTGCTGCTTCTCCCCTTAAAATAAAAGGAACCTCTGGCTTCCTGTTACAGGATCCTTTTGAGTGACATTCATAACTGGATCAGCTTTCAGTACAATCTGTCCACAAGACTGTTAACGTTATTTATCTGTAGCCATAAGCATATTCTTTGATTGCAGTGGTAGTTCAGCAGGAACCCCATAACAGCAGACAATCAGGATTATACCAGTCAGACTTCATACATAGGAGGGGTCTGTGAAACAGGTCCTATTCAATTTGGATTCAACCTGAATCAGGGACAGCAATTCGATTCGTTGATTTGGATCACTGTCCCTGATTTGATCTGAAGATTCAATGCTGATTCGGAGAATCCGTGATTTGGACATAGACACAGCTTTAAAAGTTTTTCCCCATATCTCAAAGTACCAGGCGCAACTCATGATCACTGTGATGCTGAGGCACATGGAGCATCCCACGGGGTGCATGGGGGGGGGGGCAGGTGCTCTGCAGCAAACCCAGAAGTGGACAGGAAGTACTTCTGGTCCACTTCTGGGTCCACTAGGGAGCTCGCTGGGGGCCCCCCGTCCCCCCCCCGGCTCAGTGATCAGCTGCAGGGGAACCCCAGGTGCCCCCCAGACCTAGGAAGCACCAGTCACTGAACTGCTCCCCGCCACACACACTCCCCAGCAGACCCAGAAGTGGCCCAGAAGTGCTTCTGGGCCACTTCTGGGTCTGCTGCCAAGCGTGCTGGGGAGCCCCCCTGCACTCCCGTGGGATGCTTCATGTACCCCAGAATCACAGCGCTCATGAGCCCCCGCTACCTAGAGATATGTAGAAAAAACATTTAAAGCTGTGTCTATGTCTGAATCTCTGAATCTTTCTGAATCTCTCCAAATTGATTTGAAGGGTTCCAATTTGATTTAGAGAGATTAAAGGGTCCTCTGATTCAATTCGGATTCGGAAATTTGGCCACCAAATCAGGCCGAATCTCCATGGAAATCAGGGACCGAAGCTTCGCACAGTCCTAATACACAGACATGCAAGCAAAGAAGTAGTAAAGAGCATAATCTGAAAAATGAGCATATTCTGCCCCACTACCAGTAGTTATATGCATCTTTTTTTTTCTGTACACAACATTAGCAGAAAAATATAACACCTTAGCAGCCAGCATGATTCACTCATTTGTTTTTCATTGACAGTTGCAAGGGACTTTCAAGTCTATGTCCCATAAACTATTAGTGCATCCTCTAATGACATATTTAACTAATGTGGGATTTTTCTGTGGTTTTTGTTTGTTTTCTTTTCTTTCGTTTCTAAGGAGATGACCACTCTATTGACCAGGTTTGTGAGGGGAACTCCTTCTGTTGTGCTGTCATATACTGTGCTGCCACTATAGCTTTGAAGCTGTATTGAAAATTTAATGTGCTTTGCTGTAGTATGTTACTGAAAAGGTCTTTCCTCAGGGCTGGTCTGCAGACAGACGTACACTAAGGTAAGTAAATCACAGTTAACTCGCACATTTTCTTACACCTGAAGCCTACAGCCTATGTCTGATTCAAAGCAGGCACTGGAACCTGCTCCCCACACCCTCCATGCTCTTTCAAGTCTTACCGGTATCTGTGGGGCTCCCAAAGGACCTTTTGTTTTCAAATATTGAATTATCCACTTGCAGAAATAGGTGAGGCCTTTTGTTAATTAATTAAGACAAGTGCACCAACAACAATGCGAGCTTCCCCACACTACCATACCATTCAATGCTGGCAATAAGGACTGCAAGGGGCACTCCAAAACCCACCCGTTCTTTTTGTTCTCTGCTTAGACTGCAAACCCAGTCAGGGTAATTTAAAGAGACCTGGATTTTATTCCCAACTCTGTCACTGCCCTCCTGGGTGACCATGGACCAATATACAAATTAGACCGCAGCCTTTACAGGACTGGAAGAATGATAAGCCAGGCTTGCAGCTTCCTTAAAAACAAAAACACCCCTACCCAGATCTAACCTCTCCCAAAGTGGCCATTACAAACACAAGGAAAAAGGAACCCAAAGCATTACCACGCAATGTGAATTGACTCATCACATACACTCAGAGGTATAAAGCGCTGATTCTCAACTGGGTTTCCGGGAGATCTTTGTAAGGGTGTTTCCCCACCACCGCTACCCAGGGCCACTGACCTCCTGTGTGTCTCTTCCCAGGACATGCCATGTGGGGCCAGACGAGGAAGTGGCTATGGCAGGAGGAGGTACCCCCGCGTAGCGTGGCCTGACAGGAGGGGCTGCCACAAAACCACTGCTGCTGGCCTGTCTGAGAGCGTAGACAATAATGCCACTTATACAGACAGGACATAGGAAATGCCATCCCTGTCCCCACCCTTCCCAGCAGTGAGGCAAAGGCAGGGGGCATGTCGCCCTTGAAACATGGGTAAAAGAAGGCATCTCTGCTTACATCCACAGAGGGTGCTGCCAAATTCAGAAAAGTTATGGAGAAGGCTTTGAACGAAGGGTCTTGTTACACAGTAATTTTGGGCAGCCCCTGGATCTTTTAACACTTGGATTGTCCACACGTTAACACCTGAAACTAGCTGTAAGCACTCGTTAGGTAGCTGAAAGTGATGTCACTCCAGGGCAGGATTATCTCTGAGCCTTCTTACACATTGCGCTTTCTGCTGCTTAAATGTTGGTCAGTATTAGTACTAGCTCGAGTTTGGTGCAGCTACATGTATAGGTGCCCAATATGTAAAAAGCCTTCTGATCTGCATTACGCAGTTTGTGTTACACTATGATGTAGCTACTCCAGGCTGTACCTTTGTGTCAACACCTCACCTGTCTCTCTGTCCCCTGCCTGGATTGGACCTACTGCTCCCCACTCTCCCAAATCCCTCCTCGCTGCCCCCCCCTCCTTGTTACTTGTGGCTTCTCACCTGTCTATCCCAGGGCAGCAGGCAGGCTCAGCCTGGAGAAGAGCAGTAAGCTGCAGCAGGGCCCAAGCGGGCAAGTTAACCCCTTCCTGTCTGTTCCCCTGGGACAGACTGCCCGGGCAGCCACAAGCAATAGGAGGGGACACAGGCGGAGCAGGGGGATTTCTGGGGACAGGGGGAAGCTCAGAGTGTGGGGGGGATTCGTACCTTTCAAATCCCAGTCCCTACTGGCCTGAAATGAGACTGCTCCAAATTCATGCCACCATTAACATCGATCGACATTTGTACAGCTCACAGCGTAAGGTGCAGCAAGGCCCCCAAAAGTTCGAAAACCACTGCTTTAGAATCTAAATATGGAGGCATCTAAATCAGTGGACAAGAGAAAGTACGAAGTCCCTTGCTGTGGGAACCGGTGTGATGAAACAGAAGCAAGAGACACAATTTTCTTTCTTTACCTGCCATGTATAAAGTCTTTGCCTTGTGCCAGCTAACCAAGAAGCAAGGCATACAACATCTATCATGCCGCTCTCATGTCATATAAAGCTACAGTGAGATGACAGTTAATGCATGGTTTGCCATTTGGCAATTGCCAACTGTTCCAGAGTCAGACTTTCGCCAGCCACAGGGCCACAAATACTGTTTATTTTGCTCTTTGTCAGCTTACTTGGAAAATGTTAACATGCATAGCCTGCTAACAACGTGATGTTTTTATAGTTGGTACTGATTACTGTCTACCAAAAACCCACTACAGTTGTTAATTATTAAGAAAAATAAATTTGGATGCCATCACCAGCCTTTAAACAACTGGATGAGCTTAATTCTTAAACTGCACACAGTCCTGACGTGGGAATCTGTCTGTGGCTGAATGATGAGACACATTAAAGCCACTTTCAGACCAAGATCAAAGCTTCACTATTCTCTAGTGCTGGAATTTAGTAGCAAGCGAGAATTAGATCTGTTGCCATCAAGGGCAATTCCTCCCTCTGGAGCTCTCAAAGAACAAATGCAGCACTGTGCCACCCCAGATCGAATTGCTACTAGATGCACACCATGAAATAGGAAAAGTGAGGAGCTTCCCCTGGGAGAGTCAAATCCTGCCCTGAGTTAGATGTGCCGCATACAGAGGATTTTTCACAGGAGCCAGGAGGTACAACCGTCTCCCTACAGACGGAGGAAAAGCAGCCGATCTGCTCTGGCTCCCACAGCTGCTCACAAGGCAATAGGGCTTCTCACAGGCACTGTGACCCTCTTTCTGAAAGAGGTTTGGCTGCTCGCCAGGACCCACTCCTGCTGCAAGAAGATATAGTATTAGTCATGTAACCCTGCTCTGTGCTACTCCATTACCACCTCTGCCCTCTCCCAAACCCCTTCCCTCCTCCAGCATCTGGGAGCAAAGGGAACCCGAGTGACGTTATTCCATGGCACACTGGAATCTGAGGTGCCCCAGTCCAGTTTCAGCCTTTTTACTTCCCCAGGGTCTGGCCAGATGTTGCTGCAATCAGCATTTTTCCATGAAGTGGAAGTGGGGTGTGAATGAGGCGCATGAGAAAGAAAGATTTGCCCAGGATTTCTGCGAGTTATATGTAGCTTCAGACTTTTGGTCCTCTTGTTACCATGGGAATTAAAAGCAAGTGAATTCATTATCACCCTGCCAGTATTTATCCCAAGGTTGTTATGACCCTTTAAAGTCAGCAAGAAGTACATTAGCAAAGAACAAAGGGTATTGTTAAAAAAAAAGAAAGAAAAGGAAAAAAACAAGACTTACCTTTAAACCCACAGGATATTGATTAGCTAAATCCCATAATGCTTTAAGGATCATGACCTCCAAGACCCTCACCAAGCCTCATTACACTTTTATCTTATCATCACGGTGAAACCAAATACATTAGAGAGCTCACAGAAACACATCCATTGGGACTTACTTCCAAAGGAAGCTTTATTGCCTTTGTTACTTTAACAATGCATTCCTTAATTGTTTTAGATGTATGATTAGGAGTAGCGATTAGATTTTAAAGAGTTCTGGGATGAGCCAGGTTCTTGAATATCAATTTTTCCAGCTGTGTTAAAAAACTGAGGCAAAACAGATGGATGGCACTTGCAAGCCTCAAAGCACTGGAGTGCTTGGGTGATCAATTAACACCTCCTAAAGTTATGAAAGCCTTAATACAGTGAACTCTCAAGTCTTGCGAAGAACAAAAGGAGTTTGCTATTGTTGACACATTTTTGCACCAAACCATAAAACAGGGAAATGTCTTTTGCACCGCACAGGCTAGATCCATCAACCATCTCTGATTCTTTGCAAAATTTTGTGACTATAAATAATTAAACTATTGTATTTACCTTTGATTTGCCATGGACATCATCCTTTATGGTTGTTTGTTGTCAGTGCCAATGAGTGGTTTATGTCTCGACTTAGAAAACATAAAACGCTATTAGAATGCTATTTACATCAACTGAAAAAAATGTACAAGAAACAAGCAAGATTTTTGATAATATCTGTATTTAGATTTGTAAAGTATTCCCCTTGGAGGATGTATAATAGGTTATTTTCTTGGCTTCTCCCAGATTTTAGAAGTCTTGCTAGGAATTTAATTGGGAGGTTGTTTTCACATTTACGTTATCTTCTGCTACAATAGAAGGGCCTTAAATAGGTTTTACACTGTAAATAGATGACAGTTTGATTTTGCCTTTGTCTGATTTCCTGCATTAGCTTGTTGCAAACTGGGCAGTTCTACACGAGATGCTATGTCACCATAGCAATGACCTATGGTGACATAGCTCATCGTTATACCAACAATGCAACAGCAAGTACTAAATGACTGCGCAGTAGCAACTGTGCAAGTTGGGTACCATGTGCCCACTGAGTGCTCTTGATCAATAATCCTGAAGCTTATGCCCCAAATGAGTATGTACAGAAATAATTGTTACATTTTCTTGAATAATGCTTAGCATTAGTTGATGTGTGTTTTAAAGGAAGTCATCCTAGAAGATTATATCTTTTCTTGCCATAAAATCTCTGAATATCAAACTTTCAAGGTTTGGTCAGTTTAAATACTTTGGAGTCCTGGCCAATCGAATGACTTGAATTGGAAAAACTGTGATTGAAAGTTAATGAATACTTTTTTTCCAGGAGGTTTGTGGCCTTCCTTGCTCCTAGTTACTCACCAGGTAAGGCAACTCATGCAATTCTCACTACATTTCAACTTTTTGAAAACTTTTTGACCAAATAACTGGAGAAAAAGAGGCAAAAGGCAAGTTAACAGAATTGTTTCAAGTATCTAAAAGTTTAGTTCATGGAGTTCATTTGAGTTGGCTTTTATTTTATTTTATACAATCTGTTTTGTCCATCATTCATAACTTAATGGATCAGTTAGTGACAGCTTTGCTCTTCCCAGGGTGACCAGTCTTAAATGCACTGACCCTTAGGACTCTAAGGCAAAGGAAGGTTGCTGAGTAAACTAAGTTCCCATCTCTCCTTGAACGCCCCCTTCCTCTGATCTTTATTTGCATGCATTACCTTTCTAACACCCTCTCTGCTACTGCCAACAATGAACCACAACTGCTACCAGGTGGCAAGATTCTCACTCTCCACACATCTTACCTCCCTCTTTAGCCACCTCTTCAGCACAAAGATACTTCTGGGCTTCTTGCCAGAAGTATCATGCCCTCAGCTGTTGCTGCTTTCTGAACTGTAGGGTTCTTGCTGTTTCCCTTCATGTAGCAGAAGGCAGGAGCTGACATAGCTGGGCAAACCCTGGCAAGGATCCCACTTAAGGACAGAAAGCAGGAAGGGAGCCATGGAAAGGCACTTTGGACTGGATTCACCAAGATGCTGCAACCCCAGGCTCACCCCACAGCAGCCTCATACTCTTCCTTCAGACTCCCAGTGCATTCCTTCATAAAGGATTTGTTTATTTTTATAGGGCCAAGATTTTTAAGCAAAAAGTCCACACAAATGTTTGTGTCCCAATGACACCTGCATTTGTACACCAAGGGACATTTGGGTGTTCAAAGGCAGTAATTGCAAGTGTAAACAGATGGGGAGGTGCATAATAGCTCCATTTTGTATCAATTTACTTATTACATTGCACAGCATCTATTGCTTTGTCAACCAGTGAAAAGTCAGTGGAGTTACCAGTGTAAAACCATGTATAAAGAAACTGCAGTTTTGCTGCTGCCAGGGCAGGCAGGAACATCGCCTAGCTGAGTTGCAGCAAAAACAACCCAGGAGGTAAGGGCAAGAGCTCATGGGAACGGCTAGGAGGCTCTTGGTCCTGGGCATAACCTAAAACTGCACCCTGCTGGGAGTGGGTGCTCTGGTGAGGCTCCCAGTGGCACCGAAGCCCCCAGGAAATACCAGGCCAGTTACCACCCCTGTGAAAGGCGGGTCGGGGCACCTTAATAACCCCAGCTCCCACATCCCTAGCGGGTGAGATCAAGCAAGGGGGCCCCAGGCTCACTGTGGAGCACTGAGGCAGGGTCCAGGTTGGTGGAGGGACCTGTGGCGACACCCAGACTCTGCGGTGGAGGTCTGAGGTTGCATATAGGAGCCAGCATGAAGCTCCAGGGGGTGGGGCCCTGAGTCTTGGGGAGCTATTAAGGAAGCTTCCAGTACGCGGGATAAGGGGATTGCCCAGGGAGGGCTGGGGGACAGGGCTCAGAGCCCTGAGAGTGTGGGAGGGCTCGGAGCCCGGTGTATGTTGCTTTGGTCTGTGTGCACAGTAAAGCCAGTGTGAGGGTGCTGGGACCAGGAGCTCCAGTGGGGAGTGAGAGTCCTAGTGAATTCTGGAGCTCAGGTCCCGGTGCCAGTTAGCTGGAGGGAAGACCTGTGAGGCTTGGGCTGTGGTATTGGGGAGGACTGAAGACACCGATAGTGCCCCCTGGCATTGGGATGAAAAAATGGGCAGCCTCCAGCTGGTGTAATATCTTCGTTATTTTCCAACAAGGCATGGCAGGTGAGAGAGGTGAGGAGTTAGCCCAGAAACAAGTGGGCGGGCCAATGTCTGACCGGCCTCAGAAAAGCTCACTTGTTACAGATAGGCTCTAGAAGAGCTGTTTTAGAAGTTGCAGTGTGAACTGGAGTTTGAGAAGGAGTACCCAAATTTAAAGGAAAAATAAATAATCAGAGGAAAAGGTATTTATGGTTTCTTTTAATATATCTTAGCAGCTGAATGTATGAAGCAAACATGTAACTAGTCCCTTCCCTAGATTTTGAGCACTCCTCCTCCAAACCTTGAGGGTCCCATGTTCCTCTGAGTGCAAGACAATAAACCCTGTCCCTAGGTAAGTTGGTTTTTTGAGCAATATTAAGTGACCAGGACCTCCTGCTAGCTCAGGACAAGCTTCCTTTAATCACGTTCTCCTTCTGTTACACTTGTGAAGCATAGGGCAGGATTAATTATATTTCATCCACATGGCAATGGACCACTTAACTCTAAGAGGGAAGGCAAGCACTGTAGGAAAATGAGAGCAGAAAGGAAGTTCACAGCTCCAGGATGCTAACCACAGCACTGGCTTTATATTTACCATGATGGGATCAATTACTTTCGTGTTCACTTTTAACTCAGCATGACACACACTGCCAGCCCCTCTGCTGTATATATGAGCTGCCAAGTATTGCCTGATGGGAAATTTATTGGCACTGCAAGAAAAAAAAGAGCCTGAAAAATATTTAGATTCATTTGTCTCCTTATGTGTAATAAAGATTTTTGTCAGTGTACTAGGTGAATTACCATTCACAATTAACATTGCTGGAAAACTGTGGTTTCCTGATTAGTCAAGACAGATGCAGCACAAGCAAAGGCTGAACAAGATTTCCCCCCAGAGCCCTGCCTAAATAGATGGAGGAAGAAAATATTATTGAGGGGGCTGACTGTACACACACACACACATACACATACACCCTGCCCAGCAGGTAACGGGAAGAGGGGAGGGAGAGGGAAAGGCCCAGGGGGGAGGAAGATCAAAGTCCCCACAGTGAGGGGAGGCAGGGGCAGGGACAGGGATATGGACAGAGGCTGGGGTGAATGGCACCTTGGTGTGAGTGATGAGATGGTTGGAGCCTGGGTGGCTCATCTGCGGGGGGGGAGGAAGGACTCCCGCCACTGCATGCACCCCAGGGTAGGCATGGGGGAGTATGTCCCCCCTGGATTTGTACACGGGGCAGAGGCGGACTGA
Source organism: Crocodylus porosus (assembly GCF_001723895.1). Taxonomy (NCBI): domain Eukaryota; kingdom Metazoa; phylum Chordata; order Crocodylia; family Crocodylidae; genus Crocodylus; species Crocodylus porosus. The sequence continues at coordinate 250,683,975 of NW_017728886.1, read as the reverse complement.
CACTGTGGGCTGGGCTCTGTGCCCCTCTGCTGTTGCCTCAAGACCTATGCGGTGCCATGTGCCTGCCGCCACCAGGCTGTGCCACATTCGCTGCCCACCAGGCAGTGGCAGGCACATGGCACTATACAGCTCTTGAGGCAGAGGTAGCAAGACACAGAGCCCAGCCCACAGCAGCAGCCCACCTCCCCCCGATGCAAAAATCTGGGGGGGCATGTTCCCCCGTGCCTCCTCCAGGGTGCATGCAGCAGTGCCCCCCCCCCATGCTCCTCAATGAGCCACCTGGGGTCTGACCCACCCCACGGTCCAATTCACCCCAGCCCCTGCTCCTGCCTCTGCCCCACTCCCTGGGCAGTGCTCCACAGCCACCAGGCTGCAATCCTTGCTGCAACTGCTGTCTGAGTCTGTGCATGCCACTGCCTCCCCCCGCCCCTGGCTGCAGCCACCCAGAGCCCATGCCCAGGCTGCCCTGTGGCTCTCTGCTGCCACCGCTGCCCCACATTTGGGGGAGCTAAGCCCTGTTAGCCCCAGCCTTCCATCACCTTTGACTGTCTATATAAATCCTATGTGATCAGGAGGTACCATGTCAGTCTTTCCAACAAAGTTGCCAACAATTCTGAATGTCGGTGGCTTTCTAATGTGCACACCTGACCCTGGATTGTAACCACCAACTCTTTTCCCACAAATCTCTGAACATGCATCAGATCAGATAGTAATGATGTTTGTTCACTTCCTAGGGATAAGTACAAACAATCAAAAATCCTACAATGGAATAGATTCAATCTGCACAGACTTTTCTAAGCTTATAGATTGAACTGATACCGAACTGAACTGACAACTGACTGGCAACAGGGAGGTGGGGGGGGCAGAATGGACCTCCACTCCAGTCCAGCACCCCCCAGCAAAGGTTGGTTGTGAGGGGGGAGCCCCCAGGCACAGGCTTTCCATCCCCCTCCCCTCCCAGCCTGGTTCCACCAGCTGGAAACATCTATCCCTCCCCCCACCCCAACTTCCTGCACCTGACAGGCTGGGGGCTGGCAAGGGGTTGGGGCCCTTGCCTTCCCAGCCAGTGAAGCCAGGCTGAGAGAGGATGGAAAGCCTGTACCTGGGGGCTCCTCCCACCACATCCAACCCCTGCTGGGGGGACTGGGATAGAGTAGGGGCTCCATTCGCCTCATGGCTGACAGGCCAGGGGCTGGTGAGGAGGTGGGGCCCTCATGTTCTCAGCTGGTGGAGCTGGGCTGCAAGGGGAAGGAGGAGGGAAAACTCACAACTGCTTGACAGGCCCCAGCTGGATGGGGCTGAAGCAGGGGTCATTTGCCCTCTCACCCAGCTCCCATGCTGCTCTCAGGCCTGGCTGGAGAGAAGAGGCTTTGCTACCTCAGCTCTTTGAAGGCTGGAGGCTGCCCAGCACATCTGGAGCTGACAGCTGGGGTCACGATGCATGCTGGTATGCTAGATGACTATGACTTGATTCACTATGGGATCTGGGACAAAAGCTGGATAGACTGATTTCCCCTAAACCAGGGGTGGGCAAAATGCGGTCCAGGGGCCAGATGTGGCCTGCCAGGCCTTTCTATCTGGCCTGCAGGGCCCCCCCCAGAATTAAGAAAATTAATATTTATCTGCCCCTAGCTGTCTGTCATGCAGTCCTCGATGACTTGCCAAAACTCAGTAAGCAGCCCTCTGCCCCAAATAATTGCCCACCTGTGCCCTAAACAGTTAAGTCTGATACTATGTCCATCCAGGTTTATCTTAAACTGGTTTCAGCCACTTTGAAAGCAGTTTATGTGCACTGAACTTCTGCTGTGTTAAAGACTTGAACCAATTTCCTATCATTCATACCAGTTTATGTGTAATTACAGATCTCCCAAGCCCTCCAGTCTCCTTGTTTATATTTTTATCCAAAGAAATCAGGGATGTTTTTACACTTGTAAAAAGAAGAACAGTAACAGAAGTGTGCATGTATTGGCATTTCTCAGCCTCCAATCTGCAATTAGGTTTGGATAAAGTCAAGAAAATGAGGTAATTACTAGCTTTCCAGCTGTGAACATGAGACCACTCTGGGCAGAAAGAGGTGCCCATATTTTAAATATTAGTGAGCACATATGATTTAAGTCAACACATTTAAAATTGATCTTCATCTAAACGTCTGATACAATGACAACCTGAGAATCTCTTACCCAGCAGCTACAACCCATGACTTAAAAACGTGCTGTTGTATGTATTCAGTCACTTATGCCCCATCTACATATTACAGGTATCATGCAATTAACTGGTTCATTGCACAATTACCTCAAGACTAACCGTGTGCAAAGAGCCTATCACACCATAAAAAGCTCCAAACAGCTATCAGTTATACCTTGAAAATGTGTACTAACTTTATAACTGGTTGTTATCAAGGTGTAATTGGCATGTGTAGTAGGATCTCCCCTGTGCTGGGAACCCCATTTGTTGACAGGGCTCCCAGCACCAGGGTGCACTATACCTAGATGGGGCTAGGAGTCCTGCAACTAACTGAAAAAACTGAAAAAAGCCAGGACAGCTGCAGATGCTGGATCCTGGAAGCACACATCCTATTGCTGGGACACACCTCGTTCCTGGCAGTTGCAGGGTGCAGCTGCAATCTCCCAACCACAGGGGTTTCATGCACCCACAGAGCTTGCTTCTTGGAGATGCAGGGGAAGTCCAGGATCAGGGTCCCCCTGCACTGCAATAAAACATAATGGGATCTAATATGCGATCCCACAATCACACCTCCCACCATGCACATATGTCATGGACCATGCATTAGATCCTATTGTGCCTTTACCTGCATGTGTAAAGGGGGCCTTAGCTTAGTCACTGGTCTCATTGGGAACCTAATATTCTTGAGTAAAAGCCCAACCCCTCTGTTGGTGTAAACTGGTAGAGATACATAGACTGCGACAAAGCCCTGTCAACTTGCAGCATAAAGAATCTGATGTGTTTAATGATACTGAATCATATACTTCCCTCCTGAGATGTGCCGCTTCAAATGCACTCTAATTTTTGCTGTTCAATTACATGCAACAATACAGTCTTAGAACACTTTGCCCGGGTTTTAACTATTGAAAGCCCATGGTATTCCTAAGACCTATTTAAATAAGCCTTAACACCTGACCTTTTCCATTCTGAATCAAGAATAACTTCACTGGTGACAAATGGAATTAAACCAGTATTAAAATGGTATTAGTGAAAGGAGATTCAAACCATAGGTGAAGTCTAGGTGGAGTACGGGAGGGCACATGCCCCCCCCCCCCCTGTCACCGACATCGCCGTCTCCAGTCGCCA
>NW_017728886.1:250667011-250680566 GCF_001723895.1 Crocodylus porosus | reverse complement strand
ACTGGCCTCTGCCAACACTGCTGCCAGTGTCGGTGGGTGGTCGCCCCCACTCCCTTGCCGCCGACACCACCGTGGACACCTGTGGGCGGTCCCCGCTCAGGCTGCCCTTGCTGCCAACATCACCACAGCTATCTGCAGGTAGTCCCTGCTCACCACCGCCATGCCCCTGTCACCGACATCGCCGTCTCCAGTCGCCATTCCCCCCCAGCCTCAGGAGGCATGAGTCATTCATGATTTGAATGCTAAATATTTGGCCTAGAAAAGTCTAACCTAAACACACACAGAACTTATTAATGCTTGATTTCCTCATGAATTTCTTTAATTCCCTTTTATTTTCATCCCATGTCTAAGCCTCTGGATCCCTCTATAAAATATTATCTAATTTCTCCCCTTTAGTTTTAAAAACAAAGCCCAAATCCAGCTCCCCTTAAGGTAACCTAGGCAACTAATTTCAGCCATGTAAGTGGCATTTGATTTTAGATTTCTGCAGATTTTAGATCTTTTCTCACCTATACAATTCATCTTATTCTTCTGTGCTTGCACAGAAGGGATGGACTTCAGTCATCATGGCTCTGTAGAGTTCTTGGTCTCCAGAAGGTGTTAAACTCCATCTAAGGCTCTGAAATATCATAGAAAAAAATCACAACTAAAAAATAGGGAGTAGAAGGGAAGAAGAATGGTTTCACATCCAGTATTTTATCACATACTATGCCTTGTCTTTTCATTTCACATTAATTCCCATTCTGTTATCTACTCTATTGCTCTTTCCCATACTGTACTACAGCTGCTAATTGCTTCCCTTCCATTCCTTCTGTCTTCTTTTCTTCCTGTAATCTCATGTCTTTTCCTTCTTACTGACACCTGCATCCCATTATCTTTCAGATGTCTCCTCCAATCCCTCCCCGCCCCCACAGTGTCTCTTTATTCAAACCATTTTTTCTGTTCAGTTGTTTTAAGTGCCTACAGGAAGTGCATGCAACTGAAGTCCTTGCCCTCAGGGAAGTCAAAAGGACTTTTGCCACTCACTTCAATGGATTCAGATTTCACCCTGGATTATTTAATGGGTAGATGCATCAGTTTATCTGCAGGCAAGGACAATGTGCTCATCTTCAGCAATCTTCGGAATGGAACTCTAGCTAGTGATTTAAATGAATTTCATAGGATTAAGATACAATTACAGAAGCCAACTTAATAGCGTAGCCAATTTCCTCTTAATAGTTCTACTCCAAGTTTTGGAGCTGATTTTGCCCACATGTAAATAATTGTCAATGCGAAATACAGATCCTCACAACTGTTTGTGCTTGTTTATTTAACTGCTCTTAAATAAACATGATTAATGTTATCAGGAACGGCTACTAAAACCTAAACATGCAATCTCCTACTTCGGGCTATAAATCCTCTTTAGTTGGTTTCCCAAGATTCTGCATTTTATAGCACCATAAATGTATGCAGTTATAAACACTGGGCTAGTAATTATGTATGCTCAATGAAAACATTTAAATGAAGACTAAAACAAGAGGCCTGGGAAGTATGAGTTATGTGGAAAGGTTGAAAGAACTAGGATTATGTAGTCTGTATAAGAGAAGATTGAGTGAGATTTGATAACGATCTTCAAATACCAGAAGGGTGTTTTTAGAGATGATGGAGATAGACTGCAGGCAGTCCTCAGACTTATGACACAATTGGGTCCTGAAAACCGCATCTTAAGTCAAAACTCTGTAACTCAGAACTGATTTTCTCATAGGAACAATTTTATAAATGGGGAATTGGTTCCTGAATCAAGGCCCAATACCCTATTTTCACCAAAAATACCTCAGAATTTTGTACTCGATCAATTATAGATGAGTAATAGAGCTACATTAATGTATTTATATTGTAAATAGCAATCATATTGATTTGGAAGGACTTCTTTGAGGTGACTTCGCTGGATTTTTTAAAAGGTTCTTGGTTGGACTTTTTGAAGGGCTTTTGGCTGGAGTCTTCTCAGCAGTCTTGGCTGCAGGTTTTACTGGAGTCTTGTCTGCTTTCTTAAAGGAAGTGTCCAAGGAAGTTTGGACAGATGTTCTCCAGGGAGTTGGGCAATGCAGCGAACGTGTTTGCTGGTGTGACGTGGCATTGGATCAAGCATCGCAAAGTCAAAACTGATGTCAGAACGTTGAAACAGGATGTCAATTTATAATCGTCGGAAGTGCCATTCGTTGTAACTCAGAACGTCTTAAGTCAAGGACTGCCTTTATTCTGTGTGGCCACAGGGCACAAGGACCAATGGCCTTAGACTATAGTGGAGGAAATTTAAATGACAGGAAGAATTTTCTGACAATGAAGATGGTCAAGCATTGGAACAGGCCACCTAGAGAAATTGTGGAATCTCTATCCCTAGAAATTTTCAAGAGCAGTTTAGACAAACACATGGCTGGGATGATCTAGTTGGGGTGGTTTTGCCTTAAGCAGGGGGCTGGGTTAGATGACCCTGTGAGGTCTCTTCCAGACTTACTTTCCTATGATGCTATTAGATTAATGATAAATAAGTGCCCATAAACAACACTGCAGAACAGCAGCATAGCCAAGTGGCTGGTCGCTGGGAGCAGGGGAGCAGCAGTGACTTCTGGTTGCTGCCATGCCACTCAGTGATTGCATGGCTGCCAGTAGCAGTCACTTTTTTCACCCTCTATGCTGCCCCTCCCACCCCCACAAGTCTGTGCACAGGTCAGTTGCCCTAGTCATTTGCCTTAGTTATGCCACTTCTGCAGAAACCACCAGACATTAGTTCTTTCACTGAAAAAATGTGGATTGCTATGATGTATAATATAGGTTTATATACATACATACATACATACATACATACATACACATATACATATATACACACACACACACACACACACATACAAACATACACACACACACACATACTTACTGTATAGGTAATATACAGCAGCTTTATAAATTATGTAAATGAGGATGGAAATGACATTGACCTAGGAAAATGATAAAACACAAGAAGCAGCATAGGCAGGAGGGGTCCAAACTGTGACTGAGGAAAAATACAGATTGTAGCCACTTAAACATGGCCTGAAGTCTCCCTTTCTGTATTACGCAGGGAAGCTAACACTCGTCATCTTTATGTACTGAACTACACAAACCTGTTTTTTCTTACAGGACACATACAGATGTAGAGCATTTCAGCCACTCCTAGACAAAGGGGATCATCTGCTCCAGGTTAACGTCAATGGCTAAATTCAAATCAACTTAAATGAGAACATAACTGGGCCACAAATACAGAACCACTGGGAGCTGATTGGAAATAGATTCAAATTACTGTCAGAGCACAGGAAAATCTCTGTAAACAACTTCCTTATCTGCCCTTTCAAGACTGAAGCGATTAATGGAAACCAACTGAAAGAGAGACACCAAGTTGCATATTGAACAAGGTTAAAACTAGTAGATTACGTACACAGCTATCTATCCCAGACAACTAAACAGTGTTTCTTACACCGATCTGCATTTTGTCTTCATGTCATTTAAAAGTCAATGTGCTGCATGACTAACTCTCTTGTTCATTTTTATCTAACTGCTTCCTCTTCTACTTCCACCACCATACAATAACAATTTACAGACATGCTCCTGGCAGACGCTACTTCAGATCACTGAACAGATCAAAAAGCAGTTATGCCTCCCTCCTCCAAACCATACGCACCCACACACTGACAAAAGGAAACACTTCGGGTTAGTGGTATATAGCCTCAAGGTGTCAAAAGAATCAGAAAACAAAAATACCCACGTCAATAAAATAGATACAGTCAAATTCTGCCTGACTTTAAGCCATGTATAGCTGCTCTGATATCAGTGGGGTGCATGAGACATAATACAGGGCAAAATGTGGCTCTGTATCTTTCAGCAGCTTTGATAATAGTTTAATCTTATTTAGATCTATTAAGAGTTAAAAAATAAGGTCCAGTGAATGTGTAAATCCAAAATAGAATAGTAAATGCCAACAACCTACTTTTTACCCTGTAATGTGTAAATGAAGAGGAGAATGCTGCTGAATGAAGATAGAATGATCTATTCTCTAATGAGAGCCTTAATGCTCTTATCAACCCTTTTCTTATCTCCTACAGAGGAGGTTCCATCCATCAAGACTGTTGTTCTTGTCTAATCAAGCTGCTGATAGATAAGAGGTTTTAAGGTTTCCTGACCATTGTTTGAACCTATGTCTTTCTGGCTCAAAGAGGAAACCCTTAAAAGTTACTAAAGCTTAGACTGTAACTAATTAGAGAATTTAAGAAATATTCGGTTCAATGCAGAGGTTAACGAATAGGAAAACTTCAAACTACTACAGACGTGACCTTAATGGGAGATTCAAATTTGAAGTAGAGCTATAGTAAGATGTTCACCAGTGACTCAAGCCCCTTTTCTTCTCATTTGGAAAAGCTCAAAAGCTCACAGTTGTTCTTCCTTTAAATTTGGAATAAAACACAAACTTCAAAGGAGTTGCCAAATTGCATATATTTATATTAGGGTTTTGGTCCATTTGAACTGAAATGGCAAGAGTTTAGGCAATTAATAGAAGTAAAAGAAGTTGTACAGTTACAGCACAGAGAAGACTTTGAGAGACTGAGTTCAGAGGAATAATTAATTTAAGTTTTTCAAACCGTCAAGTGCTTCTACATGTTGAAATGACTTTTCTCTTTATAACTGCATCCAAAATTTACGAAAATACAATTGCTTCTCCAGCTGACTTTGTCCTTTTCTGCTAAGACACTGTTTCATTACATAAGGAGATGAGAACTAATTTGAGCCAAACTCACAACCCATTGAAAAAAAAAAAACCTATTGGGTTTTGCCAAACAAGAAATTGAACCTCAGGTTTCAGGAACCTGCATGTTTTCATTTAATTCCCCATTGATTTCCTATTGTTAGACTAGGAATACAACTATTTAATAGAAATATGTTTTTATATTATTAATTTTCCTTTAAAATTTAATAGCAAATTAAAAGGGATTTTTTTTCTCAGAATTCAGAAAAGTTTCCTGCTTTTAGGAATATAATTATATAGGCATTAAAGTGCTATCAAGTTAATTTATCTAGCTTTCTATAAATCTAGTTTAACATGAGTTCTGTTATTCCTAAACTATATTGTAGTAAGTCAGCTGCCATGGTGTATCCAGCAGAGTTCAAAACCAAATAACATTTTAATGGTTCACATATTAATGGGACCACCAGAAACCCTAAAACATTCATCTTTACATTTTCAAAATTTTTAAAAACTACTCATCTGCTTCTTGGCATCAAAGTATGGATGGTTTAGGCATGGTGGATGTTTGTTTAACCTACATTGAGGAGAGTCTACAACATCTGTAAATGGACTATTTCAGATTTCACTGACCTTATGTTTAGGCAGGTTTTCCTACTATCCAACCTAAATCTTCTTGGCTGTAAATTAAGCTGATTTCCTCTTGTCATTCCCAGTAGATGTATCTTCTTTATTCTCTCTGGCTGTGCCTACATAAGACACTTACTATGCAGTAGCTCATTACTACTGTACAGTAGCATTGTGGGGCACAAACCATAATGAGACGCTACTGCACAGTTGCAATGAGCATGCAAGTACTAAATGACTGTATAAGTATGGATACAGAAGTACTAACTGAACATGCACTAACAACTGTGCAGTCAGCATCTTGTGTAGACCCAGACTCTATGTGTTAGAAAACCTACCATGACTTCCCTCGGTCTTCTCTTTCCTAAACTAAACAAACCCCATCCTTATGTATCTTTTTTTCTAACCCTCTTATCATTCTTGTTGCTTCTTTGTATATTCTCTTTCAATTTTTGTACATCTTTCTTAAAGTGCATTGTTCAGAACTGGACTCCACCTGAGGCCTTGATAGAATAGAATAAATATGTATCTCCTATATCTTGCTCTTGTTAATATTTGCAGCAATAGTATTGCATTAACTCTGCTTAAGAGTACACTGCGCCCCAACCCAGGCTATGACCAAACCCTCTAAAGATCAGGAAATACGTAGCTTATTTTAAGTATGCAATTAAGTACACAAACTGTTTAGAACTTAAGAAGATGTTTAGGGGAAAAAAATAGTTACAGAAAATTGATAACAAGCACTAAAAATGTTGCTCCTTAACTGAAAAGCAGCATGTGACATGAAATAAATAAAGCTTGCCTTTGCTTAATATGTTTAAATTACCAAGGGTAGCTGCCTGGTGTTCTTCCTTTTAAATAAAATAAAACACAGTTGTCTTCACGAAAGGGGTAGTATTAAAAACCTCAATTCACCAGTGGAAACTAACAGGAAAAACACACTTAATTAAGTATTCAAGGCAATCCAAGCCACCCACCCACATATTATGTATTTTCAGACTATTCACGCAACAGTCTCCATAGTCCTACAGCGGATGTTAGTTTGAAGAGTAAAAGCCTTTTCTTCAACAGGATTATTATCCGAAAGTGATCAGAGATCACGGCCTTGTTCTACTCCCACTAAAGTCCATAGATGTCTTCCCAATGGGTTGCTTAACTCTCATGGCAGAAAAGGATGGTTTAGGGCCAACATTTTTGACGGGTGTGCCACAAATTAGCCCCATCTCCTCCTCATGTCACTATGATCTCCTTTTCCTGCTTCATCTGCTGCTCTGCTGCCCATCCCCTCTCCAGTCTGGTGCATGTCACACACAGAGGCTACCTGGGCCATTTGTGGCACACATATTGTGTATTAGGTACCCCTGATTTAGGGGAACTTATGGAAGCACGAGTAATTTCAGTCAGGCAAGTGAGTAATTACAATTGGCAAAAGCTGGTGGTGAAACAGTCAGATCAATACAATTTGAAAGTAGTGCTGTTTTATACTAAATCCATTTGCTGAGATATATGCTACTATATGGGCCTGTGCGAAGTGGCTAGTATTCATTTCGGATTTTGATTTGGCCAATTCAGGGGACAGTGATTTGATACAATGATTTGAATCACTGTCCTGAACTGATTTGGCTGAATCTGATTCGGAGATTCAGCCACCACCAAATCAGCTGAATCTCTGAATCAGACAGGCCCCACCCCCTGCCCGCTCCCAGCCCCATCAATGGATGCCCTGCCCTGCCTGGACCCAGCTTCCCAGCACATTTAAAGCCCTGTGCTACATGTGGGGGGCTCTGCTATGAGCCCCCAAAGGCCCCAATGGCTGCTGCAGCAGCCAGTGAGTATGGGGCTTTTTTTTTTTAAGTACCAGGATGCTGAGGTGGGGTGGGGCAGCTATTGATGGGGCTGCGAGAGTGGGTGGAGGTCATGGGTCACTCATGGGGGCTAGAGGAGGAGGCAGGGGATGGGGCCTGGCAGGGGCTCCCCCATGATCCCCTCTCCCCTCCTCCAGCACCCCCTCCCCCCTCCAAGCCCCCTACTCACCAGCACAGAGTCCGGGTCCAGCTCCCAGTGGCAGTGAACAGGGACTGTCTGAATCTCCAAAGGTCTCTGAATCTCTTCCGAATTCATTCAGAGGCTTTGACTTGGTTTAGACCTTTTTACTGGTTTCCCAATTTGATTTGGATTTAGAGATTTGGCCACTGAATCAGGCCAAATCTCCTCTGAATCAGATCAGCAACTGAGACTTTGCACAGCCCTACTACTATAATATGCCATGAAACCTACTGCTACTTTAGAATAACAAACACTTCAATCTAAAACAGCAAAAGCTTAAGCAGATGCAAAAGTGGATCTAAGAGGAATGGATGGATTGATGATGTAACCGAAAGAGTAGAATAGCCATCCAAACTATGATTGTATTGTACACAAAGGGCTTGATTCAGAGCCCTATGAAACTAGCTAAGGTCTCCATAGACTTCTAGCAGTTAATCACGAGAACTAATTTCTTAAGTGGACAGCATTTCACTAGATGGAGAAAGACCAAGGAGCTGAAGTAAAATATAAAGGTATTTTAGAGAGAGTTGGTTAGCCATGTTAGTCTTATGTTAGGTGAGGAGCACAGTGGGGTGGCTTGTTGAGAGAGACATGAGCATTTGTAGGTAACAGCCTGCTTCATCAGATGCTATGAATGGACCATAGATATGAAGGAGTATTCATACGTATAATCAAGAAGGTAGTAGCCTATGAAAGCTCATCCCTCTCTCCATGAGTTAGGCTATAATGTGCCATTAAGTTGTTCAGCAACTAGAAGCCTCCTAATAAATCAAAATGTAAACAGAAAGCAAAAATTCTACTATTATGGTGTCAACCAAAGAGTACTCTGGTAATGTAAAACACTACCTTTTAAAGCAAAAACTAAAAGAACCAATACAGAATTGTTTAATCCTAGTGAATTTGGCAAAGACTAAGATGACCCTTAGTTGAATTCAATGAAGAAATCTATTTACTATTAATTGCTAGTGCTTCGCTTTCCAGAAACTTCAACATTGATCAGATCAGTTACTAGATAAATAATGTACTAAGCCACAATTTACAAAATAAGGAAAGCAAGAGACTCTGGTTGCCAAAGGGAAAAGAAAATTGCAGAACTGCAAGAATATACTAAGATTTAGGACTAGAGAACAAAAATAAACAAAAATCTATCTTAGAAACAGACATTCAGACAATATCAGTGGGACAAGAGGGCATTTGAGTCTATCTAAATGCTGACAGAAGGAGCTGAAGGTCAGCAAAAATAATCAGTAGCCTCCCAGAGATTCATTATACATTGTGATAATGGACAGAGAGCCACCAGAGTAATCATCAAAATTAATCTCCAAAATACCCAGTGGTTTAGAAGAAAACAATTGAGATATGTTTTTTTTTTTCTTTAGGAAGATCTGTGATGGACTATGGGATTTGTTTTATTATAATTTTTCTTTGTTAACTGTATGCATGTTATAATAGTGTTGCATGCCTCTGTGTCCTCCGACAAGTTGCCAAATGCAGGACAAAATGGATCTTAATATCCATTAGGGTTGTTTGTTGTAGCTGTGTTGGTCTCAGGGCATATGCAGACAAGGTTCTTTGGGTAGACATGACATCTTTTATTAGACCAACTAAATCTAATAAAAGATACCACATCTACCCAAGAAACCTTGTCTGCCTGTTAAAATCCAGAATTTTTAATAGCATTGTTGACATACCAACAAAGGTGGGATTGCCCTGACACCTACAGGCTCCAGGAAAGTAGAATGAGATAAGCAATGAGAATGGGCAGAGCAGGCTGGACAAGAAGGGTATCAGCCCCCTGCCGGGTCAATCTGAAGACAGAGACCAGGAGAGCAAGTTCGGGGGCTTAAAGCTGGACAGACTGGAAAGGAAACAGCTGAGCAACTCTGGGGTGGTCAGGGATCTGTGGGCTGGGCTGGGGATTGCTTAAGTCTTTGGAGGTGATAGGGAACCTCTGGCTGGGTGGTCTTTGCTTCAATAAATGCTTTTATTAATGGAGGACCTGTCCTCTTTATTAAAGAGTAACACTGAAGCCCTTCTCTCAGAAGCTAAACTAGATGACTGCTCAAGTAAGGGCCATGGAAAACCAGAGACGACAAGCAACCAATGTGCTAGGGTCTCAAGCTACAAGCAGACATTGCATTTGTCCTGGGACAAACCATTATCGCAGGACAAAGTGCAATAATTCAGATGTCCACATTCATTGCCCCAGAACAAACCCTAAAAAGTTCATGGGATAAGACATGCTAACAGTTTGCCCCAGGACATCACAAAGTGCCTCTGTCTGGTTGTCCTGGGATTGCATTAGTGAATCAATGACAGAAAAACACATCCTGGGACATTCAGCTGCTGACCAAACCTTGATTGGTGGACTAGTGATGCATGTACACCGCTATCCTGGGCCTTTTTTTGTTCTGAGCCAGACACAGGCACTTGTTCCCTGAAAAATGTGACATTTGCTCCTAGCCGCAGAGTGGGAAGGAGTCATGCCTAGGACTGGCTTTAGGGAGGCACTCAGAGACAAGACAAGGCCACAGTGATGCAAAGCAAGCTGCTTCCTGGGTAGCACTCTGTAACAAGAGCCAGGGGAGCAGGAAAGTCTGTACCACCTCCGTGGAACTGCCTATATACCAGCATTGTGAAGGATACTGGGACAGTTTTATATCGATATGGAACACTGTCATTTTGTGAAGTCTAGCACCTGGCTGAAGTGAAGACAAGCCATATGTAATTTGAACAGAGTCATTTCAATAGATGTGTGGTCAGTAAGTTACCCGGACTCACTGAATGAAAAAAACTAAAGTTATGCAATTAAGTGACTTTGAAAAGCTGTCCAGAATTCAAAATATTGTCTTCCAGGAGTTAAAGTGGCTAATAAGAGGGCATAGAAGAAGAGGTTTCATGTTACAGTATAACTGTTAATGAGATGATGTAATGCTAGTATGGCAATGATTATGCTAATAGAAATGTCTAGGACTCTATGTCCACTGCAGTGAAATGTCAATCTTCCAGAAACCTAAGCAAATTACCAATGGCAAGGTAATTCAAATCAGTCTGAAAAATCACTGGTTGTCCTCTCTTGACACACCAAATACCTGAGAGCTTATCTTTGATATTATAGAACAGATTCTCTGTCACTGCAATTCTCTGTATTATTATTGACCTCATTGGAATTATGTAGATTTACATGAGCTGAGGATGTTGCCTCAATTCCAATTAGCTATTCAAGAAACTATTTGTGGAAATCTCCGCAAGGGATTCACCCAATATAAAATCTTCAGGAAGCCAGAAGATTAATCCGCCTTAATCTCAGAGACTGTAAAAAGAGAAGCATGTCTTAGATGAGGTGGATTATAGCACTTTACAATAGGTGCCTAATGATCTTGTTGTTAAGTAGGCCTATTGACTTCCGGCAGTTACTTAAAAATGTGCCCGAAACTCAGCACCTAAACAACAAACAAATCAGGGATCAAGATCCCCAGGATATAAAGTAAATTTAACCAAATACAATGTTCTTTGCATTATTATTGCACCTCAAAAACCGTAGCAAAGGACCTGGTCCTACCGGCCAATATCACCTTCCATACAGAAACATACAAAAAAAAATGGACTTAATGGAAGAGTGCCCGTTTCATCAATTCAGTAGCGAGATATTCAAATGTACCATGTTTTCCTAATTAATTTTTCCCTGAGCACAGTACAAATAGGGGAACAGATTCTTTCCAACACAAAAAACCTCTGGAAATATGGGTCTGTCTGCCCTGTGACAGTAGCCATGTATGTCAAGCACACATTGCCTACCTCTCCCAGTTGCATTCTTCAAACCTGGAAATATGCTGTGAAGGCTTCTCTCGAGTCATTCCCAGAAGCCACTTGCAAGTACACTGAAGGCCAAGGTCTCAAGAGCAGCCACAAACTTCCAGATGTAGAGTGTACCTGTAGGTGCTGCTGAGCCATTCATACTCAGGGGGTGCATCTACACATTCAATTAATGTGCCTTAAGGTTGCTGCACAGTAAATTAAGGCACATTAGGTGTAAGCTGGGAATGCATCTACATGTACATTGCTAGGCATAGATTTGCACCCAATGGGAGCAATCAGAACCAGGGCTGCTCCTGCCCTGCTCTGCCCCACTGCAGCAGCCAGGGAGAGCTGCAGGCTCTGGCCGCACCTGCCTTGATGCCAGCGGGCAGAGAGGGCAGGCTCAGGCTGGCAGGGGGCACCAGGGTGGGGGTGGGGGAAGCAGGATCAGGCCAGCAACAGGCTCCAGGAGCAGGTTCAGGCTGGCAGGGGATGTTGTCCTGGGAACCTATGGCCATAGATCCTCCCTGCCCTCCCCAGCAGCAGCAGACAGGGCACCATGTCTGCAAGGCACTCCAACCCCTCCAGCCTCAATGGTAGGGTGCCTGGGCAGCTTCCCATGGACACCAGGCCCACAGGGCAACCCTACGGACATTTAGCATGCATACACATATTATGCACAGTTAGCAAAAAACACCAAACTTTATTTCCCTCCACCACACAATAATAGACCACCTCACCCGCTTCTCTCCGCAACAACAGACCCTCTCTTTCCCCGCTTCCCCAACAGTGTACTCCTTCCCCCCCAGCAATATACCCCTCCCTAACCCCAATGTGCACCAACAATAAAGGACCCACTTCCTGTGCAACCATGTACAATGTGCTTTGTCAACTGTTAAGGGGGAACAGTGGGGTGGAGATGCCTCTGGCAAGGAACCTGGGGAGAGGCACCCAGCACCCTGGACTCAGCGGGTGCAGGTTCTGTGGCAAGGCCAGCAGCCGGGAAGCTCATCTACCTACTCCCCCTCCTTTAGCATGGGGCTGAGGCCAGCAGGGCCCACATACAAAGGTAGCCCAGTTGTGGGCAGCTCCAGCTCAAGGTTCACGTGGGGGCCAGATAAATAGCTGGTGGCAGGCCAGGAGGGGGACCAGGCCTCCAGGGGACCAATCTCAGGAGTAGAGGCAGGGGGCCCTGGCCACTGAAGGTGGTGCTGGACCTCATCCCAAGCCCATTGGGGGCTTAGTGCTGGACTGTGGGCACCGTCCAGGGAGCAAGCAGGGCTGGGGCCAGGTGAGGTCATGGCCAGGGGCTGGGGACCAGGTGGTATGAAGCTCACCAGTAGGTCCAAGATGAAGTCCAGCACCAAGCAGTCCTCCTTGGCTATCTCCACTACCTGGGCCACCATGGCTGTCTGCTGCTTCTGGGCCTTGAGCAGCCTCTTGAGAATGGCAACATGCCTCTCCTTGAGGATGAAGAGCTTCTCCTGGAGGCTTCAGTCCTCCTGGGCCCTGTCATCCTCCAGCTCTAGGAGGGCAGGTGAGCTGGCATGGGCACAGATGGCATGGCACTCCCCTTCCCTCTCAGCCATTCTCCCTGTGCACGGCTTTCTGGACAGGCATAATCAGGTGCTCCCAACAGTCAGACTCTTTCTCTGGTAGCAGCAAGGTGGTCCAGCTGCCTGCAGTGTCCAAGGATGTGGAGGCATGGTGTCTGACTGCCTGTGCAGTAGCCCCCTCCAGGGAGGAGCTAGAGCCGCACACTGCTGGGACCATCCCCAACTTGTCCTCCCTGCTTGGGTTGCACAACTGGAGTTAGAAGGGGCCCAGGGCAGGAAGCATGCCAAGGCCTGAAGTGCACCAGGACCTGAGAGCATTACCCATCACGGCTGACCATGGCAGAGGCTCCAACAGCCCACCCATACTGGAATACAAGTGCCAACCCTCACCAGGGTCCCTCACAGCCAGGATGAGGTCCAGCTGCAACATGAATGGCATGGTCCTTCAGGCAGCCCCAGAATACCAGTTGTAGGCAGCCCCAGACTGAAGGGCCTTGACCTTGATACATCACTCGCATCCAGACCATTTGTGGCTGCACCCCTGTATGAGGGCCACCATTGCCCCATAGATATGGGCATTTCACTGGGTAGCCCAGCCAAACTGCCGCCATACCTCTGCATCACCCCAGACTACAATGAAGTTGGTGGTCTCTTGCTTAGACCAGTTGGGGCCCCAGGAGGCTGTCTCCAGCATTGGAGAGGCTGCCACCACAGCTGCTACCAGGGTCATCAGGCAGGGATTCCAGGTGCTGATGACACTAAGATGTGGGGGGAC
>NW_017728886.1:250652886-250665738 GCF_001723895.1 Crocodylus porosus | reverse complement strand
TTAAAGCATATTAACACTGTGTGTGGACTGACTTAAATCAAACCACACACACAGTGTTACTGCACAGTAACAGTCTACACATGCATTAGTGCACAGTAACTAATTGGGCATAAATTTGATATCTGCATGATGCAGGTATCAAACTTGCTCTCAAATCAGCCTAAGTCACCATATTTACTGTGCAGTATGGACATGCATATCTAGATGCACACCTGTACTGAGCACTAATTTTGGTTACTGTGCAGTAAATGTGCACATATAGACGCACTCAATGATGCTTTACTGTTCTTTAGATTACTCCAATATGCAGTAAAGCATCTCATCTAGACATGCCCAGGATTGACAGAGCTGAGAGACTTCTGCCATGGTGTAGCCATACCTGGATCAGCTTTTATAACTTCTACTGCATTGTCATATGACTTTGAACAAAACTGCATTCCATATCAGGAATCCACAAGTGGAAAAGGCACTTGGCCAGATTTTGTGTATTACGTTATACACAGCATGCATTTATAGGAGCCATTTTAGTACATACAGCTGGAATTGCATCTGACACACACAGGCGGATTAATTCATGGGCCAGCTGGGCCTGGGCTCAGGGGCCCCTGCCTGGGTGCAGATAAAACCAGCAGCCAGGTCAAGGCAGGTATTTGCGACGTGATGAACCATGGCTGGCAGGTGCTATTTGCCAGGTGCCACTGCAGCCGGACTGAGCTGCAGCAGGGCAGGAAAGGAGCTCCCAGAGCTCAGTCCACACCACACATGCCCGGCAGGCAGCTCCACACCCCCAGCATGGACCTCAGATGGAGACGGTCACCACTCCTGTCCTAGGCCTGTGTGGTAGCGTGTCCCACTCCAGCTGCTGCTCCTGCTGTGCCAGCCGGGGTGAAGCCCACAGCTGCAGGGCAGGGCGCGGGTCGGGGGGGTCCCGGGTCATGCTGAGTGGGGAGGGGCCTGGGCCCAGGGCCCCGGTAAACCGTAATTTGCTCCTTCTTATGTATCTAAAATATCTAGTTACAGATCATCATGGAACCATAGAGGGGTCAAAAGAATTATTAGATTATCTGATTTATCTCCTTGTCAGTACAAGATCATTCACCATTATATAATTATACATGGGGAGGTGGGTTTATTCATCTCATTTTAAATGCATGTATTTAAAGTTAATTAAGAAGTAAAAGAATCCACATGAAGTGTACTGAAAAGCATTACTGGCCATTAAATGGATTTTCATGACTTCTGAAATGATCAGCTGGCTTTTCTTTCCTGTCAAAGCTAGTTACAAAGGGGATTGCTTTGGGATGGGGCTTTCTTATGCCAAGTTCTGTCTCAGTGCAAACATTTTTCTTCTGTCTGAGTTTTCACATGCTGGTTAAGAACCCTGACAAGCTCTCTGCTAAAGGAGTGCCAAGGGGGAGTGTCTGCAGTTAATACAAATCCAATGGCATGCTGACTCACAGGCTGACTAAGAGTCAAAGCCTCCTGGGCCCTTTCAGTAAAGGTCATCTCCTAACTCCAGATGGAGCACAGCAATTCACATGTGCTCTGGTTTTGTCCTGTTTTAGAGAGCACTATCCACATTTCAAGATGCTGCACACATCATGGATGGGCTTGCTCTCCAGAACCTGGCCCATGTGCCCAGGACCTTTTTCTACTGAATTCAGCAGCAGTTCCAAGAGCAAGGTTATATGTGAATGGGGAGTTCTCACTTAATGGGAAGGAGGAACGGTAAGAGGACCCAAAAGGGGAATTTCAAGGAGGGGCAGCATGTGTCAATGTAAAAGTCATCCAGGAAATCCTGCTTCCAAGAACCAGTTAGTAAACAGCTGAGAACACCCTAGGCACATCTGTGACACTCATACAGGACCACACAGTGGTAGTGCTAAGCTACTAATGTTCCTTGTAAAATGTAAATAAAAAGTGTCCAATTTATTTACATCACTGATTTAGTGCTTTGACCTTACTTTTTAAGGGAGAAAATTAGTTTGCACTGCAGCTCAGAAATTAGAGGGTGCTGCAAGCAAAGACTGGCTTTGCTCTGCTGTTTAATGAGCAAGTGTCGTAGCTTTAGCTTAAGATGAGAAGCATTTGGAGTGGTCATTATTGAGTAATTAGTGGCCTGAAATACATTCAACTGGAAGAATGTCCAGGTTTATTTTGTAAGCCTATAGAAAGGCTGCCACAAAGGTGTATCAGAAACCTCCTGTAGTTTATGATGCCCACAGTTTTATAAACCTGATGCATTTCTTCCACTGCGGTCTTTGCACTCCTCCTCCAAAAACTGAGTACACCTCTCATCAAAGCACCAGCCTGAAACCAGCAAATGCTTTGCCAGATTCTAAATTTCAGCTGACAAAATTAAATTGTTTTTTTTTTTTTACGGCTGACCTTAGAGAGACTCTATTAGGCAAAGACAGGCAGGCTTCTGAGTTGTCCACATTTGAAGAATACAGCTGCTCTTTTTTAAGAGGGGGGAAAAAGGAGGCTTTTATGGCTATCCCTGAAGCCAGGCCTCTTACAATGCATCACAGTGTCTAAACAGACCTACGTGCTGTGATCCCATTTGGCAATAATGAGAGTCTTGTATTCTGTGGACTTTATAGACCAACTCACAGCATTGGGCTGCAGATGCAGTATCCAGTTACAGCAACGTGCATTAAAAACGTGTGACATTCAAACTGAGATGAAAATTAAAATTGTCTTTAGCCATTGTCAATGTATTTACCCTTTGCTTTGGTGTGTCTCCATAGCAATAGAGAAGTCACATGCATAAAAGTTAAGAGCATTTAGCTTTAGAGCCTGCAGCTTTCTATCGAACTGGAATTCTGAACACAACCGCTCCCTCTGGCGGCTTCCTGCTGCACATAGAAAAGGCATTTTCTTTAGACATACACTAAAGCATTGGTACCATATGTTATTGTTCTTATTTTTATGGATCATCCTAGTTTTATATTCAATTAAGCACAAATTATTGAAGATATATTATTAATGCCTTCTCCTCTGACGCTAGAGAATTCAAACAGATTTCTACAAAGTTCTCTCATTCACTGAGGATTTTCACATTAGAACATAAATTATTTTGTAAGTTCATTTTTAACTGGACTGAAATTACGTCTTCCAACAGGGTGTGCCTTTATACACCTGAAATTTATGTTTCCAGGAGGGAAAAAACCGCTTTGGAAGCAATAGTAACCAGTCCAGATAGTAATTCAGCTCTCAATAAAAGTAAAACCCAAACCTGGAGTTAAAACCTAGTATTTTCTCCTTCAGTTATCCACTGAAAATGTAAAGGTTTCTGCAGATGTGGCAATATTTGTTAAGGTGCTGGGTGAAATCTTGGTCCCAATGAAGTTAACAGCAAACCTCGTGTTGATTTTGATAGGGGCATGATCGCACCTGCTGTTTGAATCTTGCAAGTTCCAAGTTTTCCCCATATTAGGTATTTGGGAGAAGAGACATTGTATTCACAGGAGTCTCCAACCTGAGAAGGCTCCGCAAGGGGCGGAGAGAACTGACACACACGTCCAACATAACATCCCAGACTCAAGACTTTCTCCATCCTCCCTTACCCACCCGCCCCACACACCAAGTATGAGATTAACAAAGGTGGGAGGCCCATTTCCTTTTGGAGGTAGAAGGAAGGGCTGGGAAAGGTAATTAAAACAGATCGTGGTGCCTAATACAGGTTACTGAAGACTTACGGTTTAGAGAATTATTGGGAGAGAATTGGAAGCTGGGTGAAAGGAGGCAAGCATGACAAGTTGGGTTTGGTGTTTCAGCTTTTTAGTCTGTGATTACGTATATGAGCTAAACTAAAGATGCATTCCCTTAAGAGTCTCCTCACATCCTGAGCCAGAATAATAAGGAAGTAACTGTTTTCATCTGACTGTCCTTTTAGCCTCACCTAACTCCACCAAGTTACTTTAGCTTCTGTTATACAACTAGCTCATTTATAGCTATCTTAGAACTCTTTCCACAACACTGCAATCTCCCCTGTAGACAAATCCTGCTGAGACTTCTGAAGTCTCCAAAACAATCAGAGGTGTGGTGGGAACACAAAATTTGACTGGTAGTAAAATGCTAGAGGAGCAAAGTTTATAATCAATCAATCCTTTGTCACAAGAGAAAGTTTTCTGGGGTTGGACACACAACTGGCTCATTTTCAGTTTTATGGGACCCCTTCTATTACCATCATAATACATTCCTCAGTGCAGACACTCACTGAGATCTTCTGCATCTCAAAATAAGCAGTTTACTATGCAGGAGAGGTGGCATCCTTCTTTTTCTTTTTGTGCTACAACGTGACTGACCAAAAAGAGGAAGAAGACGTTTCTCATGGTCTTTTCCAACTGGGGAAATCCTAAGGGTGTTTCTGACAGTTGCAAATAGAGCTAAGTTTTTTATTAGCTAGAGGCAGTGTTTGTCCAAAAAGCACAAATCAGCATACATTGTCTTCATTTGAACAAATCAGACTATATTTTAAATTGCATGAAAAGGCTTGAATCTACTTTTACACAAAAAAATTAGTGCCTTTCTCATCAAACAACTAGAAACTTTGAAGTGGGGCACTGAAAATTAAGGGAATAAAACTGGCTCAAATCATAAATATTTTTTTATTAATAGATCCTGTTCCTTTCCAAGCTGCCACTAAGAACAGTGGTAGAGGGCACCCTATGGTTACATGCATGGCTACATAAGTCTTTATGAATCCTGTAGCCCACACAATGCTCAGACACTTAAAACTAGCCATTACCCTCTTCAGTCCTACCCAATACTAACCCCAGCAGGTCACTGGACTGGTCAGGATCATTACACAGACTTGCATATACCATCTTCAGATGTCGGCACTGGAAGGTTTTGCTGCAGACTTCAGCAGAATTTCACCACGTAACACTTGGCTTCCCAGACAATGCATGTACATACATTAAGGCTAGGGACAGACATTCAAAAAGCCTGAGCCTGAACTGATTCCACCTCCTCAGCAAGGAATATTTATCACCCCTAACTCAAGTGTTTATCATCCCGTTAAGAAAACAAAGCCTTTCTCCATTAACTAATCAAGGTCTTCTTAAACTGATCTTTCAAGGAAGATCCCTCTTCCACTAAGCTGCCTGTTGATTAGCTCCAAAAAGCCTGTCTGCCTGTGTCACCTCCCACAGCACAGACTGGAGCCAGCATGTGGTCTGCTGCCTAATGCTGAGGTGTCTGCATAAGGCAGAGGGCTGGGGGGAACAATCCCTGCTTAGCAGAGAGAGGCCTGGTAGACACTTTGTGTGCCAAGCTGCAGCCATGGAGCAGAGGGGAGGGGCCAGCCCTGCTGTGGAGCAGAGAGCCCCACCCCGCCCAGAGAGCATGCCAGGAGGCTGGGGGAGTCTGGTTTATCTTAAACCAGCAAGGGGTCTGGGACAAATATTGCATAAACCGGTTTGAGCCAAATCAGTTAAATCTGATACTACATTCAACCAGGTTTATCTTAAACCACTTTCAGCCATTTTCAAACTGGTTTATGTACACTGAACATCCGTTCTGTTACAGATTTAAAACAGTTTCTGATCATTTAAACTGGTTTATGTGTAATGTCTGTCCCTAGCCTGAGAGACATCAGAAAGTGTCCCAATGGAAATAGGAGTTGGGGTGCAGGCAGATACAAGGCAATGTAGGATACCATGAATGAGCAGAACTGGAGAGATTCATTAATAAAACCCACTCTATATTTTACTCTAACCAATGTCTGCAGTTCCTAGGGCTGGCAACAAGGATCTCCTCTATCCAGAAAATGTTAGGAAAGTCAGTTGGGGTTTTTTATCTTGCATTAGACTTAGAGGCACGTGCAGTCATGAAACAAGCCCCTAACTAAGCCCCTAAGCCCTGTTAGACCTGAGCTTTATTTTGGCCTTTCTATTTCGGTCAGATCTGTTTAAGTCTCCACATGCATTCTCACCACATCAGGGTATACCCTTCTTGCAGTGGTTTAACACGTGTGAATCTCCAAAGGATAATACTACCTACTGCATGTGCAGCACTTTATCAGCAGCACTCAAGGAAGCTGTAGTTTGGTAGATAAAGAAATGGCTGTAACTGATGGTGGATTTACCCAGACTGGCATGCAGCCCAGAATCCCCCATAGCCAGACTGTAGTCAGACCCCCCATCTTCCCCTACACAATCCAATGCAAAGTGCCAATATAAGGCACTATGATAATCTCCCAACTTGTTTTTACTCACTGTGTGCTACTGGATCAATGTATGGGGGCCCACAACATAGTCCAGAATCAGTTATAGGGGTCATTTTTCCAGAAAAGAGAAAGAGAAACAAGATTTCCCCCCCCCATGCAGAGAATTCACAAAGCTTATCAGCCCAGTGCAGACACTGCTTTGCAGACAGAAACAAAAAGCCTTCTATCCTTGTGGGTCTGGAATACAGCACCAGCTTTTGATGAGGGCCTCATGCTAGTCTGACGTTTCCTTTCTGCAGCTCTTCCTGCACCCGTCTGAAGTTGAAAGGCTCCTCTGCCTCCTCTGTATACGTGATGGAAACAGATGAGTCCCAAGAGAGAGCAGAGTGACCTTTGCACTTCAGCAGCTTGGCAGAAAGGCAGCTGAGGTCTTCAGATCCTCCTCCAGGCTCTGAAGATCCTTGTGGAACCCCAGGATGTTGAAAAGACTCACAAGGGAACCCTTTTTTGTTCTGGTTTCTGCCAGTGGAGAACGGTGGTGACCATATTACAGCGATTATGAAACTTCCTATTTGATGGCGATGTGTTATTCAATACATGCATTAATAAATTACTTACAGCCCTCTTTCTTTTTGCACTCCCCTGACGGCAGCACAGTGGTAACAAAGAGGAGAAAAGGAAAAACCCTCCTGCCTGCTTTTTACTTTGCAAAATATTTGTTTAAAAAAGAAGGGTTTTTTCCCCTTGAAAAATCCCATCTATAAGCAATATATGGAAAATCCCATACATAAAAACATAAAAATATACAGCAGGTTAGCACATTAAAATAAAATAAGATCCCCAAACTTGTAATTCCTGTGGTATTCCCCTCCCCTCCACCCCCATTTTGCAGTATTGAAAATGTGCATAAATAATATGTCCCTTGAATCCAGAGCTACATCTTCAAAACAAAAGTTCTGTCTTTTTAAACTGATTAAATGGTAGGTTTAGAAAATGACACCCCAAAAGCTAATCCAATGTTCATACATTCTTGTTATAACAAAGCACAATATGAAATAAAGGTTAGAAACACAGACTAGGTTCTGTAAATTTACTAATGTAAATTAGATAACTTGGGACAAACTCTTGAATATCTTGATTCAAAGTAATTGCACCTCTCAGTACTAATACCAGCAGGTCATGACTGAGCTCAAGGTCACTATATGCTTTTGCATATGCCATGTTCTGAATGCTGGCCTTCACTTTCAAGAGTTTTGCCATAAAATTGCATGCCAGACAATGCATGTGGTATTAGGAGACACCAAAGCATTGCACTGAAAACAGCCATCACTCAGGAGTGGGGGCACAAGCAGGCACAAGGTGATTTAGGGTGTCATAAATGAACAGAAGTGAAGAGAGTCACTTAAAGCTCTATATTTTACATTAAACAATGGTTGCAAATTGAAATCTTGGCAATATATGTATGATATGTGAATGGGCAAGTATTGGAGGGAGGGTAATTAGTTGACAGGATTCTACCACATGCAGTGAACATGTCCTAGAATCAAACTGTTCTGGAAAAAGGTTGGAGATATGGTAAAAGAACTAACAGGATGCTAGCTAGTCTTCTTACTAAACCTTCCTGACAGCTCTGAAATATACAGAAATTGTAAGGAATTAATATTCATTTTCTGGTGGTTAACCAGAATTACAATTCCAAAAGCCTGGAAAAGAAATGACACTTCTAAAAATCACTGCCTGATGGCAGAGTAACTGGGACGGGTGAGTGGGGCACCAGCCCTGTGTGCTGAATTAGTGGAGGGCACCAGAATGGCAGCCCTTCTGAGGAGTCTTTGCCAAAGTAGTAGCAGCTAGGGGTGTGTGAAGTGGGCCCTATTCGATTCAGATTGGTCCCAAATCAGGGACAGTGATTCAATTAATTGATTCGGATCACTGTCCCTGATTCAGTTCAGTTGAATCCGAATCTGAAGATTCGATGCTGATTTGGAGAATCAGCGATTTGGACATAGACACAACTTTAAATGTTTTTTCTAGATACCTTGAGGTACCAGTGCGGCTCATGAATGCTGCGATGATGGGGCAGATGGAGCATCCCGCAGGAGCACAGGGGTAGCCCCCATGTACATCTGGTCCACTTATGGGTCTGCCAGGGAGCACGCAGGGGCACCCCCCGCACCTCCCTCCCCAGCTCAGCGATCAGCCACAGGGGGACCCTGGGTACCCCTCCAGACCCAGGAGAAACCAGTTGCCAAGCTGGGGAAGGGGGGTGGGGTGGAGCGTGTGCTTTCTGGTGGACTGGGAAGTGGACCAGAAGTGCTTCTGGTCCACTTCTGGGTCTGCTGCCAAGCACGCTGGGGAGCCCCCTGCACTCCTGTGGGATACTCCATGTGCTCCACCATTGCAGCATTCACAAGCTGCCTGCTACCTTGAGGTATGTAGAAAAAACATTTAAAGCTGGATCTATTTCTGAATTGCTGAATGTTTCTGAATCTCTCCAAATTGATACTGAGAGATTAAAGGGTCTTCAATTCAGATTCAGAGATTCAGCCACTGAATTGGGCCGAATCTTCAATGAATCAAATCACAGACCGAAGCTTTAAACAGCCCTAGTAGCAGCTCTATGCTGCAGCAGTTACACTGTAGCTGCTGCCAGAGCCTTTGAGGCCCTGGGTAGTGATCACCCGGTTCAAGACCGTCAGGCATGAATGAGAACAACAGCTTTTACTGTAGAGTAGTAGGTAAGCGTCTGCAGGATCTTTATCTTTAACTAATTAGCTACTTTCTAATTGAGAGACCATATCCCATATTCTTTAGTTTTCTAAGTTAGGGAGCATCTCTTAATTATAACTTTTATCACTACACCCAGGGCTGGTGAGACTGACCATCCTGGCTAAGGATAGACATTACACATAAACCGGTTTAAGTGATCAGAAACTGATTTAAACCTGTAACAGAACATAAGTTCAGTGCACATAAACCAGTTTCAAAATGGCTGAAACTGGTTTAAGATAAACCTGGTTGAATGTAGTATCTGACTTAACCGATTTGGGTTAAACTATTTTATGCAGTGTCTGTCCCAGACCCCTTCCTGGTTTAACTTAAACCAGAGTCCCCCAGCATCCCAGGTGCTTTGCAGCCCTGGGCAGGATTGGGCTGGGCTGGGCTGTCTGCTCCAGAGAATAGGGCTTGCCCCACCCCTCTAGCCAGAGCTGCAGCACAGACCTCCCCCCCCTCTTCCTCCCATCTCCCACAGCAACAGGTAGCTGGTAATGTCTCTCCATTCCTTCCTTGGAAAAAACTGTTGAAGAAGAGCTTGAACTAATAAGAGAGGCTTTTTTGTTGTTGATGATGGGCTGATAAATGCTGTGTTATCTGTTCCCTGCTGGCTCCCTCACCTGTCAGGTTTGCAGACAGTATGAAGAAGCAGGGAGATTGAAAAGCTCAGTATCATCAACAGGTGCATACACTGCACACACACCCTTTGCCTCAGAGTGCTAGCCTGGGGCTGGGGACTGGCAACACTCCTGCCCTTTGAACACGAGCAAGGAAAAGCCTGGGACTGTGCAGGCAGGGTGGGGGCTTAAATCTCTCTCTAATCAGAGCAATTTTCTTGGGCCTGGCCATGCCCCCCCCACCTCAGCACCATAAAAGGGAAGGGAGGGCTGCTCTAGAACCCCCAGCTTCTAGCCTGAGCTACTGGAGGCATGTGCCTGCATTTCTTCAGTCCAAAGGGGATGTCTGCACAGTTGCAGATGGATTCAGTTTAGGCAGATTAAACTAACCTGCAATGATTGAATCAATTCAGGCTCAGGCTTTTGAAATGTCTGTCCCTAGCCCCTCACTACCCTTCCTCTCCCTCTCTCCAGAAGGGTTTTGCTCAGGGCATAAAAACTGTTAGCTACAACTCTGCTGACTGATTTTAAAACATTGGAAAGTTCTGATAATGGAAATTTTTTCCTATAAAGTCCACTCAACAGGGGAGAAGGTAAAAAGATACTTGCTTAGCAATCTGGTGGAAATTCTTGGAATTGGCTGAAAAAGAATTTTCTCTTGCCTCCAAACAAGGAAGTGTAAGAAACGCTTGCAAATACTGTAGGAGAATGTAAGATCTATGAGTTAGTAGTTAAGAATGGATTTGAAATTAATTCAAAATCTAAAAGTTGAGATGGCAATAAGATAGTTTGAGGAAAGAAGGGGGTGAATTCAGGACCTTACAGTCAGTCTAGAGAAGCCAGGTCAAAGCTAGTACAGTCACTACAGAGAGCCATCAGAGAGCCCAGGCTGAGCCAGGAAGCAGACTGTACTTCACCCTCCATCTGATGAGTGGACCTGTAGCCACTATGGGAAAGCTTGTGACTCACGCATTGGACTCTTCTCTCTCATCACTGCCAAGCACCACTGACCAACTGACTTCATCACATTTCCTTTTGTTTATCAAGATGTTGGATGGCCATACATATAGAAATGAAGAAACACAAAAGCTTAACATTGACTATGAAATGTAACAGAGCTGCTAGAGACTGAAAGGAAAGGGAGACAAAAATACAAGCCTGTCTTCTGTGAATACTGACTTGGGTTAAAAGAGCATTGCAATCACTAGATATCTGTCCCTCTGCCTATCTTCAGGGACTGGATGTCTCTTTAAATGTTATATTTGTTACTTTATAAGTTGGGTTTGTTAATAAAAAGTTTATAAAAACCACAACAAAACTAAACAAAACCCTTCACCATTTTTTCCCAACTGAACTAAACCCCTACCCCCTCCAAAATCAACCAAACAACAAGAAGCAATGACAAATTTTGAAGCAAGCAAGCAGCCAGCCCACAAATCTGGAAACAATGGGAGAACTCATGTCAGAACAGACACCACAAAAGAGCCCTGCAAAAGGAGAGACATGTCACAAATGGACAAAGGCATAAATGGAGGGAGAAAATATTATTAGTTGGGGAGAGGCTGAATGCATGTATCAGCATGAGAAATTAGTTCAGGATGGGGGGCTAAGTTCCCCCAATCCCTGGCCTTCCACTGCCTATTGAAAGGAAAACCATTATGCATAAATGTAACTCCAAAGGGAGAATATGTTGTACTACGTATGTGTACTGTGCCTGGCACAATGGGCAGCTGTCTTCCCTGGCATCCAGGTGCTGCTGTAATACAAACAACAAATGGCATGAAGAGGAGTGAACAGCCCCAAAAGGTAAGCAAACAAACACAAAAACTCTGGTTCACTCTGGGCACTGACAGACATGCAGGCCCCTGCAATAACTCATGGTGCTTTGCATAAGGCGCTATGAGTTAGAGTGCCCCCTCTTTTCCCACAACCCAACAGACATTCACCTGATGGGTCATGGTGGGGGAGGGGAATTGAGCCTGCCTGCAGAAGCCTAAGAAGCCTTCCTGCAAAGAAGGAGCCACCCCCTCTTCCCTAGCCTGCCCTTCCTTTCCCTGTTCCAGTGCTATCTGCAGAAAGGGAGGGAAAGAGAGCTGTGGGCTGGGGTTTGCCTAGCCTGAGCTGAAGGAAGGGGGCTGGCAGGGACTGTGACGCATGGTGGGGCTCCAATCCACCCACGTATCCCAGCTAAGATTGGGCAAACCCCAGCCTGCAGCTCACTCCCCCCCTCCCCTCTGCTCCCTCCCTTCCTGAAAACAGCCCCAGGGCTGGGGCTGGGCTGCTTCAGCCCACTTTAAAGGTGCTCTGCAGCTGTGCCCATGTGTCATGGCACAGCTGTAGAACACTTTCAGGGGGCTGATCATATGCCAAATGTCACTTCTGTCTGTGCCTTCTGTTTCCTTAACCCTTTCTCAGAAGCAAAATAATATGGAAATTGGACGTATTACCTGTAGCTGGATATTCCAACAGGCAAGGGAATCTGTAGCAACTTATAACCTGCCCAGCCAATGCCAGTGTCACTTCACCCCTTGGTATGAGGCTTGTGGTGATAAAGCCAGAACATGTTTTGATGTGGTCTGTGTAACTTACCAAGTACTCCAAGAATCCACAGTTGGCAGACAACCCTTTGTGAACCTTAGCCAACTTTTATACCACAGCTGGTATAAAACTTGCCTCAGAATCAGGAAGCTGCCCTTTGGCCTTAAGTAGGACAAATCTTGCTCCAGTTCTCTCCTACAAAGAGATTAGAATCTAACTGAAAATAGGACAATAGCTCCATAAATCCAATTTGAAAGA
Organism: Crocodylus porosus; assembly: GCF_001723895.1. NCBI lineage: Eukaryota > Metazoa > Chordata > Crocodylia > Crocodylidae > Crocodylus > Crocodylus porosus. The sequence continues at coordinate 250,653,375 of NW_017728886.1, read as the reverse complement.
CTGGGAAAAACCAGAATAAGGACACCACCTTCCTGTTCCACAGTCTAGTAAATGAATACCTCTGTCACTTTCATATGTTGCATTTAAGTTTTGCCAGTCTGAAAGATTCTATTGGTTCCAGAGATATCCTCCATCTTTAAAACAGAAAACCATTAAACCAAAAGTACTTCTTAGATGAGTGAAATTTTAAAGCCCACTAGGAAAAGTGTTTTTTAATTTACATAAACATTAGAAACCTGTAGCTCAGGAATCCTTTAACTATTGTTTTTAAATTAAAAAATCAAACATGACTTCACAAACATACACACACCCTATGACTTGTGAATGGTTGAATATTGGGAAAATGTCTAGAGTGTAGAAGATGCACCTACACAATGGAACTGATTAAGTATATGTGTATATATGAAACGTGGTGGGACGCAATGCATGATTGGGCGGTGAATGTCAAGGGCTATAGGCTGTACAGGAGGGACAGGATAGGAAAGAGAG
>NW_017728886.1:250647517-250651783 GCF_001723895.1 Crocodylus porosus | reverse complement strand
CCAACTGGCTGGAGGGCCGCACCCAGAGGGTGCTAGTGGATGGGTCCTTCTCAACCTGGAAGGACATGGGCAGTGGAATTCTGCAGGGCTTGGTCCTCTACCACATACATGCCCATGGTAACAGCTTCATGGAGGAGCCTCCAACCGAGGTCCCCAGTGGCTCATGGGATGAAGATGGATTAGAGACTCAGCCACTGGGGTGCCCCAGCCACGTTCTCACCAAGCAGGTCCTGCCACTTGGTGTCTGAGCAGGATGCAAGGGCGGCATGATGGATCATATGGCACACAAGCGTGTAGAGGTGGCGCCGATGGATGGTGGAAAAGCAGACTGGTCTGGTGTCCTCCAGCCAGCTTAGGTGGTGGAGCAGAAGCACCATGAGGCTGGGTGAGGGGCTGTATCCATGACAAACTCCAGTGGATTGGAGGACATGGGGGAGTGGGGACCACCACCAGGCAGGACCTGATCAACAAGGGCAAGAGAACCAGGAGGTAGGGCAGATTTGACCTCCTGGACCAGACAGCAGATCACACGTGTCATGGATAGATCCATGCACCAGGCCAGAGCAGCTGGGTCCACCCACTCCTCCCTAACAAAGTCCAGGAGGTCTCTGATATGGGTGACACCAGCCAGGATCAACCTCTGTTGCAACCAGGTTGCTTCTGTTGTTGGCACCTCCAGCTGGAGGTTCCAGAGGAGGGGCTTGATGAGCAGGTCATCACCGTGCCCCAGAAGGTCCTGAGAGTGAGTAGCCCTGAGCTACTTGCCAAGGCAGATTTTTATACTGCTAGGGCCAGCACAGGTGCTGGCCCCAGCCTCTACCTCCCCCTGGCTGCAGATCTGGGAGGAGCCACGCGGGGTTATTTTGCCCTAAGTGGCACAATTTGCCCCACATCAAAATGCATGTCTGGACAGATGCATTGAGGCAGAAAGCCCCAGCTCAAATTTGTACCATTTCTATTTGAGTTGGTGCAGGAGCACATACCTGCATGTGTGGACATGCCCAATGGTAGCACAATTTTGTTAGTGATATGTTTTATATGTAAATAAATCCTCTCCACCCTCTTGCCCCCCAACTTCCTTGGTAATTAGCTTGAGAGCATGGCATACATTAATTATACAAGAATTAGCCACTTATCATTTTTATATGCCTTTTATTTATAACTATAAAGCAAAGTTCTTTATTCAATCTATGGGTTCTGTAGACAGAATAATCACTTCAACATTATTCAGCTAATGATGGATTTTTGTACAAGAAACTCACCCTGAACTCTTTGCTTATAGTGAATTTTTTCTTCAAGTCTGCTCTGTTTATATTACCAATACTAAATCAAAGATTTAGATTTTTAATAGCTTTCATCTTTCCATCCATCCCATTTGGTTCACAATCTGGGACCGTGTCCAGCAGATGATTAAGTCAAAAGACTTCCTTTTAGGCCCACATGTCTCCCTCATTAATTTCTATCAGATAAAATAATACAAGACAAAAATGTATCAAAAATGTGCTCCAGGGGTTAAGATAAGCCTAGGTAAGCATGAAATGGGTCAAGGCAAGCATATTCATTGTCTCAGAAAAACACACAATTCTCCATCTTAAACTCTCCTTCACCAGAACCTCCATACTTTTCTAGCACCAAATATTGCTGAAGTGCTTTGTTCCCCATTATTTTTTGTTTTCATGAATGTCTGTATTTCCCTACAAGAGAAGATTATGCTCTCAAAGTATTTCCCAGGCAACCACTGTGGTCTCAGGGGGGTCTAACAGTCATAAGTTTATGCATCAGAAATGTTGCTTTCTTGCAGAACTCTCTACAAACCAGCCATTTCCGGCATCATCCTTCTATTCATATGACAAATCCATTTAAATAGTTATAAACTAGACACCCATTTGACTCCATTCAAAACACTTTTTATTTATATTGCAGTAGTGCTTAGGGGTCCCAGGCAAGATTGGAATCAATTTGTACAGAGACACTGTAATGTAGGGCAGGGTGGCACCTTAGGGACTATTTGGTTCAGAAAAGCATCAGCTTTCATAGGTACCAACCTACTTTGCCACATGCCTATTTCCCCCGAGGGGCCTGATCCAATAGGTAAACACTGAGCCTTTGAATTCAGCAAAAGTACCACAAATCAGAACTATAAAAAACATGACAAGAAGACGTGTGGTGGCACTGGTATTCACTTTATATATAGACATTTAGTGACTAGGCCACTTGTAGTGATCATTAGGTTCAATAAGCACAGGTGTGCATTCATGAGAAGAACTAAACAACATACTGTAATTGTGAATCAGTGGGCATCCTCTGCAGACCCTTTGTCTTTCTAATGAGCTACTACCTGAGGGACTGTCTCCCACTTCTTAATTCTTTTAAATTAGGGAGGATCTCTAATTATAGTTTTTATCACTATAACTTCCCTCTTAACAATAACTACAAAAAATAGACATCTACAGAGGGTACCAGGTTGTTCCTGTGAAATGAATCTTTGCAACTCACTTCCTAATCCCCCTTTTCTGTAGCTCTTCTAGCAAGTCTCTATAGGTCTTTCAGGTTTCACTTTCCTCTCAGACTGATGCAGTATTTGTTCGGTTCTGTTTCTATTTCCAGTGCTAAGGTAGAAACAGTTGGTTGAAAAGAGCCTGTACTTACCTCTTCTTTTAGGTCTTGAGAGCTCTCTGGGAGTGCTCACAGACCTGAAGAGTGCACCTAAAAATGTCCTCCTGATCTGTTTGGAGTATGCATGACCATGAATTCACTATGAATTTGATTTTCCCCACTGATCTCATGTATTTGAGGTATAATTACTGTCTTACTCTATCACCAGATTTAAGTACTAGGGCTGTGTGAAACAGCACCATTTTGTTTCAACTTCCATTTCACCATTTCAATGGGATAGTGTTTTGTTTCGAGTTTCGTTTTGTTTCAAAACCGCTGTTCCGTTGTGTTTCATTGAAATTATTTCGCTGCTTTGACATTTCACCCAGAGGCTATAGTGGGGAAACATGAAACTACCTCTAACATTGTCATTTTTTGGTAGATTTGAATGGAAACATAAGGGATGGTAGCCTCTTCCGTGGTCATGAAGCCTGCCAAATTTCAAAGACAGAGGTGCAGGGCTTCTGGGAAATTGCACCTCAAAGTCTTGAAAGAAAAACTCATGTCACTTGTAAGTGTGATGGGGGGTGGTGAAAACAGCAGGTGTGGTAGCCCCTGCTGAGGCCATGAAATCTGCCAAGTTTCAAGGAGATAGGTGCAGGGGTTTCTGGGAAATTGCACTGCAAGCTGCTGACAAGCAAAACTCATATATATGAATGTGTGTGTTTTAAGGCGTGCCCTCACTGCCGCTGGAGCCTCTACGCAACTTGGTAGCATGCCCCAATGAGGGCTCCTCCTCCCCTATAGCCTCAGTCTGATCCAACACTTTAAATTACAAGAGGTAAAATAATAACTTAGTGAGAGCAGCAGCACAGTAGCACCAGCTGCATCTCAGGCAGCCAAACTGTGACAGAGCCTTTCTTTCCTCTCTGCAGGAGCGTCTTCTCCAGCGTGTGTTAAGGTGTGCCGTCACTGTGTCCTTCCCCTCTCTTCCCCTTCCCTCTCCTTACTTTCTGTTTCCCTGAAGGCAAGCCCAGCTTCAGCTTTGACACTCACAATGTTTAGAAACTTTCAAAATGTTTCTACTGCTCTCATTTCATTTCAGGGATGTTTTGAAGCCCTTCATTTAGTTTCGATTTCATTGTTTCAAACTCGAAACAAGTTGAAACAGCGTCAAAACGAAACAGCCAGCAAAATTTCACACAGCCTTTAAGTACTAGAAGCTGCTGGGTCCTCTGTCAACATATCATTTTTGTTTCTGCTTCTGAGGGGTTTTTTTTCTTTCTGACAGTAGAATTATCCTGAGAAACCTGTCAGAAATTGATAGGTTAGAACATATCTGTTGACTTACGAATAGGTGTGCAATTTGCCAAGTGTGTACTTTGATACCTCAATAATACTTTCAGAAAAAAGTAAAAATGACCTGCACTATCAAATGATTTCATAGTTTCATAGTTTCTAGGTTCAGAAGGGACCTGAGCAGATCATCTAGTATGACCCCCTGCCATGGCAGGAAAGAGTACTGGGGTCAAGTAACCACAGCAAGATGTTCATCTAATCTCCTCTTAAACACCCCAGGGTAGAAGCCTGCACCACTTCCCTTGGAAGCTGGTTCCAGACCCTAGCTGCCCTGGCCGTGAAGTGGCGCCTCCTGATATCTAACCTAAACCT
>NW_017728886.1:250643862-250646456 GCF_001723895.1 Crocodylus porosus | reverse complement strand
CCCTGGTTGGGAGGTCTGTAGTAGACTCCCACCATTAAGTCCCTTTCCCCTCGACTGCCTTGTATTCTAACCCAAAGCACTTCAGAGTGCCCCTCCCCTGACTCTCTCCTTGCTAGTTAACGAGGATGTATATTCCTCCTTAATATAGAGCGCCACACCCCCACCTCTCTTTCCTATCCTGTCCCTCCTGTACAGTAGGTATTTTATGGTCTGAACAGATCATTCCACAAATCCATTTGATTTAGGATTAAGGTTTTATGGACTATACTGAAAGTCCCTTTCACTGATTTTGCTCAGTTCAGTGTATGCAAAACTACTTATCTACTTTACGCACAACTGCATTCAATTGAGGTTTTTACATTTGGGATCTGTATCACTTGGCAAAATGGTTCCTTTTATTATAGTTAAAACAGAGCTTTCCAAATGCTGCACAACATCTGGGAGCATGTTGCCTTACACACCTGCTGCATGCCTGCTTGTTCACACTCTCCCTCAGCATTCTCCTTGATAATAGAAAACTCCATCCCATGAGGTGGCTTTTTCTGGCCAGATTATTTCATGGCTGGTGCATTCAGCTCTGCAGCCTGGATTTTCACAGTTTCAGGTGCCCTGAACATTTGGATAATCTTTCCCAGGGATAAATCTCTCTCATGCAATAGCCTTTCTTGCAACACAGTGTCTGCAATGCTACAAATAATCCTATCTCTAATCAGAAATTCTTTCAAGCTCCCAAAAGGAACATTCTTACTCAGTGTCTTCAGTTCAGATTTATACCTCCTCCTGTTATTTGTCTGCACATAAAAAATCTGTGTTTTTCACACACGTCTCATCATTTTTTGGCATGCTATGCTCTTCAAACTTGGACAGTATTATACTTAACTGCATATTTTGTCTGTCTTCAAAGGTAAAGGTGTTATATACAGCCAGGGCTTCCTCCCTTACAAGAAGACAGATTATTTGATTTTATCATTTTCCTCCTGTGCTCCTGTGGCTGCTATGTACCACTCAAACCTTTGTCTGAATGTTCTCCAGCTCTTTGCTATAGACTAGAACTGTGCAGGAAGGTCATTTACCAACCCTTGTCCTCCCACGTGTTTGTGTCCCTCCATTTGCTCTGTTTGGTTCTATTAAACAGAGGCATATCTAAATGAGAAGAACTAAACAACACATTTTATTGTGGAGCGGTAGGCAACCTCTGCAGTTGCTAAGTACAGACAGTCAAAAAACCTGAGGCTGAATCATTTCAGGTTTTGCAGGTTAATCTAAGCTGCAGAGATTAAGCTCAGGAACAACTGGACACACATTTACTTTTGATTCAGGAAATGCAGCCACATACCTGCAGTGGCTCAGGCCAGAAGTGGAAGGCATTAGAGCACATAGCCAGCATGGGCTGCGTGTTCACTTCTTTTTCCTGCTGCCCCCAAGGTCTCCATTCTCCCACTCCACTTTCCACTCTTCCACACCAGCCAAGTATGCAAGATTCATGAGCCTAGAGCAAGCAGGAGAGCAATCAAGAAAGGACTTGCCCCTGCTGTTCAGAGATAACAGTGTATGAGAAACTTAGGCACCTCACGTGGGGTTGTAAATTTCATTCCAGGATCTAGACACCTGAAGTGTGCCTACAATTGCATTAGCCTATTTTAATGTGCATTAAAGCATCACAAAAAAATCCATGCTCTTTAGCTAATGTGCATTAAAATAGGCTAATGCTCATTTTTCTATTACCTCACAATGGAGGTACTAGATTTAATGCACATTACCTAAAGTGCATTAATGACCATGTAGATGCATCCCTGGACACCTAGACTAAATACAGACAATCAAAAAGCCCGAGGCTGAATTAATTAAATTTTTGCAAGTTAGGCTAAACTGCACAGGTTAAATTGAAAATGAAGTGAACAGACAATTACTTTGATTCAGGAAATGCAGCCACATGCTTACAGTAGCTCAGGCCAGAACCCAGGGGGGACTAGAGCATGGCTTACCAGCTGTGTGCTCACTTCTTTCTGCTGCCTCCCAGGCCTTTGGGATTTGCAATCCAGAATTACAGCAGCAGGACTCTGCAGGGTTGCTCATCACTTCCTCTTCCTGCTTCCAGATGACTCTGGGAATTTGTAGTCCACAGGTGCAGCCAGCAGCAAGTTTGAGTGGAGGAAGGGGTGTTTAACCCCACTCCCTGGCCCCAGACCCCAGCTTGGGTTTGCCTGGGTAGGGGACAGCCCCCTGCCACCAGACTGGGCTGCATCCCCATCTGGGTTTACCCTCCCAATGCCATTGTCAGCCAGCCTTCACTGCTCCAGGTAGGGAGCCGAGGGGTGGGGCCATCCCTGCTCTCTGGGGCAGATAGCCCAGCCCAGTCCAAGGCTGGGAAGCATTCTGGGGGACTATGATTTCACTTGAACCAGGAAGGGCTCTGGGACAGGAATTTCATAAACCAGCTTGACCCAAATCAGTTAAGTATGATACTACATTCAACCATAGTTTCATGGTTTCATAGTTGGTAGGGTTGGAAGGGACCTGAGCAGATCATCAAGTCCAACCCCCTGCCATGGCAGGAAAGAGTACTGGGGTCAAACAACCCCAGCAAGGTGATT
>NW_017728886.1:250624578-250643192 GCF_001723895.1 Crocodylus porosus | reverse complement strand
ACTGCTACCCCTGCATCTAAGGATTTGGTGACCTGGTCATAGAAGGCCACCAGGTTGGTCTGACAGGACCTGCTGCTAATGAACCTGTGTTGGTTGCCCCTAAGCATAATCTCCCCTGCTGGCCCCCTCATGCCATGTGCCAGAATAATTCTATCAAAAAGCTTACCCAGGATTGAGGTAAGACTAACTGGCCTATAGTTCCCCAGGTCCTCCTAAACCAGGTGTATCTTAAACCAGTTTCAGCCATTTTGAAACCAGTTTATGAGCACTGAGCTTCTGTTCTGTTACAGGTTTAAACCAGTTTATGTGTAACTTCTGTCTCTAGCCCTAAGGTCCACCTGGCATTTGGACACCTACATCCTTTTGTGAATCTGGGTCTTCCAATGTGCCTACCCTATGATTACTGAAGTATATGTAGTAGATAACGGATCAAAAAGGTGTAAATGCTCACTATTGTTTGTAGTACATTATTTCACACACTCTGAAACAACAAGGGGAAAAATGTTACATTCCAATTCCTGCATCTTGAAGGTTTAAAAGATACTTTGGAGGACAATGCAACACAAGTGCATGTTATGCATATTAAGGTTATTGTTATGTGGAGAACATGATGAATATACATTTAATCAGAAACACTGTTTGCTCTTGTGCTCCCACCACTTTGGCTTGTCTGCTGGCTACAGGATAATTTTCTGCATTTTCTTCTTTTTGCATGGCTCCCAGCCTTGCAAGCAGGCAATACAACAGTCTCTTTTGGGGTGAAATCTTAAGTGAAAACAAAACTGCCGAGCTCCAAAAGGATATCAGTCCTCATTGCAGCTTGATCTTTTCATTGCCTAACATCTGTGGATGTGCATTCTCCAGAAACACTGTTGCTAAGCACTTGCAGTTTAACATTTCACTGGGGCAGGGGAAGATGCTGAACCCCAAGGCAAGTTAACGTCAAGTTTTCTTTCACAGCATTCAGTTGTGGCTTCTGTCTTTGGTTTGTCTCTGAGTGCTTTTCTCAGCTCACTTCAGAAGCCACATGTTTGTGGCTTGGGGCACATGGGGGTACAAGGATCTCCACAAACAAATTATAGACAAGACAAGTCAGTAGGAGCAGGTTCTGTGTGGGGAGATGCTTATAGGAACCCATCTCTATCTTCAGTCCACCCATCCACGCAGCATCTTTGCTTCTTGGTGTTCAGGAGCTGGCTGGATACATTAAACATGCTAGTGGAGTTTTCCTAGTCTTCAGAAGCATTCCATGGAGGCCTACAGGTTTATTTTGGAGCTTTGTGGTTAGACTGCAGTTATTTCTATCCTCCACTAAATTGCAAAAGTCTCTGCACTACGGCAAGCAGATATGAATAGGTTATCTTTGTGTTCTTTGCATAAAATGACTTGTCCTCCCCCAAGTGACCGAACTGCATCTCATCAGACATATTATATTATGTCCTTTCCATAAACTCTGCATCCTGTTTTTACATCTTAGTCACTTTCCCAGTTTTAGATAAATCATTATTTCATATAAAGATTACTCCATCCGTTTTCTAAGCTAATGTATATTTAAAGATAATTAGTTTAACATTTTTAGTTATGCCTTTCCTTACATTTTTTTTAGATGTCTTCTTCAAAGGCCTCTGGACCTCAATGAACCAGGCCACCTTGGTCATTTGTCCTGAGGAACTAGCTAAGTCCTTGACACTCAGAAGCGAGACGCTTCAACTCATAATAGCATGGAATGGGTTTACAGAATGCAGTACCAGAAAGGTAGTGAGTGTCTTGGAGCAGGCTGAAGTAATTAAGGTTCAAGCTTTTTAACATATTAAAATGATGAGTGGTGATAGCACAAATCTTCACCCATAATACAAGTATTAGTACTGATATAGGTCAAACTGTCTTGCACTGCACACTGCTTTCTTATAGCATTATGCGGGCCAACACAAAATGCTGCTTCATGTGGAGCAGTAAAAAGCATCTGTTGCATGTTGCAACAGCTGAGTTTATCCACCCAATTCTTTTTGTGATCACAGTGCTCTAGTAGGAATAAAGGCAGGAGACAGCCTCAGTGTAACTCTGTCTGGATAAGGACTATACTAGGCAGGCAGCCAGGCAATGTCTGCGTATACCCTGAGGCAATGGCAGGTGGCTGCAATAAGGAACAGCACTCATGGAATAATTACCACCTCGAGCAACTATTTGTAATGACTTTTTTGGCATGTAGGCCACACAGATGTGGCCAGTGCTGGAGAAGCCTTTCAAATCCTTCAGGAACCACAGAAGACAGACCCAGGCACAAATTAAAGCAGGAAATGCTAATTAGATGGAAATCCTTTTCGTATATTCTACAACAGCTGGCAGAGTAGCAGGAAGGTGTTCACAAGGATGCTGAGGCCTGTAAAACAAATCAAGGGAAAGGTGGTATTCCAATTTCTGCACCTAGGAGATCTGTGGGATATTCTGGAGGACACCCTACATCATTTTAGTGGTAAATGAGGCTGGCTGCAGTCAAACAACCCCCCCTCCAGACCTCCCAGTAAGACTTCTAAGAAGCAAAATTATGACTCCTAGGGAAGGATATAAAAGAAAGGAGACTTCTCCTAACTGCTGCTTTCCTATGGTCTTAACACTACTGAATGTTGGACCTTACACCTGTCATTGATTCAGGATAGAATATTACCCATTCTGGGCCAGCTGAGATTTTTGGGGAAAGTTCCACATTTGAGGGAAAGAAAGAAAAGACTTATCTGGCACATTGTTTAGAATAAAGTCAGGCCAGGCCTCTCTTGGGATGCACTCTGGTAACATGTAAACCAGTACAGCCTATTCAATGGTCAGGTTGTTTGTGACTAAACCGGCACCACCACCTGGGCTAACCTGGGTGAAGAGGGTGTGTGGACACCCAGCAGGACTAAAGAAACAAGACCTGCCAAAGGGCAGATGAGCTCCCTGTGAGCCAGTGGCCATCTGTACCTGGAGAGGAGATGAGTGCCACAAGGTCACTTTGCCTGAAGAATCACCAGTGATGCATAGCATGTAAGGCCTCAGGACTGACTTGTTTAAAACAGGAGTTAGTGACTTACGGTCTGTGGGATGGATCTGGCCTGCCAAGTCATTGCATCTGACCCATAGCACAGTAGTATAAGTAGGGGCAGCCAACAGGGACCTGACTGGGGAGCTCTCAGGTCACCTTTCAACTTCCTGCTCTAGCTTTTCCACAGCATTGCTCGCTACTGTCCCAGCACTCACTGTTGTCTCTTGCCCTTTGTTATTGGAGCTGCCACTGACTATCGATTGTGGCAGTCAGTGGCAATGGGAATCAGCACAGCAGCTGCAGAGGAGCACAAGAAAGAGACAGATCAGGGAGAGCTGGGATAGCAGCAAGCAGCCTAAAATGGCAACAGCTGGGTTACAAGGGGTGGCCGGCCTTCAGGCTCAGCTGCCTTATTTTAGCATGCTGCTCCTTTAGGCTAGGGACGGACATTCAAAAAGCCTCAGCCTGAATTGATTCAACCTTTGCAGATTAGTCTAACCTGACTAGGCTGAACTGCTTTCCAGCCATACAGACAGTCTCCCTGGACTGAGGAAATTCAGATACATGCCTGCAGTGGCTCAGGCTGGACACTGGGGGAAGGGGACACTAGAGCAGCCCTCCCTTCCCTTGCTGGGGGGTGTGTGGCCCGGCCCCGACAGGACTTTCTCATTAGGGAGGTCTGCCTGCACCATCCCAGGCTTTTCCCTGCTGGTGGCTCAAGGGGTGGGAGAGTTGTCAGCCACCACCAGACCCTTACTAGCACTTTTGAGGCAAGGGGGGGGGGGGGGAAAGCGTGCAGTGCATGCATCTGTTGATGATATGGAGCTTTCCAATCTCCCTCCCTGCTTGTCAGACTGTCTCCAGCAAGCTGACAGGTGAGCAAGGTAGCCCCGAGCTGATAAGAGTCTTTAACACCCAATTAGCAAAACAATATCCTCTCTCCCATTACTTCAAACTTACCTTAAACAGCTTGCCAGGGTGACCCGTTTATTAGCTCCAAAAGCCCTGTTCTGTCTGCTTTCCTGTCCCAGTGAAATTGGAAACACACACACACAGACACCTAGGGGCTGTGGGGCTGGGGTCCATGCCGTGGGAGATGGAAGGGAAGGAGGGAGGGAGGGGAGGATTTCCTGCTTGAGCAATGAAGGGGGATAGGGCAGGGGGAAGCCAGGCAGACCTTGCTGTGTCTGCAGTCACTGCCAGAGCCTTATACAGCACTAGCTAGCATACCACATGCTGGATATGGTCCATGCTGTGGGAGAGGGGAGGAAGAGATCCCTGGTTAAGGTGCAAGTGGTGAGCGGGTTGGGGGAGGGGGAGAGGGTAGCATGGGAAAGCCAGCAGACCCTGCTGTGCCTGCAAGTCTCTGCCAGAGCTCTGCCCAGGGAGCAGAGGGGAGGGGCCAGGCCTGCTGTGGAGCAGAAAGCTCCACAAAGCCCAGAGAGCATGCAGGGATGCTGGGGGTGTCTGGTTTATTTTAAAGCAGCAAGGGGTGTGGGATAAACATTGCATAAACTGGTTTGAGCCAAATCAGCTAAGTCTGATACTACATTCAACTAGGTTTATTTCAAACCAGTTTCAGCCATTTTCAGACTGGTTTATGTGCACTGAACATCTGTTCTGTTATGGGTTTAAACCAGCTTCTGATCACTTAAACCGGTTTGTGTGTAATATCCCTAGTCTTAAAGTTTGCCGACCGTTTGTTTAAACATAATAGAAGAAGATTTGAAATGGGTGAGAAATTTAGAACAGTCCCAGGAGAGACTTGAGCTGTTCAATTGAGTCAGGAGAGGTAGTCAAAGGGTCCTGACAAAGACATGTAAGTTATGGTATGCTGGCACCACCATGTATGTGCTACATGTTTACATAAACTGAGTCACTGTTACCAGGAAGCCCCACTTCTGAATCAATCAAAGCTGAGCTATATAAAATTGCATACTATTATCACCACATAAAAAGGGAACAGAGAGGGCAGCTACAGCTTAATACTGTCCACTTCCTGCCCAGAGGAAGCCAACATAAAAGACCACAGAGTACTGAAGATTGCTTGGCCCACTGGCTCCCAAAGCACAGCACATAGCCTGATTTGACTGAAACTTCACCACTATTTAAGCAGTCCTCTTTGGACCATTTCACCAGAATACATTTGGCATGCCTCTTGTCATTAGCCAACAAGCAGGAAATATAGAGAAATGAGGAAAGCCCAACAGTAAGAGTGTAAGGAATTTTTCATTTACAAGTTGCTGATGATGATGACCGTGCTATTGGCACCACTGACAGTAATGAGCATTGTGCAATAGTGAGCTGGATAAAAATAGTTAAGACCAAAGAAAGCCTTAGAAGAGAAGTTCTGCTGCAGCAATGAAACAGTACTTAAAAGCCCTTATTTCCTGACTGGGAAATAAATGACTAAGCCACATTAAAAGAATGTTTGGTCCATATCTATTTTAAAATCCAACTTTGTTCACAAACAAAAAAAATGCAGTGTTTGTATCACAGTCTCCAGTGGTATATATCCCTATTTCAAAACCACTAAACAACTTGACAGCATGCCATCTCCAATATCCAGTGGTTAGATTCTCCCTACCACAGGAGATGAGAGATTCCTACTGAAGTCAGCAAGAGTCACTCAAATCTTGATGGGTGTGAAATGGGCCCTCGGCTTCCGTGTAGGTATCCTAAGTGGTGCAGACTTTAATCAAGGAACTAGGACTGGGACAGAAAATGTGTTGCACTGACAAATAGGCACAGGGTCCTTTGGTAGCACCACACTTTCCCATACTGTACGCTCTTTCCTAGTGCTGACCGGGGGTTGGTGACCACCCACAGGCACCACCGGCAGTGGCCAGCAGTGATTGTGGATTGTCCACAGGTGCCAGTGACAGTGTTGGCAGCGCCTTTTTTGTAGGGGGTGTATTGCCACACTCAAGGGGTGCACGTACACCCGTGTGCACGCTTGTGTGTTTCCCCTGATTTTGACTAATAGGAAAAGAGTTAAGTGTAAGAGTTAATAAATTAAGACATATCACGTTGGCCCCCCATATATAAAAAAATTTATTGAATGCAGCAGAATGCAACAATATAATACTGTTGCCTTATAGCATACTGGCTTGAATTTACAGGAATGCTATATGCAGGTTTGGAGGAATAGTCTTTCCTATCACCCCAGAACTGGGAGTCCACACCTTGACTACTGTGTTTGATTTGGGGTATAGCTCTTTCAAGAAGATGTTGACAAGTTGAAGAATCCAGAGAAGTGCAACAAAAATTATTGAAGGTATGGAAAAATGACCTATATAGAAAGATTTAAAGAAACGGGTCAAGGGAAGTGAAGACTGAGGGATAATTTGGTAAGTCTTCAAACATAGTGAGGTTTGTTTTCAATGGGACGGTAATCAACTGTTCTCCACGTGCACTGGAACAGGAGGTTTATAAAAGCATTAGGTTGCTTCATTAAAAATGCAACACGTGAGATTTAGTTGGGATATTCGGATGGCAATCTTACTCAATCTTACTCTGCCTCCAGGCAGATTACCTCAAGCAGCTGTGGAATTTCCATCACTGGAAGTTTTTAAGCGTGGGACAAATACCTGTCTGAGATGGTTTAGACAGAGATGATCCTGCCCTGATTAGAGGGTTGTAATTAAGTGGGTTCCTGTGGTCCCTTCCAATCCCCATTTGTTATGAAATCCAATCATTTATTGTACGTAAATTGTGCAGAATATAAATCTATTTAGCTGGACTTTATATGGGCCCTTCATCACTACAAAGTGAGGTGCTCAAGGTAAAAAAGACAAGGTGGTAAGAATGGAAACAGACCGAGAGATGTTGATGCTGGTTGCAAGGGGGTGGCAACTTGGATTGCACAAAGCCAACAGCACAAGAGCTGCGCATCTTAAATTTGTGTTTAGCTCTCCTGGCAGGCCGACTTGGGGAGACAGTATGCAATACAATGCTCTCAGCCCTGAAAAATCAAGCTGAAATTTGAAAATCAAGCCCATTTCTTCTATCCGTTCTGTCACTTAGCAGTTGTTAATGATTCTACGGAGCAACTTCTGCAATAAGAAAACTTCAAGAGCCCTTTTCTTCAAAGCCTTCCCGACTGCACCAGTAAAAGTCCTCTGTCCTTTCAGCAGTGCAATTAAATACAGTATTTGACTGTACAAATTGCACCTTAGCAATTGTGTGGGTGATGGCAGAGACAATATATGCAGTCTCTTCTTCCTGCCTCTTTATACTGCAAGGCAGAGGAGTGAAACACTGGCCTCATATGGAGAAGTAGAAATCTTGTGTGTGTTATTTTTATAGTAATTTCTCTGACCAGAATTGCATTCTTTCTTTCCAAAAAACGTTCTGTATGGACCTCACAATTGGAAAGGAGAAATATGAACCAAAGCACTACCCCAAAGAAGGAAACACTAGTGCAGCATGTCACTTACATGGCTTGTAAGGGCTGTTGTTTCCTTAAAAGCAGATCCAAAAGACAAGCCCAAGTTTAAGAGGATGCCCAATGCTACTGGATCACTTCAATGTACAAGAAACCCAGACAACTGGTGGCATAGGTCTGTGCTAGGGAGCCCCTCCATGGAAACAGAGCCTAACCCACTTGTGCCTGCATGCCAAAAAGGTGATGTGCAGCTGTCACTGCTCTCATAAGCACACCCAAGACTGAGAGCACCCTGAACCCATGCCAAAAAGCAGCTCCGTGACATGTTTTCAGCAGAAGCAGGTAAGCAAGGCATGTTTCCACAGCAGTGCTCCCTAGTCCTGTCAGATGTGGTGTAGATATATCTCAAGATGGAAAAAATGAACATGGCTTCCCCTTCCTCCTCCTCCCCTACTTTCCAACTCCTTAATAAGGAATAAGAGTGACATATTTTATTCCTAATAATTTGCATCTAGGTTGAAACATTTCATCTTCGTGTAGGTCCAGAAGGTTGGCAAAGTTTCTAAGACTGGATTATCCATTATGAAATTATTAGTTATGCATTTTAAGTCTTCCAGGAGGGTCATCTTTCATATGTAGATACATAATACTCCTCTCCCTAACCTCCTCCCATGCAATTTTTCTTAATTAAAACAAATACTTAAAAAGTACTTTAGTGAATTCACATGAAGCATGAATTCAGGCTTTCACTTTTCCCTGACATCTCTTTTCTCAATGTGAGCCAGCTTTGCTAGTTTTAGACAGAAGCATAAAGGTTGCTGCCCCCACCCAATATGGTATTTTTCTCCTGTGGGTTATACACTAGGGCAGAACTGTTCAGCTTTAGTATGGGCAGGGTCACATGCTACAGGGGTGCTCCCTGGGATTCCTCCCTTCATTGCAAGGGCTACGCAGGTGCCATGCAAGCCCCTGCCCCTTGCCAGTCACATGTAATCCTCCTTCCCCCCCCTCCCCACTGTTGGGGTGTGCAGTCAGCACACAGATCCCCAGGCCTTTCGCAGCCATGCGGCAGCATTAGTGGCAGCTGCAGGGGCCCACAGAGAATATGGGTCCACCCTGAGGATTTGGGGAAGTTTAGCAGGGTAATTTTTTTTCAAGGTAGGCCCAAATTTAATGGGCTTATATCCATAAGAAGTGTGTGGGCTGCAGAGAATTCTTTAGGTTTTCTGTAGCTTTTTTTTTTTGGGGGGGGGGGAGCCCACTGGATTGTTCTTGCCATCTGTTTCTGTTTTCAAAGCCAACATTACAAAGAGAAAGGACATTTGCTTTTCTTTAAATGAAAGCTGAGCTGCTACTCTATGCTTCCAGCTCCCCCAAACCAGAGGCTTTATGGGATCTAAAGATTGTCTTCTACCTCCTCCATCTTAATGTGACCAAGGCTTAACTACAGTTGTATACAGAAGTTTAACAGAGGCAACAGCTATTGGCTAGCACTTTAAACCAATGCAAAAGTGTGAGCCACATCTTATCATCAGCATTTCATATGAACCTCCTGTATGTTCTCATGGTATGAAGTTTCACTCAGGAAATTATGTATTATCAACTAACCATTATCTCAAGTCTGTTCTCATTCACACACACACACACACACACACACACACACACACACACACACACACACACACACACACACACACACACACACACACACACACACACACATGCACATGCACACACACCCCCTCTGTATTTTAGCAAAGTACCAAAGCACTCCACTTCACAATATTACTGCAATTAAAGGTCAGAATATTAGAATACTGCAATATTACCATAAGGTTACATTAAGATTCCCTAAATAGAGCTCTCCAATGCAGAGATATGTTTTTTCTTTAAACTTTTAAATCAGAAGAGCAACAGAATTAGAAAGTCTAAATCCTAAAGCTACCTTATTTCTAATGAACATGCACACCTGAGTTATCCACTCCAATTCTCCCCGCCCACCCCCCTTGTCCAAGTGCTTTTACACTTCAAAATTAAACATCCCTCTGCTCAGGAATGAAGCAAAACAGGAATACACCAATGGTTAATTATGTTTTGTCTACACTCATTAGGGGAATAACCAAATTGCAACATTGAGATCCTTAGACCAGGAACTGTTTGTGTCAAATGTGTTCTCAGCCACTTCAGGAGCAGTTAAAATGTGATACATTTAACAGTAAGAGATGTTAGCAATTTCTCTGTTTGGTAGAATATGGCAATATATTCAGTTTCCAAGGCACCAGATTTCTTTTGTGAACAACTAGGCTAAGTACAGACAGTCAAAAAGCACATGACTGAATTGATTCAATCTTCACAGTTTAGTCTGAATTGCATAGATTGAACCAATAAGCAAGTGAACAGTTGTTCACTTTTTATTTCAGAAATGCTTGCAGTGGCCCAGGCCAAAAGTCAGGGGGCTGCAGAGCACACATCCCAGTTCTGCTGGAGCAGACAGCTTGGGCCAAAGCTATCCCACCCAACCTGTAAGGGGGGATTTGTGGGGGAGGTGCAAAGCATCCTGGGATGCTGGGGGGGACAGTGAATTAACTTTAATCTGGAGGGGATCAGAGGCAGAAGTTCAATAAACTGATTTAATAAATTAGTTAAGTCTGATGCTACATCTATCCAGGTTTATCCAGCCATTTTCAATGAGGTTTACATGCACTGAACTTCTGTTGTGTTACAGATTTGAACCAGTTTCCAATTACTTATACCAGTTTATGTGTAATTACTGTCCCTAAACCTAAAGTATCTCTGAAGATGTACTTAAGAAGGGCTATTAACTCTCACAGGTTCCTGGTGAGTTTCATGATACTTTGGTGCATTTCTTTGAGCTGGGGGAGCCAAACTTTTTGGCACAAATTAGCCCTGGAACCACCCCCAGAGTGGCATTCCTGATCCCTTTCCATTACCCAATCTGCTCCCTGCCACCTGTGGCGCACTGCCCTATCTGCCACTGTGCTGCCTGTCTCCCTCCTCAATCTGCCACATTACTACACACAGCAGAGATTGCCTGTGCCACTTGTGGCATGCATGCTACAGATTGGCTACCCCCATGTTAAAGAATCAATTCCCTGAGGCATCTGCTCCTATATGAATATCAGCATTAATTTACAGGGAATTTCTACACTTTGTTCATGGAGAAAAAATTTAAATAATGATCTAAATATGCCATAGAGGTTGGAACCAGAAGACCAATAAAAAAAGCACTAACATTTTGATTTTTAGCTTTTTTAAATAGCTCTTTCTTGTAAGACAATCATTCAATTTGAGCGAGGGAGTAGAGTTACTCATTATTTTTAAAATTATTGGATCCTACAAGACTACATGTAGCATGCAATATAGACCTTTGATATGAAAATTGCCCCTTAGAAGTCTATACCAGTGCACAACAGCTACCTTGGGTGTAACAGCACAGCAAGTGAAAGGGAAAGTGCTTTCTGAACTAGAGTGAAGCACAGTTAAGGAGTGGGGTGAAATTTGGCTATTTAAAGCAGGAATAAGTGTTCAAAAGGCCAGGCAGGGGCTTTGGCAATTTGTTATTGGTATATAATGAGCAGTTATTAGTTCAAACCATTTGTCTACTCAGTTACAGTTTGTAAGACTAATTACACATTTTTCTCCTTTCTGGTCTCCTTGAGAGACTCTCCTCCTCCCTCCCCACAATGCTGGGATAGGCCTATGACAGTACTCTGCACATATAAACAGCTTATCACCTTGCAGGTTTGACTGGGTTTCCTTCAAGAACTTGTGCCCAGTGATAGAGGGTATTTATACACGTACTTTTCTGTCCTGCGATGTGGCGGAGATCTGCCCCTTTGGAGCAGACTCAATTAACCCACATGTGACCCGAGGCGAACAGCGCTGCGCCATGTGCAGTTGTATAAGCGGAGAAATGCACATCAGCGTGCAGAAAGTGGCAGCAGTGCACTTTTGAACTACAGCACCTCTGATGTGTTTTAGTTCAAAAGTGCACCACCACCATTTTCTCAGCGCTGATGCACTTTCCACCAGTTTTACAACTGCAGTGCCGGGCACTGAAAAGTGCCCAGCGTAGCAGCACTTCCATGTGTAAAAATGCCCTTAGAGTCTGAAAATGTATTCTTTATGCAGTAGCTAAAACAAAAAGTGCTAGAGGAAAAAGTTTTAAAACAAACAGCCTGCACTTCTATTTAGTCTCATTTACACCCATTTATACCTTACTGCAAGACAGACTTTCTTCTTCAGGTCTGGGAACAGAGCAAAGTCAAACTTACATTAGCCTGCTCTGATCCTTCTTTCTGTAACAGGGTCTCAAGGCAGCCTCTCCCACTCTGCCCCACCCCATTCAAACTAGTTTCGAGGCTCTCTCAAGATGATCGCCATTCATTCTCAGGGAAACTCTATTTTGCCTATAAGTTTTAAAACTGACTACTCCCTTTTCATACCATCTTAGAAGTCCAAAACATAGACTACAGATAAGTAATACCTCTTACACTCTGTCCTATATGCATCATAACTTCCAACAAAGTAAATGCCTGGCAAGGAAACATGACACAATATAAAGAACACAAGCTTGGAAATAAAGAAGCCAAAACACCAGCTGGTGTAAATTCATTTTGTCCATCAATTTGCATCAGCTGAGAATCTGTCCTGCAGCTCTATTCCCTGTTCAGTCACCGACTCACTTTAGGATATTAAACAAATTAGTCAAACTCTGCCCTTCATTTTCCTATATGCAAAAGGATGACTCTGGTCTTTATCCAGTTTTGCAGAGTGCTTTGAGAACTAGAGATAAAAACATGCTAAGAATTTTGATAATAAAATAATCATAATAGTGGCATAGACAAAAGGCTGTGTAACCAAAAGGAGGAAATTATAGTTCCAAATGGGATAGCGCAATAGGCAAGTCTGCATCTGGAGTGGGTGGTGGTGTGTGTGTGAAGAGAAGAGAGATTTTATTTGAAACACATGCATACTCTGCTAATCATGCCCGGGACCTGGGATCCGGTGGGAATCTACAGTTGAGAAGAGGTGGCAGACACAGGGAAATTATTTTGATTTCAAACACATGTATTAACTATAGGTCTTACGTCTGTGAAACTCAATAAAGAGGAGATTTAAAGAAGGGGATACTGTGAGGGGAATTCATAGCTGGGAGGCAAAGGGAAAATGATTGTTTTTTATATATATATATATGTCATCATTATGTGTGCTCATGGCTCAGGCATGGGTGGGCACTGCAGCTGGGAGAGCAAGAGAAAGAGAAATAGAGCTGAGCACCTCAGCTCAGAAGCGATAGGGTAGCCCCGCAGGAAGAGGGCAAAGGCGTACTCTTCTTTTGGAATGGCATCAGGGCAGCAACTTCTCAGTGGGTCCCACTGGATTTCCACACATGCTGCAAATCATTTTTAATTAAAGTGACCTCAAATCACAGTGGGAAATGGTGGATTTCTTCTACCTCCCCCTGTATAAGATCAAAAGGAACATGAGCTAGTGTAAGAGTTTTTGCAAAAGGATCCTCCTTCAGGCATGCCTTGCCTCCCTGGAGAGTATATAACATAGGTAAATTAACACTGAAGACTGCAATGTAAAAGTACAGATGCCCCAGGTAGCTCAGGTGCCAGAAGCAGTGAAAATTGTAGCAAAGAGTTCAACACAGGCTAACTTAAGTTTCTGAGGAGCAGGGTAAATTAGTCCTTGCTAAGCCATGTGCTGCTACAGCTAGTCTGAGGCTGAACTGATGGAGGAACCTCTGTGCTATGCTGCACACTGCAGTGTCAATACCCATAGCTGCTGGCTCCATACGCTGTGGGAAATTAGTCTGCTGTGCAAGTCTTCTCCCACCCGCTCTTGATGAGAAGAGAGGGAAGAAAAGGTGCCAGATAGATCATTTCTGACCTTTGTTTTACCCCATCTCTTCATGGGGGCTAAGTTGGAATCTAGCCCATCTCCACAGAAAGGGGGTAGGTAGAGTGCCAAGTCTCTACCATAAGAGAGAGGAAGGAAAGATCTGGGAAAACCTGGGGCAAACTGAAGGTTTTGTTAACATCATTTTCCCAGTGATCTCCAGGGGGAGACACAATCAAGCACTCCTCCCCCATCTGCTCCTGTTCATGTGCACCACACCTGGAAATGTAGTGGTAATCCTACAAGATCTAGGGTAATTTCCCCCTTTGACCTTTCCAGCGCTCTGGAGATGGGAGGGGAATGCCTCCCAGAACAATTGTCCAGCCACATTTCCAGGTTTGGCACACGGGAACAGGAGCAGGAGGGCAGGGTTTGCTTTAGCACATCCCAAGATGCAAGTGCCTCATGTGCAGCCCTGTGTCAGATGCCTACAGTCCAAGGATGGCCTACGTTTATCAGTTCAGGAGGCCTGTTAGTTCAACGGCAAGTGTCAGGAGACTGGCAACTGAGCCATTAACATGCCTGTGCTCACTGTTCCACACAGATGCCACCAGTTGATATGAGTTGCAGAGTCAGGGTGGAGAAGATGCTGGCCCACCATCAGGGATTATTATCACCCACCATGGGAGGCAAGAGGTCCTGCCCCTTAGTGATATGGTGGGTCCTGGGGATGAGCAGGTACAAAGTGTATGAGGTGCAGTTCAGAAGCAGAACAGCTGGATTTCTTTCTTCATTATTAGGTGGTACCTGAGGACCCTGACTAAGTAGCACCCCAGTGAAAAGCTCTGCAGGGTTCAGGTAGGTGAAGAGCACCCTCCTACATGACCTACTGAAGGTAGCAAGTTGTCAAGGAGGTGAAATCAGCCCTTACCTCCTTAAGCACAACATAAAAGTGGTGACAGGTGAGCTACCCATGCACTGGGCTAGCAATAAGGGCTCCAACAACTCTCTGCATGCATAGTCCAGGGAGTCTCCTATGACACTAGCTAAACTATCTCCAGCAGTTATAATTGTTTGCGAATCTGATCCACTAAATACTCCCCTGCCTCTGAGATACATGACAACCCACAGAAACCAGAACTGTGCCACATATATAAGTCTATGACGCAGGCACAGATTAGAGCCACTAACTGCCTCAAAGTCCAGCCCGCAGGTATGATCTGGCCTGTTCTCCGTGATGGAATAGTTCACAAGCTGTTGTAAAGTCCAGCAGCCGTGGGGATGCTCTATAGTTAAATGACACAGGATTGGTCTTTACACTAAAGCCCATAATACTCAAGCTGGACCCTCTCCCTCCATGTTCTCTTTTGGCTGTGTTGAGCAAGTAAAACATAGACTTCCAGCCATATCTTGAATCCATGGACACCTTCAGCCAGGCTTGGTAACAGCATCATTTCAGTTCTGATAAACAGTCAAAACTTCTTTAGAGAGAGATTTTATTTTCCCTAGTCTTGGGGAGGGATCAGGAAAAAAGTTGCTGCAAGGAATTGGAATATGCATCATCATTTTTTAACAGAGCTTTTCCAGTTTGTAGCAAAACCCAAAGCAGGGATAAATCAAAAAGTGAAATGAGCATACATTTGAAGAAAAGCTGTTTGCTATCAGCTTCTGCTGGTTTCAATCCACTGCCTGGCTAGGACAAGGCCAATTTACACTCTAGATTTCCTTTCAAAATCCAGACACAAGAGAAAGCCTTGTCAAAAATTATTAACATCTTGAAAAGGGTTTATTACAGACAAAACCATGAAAACACATTTTAAAATGCTTCTATATTATAAAATTGGGAGAAATTTGATTTTTCCAGCGTTTTTAGGATAGGAAGGGAAAATGTGACTGTACGTTTCTCTTGGGACAAATTCACCAGCACTGATTTAAGTGGCAAAATGAAGGCACCTTCACTTCTCCAAATTACTGTGAAGGAAAACTGTGTTGAAAGTTAAAGACGAAGTATGAAATTCTAACCCCATTGAACTCGATAGCAATTCTGCCATAGATTTCAGCAGGGTAGAATTTCAGCTGAAGTGTAAACTTTGTGTTGTTCTGTCTTGATCTGAAATGGATTCAGGAGTTAAGCATGGAAATAATTGATTTTTGTAGTCTTCTGGTTGACACTCTTCTCTCTCCTCCCCTCCCAACAAGAAAAAGAAAAAGAAAGGAAAAAAAAAGTTCACGTAATTTTCTGCCTGAGCAGAACAATAATAATTAAAAACAACAACTCTACTTTAGGTCAACTAAGATGTTTCTTTGACATAAAATGTTTTGTTCAGGGTTTCTAATCTTTTTAAAGCCTTTTTTATTATTTTGGGCAATTTTCAAAATGAAAACATTTTGCAGACAAAAAAATAGAAAGGCCTTGTTTCAAAACATATTAAAACAATGTTTTGACCTTTCTGATTTTTTCCCCCATTTGTTTTTGGTCAAAAGTACTTGCCAAATTCAAAGTCATATGACAAGTAGCTTAAATCATTCCAAAGCTAAATTTTTCAGCAAACAAACCATTTTAGCCATGTCTATGCAAAATTTCACTTATCAAAACTCAGGAGGCAAATTAGGAGAGGTCTGGAACAAATAACAACGTGAACCAAGCCGCATTAATGCATGAAATCTTACCTCAACATGACTTCTAGATAATTAATTGGTACATTAATTATTATAGGAGAAATATTAATTATTATTGGAGAAAACTGAAGCAAAAACAGAGGGAGAGAGCTGCCTAAGACCCCTCAGTAAATGGCATAAAATCTAGGATTCTCAAGTCCTTATTCTGAAACAGACACACAAAACCATTTCTTTATTTCTCAAAAATACAGTTTGTTTGAAGGAGAAAGAATGGTACTTGCAAAAGTGTCTGTATGGGGTCATCAGAAGCATTGTGGTATAACCCGAACCAGAGGTGTGAACTGTTAGAGGATTTTTTCCCCTTTAATGTCAAGATAATGTAGGTTTAAACATTTCAGACTTTACACAGCTCTAGCACAAAAGAAAAAGCCCTAACCACAGATTAAATCATCTGTATTGGATTATGAATAGTCAGCTCTGTTGAGAAAGGACATTTGACTTTGCAATGTGGTAGATATTAGCAAACACTTAAGAGAAACCACAAAACCTCATGTATTTGCCTGGAGTAAGCCTGCAACATCTGCTCAAGCCCTTCTGGGTCTACACTGCTAAGAACATAAGTCAGCTTGTTGGTCATTCCTCTGAACTTGAAGCCAGATGAGCAAATCCAAGCCATTTCATGGTACAATCACTCTAATCATTTCAGCATGTTACTAGCTCTTTGCCTAGGCCATGAGCTTCAAAAAGAATTAGGCAGCGTTTGTGACACTTCACTTGCTTGAATTGCAAAGAGCTGAATTGTGTCAAATTTTGTCATTGCAGAGTTCTGAAAAAAGCAGTCCTTTTATCTGAGTTTGGTTATCTGATTGGATCTTTTACTATTCTGATGCTAGGTCACATTTCCAGGCCTTGTAACTCAGTTATGTGTACTAAATAATACTATTATTTTTACTTTTGACATGACACCGTAGTCTAGTTCAAAGGGCTAGCTTCTAAATAAAATAAGTTATAAGAATAATTCTTTTTTACATATATATTATGTTAACTGATAGCTGTGTACTACTCCCTCCAGTGAATGGAACTACAGCTGTTCAGGAGAGTGCCATGGATGCCAGAGAGCTGGCACTGAATGGGAATTCCTTTCTGCAGCTGGTGCTGTAAGAGCTTGTGCTTTTGAAGTCACTGGGAACATCAAGGTGATCTTAGTATACCATAAGAACAACTGGGAGGTCCTCAGCAATGCTAGATGTATAGCCATACTATACGTAGGCTCCGCAAGATTCAACTTTAATTGGAGGGAGGTAGCAGGACACTTAAACCCCTACCCAAAACCTAGAAGGGGGAAGAACATTTGAGCCAGACTAGAAACAGCAACCATGCAGGAAGATACAAAGAAGCAGTGGTGGGGAGTTCCTGATACCCAAGTGAGACTACTCAGCTGCAGAGAACTAGAGAGAGACTGTGAAAAGAAGCAAAGCAGCCTATTGGTGAGACTGGTACATATAGAAAAAGACTCCAGTTAGAAAGGATACAAGTTGTGGTGTCGTCTTAGTTTTTCAGGGGTCCTGTGTTTTTTTTTGTTTTTGGGGGGGTTGCTGTCCCAGGGGTGGAAGATCTTTATGTTGTTCATTTAATTTGAATTTTAGCCATCAAAATTATTTTTTTAAAAATTTGAATTTTGCCAAGCCTAAGTATATGGCATTGTAGATCTATGGAGCAGGTTGCAAATTATAAAATGGCAAGTCCCAACTCTAAATAACTCACAGTCTGAATAAGACATGTCACAGTGAGTGATGACAGCAGACAGTTGCATAGGACAGGAATGAAAAAGAAAAGGGTTATAGCAAATAAAGAACATATGATTTGTTGTGTAAGGCTGTGCATGTCTCGTTAGTTCTGGTTCTCCCCATCTTCTTACTCTCCTAAGCTTTTTGATGAGAAGGTCAGGTCATCATGTGGGGGTGATTTAATGGTAATGGGACCCAGTTCATAGAAGACGTCAAACAAAAGACTTTCCAAATGCATGGTAAGACTTTCCAATTATGTTCTGTTGGAAAAGCAGATTTTTCTAGTGTCTTCATGTAATTTGTTGCTACTGAAAGAAATAGGAAAATACTGGTTTACACTTGAATTCTCAGGAGTACTTATATGTTGATCCAAACAAAGTTCAGCATTTCTTGAAGACGCGTGAAAGATGTGAGGGTCAGGAATAGAGGTAGTCATACTTTTCTGAATGAAAATTAGTTTTTATCAGAAATGGCCTTTTGTAGAAGTTGAACATTTTGAGGGGTTTTTAAAGTTATTTTTCCCCAAATAAAATGGGAAAACAAAATTACTATTACCAAAAGTAAAAATGGGAGAGAAGTTAGAGAGGAAAAAGTAAAAAAAATTTCAATGAAAAAATCACAAACCTTTTTGAAGAAATAACGGGCTTTCTGTCGTAGCTTTTCATACAGCTTATACAACACATGAATTTACAATAAAATATTAATAGCTTTGGATTTTAAGTGATGGGGGTTTTTGTAGTCGAACCTATGCACTGATTACCAGGGATCCTGGTTTTCTGTTTCCCACAGAAAAACAGAGAAAACCACAGATTTCCTCTTTTTATCAGAGAAAACATGGATTTTTTTTATCAGAGAAAACGTGGATTTCTCCTTTTAGCAGAGAAACCCACGGATTCACTGCTTTTGCAAACAGCTCCCCAGAGGGGGAGGGAGG
>NW_017728886.1:250623157-250624167 GCF_001723895.1 Crocodylus porosus | reverse complement strand
AGCCGCGCGAGCCAGCATTACACCAGCTGTTTAATCAGCTGTTTCCTGCACAGGGAACAGCTGGACCAATCGCAGTGGCCAGGAAAGTTGAAAAGCCCGGCCAGAACCAGGGTGGAGGGGGAGCCAGGGAGAGAGAGTGCTAGTGGACAACACGCTAGATGTGCTGAGGCTCCAGTGAGGAAGAGGAGCGGCGCAGCCTATGTGGCTCCCACAGGCCATGCAGGGGAAACCTCTGAGCCCCCTGCAGGAGACAGAGCAGGGGAAGCCCCCCCAGGTCCCCGCTGAAGGCAAGCTGAGGGAAGCCTTTAAGTTCCCTGTAGGGAACAGGGCAGAGGAGCCATTTGAGCCCCCTGGAGGAGCTGGGGTCACATAGGCAACTCCACAGCCCTCTTCTCCACAGGGCTTCTAAGAGAGAAAAAAAGGAAAAAAAAACCCAGATCAAAGAGCCTAGAGAAGTCAGGCTGTGCTTCAAGGCCAGTTGAGTCCACCCCAGGAGGGAGGAGAGCCAGCTGCATTCACACCAACGTGGGACCCCACCCGGAGCAAGCCACGGGCAAACCTGCAGAGCGCAGGCCCCATTCTACGAACACCCATCCAGTTGGCAAGTGGACGGGGTGTAGGGGAGGCAGAGCCCTGTGGAACATCGCTCCATACAAGTTGTGAGTACTGCCGTTTGTCGGGAGGTCCTCCAAGGAAGATCTCCACCGAACCTCCTCTCTAGATAGTTTAACATCAAAGTTGTGGCAGGTGAGTTGAGGGGCAGGGCTGGCAGGCCGCACAACATGTAAGGCCCCAACCATCACATTAACCAGTAATCAGCTTTCACAAAGTGGAGGACTATTCATTTGGGATCAAAACACTGAAGAAAAAACTTATAATAAAACAATGAACAACTTACATACAAGCTTACGAGAACTCTATCTTCCACATAGGGTCCTGGCAGGTAACATATACAAGTTCATCAGAGCATACAGTACATGTGTTCTCCCAGATCAGGAGCCTTTATACTA
>NW_017728886.1:250600997-250623057 GCF_001723895.1 Crocodylus porosus | reverse complement strand
TCAGAGGATGAGGCTTTCTGAGACTTCTCACATGCTTTAGTGATTTGCGTTAATTACTCCCAGTGACTCCAGTGTCCAAATGAAAGCCACCCATTAAGCCAGGAACACGAAGATGCATATAATACATATAGCTTTGTCCTACATACTTACAGCAAGAGTCTTCCAATGCTCTATGATTCTGAAGCATCACAGCTGTCACAAACACCACACATACATAAAAAGCAGAAATGTATTTACTCAGAAATCTTTATGTGGATGTATATTTGCATATGGATGGTAAGAATTTTTTAAATGAAAAACAAAGGGGAAAAGGGAACAGAGATCCAAATACTCTGATGCATGTGTGGAGTGATGAACCTGGATAAAGTGAGGAATACTTACATCAGAGGATCAGTGAAGGTAGTGGAGGCATCTAAGAAAGAACAAGAGAGAAGACTGGTATGATATAGGCATGTTCAAATGAGTCCAGAAGAACACGTGGGAAAAGAAGTTGCTAGAATGGCACTACCAGGGAGAAGAGGAAGAGGAAGACCAAAGATGACATGGAGAGATATAGTGGAGAGGGATATGAGAAAGGAGGAGTCAGAAGAAGAAGATACTTATGTCCAAAGTAGGTGGGGAGCCAGGATCCACAACAGCAAACCCTGTTTAGATAGGACAAGTGAGGGAAGAAAAAGAAGAAAGGGAAAAATATCTGAAAATGTGTATTCACTATTTATATATGAGCTGGAGTTCTAGTATCATTTTAGCAAACTTCAGACAGCTCATTTCTGTTAGCACCATAACAGAATAAGAATATTGTTTATTTTACCTGCATCCAATTCTGTTTAGGCACCAAAATAAGTATTCTGATTGTCAAAAACTGCAGAAGCTAATGCACTTGAACTCTTTCAAAAACTCTTGTTTGTAAATATAACAGTGGAAAATCTCACCACTGAGCAACACTGAACCTCTTTCAGATGCTTAAAATGCAGGTAGGAATTTTTATTTTTTAAAACCTGGTACCATACAAACAACCACTTACCATTAGAAATTGGTCTAAAAGAAAACCACAATACTTAACACACCCAAACTTTGGCTGGACTTGAATTCCAAACCCAGATTCATAAGTCATTGTTAGCTTCTTAGCTTTGGTGAGATGAACAAAAGCTTCACATTCACCCTATCCATGTAGAGGTTCAAAATCAAGCTCCAGATTGGAATTTTCATGCTAATGTTCATCTCCATGCATAATTATCATGGCATGGGTAAAAACCATGGAACAGTAAATCTAATTTCTTATAAGTAAGCAGCCTGCAACAAACGCATTTACCTGATACATAACCCAGAAACAGGCATTTTTTTTAACCTTGTTGAAACTGGTTTCTAAATAGGTAAGGAATTTGGGATCAGACACTGTTCAGCAAAGTAGGTGCTGAAGTGGGATTTATTCAAAATTTGAGTGCCAACTTTGAAAAACCCAATGCAAAATATGCATGCTTTAGTGGCCACAAAAATCTTAAGTGCTTCATTTTGCATCTACATTTGCCACAGTTAAGCTTCCAGCACACCAAAACTTAGATTTCCACACAAATGGAAGTACCCTAATCTGAGTAGGCATGCTGCTAGGGGTGTGGATTTGGCCCGAATCAGGGACTGATTCGATTTGGACATTCGGATCACTGTCCCTGATTCAATTTGGTCGAATCTGAATCTGAAGATCCAATGCTGATTTGAAGAATCAGCGGTTCAGACATAGACACAGCTTTAAATGTTTTTTCTACATACCTTGAGGTACCAGCATGGCTTGTGAACACTGCAATGCTGGGGCACATGGAGCATGCCACAGGAGCGCAAGGATGCCCTCCATGTGCTCGGTGGTGAACCTGAAAGTGGATTGGAAGGCCCCCCCCACACTCCCCCACTGGCTCAGCAATCAGTGGCAGGGGCACCCTGGCTGCCCACCCCCAGACCAAGGAGGCACCAGTCGTTCAGCCGTGAAGGCACGGGGGGGCAGGGGGCCCCCGTGGACTCCCCAGCAGACCTGGAAGTGGACCAGAAGTGCTTCTGGTCTGCTTCTGGGTCTGCTGCTGAGAGCACAGACTCTGCGCTTCTGTGGGATGCACCATGTGCCCCAGCATGGCAGCAGTCATGAGCTGCGTGCTACTTAGAGGTATGTAGAAAAAACATTTAAAGCTGCATCTATGTCCAAATCTCTGAATCTTTCCAAATCAATTTGGCGGGTTCCGATACAGTTTGGAGAGATTAAAGGGTCCTCTGGTTTGATTCAGATTTGGCAATTCGGCCACCAAATTGGGTCAAATCTCCACTGAATTGAATCAGGGACCAAAGCTTCTGCAGCTCTAAAGCATGCTTATTACATATCAACAGTCTGGAAGTCAACCTAAAACACAGCCTTCAGGATTATTTTAATTCAGAAACACAAAATTGGAAGAGATGGTGATCCTACCCGCCTTTTATGTCATATCTAGGCTTGGCAGGATTCAATTTTTTTGATAAAAGTTGATAAATGGTGACTTCACTTCACATGCATAGGCAGATGGAAAAATAGTAATAATCAGAAATGATAGGATAATCGGTAATAATCAAAATTTATAGAAAGGGGACTGTAACAGGAAATGCTTACCACTGTTATCAGTGGGAAAAAAGGAACAGAGGGCAGAGGGGTTAAAGAGGAAAAGAATGGGCAGGGCAATGACTCAGTCAAGCCATTAGTTGCTTGTTCTGGGCTAATGACTCATCAACTGAGAACTTAGCTGTTCCTTCACAGATGCAGAAGTGGGCTAGAGGGAGATACAAGCTACTTAAAGAGGGGAAATGGGGAGAAAGAGGGGAAATGGGGAGAAGGAAGAATGATCGAGGCACCAGCTGTGTGGCAGTGGGGTCCTGCCAAGGCCGGGCCAGGCTGGTTAAGTGGAGGGGCCGAGGGCAGCCCCAGCCTCTCCTAGAGCTCTGGGAATGTCTCTGCCCTGCTCTTCTGGTTCCTGCTCACCAAGCTTCTTCCTGATGAATGAACAGAATAATTTAAGGCATACAAGGTTCTTTGGGTAGATGTAATATCTTTCATTAGACCAACTAAATAGTTGGAAAAAACTGTTCTTTGCAAGCTTTTGGGCACAAACACCCTTTTTCAGGTGCAAGGAGAGCCTGTTGGTGTTTGTGTGCTCTCCTAAGAAGAATAGAAGCCAACATGCAAAATGCAGGTCTGTGAAAATGCAAATATGCGACAGTGAGAATCTGGGGGATCTGTGCTCTTTATGATACAAGGTTATTTTGTGCTGCTTGCTTCAACGTAGGTGCCTAAGTCCCATTTAAGAATCTAGTTCGGGTCCTTTGAATTACTTTCCTAGGTATATTTGAACCATGCCAAAATCTAAGTTTGAGGCACTCAAGAGCACAATCTTATAGAGAGTCCTTAAAGGTTTACAGGAAACAACCATGGGATGCTTCCAATAAAAGGCAGCTGAAAACTTCTCCAAAGCTTCAACTAACGTCAGCACAGTGAAAACAGGGGAATGTCATCTGCTATACTGTGCACTTTAAAACAGGTGAAGAGCTTCAAATCTCTTATTAAGGCTTTAATTTGAAGCTTGGTTCTGGTACAAAGTGCAGCAGGCCAAGTTCTGGTATTTATCATTATTGGAACTCTCCTTTTAAGAGCCTGTTAGCTTTCCAAATGTGAAATGCTCCAACTATTAAAAATAGTTCTGTGCTGCACAATTAAATCCAGGACACCTGTATACATTGGGAGATGCAGTCACAACGGCCAAACCAGGCCTCTGTAACCAGAATGATTTTCATTAGAGTGCAGAATAATTTTTAAGAAGTATTCACTTGCGTTAACTAAATGGCCTTATTGCATGATTTCCCTGCAGGCTTCCTTTTAATTACAGGCAGTGTGCACCACATTGCTTCTCTGATAATGACATACTACGTCATAGATTCCAAGAAGGATTCATTGGCAGCATACAAATAAAAAGTAGGCAGCCCATTATTTGAAGTGGTTTTGGCTGCCAGGTAGCAGTTACACTTCAGAGGGGTTTCCCCATACCATTCACTCGTAGATCATTTTGATTATTTTTAGTAGTTCCTTTCAGGAAAGACTTGTATTACATGCATAAGCCCAAAGAATCTAATGAGCAGTCAACTCTTTTGGTGGGTTTTTACAGCTTGCCCCAGAAGAACAGCACTTGATCTGTCTTTGCAGAGCAAGGATGATACTAGTGTTTCCAACTTCCTTGTACTCTTCCTGTTGAAGGACGTTTTTATTCCAGACTCCACCATGCTAATGAAAAACTCCAATTCTTTTTTTTTTTTTTTACAATGCCATATTAGCATGAGAAGAGTTGTTAAGTAAGATTCCAGAAGTGGACTTGTATTTTAAAACTAGAACTTACAGTTACGGTAGCTCAGATAATTATTGCAAAGACTCATCAAAACTTCTGCTTTAGGACATCAAGTCCTACCTCCCACTACAGTCAGTTTTTTCAGTAACTTCAGTGGAAGCTGGTTCAGGGCCCAGCTGCACTAGGAAGAAATGTCTTTCCATGGTATATAAGAGCATAGTTGGTCAGGAACTTCACTGTAGTGGGAAGACCACTTTTCTGTAAAACACGTGGCATTGGCCATTGGTGGAGATAGGATAGCAGATCAGATAGAACACTTCTCATCCAGTATGATAATTCCTGCATTTCTATTGTAAATAGGAGCTGAAAGATACAGTCTAAGGTGAGCTGACAAAATACATGTAAGATGGGACTATTCTTTAAGAGTAATTTTCATATACTCTTGTTTTATACTTGCTTACAAAATGATACTTTTCAAATCTGAGGCACTATTTTGTCCAACAAAGAACCTCTCCTTTACTTCATGCAGAGTGGGATGCTACCATAGGAGCAACGATATCTAGCTCCTATAAAGCACTTTTTATCACTAAGCTTCAAAGTGCTTAAAGATAAGTACTATACGGTCATATGCATTTTACAGTAAAGGGTTCGGAATTAAGCTAAGTGTAAATAGGCTACGAGGCTGTCACAAGCTCCTAATGGAGTTAGGTGTCTTAAGTCCTATATCAAGGGAGTTTTCATAAGATACGTGAACGCGATCCTTCATGAGAAAGGTTCCAGCAGGGCACTTTGGATGTCTGGCTTATCTCTGCCTTGTGGTAATTTAAAATATCAGTAATTATAACACATGTTAACAATCACTGCAAATGTATTTCCTGCCAAACAAAAAAACACTCCACTTCTGCTGCTCAATATTAGGACGTCAGGCTTTAATTGAGTATGAAAAGCAGGGGTTCCATGCTATCAGCCTCAAACATGTGATGTTTATTATCAGCTTCCACGGCCCCCTCGCAATATTAAACCTGAAGAGCTTTGGAAGAGGCTAAAAAGGAAAGCTTTCCTGCTTTTGAAATAAGTGAAGTACCCTCCTTTTCACAAATACCTGCTTTACTCATGTTAGGGTCGCAATATGCTATCATATCCGTATTCAGGAGGTATTCAACTCCAGCTGGTCCTAAGTATAAGTTATAATTTAAAAAATAAGCAGATATTTCAGCTATAATAATTAACACGAACAGGTTACCCCCCCCATGTGTAAATATTTCAATTTAAATTTAAAAGTTGGTTGATTTTTTCTTTGCTAAATTGATCACTACAGTGTAACAGCATCATGGCAATGCATGGACATAAATGAAAGTTGACCCATTCACATTTATTGAGGAAAAAATATAAAGAGAAAAACAAGTAGTATAAATGATAAGAAGGAAAGTAATATTTTAAATTTACGTGTTTGCTAATCAAAGGCCTTGTCAGTAAGAAAGGTTAATATTTCAAAATGATATGAAAATGTATTGTGGCAGTATCCATTGATGGAAATAGTGTAAGGCAAAACAATCCATCCTTCTACACATATCAGTGGAATTATCCATTAACCTACCACAACTTCTTTCTGAAGCGGACCCTATTACTATCATTGTATCAGAGCACCACTCATACACTAGCCACATAACACCTTGAGAGACAGAAAAGTGTTATCTTCATGATAAACATGGGGAACAGAAGTAAACAGAGAAGATTATTTCCAGAAGGGGCAGCTGCCTGTGACTGCTCCCTGATTTAGGGGGCCAGGCTTTAAATGCTAAAATGGCCACTTCCAAAAATTTTGACTTACAGGACTTGTTGAGGTCAGTATGGCAGAGCCTGGAACTGAACTCAAATTTCTATTCCCACCCCGACCCATCCACCCAATACCATTCTACCTCCAAGCAACAGGTATCCTAAAGTAAATATATTTAGAAGTTATTAATTTTTTTAAATTCATAATTCCACTCAGTTGCTGATATGACACCTCCCAAGGATTGCAGCCCTAACATGGTAGAGAGACTCGTCTGCTAACAGGGATACCGAGAATGATGCCAACTAAACTGTTGTATTCCTGATAGAGTCACCCATGGCAGCAAGGCTGGAAGTGATGTTGATTACATCAACACCTCCATATAAAAGGTACTGCCAACAATATGAAAGAAAATACCATATGACCAAATTGGCCACCATGGAATCACCTTCCAAACTGACAATATTTCTAGTGAAAAGACCAGGGAATGTGCATGTACTCAGGAACTGCCTTCACAATTGTTAATTTAAAATTATACAGCCTTCTTTTAGCTCCTGACTTAATTTACCACCAGAGTTGTTCTTGGGCTTCCTCATGGCAAGTAAAAATTATTATAGAGTGTGAGCAGTGCTGCCAGTACATATTATGTCATAGTATGTGTGCACTCCAACCCCTGGGTGTCAGCTCTTTGGACTGGACAGTTTTGGCCACAACTTGTCCCACTCACAAGGTTTGGCCCTCTCCTTTCCTGCCGTGCCTTCATCTTGAATATTGGTGGGAAGGTTCTTGGTCATTAAACAATAACCTTCTCAAGCCACACAGGAGAATAGCATATAGGCCTGCACCTTCCCTCCCACCCCTTCCACACACCAACCAGGTATTATGCTGGTGTCCAATCTCTGACCCTTGGGGTGGTGTTATCCCCAAGATTTAGCTCACCAGATGCTCTTAACTCAGTTCAGCAACAAAGGGTACCAGTTTGAGCCAAGATTTTATTGGCCTCAGATTTCCACCCCAAAGTAACATCTTATAAATAAAAAACAATCAAGGAAACTTCAAAGCAAAGTCCTGTCATTCATCCATCCAATTTGATCAGTATATCAATTCACACCTTGATATACTGATCATCAAATAAATCAATTAATCTAATCGATCTCAGTACCAGTTCCTTAAATCAATCCCTCGGCCCAATTAACTTCACCAGCAGTCCTTTAAGTAAATCAACTAGTCCAACTGATTATCTGAAAGATCAATTAATAAGCCAATTAATAGCTGTTCAGTTAATAAAACAATTAGTTCAATTAGCTTCTCAAGAATTCATTCGATACTTCAGTTCATTCACTTAACTTCCTGGGCAGTTCACACCATAAATCAAAGTCCATCGGTCACTCATGTAGTCCAGGCTCACTCCAAGCAACATCCATGCACCATTTAGCCACTGCCACAGTCCCTATGGGAGTGTGTGAGGAATCTCCAGCCCTTACTGGGCTTCCATGTTTTTCCCAGGTGCCATGAGGGGAATTTCTAGGGGACCCACCTCCTGGGTTCTCCCTTGGTAAGCCCCCCTTATTTCCACATAGAGACACTGAAACTTACAGCTTTCCATATGTCCATGTTTTCGCTATACAAAAATGGAAACACTTAGTCATATGTAGCAGTGGTCCATGTAGTCCTTGGATCCATAAACCCTCAATTTTAAAAATAATCCTCTCATCTTAGAAGTTTAGATAGTCAAATACTTCACTTACTAAATGCTAGAAGGTCTATCCTTCACTAGGTACTATTTTTGGCTCTGCCATGAGCTTCCCAAGTAACCTAGATCAAGCCACTCAACTTTTCTGTGAAAGTGGGAATAATAGTTTCAATAGTACACATAACACATGCAGATGCTCTTTGAAAAGAGGCCCAATATGGGAGTTGAAAGGTGACTAGAACTTTTGAGAATATGAACTTAATGGTGAGTGCTGAGTACTTGAAAAGCTAGCATTGAGTTTGTCTGGTAACATGGTCCAAAAATAGACCTACAATGTAGAAGTAACTTTGTGACACCCTGTCTGATCAAAAATCTCAGAGATCCTGAAACATATAAAGCAGGAACTGGGCACTTCAAAATGCCATGATGTACTGCAAGTGCATACTGCGCGTCAACATGGTGGTGGGGACGCTTTAACTAAAACTCTTGCGATGAGCTTTAGTTAAAGTTCCCCCACTACCATTTTGAAGCATGGGGATGCTGAATACATGTGATGCTGAAACTGCTGGAGCATTCTAATTGGAACAGTCGAGCAGACTTAATTAATTGAGTCTACTCTGACATGTTCTAATTAAAATGCATTGGAGCAGGCATTGGGCATGCTTATAGGAGCCCAAATCTGCAAGTGTTCAATGGACAGAATAGAGTGGGTGTACATGAACTTGTACTTCTGACTTCTAGACTGTTCAAAGCAAGGCCTGTTTTGATTTTTGTATAATGTTGCAGCAGCAAGCACTTGTCAATACTGAACATTTGCCAATGCTTAACTAATTATTATAACAATAATGCATGCTGTATCATTTTAGACTTAGGTTATATGTGCTTCCACCAGGTCTGAATTTGGTCCCTGTATTCCCTTAAACTGCTTCTAAATTTTTTAAAGAAATTTAAGGAAAAGAAGAAAAAAAGTTATTACTAACCAAATCAAATTGTATCTGTGTAAAAATTGCTTTCATATTTAAACATAGCCCAACAAGATAACCATGTAGACCTCTTAGCCTTAAGACACATGATATTTATCCTTTGCATTATAGTGATTACTTCAGAGAAAAGCCAAGGAAATTATTACCTTTCAACCTTATTTCACTAGTAGTTTCCAGGATTATTAGATGTTTTAGAAAATCCCTTAATAAAAGTATATGGCACTAGCCAATTAAACAGGACCACAGGTGACTTAAACAATATCTATTTACAGCTATAAAAAGCACATCATTAAAATATACAGTTTCATAACAGCATGGGAGTTCATAAACAGATTAATGCATGGGCTGGTAGGGCCCAGGCCCAGGGGACCCTGCCAGTCAGGGGCCCCTTAGGTGCCTGGGTTCTTGTGGGAAATGTTTGGTTTCCCCTTGTAGGTGGGCAGCATTCTAGCCTGCTTGGGGCCGCCAGGAGCAAGACACAGTGGGCACCGTGTACTTGTGTGTGCCCATACGCATCCACATGGCCTGGAACACAGCCAGGCAGCATGGAGAGCAACTCCCTGCAGGTATGGTGGAAAAGGGCATGGGGGGTAGATCGAGGCCCCCATGGTGATGGAGAGAATGGGACATGGGCAGGAGCTTGGGCAGGGAGTGGGACAGAGCCACAGGCAGCTCATCCAGGGGCTGTTTGCACATCCACAGGGCAGCAGTGGGGGTGGCAACTTGTGCCTCCTGCTGCTGGGTGGGTAGGGGGCGCACAACCAGGGTGGGGTCCCTGGGGCAAAAGCAGCAGAGCCGAGAGCCCTGAGCCTGCAGCCTGCATTTGCCCTCGTTTGCCTTTGCTTGGCTCCACTTTGCTCCAGCTGTGGCAGGGAGGGAGAGGTGGACAGGGACGAAGGACAGGCATGTGCCACCCCTCCCCCAGCCCAGTAGGGTCCACCCAGACTCCCCTGTGGGGAATAGAGGCCCAGTAAATGTTAATCTGCCACTGTGGAAGTTTTGCAGAAAGTAAATACCATTGTGGCCTCAGTCTTCTAATGTCTAACATACTGGTCTGATGAGATGGAGTCAGGAAAGCTCTCCAAGGTCACATTTTCAGACTAAAAGTAGAGGTCAAGTGACTTGGATGTGCAGAGCACAATAATAACTGGCATCTTTTTCTGCTTGTTGTAAAATGGGGATGATGACATGATCTAATAATGCCACTCATGAGGTTTATCCCACTGGTGTCAGTGGGGTTATCACCATGCATGTGAACTATTCACATGAGTAAGGCTTCTCAGAGCTAATTTCCAACCTCATTTCCTTACTTTTTAGTGTCAGGCTGAATCCTGTTCAAAAGAGCCTATATCACCATTGTGTTCAGAGCCATGCTACGTCTAGTTCTAACTGCCTTCCAAAAAAGGACTAATAACAGGGCATGATCAAAACATGTGACTAAGTGTTGCTTGTAATGCATCACTTCTCCAACATGTATCTACTGACAGTATATTTATTTTTTAAGTTTAGAAGGAATCCAGTGCAAGTGAAAAATGTTCTTTTGTTGTGTAAAATGAAGTCTAAGGCCCATCTACATATTATAGATATTGTGCAATAAATGGGTTAATTGTGCAATGACCTTAGGGCATGTGCAAAGTAGCTATCATACCATAAAAAGCTCCAACCAGCTATCAAGTTAGACTTAAACAATGTGTACTAGCTTTATAGCTAGTTTCTATCAAGCTTTAATTTATACATGTAGTAGGTCTCCCCTGAGGCTGGAAGCCCCATCAGCACCATGCCCTGTGTGAAACCCCTGAGCCCTGGGGACTGCACCTGCCATGATCCCCAATGCTCTGGGGTGCATGACACCCCTGGCCTCACACACATAGCCAGGAATGCACCTGACAGGGATCTTGGTCCTGGCTGTACATTACCCCGCCAGCAAAGGGGGCTCCCAGCCAAGGGAGCCTGCTTCTTGCTGCTGCAGAGGGAGCCCAGCACCTTCAGGCTCTTTCTACACCATAAATAAGGCATGATTGAATCTAATGCACAATCCCTGCAGTCACGCCTCCTGTCATTAATTTGTAGCATGACAGGATAACGCATTAGAACCATCTGAGCCTTTACCTGCACATGGAGAGGGGGCCTAAGATAAACTGTCAGTGTTTGAATACTGTGAATTGCTAACTTTCACTGGGATCCTGTCATCTAGAGACCTAGGCCTGCATTCAATTTCAGTCTTAAATAAGCAGTACGATGTCCGTTATGTGACATATATTCATAGAGTGGTGGCACAGGAAAGGGAACAGAAGCAGATTTCAAGGTGAAAATAATACGTCTGGTCTTCTTCAAAAAGTTTTAAGCAAAAGGGTTCTGCTCCAAGCTTTGTTCCAGTTTCCAGGCTTGGCCCTACAACTTGTGTGTGACAGGAACAGGGCAGGAGTGGATTCACAGATGCACACAAGTTTAGGGCTGGAAGGGACCTTGTGAGATCATTGGCTTCAGTCCTCCTTCTCTGGGCAGGAAAGACTGTCGGGGTCAAATAACCCCAGCAAGGTGTGCATCCAGTTTCCTTTTGAAGATCTCCAGGGTAGGTACCTGCACCATCCCCACCGGGAGTCTATTTCAGAGTCTGGTCACAAGAACCATGAAGATATGGAACTAGATGGAACGCATTCCAGGTGCTTTATGATGATGTAGTTATCTTCTTCATCAGCCCAAAGAGCTGCAGTTACCAAAAGCTTGCCTGAAATACATCCCCCATGCCTCTACGTGCCTCTTCCTTCCAAGTGTTGCATTACACCTTCCACACTTTGAAATACTTAAAATGCAACTTGTTCTTTCTAATTCACTTGTAAAAGAAGAATATCTTTTTAACCACTCATATTATATAGTATTAAAATAGGTATTAGGAAGGTTTTAATGGTCCACTTCAGATCATCAAATGCTAGTCGAGAGATGAAAAGAAGGAAGCC
Organism: Crocodylus porosus; assembly: GCF_001723895.1. Lineage (NCBI taxonomy): Eukaryota > Metazoa > Chordata > Crocodylia > Crocodylidae > Crocodylus > Crocodylus porosus. The sequence continues at coordinate 250,611,304 of NW_017728886.1, read as the reverse complement.
AAGGAAAGGGTTACTGAAAGCATTGAAAGAGAGGACATGTAAATCATATAAAGTAAAGCTCAATACAATGTTATGCAAGGATACCTGAGCAAGCTTAGGTATCTAAAACTGTACTGTCACATTAGCATGACAGTCTCCTTGAACTAGTGCAGTCTATTCTCAGCAAAGCAAAACGTGGCTTTAACTAGCATCCTAACTAGTAACTACCTCTGTTCAAAGCTAGGTTGAATATCTCTGCATGACACTGCATTGTACGCTATAGACATGCCCTTGCAGAAGGAAGATATTTAACTGTGATTAAAGAGACCTGGCTATAATTCTTGATCTATCACTGTCCTGCAGGAGTTTGGGCCTGTCCCTCAGTTCCCCACTTCACAGGGATATAGTGAGGATAGCTCCATGAAGGACTGTGCAATTGTCAGATGCTTTAGCAATTGAACCACAGAGAGTAGGAGGCAGTAGCATAAATATGAACAAAACTAGCCTCGTTCTAAATGCTGGCATCTGATCAATACCCTTATTAGCATGCAGAGTTTGTACTGATTTTAGGATCATTGAATCTATTAAAGGAGTTGAGTGTTGGACAGACCATCACCTTATCCACACAGGATTTAATATGCATGCCAAATCATCTATAAGATCTCAAGACAAAAAAAGCCTCTTGAAGAAGCTAAATCCCAAACAAATTGAAGGCTGATACTGTGAAGGAAGAATTACGTAAACCAGCGGTAAGGCAACTAAATGTCAGTAATACAACTTCTGGCAACATCACAGCTGACTGGAAGTGCTTCAAGGATGCAGTCTACACAGCTGCTTTGAACACTCTGGGTTCAACAGTTCAGAAATATTAAGACTGGTTCAGTGGAAATGCTGAGAATATAAATGAGTTGCCTGAAGAGAAGCACTGCTTAAATTTATCTTGGATGACCAATAAAACATCAACACTCAATAAAACTGCTTTTTACAGTAGATGTAACACTCTTCAATGTAAAAATGGAGAACTCTGCTTGATACTTGGAGAAGCAAGAAGGCAGATGAGCTAATCACACTGACTGAAATGATACAAGGAAGACCAATCATGCCCTTAAACCACCATGTGAGCTCATCCAAACCATCAGTTAAATCTTTGCCACTAAATCTACAGTATTAGGGCATTTATACATGTGCTGCAGGAGTGTGGGTGGTGGTGGGAGGAGACGCTTTAATTACAGCAGCTTCAAGAGCTGCTCTAATTAAAGCACCCAAAGCATCTCATCAGTCTTTCACCAGTCCCATGGGACGCCTCTGCCCATCACGGGATAGGGAGGCCCTAGTGAGGGAGATTTCTTGCCCTCCATCAATGCTGACCTCATGAAGGAACACCTTGAAGTCAGCTGGCCCTGACAATCTACACCCGAGGGTACTCAAGGAGCTGGTGAGCATCACAGCCCAGCCTCTGGCACAGATTTTGAGAACTCCTGGAGCTCTGGTGAAGTGCCTGAAGATTGGAAGAAGGCAAATGTGGTGCCTTTCTTCAAGAAAGGGAGGAAAGTGGATCCGGTAAACTACAGGCCCATCAGCCTGACCTCTATCCTGGGGAAGGTCTTAGAAAAGATTATCAAGGAGGCCATTCTTAATGGACTGGCTAATGGCAACATCCTGAGGGATAGCCAGCATGGGTTTGTTGAGGGTAGGTCTTGCTTGACCAATCTCATTGCCTTTTATGACCAAGTGACCTGTCACCTGGACAAGGGAGAGGAGATTGATGTCATATATCTTGGCTTTAAAAAAGCCTTCAATCTGGTATCTCATGATCACCTCTTGGTAAAACTGGCCAACTGCTGCCTTGGGTCCACCACAATCCCCTGGCTGGGGAATTGGCTCCGTGGTCCAACCCAGAGGGTGGTGGTTGACAGAAGTCAATCGTCATGGTGCCCTGTGACCGGTGGGGTCCCTCAAGGCTCTGTCCTTGGACCTATATTTTTCAACATCTTCATTAATGATGTGGACATTGGAGTCAGAAGCGGACTGGCCAAGTTCGCCAATGATACCAAACTTTGGGGTAAAGCATCCTCACCTGAGGACAGGAGGGTGATCCAGGCTGATCTTGACAGGCTGAGGAAATGAGCAGAAGAGAACCTGATGGTGTTCAACACCAAAAAATGCAAGGTTCTCCACCTTGGAAAGAAAAAACTGCAGCATCCTTATAGGCTTGGAAGTGCTACGCTGGCTAGCACTATGGATGAAAGGGACTTGGGGGTCATGACTGACCACAAGATGAACATGAGCCTTCACTGTGATGCTGCAGCTAGTAAAGCAAGCAAAACGGTGGCTTGCATCCATAGATGCTTCTCAAGCAAATCCTGAGACGTCATTCTCCCATTGTACTCCACCTTGGTGAGGCCGCAGCTGGAGTACTATGTGCAGTTTTGGGCTTCACAATTCAAAAAGCTTGAGAGAGTCCAGAGAAGAGCCACGTGCATGATCAGAAGTCAAGAAATCAGACCTTATGATGAGAGGCTGAGAGCCATGGGGCTCTTTAGTCTGGAAAAGCACAGGCTCAGGGGTGAGCTGGTGGCCACCTATAAGTTTATTAGGGGTGCTCATCAGGATCCAGGGGAACATCTGTTCACCAGAGTGCCCCAAGTGATGACAAGGTCAAATGGTTATAAACTCCTGCAAGACCGTTGCAGGCTGGACATATGGAAAAATTTCTTTACTGTCCGAGCTCCCAAGGTCTGGAATAGCCTGCCATCGGAGGTGGTTCAAGTACCTACTTTGAATGCCTTCAAGAGAAATCTGGATGCTTATCTTGCTGGGATCCTATGACCCCAGCTTACTTCCTGCCCCTGGGGTGGGAGGCTGGACTTGATGATCTTCCGAAGTCCCTTCCAGCCCTAATGTCTATGAAATCTATGAAATCTCCTGTATCAGCATCCACATACTTCAAAATGGCAGCAGGGGCACTGTATCTAAGGTTCAGCAAATAAGCTACTGCCAGGCACTATTGCAGGAAAAAGTAGGGAAGAAGAAGAAGGTGGAGAAGGTTGCCATGAAGAAGAAGACTGGCCACAAAGACCATCCCAGAGCTACCTAGAAGACAGCAGTCTCAAGAGCATGCGGAGCTAGGGTTAGTCCTCCCCTGACGCTGCATAACAGGTACACTCCCCTCATCACACATGAGGAGACTCTGACAGAGACACCAGAGGAGGAGGAGGTAAGTATACTCCTACTCCTAGGAGGGGATGCCAGGGGGTGGGGGGATCTCTCCTCAGGGGCACGGAGGGACCTATCTGCCGTCCGGACCCCTTGGACTGACAGGTCTGCTGCCTTCCTGGGGCCCGTATCCAGGATGTTGTGGAGAGGATCGCCAGGCTCGTCTGCCCCTCCAACTACTACCCCATGCTCCTCAACCATGTGGTCATGAGTGACATGGCCAGGAGTAATCCAGACCGGGTCATGAGTGATGACAGGTCTCTGGGGGGCTGGGCTCAAAGGACTGGGATTTCAAGTAATTTTTTCTTCTGTGCTCCCAGTTGCAGACAATGGACCCAGAAGGGAAGGCTGTATGGAAGAAGGAAACAGATGCCCCTTACAGTGGTGCTACCACAAGGGCTTTGGTTTCTTCAACCACAGCACGCACTTCAGGGAGAGAGGACTCCTGGGACAAGACAGCATCCACCTCATGCAGAGAGGTAAGTACCAACTGTCCACATAGGTAAGAAGAATTAATTCTCTTATAGGTGACAGTCACCAAGCAATGCCCTTAGTATTGGTTCCTGACAAGATCCTTGCATGAATTATACTCACCTGCTACACTGGCCATATTTTTGCCTAATAGCCAATTAGCCAAAAGATATTTTTGCCTAATAACTGATGTGGTTTCAGAGAAGAAAGAGAAACAAGATACAACCTTTGCTGCCTACCAAATCCAAGAAAAATGCAAAGAGCAGAATATCAACTTCTACTGTGTATCTGTTGATCTTAAAAACAAGTATTTGGCCATGCTGACCAAGAAAGATTTATCTAAGCTTTATCTAAGTTTGGGTCCCATGACAAATTCATTGTAATGTTTTGACATGCTGCTAGTTTCTTTCTGTGATCTTGATAATAGTAATTAGATTTGAGACTGATGGGAATGTTTAATCTCAAAGAGCTTCAAGCAAATACAAGGGTGCTTAAGGAACTCATCCACAAAATTCTGTTTGTTAAAGATCTGTCCTGTTTGCTCATTCCCAAGAGGATATGCAAGTCATTATGGATCATGTTGCAGTTTCATGATCATGTTTTTGACTATTTGTCAGCACTGGGATAGGGGCAGCCAGGCCTGAGGGCCAACTGGAAATCAAGGTTACTGGAGGGGGTACAAACCAGAGTTAGAGAAGGCAAGAAGAGTGTAGGGTCAAGCTGGGTCAGGAAACCGGAAGTTTGCGAGGTGAGCGAAGTCAGGAAATGAGGGGATTAAACAGAGAGCAGATGAGATGCTTCCTGTTCCTCCTCCTGAGGTGAACTAACTTCAGATTTTTGGGGGCAGTTTAAGACCTGTGAGTGCCTGCATGCCTGACCATTTTGATCAACTTAACCTTGCTTAAGTCATAGTAGTATTTGGATGTACGCATGGGTGGCAAAAGAGAAGATACCAGAATTATCTAAGAAAAACCTTGAATTAAACTGTTGATTTAAAGCCAGGAATAAAAAGCCCATAAATGCCAGATAAAGGTGATTGATCCATATGCCACAACTAATATTGAAAATCAACCCATCAGACTCAGAGGACAGGCATCTAAAACAAAAGGTTTGGTAGCAGGATCCACAATGCCCATGATCATCTGGCCAGCTCATAACCAAACATTCAAGGCAAATCAAGACTAAGCAGCCACCAGAGAACATATCACTGAATACATTTGCTATGAGATGAAAAGCAGTCTTCTTTGACTATGAATGTACAGCCATTGTTCTCAACCTTTCTAAGCTCCTGGCACCCCTCCATAGTTTCTATGAATTCAGTAACAACCCATTTCAGTAGTGAATGTATTCAGTGCAGCACTTAACTCTGGTACAGTGCAGAAATGTGCAGGGAAGGAGGAGAAATGAGCACTTACAGAGCAGCAAGGGAGGGATGATCAGGAACTTATCTTCTTGCACTGGAGCTAGGCAAAGACAAGTCTGTACTTACCTCCTTGCATAGGGGCTGAGGACAGAAAAAAACGATGGATCTCCTTGCACTCTGTGGCACCCTGAAAAGGATCTTGTGGCAAAGAGCATTTGAACATGATACGTGAAGATCAGACCTACAAAATGTGGCCAATAGAAAAATCAGACTGCTTGGATTTGCCAAGTCATTACAGGAAAAACCTCCCTTGGATCTAAAATACCCTAAACCATTGAAAAACCTAGATGGAGATCTGAACACGAGGGCTTAGACCTAACTTCTACTGAAGATACTGGTTTAAAATATTCCTTCTATGGTACATATACTACTTCGTTTCCTTTAAATAGGTGTCTTTCTTTATTAAACTAAAGGTATTAGAACAGAAGTGTCCACCATCCAGCCCACAGAGCCATTCCCTCTGGCCCACCAGACTACCAATGGGCCACCAGAAGTCGGTGGGCATGGCTGAGAGAGGAGTGACCTGCCACAGAAGCCAGGGCCCTTAAGCCTCAGTGGACATGGTGATTGGCAGTAGGAGGGCAAGCAAGAGCTGATGCAGCTGTTTCTTCTGCCACCACTGCTGCAGCCCTACCTCCCCAGATGCTGTCCCTGGAAAACTGGAGCTGCCACTGTGGCATGGGGCAAGTGGAGATGGCAGTTCCAGTTCAAGCATAGGGCATGTGATAGGGGCTGGAGCCACTGTTGTGTGCTTGGGGTCAGAGTCAGAGCTGCTGCTGCCACCATTTCTTCGTGCCCTGTGCTGGATCTTGCCTGCAAAGAACACCATGATCCAAATATGCCCCAGGACACAAGGTGAGCTTGACACCCCTGTTTTCAATTCATTTGTTCTACAAGAATGCCTCCAGTGGTATTCAAATTACTACCCAGAAGGAACTGGGTGAAGGCAAGCACAGATTGTAACACAGAGCTTGAGGAGGAAAATATATTCAGGGAAAATGTTGTTGTTAGTTTTATTTTCAGAAACTGGGGTAATAAAAAATCTCCTGTAGCTTAAGATTGTGTTTTTGGTGATATTACTATACTTGATATTAAAAATTAATACTGATCATAAATGGTCAGTAGTCATCAAAAAAAAAATCAGATTCCCTAAATTCTTTGTGAATACAGGGCAGATAATAAGACTGCTGCTGATGTTTTGAGCTCATATGGGATAGGCTTTGGAAATGTTTGGCTCAAGGTCTAGTTTTACAGGAAATCAAAAACCACAATAAAAAATTATTTGCAAAAGATTAATTTCCGGGAGCTGGTAAAAAAAAAAAAGCTTATCAATCTTTGCACAAACATTGTGAAACAGTAGAGCCATACGAATCACACACATACAATATAGATGCATATTCAGGGTAAAATTTGAGCAGAGATTATTTGCATAACAGATGAAATACACATTTCCACTGCAACTGCTGTTCAGGATTGAAAAGCCAACTGAAGCATAGATTCTGTCCTATTTACTTGTGCTCTTATAGATCTTAACTCTAAATATGCAAAAGTGCTCAGGAAGTAATATAGCATTTCTGTAGTTGGAATGAACATGAAATGAATGCAAACAGTTGAAATGAATAAACATTGTACATATGCTTTGGGCAGTTATGAAAATAACTGTAAGATGTATAAAGACAAACTCTTCAAAATGGATAGAGACCTTTGAGATTCAAATTTTAATGGGAAAAGAGAATTTTGAATCAAAACTGTTAAAAATGTATTAAATCTCAGGGACAGAAAAGAAACATCATCCCATAAGTTTGGAAACAGTAAAAAATATTGGGCTATAATTCTCCCTTTCTATTCTAAAGGTACATGTTTAATGTTTACTTCCGTTTCATTAGAAAGTGGAACTTGAAATGGCATCATAACCTTGTATAATTAAAAGAGAAAGAGGTGGTTACCCATATTAGTCTCAAATTAGATGGAAAGCAGGGAGCACATTAAAGACTAACTGAACTCTCTGAACAAGAGGTAGTTACCCCCGTTAATCTAAAGTTAGGCAGAAGTCAGGAGTGTGGCACCTTATAGGCTAACTCAGGGTGACGTTAAGGGCACACAGAACATGAGCATCTGCATGGTAAAGCTCACTAAATCATGCAAAGTACCCTTGGAGGATCTCAAAGTTGTGCCACTTCAGGCATGCTACCTAGCTCATGTTAGGGTAACTTCAGCCTGCTTCATGGACAGAAAATGAGCAATTTACAGTACTCCAGCTTCCCAGTATGCACCTCTCCCAGTGCTTCCTGCCCTGCCCCGCCCCCAACACCCAGAGCAGGGATACAGCCCAAGTACTCTGGCTCCTAGCTGCACCCCAGCCCTCTAGTGGCAAGTCAGAGCTATGCAGGCAAGAAACAGTACTAAACCTTAACTTGCAAGTACTCACAGCGCATCATTTAAAATTCCACAGATTTAGTATGGCCTATACATGTGTAACTTCACCCTCATTCAGAGAAGCATGAGCCTCCCAGATTTCTGCTTGGGGTGGAGGTGGTCAGCCCACTGTGTGCTGGGCTCTGCGCCCCACTGCCACTGCTGCCAAATCCATGTGTGACACCATGTGCCTTCCGCATGCTTACTATGCCACATCCCCTGTCTGCCCAGCAGCATTCATTCATTAAATTCTGTCTTCATTCAATTCATCATTGAGACATCTATCAAATAATATATTAAAACATTGTAATATTAATAATAAAACACAGAATTATAGGGATGGAAAAAGAATCAGGAGATCATCTAGTCCAATACCTGCTCCAGTACAAGCATGTATGTCTAAACCATTTAACCTGCACTTAAAATTATCTGACAATTGAGACACCACAACTTTTTAGATAAACTGTTCCAATGCTTACTTTCACTCAGAAAATTCTTGGCAATATCTAACTCAGTAGCACATGTTACAATTTAACTCATTACTACTTCTCCTTTTGCAGTTGGTATAGAGAATAATTGTTCACCATCCTTTTATAAGAACCCATTTTGAATTTGAATACTGTTATCAAATATCTTCTCCCCCATCTACTCTTCTCTAAACTAAATAGCCACAACTCTTCCAAATTTCCTGTTTCTTCCCAGTTCTTCCTGTTTCCTTTTGACTGTCCTAAATTTGTCTATGTGTTTTTTAGAACTGGGCACTGTACTGAAATTTGAGCCTCACCAGTATTGAATAGAGTGGGTGAATTGCACAGGACCATCTAGTAAATACATCCTAGCTTGTTATTAGCTTTTTCTCTGAAAATGCTATATTCTTCATCCATATTCACTACAATCCCCAAATACTTTTCTGAGGACTGTAGTTTAGCCAGTTGTTCCCCTTTTTGTATGTAGGTATTTAATAGTTCTCAAATAAGTGTGGTATTTTCATAGCACCATAGAATAATGGCGCTCAAAGAGACTTCACAAGGTCATCTTGTGAGAGGCAAAGCACTGCTCAATCTGGTACTGGCAACAGGGGGTGATCTAGTCAGCAACCTAATGATGAAAGGAAAGCTGGAAGACAGTGACCATGAACTGATCGCTTTCACTATCCACTGTAAAGCTGGCAAGTCAGTCAGCAATGCAGAAGTCCTTGACTTCAGGAAAGCCAACTTTGACAAGCTCAGGAGGGTTGTTGGCAACGCCATAAGGGACCACAACCCAAAGGAGAGGGGAGTTCAGGATAAGTGGTTGTTCCTTAAGGGAACAATCCTGAAAGCAAAAGCAATGTCTATCCCATCTTGGAGGAAAGTTAGCAAAAGGGCACAGCAGCCCCCTTGGCTCTGCAGGGAACCTGTGGATCTCCTGTGTCTAAAACGAAATAAAGGATGGAAGACTGTAACCACCTCAAAGGAGGAGTATTCTGCACTGGTCCAAATCTGTAGGGAGTGAACCAGGAAAGCCAAGGCTGCGACTGAACTCCAACTGGCTACACATATCAAAGACAAAAAAAAAGTCCTTTTTTAGATACATGAGGACCTGAAGGAAATGCAAGGGTAACATTGGACCCCTGCTAAACCAAATGGTAAAACTGACAGCTGACACCCAGAAAAAAGCCAACCTTTTTAATGGGTATTTTGCGTCAGTTTCTCACCAGCTGCAAGGGATGGCCCTGCTCATTATGGTACGGGACGGCCAGGCTGAGGGAGAATTCTTACCCTACATCAGTGTAGACCTTGAGAAGCTGGACACTTTCACGTCATCTGGCCCAGCCAGTTTACACCCCAGGGTACTTAAGGAGCTGGCAGGCATCATAGCTCAGCCACTGGAACAGATCTTTGAGAACTTGTGGCACTCAGATGAAGTGCCTGAAGATTGGAAGAAGGCCAATGTAGTGCCTATCTTCAAGAAAAGGCAAAAAGTAGATCCAGGGAACTACAGGAGTATCAGCCTGACCTCTACCCCAGGGAAGATCTTGGAAAAAATTATCAAAGAGAGCATTCTTGACAAACTGCCTATGTCAACATCCTGAGGGATAGCCAGCACAAGTTTGTTGTGGGTAGGTCTTTCCTGACCAATCTCATTTCCTTCTATGACCACGTAACATATCACCTGGACAAGGGAGAAGAGATTGATGCCATATATCTTGATTTTAAAAAAGCCTTTGATGTGGTGTCCCATGATCTCCTCATGGAAAAATTAGACAACTGCAGCCTTGGCTACATCACAGTCCGATGGCTGGGGAATTGGCTCTGAGGCTGGACCCAGAGAGTGGTAATAGATGGAAGTAAATCATCATGGTGTGCCGTGACCAGTGATGTCCCCCAAGGCGCCGTCCTTGGGCCTATCCTTTTCAACATCTTCATTAACAATGTGGACATTGGTGTCAGAAGCGGACTGGCCAAGTTTGCCAATGATACCAAACTTTGGGGTAAAGTGTCTGCACCTGAGGACAGGCTGGTGATCCCGGCTGACCTAGACAGGCTCAGAAAATGGGTGGACAAAACCCTGATGGTATTCAACACTGAAAAATGCAAGATACTCCACCTTGGGGAAAAACACGTGCAGCACGCTTATAGGCTTGGCAGTGCTACGCTTGCTAGCACCATGACTGATGGGGATTTGGGGGTCATGATTGACCACAAGACGAATATGAGCCACCAGTGCGATGTTGCAGCTGGTAAAGTAAGTAAAACTCTGGCTTGCATCCATAGATGCTTCTCAAGCAAATCCCAGCATGTCATCCTCCCACTGCACTCAA
>NW_017728886.1:250598528-250600802 GCF_001723895.1 Crocodylus porosus | reverse complement strand
GGCTGCCTATAAGTATATAAAAGTGTACATCAGGATCTGGGGGAATGCCTGTTCACCAGAGCACCCCAAAGGACAGCAAGGTCAAATGGTCACAAATTCCTCCGAGACGGTTTCAGGCTGGACATAAGGAAGAACTTCTTTACTGTCCCCAAGGCCTGGAACAGACTGCCTCCAGAGGTGGTGCAAGCACCTACTCTGGACTCCTTTAAGAGGCATTTGGATGTTTATCTTGCTGGGATCATTTGAACCCAGCTGAATTCCTGCCCCTGGGGCAGGGAGCTGGACTTAATGATCTTCTGAGGTCCCTTCCAGCCCTAATGTCTATGAAATCTATGAAATCTAGTGCAGCCCTCTGCTCAAGCAGGACCACCCCTTCCTAGTGTCCATCCAACCTGCTCTTGAAAATTTCTGGAGGTGGACATTCTACAGGTGTTCTAAGTAATATGTTGCAATGCAACTTTTCTAGGTAATCTGTTACAGCCCTCAGAATGAGATATGTTTTTTCTAACATTTTAATTGCTATTAAATAATTGATATCCTTGTGAACACTACAGTAATTAACAGAATTAAACGCTTCAGCCCGTCCCTTATCATTCACCATTGGCTGCAAAAGATTTATAGGCTTCGTTAATTATGAACTCACTTTTAATGGATACATAGGAAAACTGGGGTGTTGAGAAGATCCTGAATCAAAAAAGAAGAAGAAGAAGAAGAAGAAGAAGAAGCAGGCAAGGTTTCTCTGTTAGTTGGGGAGCAAGTTCAAATTACACTCTGACTTTTGGGGGGTCTGCAGAGGTGGCTGCCAGAAGCCGGAAGGAGCCACCACTACCACCTGAGCTGCTAAGAAAGTTGCAGTGTGGGTTGGGAGCTCTCATCTTTTATGGGGGGCTCTTGTCTCCCATTGGAGGGCTCAGCTCTCCTGAGCACCTCCCCCCCCATATTTCAACCATATTTCAAAACTGGGGTGGGAGGGGTTGGTTTCATCCTGATTATAAATGTGTCTATGTAAAAACCTATATAAGGTGTTTCAGCTTGTTTCGATATCAGTCTGTAATAAGTTTCTGCATAACGAGTTCTATTTCATCCCTGCCTTGGGTTACTTTTTAAATTATTGTCCATTTCTCAAAATAGTTTGTTAGCATCAAGCCTCTCCTTTCTCCCATGACGAAATGAGTATGTAGAAGACCAATAAAAGGACCACACCTTTCAAAAAATGGAAAACTAGTATCTGCTTGTTTTAATGAACAAAAAGCTTTTTTTCATATTCCAAGTAGTCTGTTGTCCATTTTTAAGTTGGCAGGCACTGAGCTGAAATCATATCTAGATAAATGTTATATGAGAACTATAGGCACTTTAATATTAAAGAAAGAAAGAAAAAAACAGAATAGATTAAATCAGAGAAAGATCTCTCAGAGTTTGCCAACATCCACAATAGTTAAATTTGGAATATTATTAAGAAAACAATCATAATAAATGCACACACTGCTCCATTGCATTATTGCCTAAGTCACTAGTGCACAACCTTTTTTTCCCAGCAGGCTGGATAGTCAGTGCCTGGTCCAACCATGGGCCCAATGGTGGTTTAAATCTAGCGCCCAGGGCTGGCATGGTGGCTACCATCCAACCATACGGAGGGAGGAGGGGAGCAGGGGATGCCTAGCCTCACAGTGGGGGAAGAGGGCTTCACCCAGCCCTGGGGGGGTATGGGCCCAGCCTCAACCCAGCCTCACAGGGGAAAAGGGCATGCCCTAGCCCCCCAGCCTTAACCCAGACCTGTGGGGAGAAGGGGGACATAGCCCAGCCTCATGGAGGGAAGGGGGAGTGGCATGGCCTGGCCCCAACCCAGCCTAACAGAGGGAAGGGGGTGCAACCTGGCTCCGAATGGGTGTGTGGGATTTTGGGTTTGGGAAACTGGCAAGGGTGAGGGTGGTTGTATTAATGGCCATGGCTCCCCCACTGCCAAATTTCCTGATCCACTTGGAAGCCCCACAGGCCAGATCAGATGGCATTTGACCCATAGGCCAGAGGTTTAGCACCCTCAGCCTAGGCCATAATATATTGTATAGGGGCTGGACAAACTGTATTATTCAACTGACTGAAAACAATGGTATCAAAGACCCCAGCTCATGGGTAAAATCATTCTTTTTTTTACTGTAATTCTTTTTATAAAAAGCTGACATTATAGGTAGGGATGTGCAAAGAAATTGTTTTTAATTTTGATAAAAATTAAAGTCCATGAAAATATGTTTGCAGTATGCAAAAAGGATCTAAAAC
>NW_017728886.1:250592339-250597641 GCF_001723895.1 Crocodylus porosus | reverse complement strand
GATGGTCCAGAAAGCATAGAAGTGTACAACTAGAAGAGCTGTTGGACAAGCTTTTGGGCCTCACATAACCTAAGGAAGGGCATGTGATGCCCAAAAGCTTATCCATCAGCTCTCTTAGCTATACAAAGTTGGTTCATTAAAGGATATCACAACAAATCTTTGCCTTTCATTGCCACCTAACAACATAGTAGCTGTCCAAACTTGGGTTTACGAACATTTTGTGTCCCTCCCCCCACCCCCACATGCCCCCAAGAAAGGACTGCATATTTTACAACATCCCAAAAAAGAAGTTAATGCCTTTAATGCTTTCTGAAACAGGCTGGCCATATTTGATTCATATTTGTTTCCATCTACCCTAATCCAGAAGATATCTATTCCCTGAAGTAAGGGAATCACCTGATTTTTTTGCTGGCTGTCACTTCCATGTCCATGTGTATAAATTAACCAAATGTGGTTTTTTTGATCATCCTTTCCATTACCGTACTTTCAGTCCATATCAGTCAATCCCATTGTTGAAGACATTCTTGAAAGTTCTGCAATATTGCTAAAAGTAAAGGGCTTTGTCCTGAGCTGTCCACAGACTGACTGCTTGTTGTCATAAACTGATTCAGGTTCAATAGAAGCTGACTGTTCCCTTCCTCCACCTGGAACACTGTCTAAGTGAAGGTCAGCACTGATTTATGTAGTTATTCAAAAGACAAGGGAGACAAGCTAAAACCTACAGTATTTCAAAGACATTAGAGAGCCAAAGTGACCTGCACAGACAAAAGAAACAAACTAACAAGTAGATCTAAGATACAATCTAAGACTAACTCAGATTGATGAGTCAAATTGGAATGAGTTCACATATAAACAGACAGGGTACTAAATATAGCACGAAAGAGATGATCACTATATTTTATACGGCTGAATATCATGGGGAAAATAAAAAAGACTCAATCTTCTGGTTAATCTTCATGTTCACCTAAAAGGGAGGTACACACAGATTTTATAACTTATTCTCAAAATCCAGAAGGGATATATACTCTATAAATACCATCTTCTACAACTTGAAAAGCAGCCAAAAGAGAATTAGTAGTGCTCTTTTAAAGTCTTTCCAACTCAAATAGATCTGTAACCTACATTTCTAATAAAAATGTGGGAAAAAAATCTCGTACATAGAAAACATTATACTCTTGTCTTTACTACTTATTATGTAAGTCCAATAAAAAATATCATCCACAAAATACTTTGCCCTATTCCAATTTAAAAATACTTGATTATTGGAAGATCAAACTTATCTTTTTTTTGTGCTGCCTATTTTTGCACAGTTTATTTTTATTCTCTTGCTTCATAGAATTTTGCCACGTTCTATACATAAATTGTCTACAGGAAACAGGAAACTATCCAAAGGCTGAATACTTGCAGTATTGCAATTAACTGTAAATCATTGTTAATGCAAATAAAACTACAGTTTAGCAAATGTTTTTTGTGCTATTAACATTCAAGCAGAAGTATCTAGGTATTGTTGTAGCATGTGGAAACAAAGTTTACCAGGCGCTGGGTAGCTTTCAGATGTCAGCCAAGCTGAGATACTTATACTAGCCTCTCAAAATTTAAGTCACCATGAAGAAATCTCTTACCTAAACTGTTCTGAAATAACATTAGATTCACCCATCCTCCCCTTCTTGGATTTTGACTTCATGTTAAGTCCTTTGTTCACTAAGTTCAGCTCAAGACTTGTCCTCAACCTTGGTTGCCTTTGGGATTTGGGGCAGACATTTTATAAACTAGTTTGACCCATATCAGTGAAGTCTCATACAACATTCAACCAGGTTTATCTCAAACTAGTTTCGGCCATTTTCAAACTGGTTTATGAGGACTGAACATCTATTCTGTTACAGATTTAAACCAGTTTCTGGTCACTTAAACCAGTTTATCTGTAATGTCTGTCCCTAACCTGTGTTTCTAGATCAGGTCTGTTCAGCCTACACCTTCAATCAGTTGTTTCCAGACTACTTGATGTTGTGAGCCATACAGGAGTGGGCCTTGCCACTGGCAGAAAAGTCATTACTGAAAACAGCTTGGGAATTTCTGTAGTAGAAGGTGAATTAATTTCAGGTTGAAATATAAGCGACATGGATGTGCTTATTGTTTTATTAGTATCAACTAAACCTTAGTAGGACAAGATTCTGTCCTAAAGTGACAATGATCCATATCCACTTAACCTTATAGCAAGCAGAGCTCTAGTGGACCACAAAGTCACAGCCAAAGCGTGCAAGCCACCATCAAAGAGCCTGTGGAAAGAAGGAGCTTCAGAACTACCCGCCACTCTTTATATCATTATTTGTGTGCCAGAGTGGCCTCAGTTTGCTTCTAAGTGTATAGAAATATTTTGGGGGTCCGTACAAGGTCATGAAATTAAGAGCAAACAGCAAGACATTGTGGTGTGATGATTTTTGTCTTAAAAAGAGCTGAAAGAAACTAGCAACCATTTCTTACTCCTCCTGAAAACCATACAGGCCTCATAAGAGCCTCGGAAAAAGAAAAATCAGAGTCTCATTCCCATAAGACTTAAGAACTGTAACAGCAATCCTTACCTCCAGAGAGGCAATTGAGAAGCCCTTCAGTTATATCACTGAAACGGTTATGTGACTGAATCATTCTGTATGTACTACAACAGTCTCCATTCTTCAGTGTACAACTGTATCTGATAGGCCTCTGTTTCCCTGCAAACAAACACAAAGAGTGCAAATGCAAGATGAATCATAAGAGAGCCAGAGATTCATATTTAGAATGGAATATTTTCCCCCCAAAAGTCATTAATTCGGGGGTGGGGAGTAGAGGAGAAATCAGCTTCTCTATGCTAGTAGAATTGTAAGCCTGCTTCTCTCATTTAGGAATGATAAATATTTGTTTAGCGTTCAGAGATGTGCTCACTTTCCTCCCATGAAAGTGCTAGCTATCATCATCAGATACAGACAGTATGAGAAGGAAATGTGTTAAATAAAACCTCATCATTGCTGAGACACAATCTTCCCTTCCCCTCTTTTACTTCACATGCTTTTTGGTACAAATGGTTTCCCCACTTATTTGGATCACGTGCTAACAATACGGTATTTAAAAGAAATATCCAAAGCATAGTACAAATTTAAGTCATAATGACCCGGGACCAAAGCAAATTGATCTAAGTGTGCATTGACACTTTAGCCAGGGTGGAAGTTCTTTTGTGACTGTGTTGCATGTCATGTCATGTCACATTATTCTGGCCAGCTCACATTTCTTGAATCATAAACCTTTGCATTTATTATACATGGCACTTTTCATCCAAGGATCAGTGTTTCTTTGCAAACATTAGTGTGAACATTCTGTGAAGAAGGATGATTTGTCCAAAGTTAGTGGCAGAGACAGAATAGTTGTCTTGGTTCCCATTCCCATACTTTAAAAACTAAATTAGCCCCTATATTTGGCAGTTAGACATTAAAGAGAAATGGAGTTCTTGTGAGATCACCTTAAGAAAAAAACTCTTGAAACCAGTAAAAACAAATCAACACTATCACTAAGGGAGAAGACAAAGATAAAAAATCTCTTTGAGAGTAAAAACAAATACCTTATTAAAGATCTCACTTACAAATAAAACAATAAACAAATCACAGTGTTTTTACTAGTGCAGGTACATATGAACCAAACTCAAGGGCCCAGTCTCACTCCTGCAGAAGTCTTTGGGCCCATTTATCTCTTTACTTATTTTCATTTTATAATGGAGTAGAGTCTTTTGAGATGTAAACCCATGCATTGGGACTTCCTTCAGTTGGTGTAAAAGGTTATATGGGCGCAATGTGGTGTAAACCAACCTATTTCAGATAGCTTAAGACAATTAGGAAAAGATTGAAGCTAACCAAAATAAGTGTCTGCACAGGGGATTGTATCAGTTTTAATAACCCAAGGAAAGATTTTGTGTAAATGTGTGTAAAAGCTTACTGCAGAGACAAGTCATTTATAACAAAACAGAAGGAAGCTTGAGGGACTTTCATCGCTGACTTCAAAGAAAACAGAATCAAATCAAAAGCTGCATCAGCACTGTGATCACTGTTGCTCTTGCCAAACCCAAGTTAGTATAACCTTTGTACTATAGGGGCATGTCCACACATGCAAGCACATGTGCTTGCAACAGCTCAAATAGAAATGGTGCAATTTGAGCCAGGGCTTTTTGCCTCAGCAGATGTGCTCGGACATGCACTTTGTTGTAGAGCAAATTGTGCAAAATAACCCTGCCTGACACTTTGGGCAAAATAACCCTGCCTGACTCCTCCTGGATCTGCAGCCGGGGGGAGCTAGAGCCCAGGACCAGCACCTGTGCTATCCCCAGCAGTATAAAAAGCTGCACTATACTGCCCCAGCAGTACAAAAAGTTTCCCTGGCAAGTAGCTCAGGGCACTCTTAGGAGCTTCTGAGACCCAGCCACTTGGTACCTGGGGACATTACCCCTTGTGCCAGCTGGACTGCTGAAGCAGCCGTGAGAGTTCCCTCCATACTTTACCCACTGCAGCAGTCTGGCAATGGGGGCTACTGCCTGGCTGTGACCTGCTGCACACCAGCCGGACCCAGATGTGGACTACACAGCCAGTAGAGGCATCTTCCCCTCTGGGCCAGCTGCCAGTGGGCTGTGGCTGCAGATTTGGCCTCTGTGCGGCACTACTGCCACATGTGCCCACTGCCCAGACCTCCATTTGGCCAGGAGGTCAGCCACCTTCAGCTGGATCAAAGGTGCCAGCTCTGAGCAGGCAGGGTCCTGCCACTGCCTCCCTGGCAGGATTTCTGGTGTTCACTATTGGAAAACTTAAAAATCCCTGATTAAAAAAATCGCAAAGTCACTCTGTAAAATACCCCAAAATCCATGTTCCTCCACAAGTAAAATAAAAGACCACTATAAGGGGAGAGAAAGAGTGAGACAGAGATGGTGACCAGTTGGGCAATGTTTTACTGATATATTCACAGCGTTAAAGCAATGTGGAAGCCTACCAGTGTCTCTATCATAATAATAAAGTGAACTCTAAATGTATGTTTCATGAATTCATGAATACATGAATATATATTTTGCTGCCCTCCCACAGAAGCTATGGCCCCCGCACAAGAGTTACGGCCCCCCAACAGGGGATTTAGCCCCCACACAAGGGCTACACCCCCCCAACAAGGGGTTTGGCCCCCACACAGGAGCTATAGCCCCCCAACAGTGGCCAAATCACCCCCACAGGGGCTACAACCCCCCCTGCAAGGTTCTCATGCCCCACCGCAGCCCCTCAGTTGCTCCACCCAGCCCCAC
>NW_017728886.1:250585686-250592094 GCF_001723895.1 Crocodylus porosus | reverse complement strand
ACCCCTTACTTACCGGCACTGGAGCCCTGGTGCTGCACTGCCTGGCAGGCCGCATATTTCAGCACCAGGGCGAGGGCCAACCATAGTAGCTCTGACAGCCAGAGCATCTCCGTGGAGGACCCAGCCTCTGGTTGCCTCAGGGCACCGTCTGGGACCATCCTGCCCCACTTTTTTTTAACTTCATTTTTTTTAGACCTCAGGGGTCTAATTTTCTTCCCGCGCTGCAAGTTTGCAGCACAGGGAACATTTTTTTGTTCCCGCATGTGCCTCTTGCCCCGCCTCAAAGGGGTTTGAGACAGGGCTAGAGTCGCGTGCGCTCATCTGGACATGCCCTAAGAGGGAACTATTCAAAATGCATCCATCTTAGGAAGGTCAGTGAGACCACCTTGAGCATACTTGGGGAAACGGTTGTGACTGGTGGTCATGTTGTGGGTGCCACTTAGATTGAGGGGTTATACTAGCCTAGCAACCAGGTTGGTGTATGTGGGGGGCAATTCGGCCCTGATGGGAGTGTTCTTCGAGAACTCTGTGATGAGGGGCAGGGTGTAGTCGACTGAAATAGACAGTCCTTTTGAAAACGCTGACGGATCAAGGCTGGGTAAAGTTCTGGTTCTTGCTGGCAGAAAGGAAACAAATCTATCCAGAATCTCAGGAACTGAAGGAGGTGCAAAGGAAATTCAAATGATTCTTCCCTCAGCCAGAGAGGTACGCATCCTGCTCCAAGTGCCTGGAGAGAAAAGAAATAACACAAGGACATTGAATCCTTCCAGGGGCTGTGGATTCAATCTGCACTCACTGGACTCCATATTCAAGGAGTATCAGGAATGGTGAAGCTGGTTAGCAGCTTATTCACCACTGAGGAGCAATACAGTGTGTATATATGTAGAGACTGTTAATGTTTTCTTTGTAAGATTTTCATTGATTATTATATATTGCCATTATATTTGTCATTGTAGTAAAAAGTTACATTTGCACTTTTTAAATTCATTATTATTCACTGAGACAAATTTAATGCCAAGTACACCGCACTAGTAGTCATAGTCGTAGTCACATACACACATGTATGTACCTGTCTGGGTTCACTATATAGAGTGAACCCAGACTGGCTATGCGCTTAAAATTGCAACCTGGAGCTCAATACTAAGTATCTACCCAGCTTCGCAGGTAGGTTTCACAGTCCACCATGAGTTGTGTGTTGCTGCCGCTATGCTTTTAGCAGTACCCAAGATACTTAGGTTTAAAGCCAATTCATGTCTCCACAAGCTATAGTTAGCACAGTGGTGACAGCCTTAGTACATAGGGCAAGGAAGCATTCCTGTTCTTCTCTACTAGCATTGGGTCCTTTCCCTGGGAAAAAAAGCATTAAAACACAGCTCTTAATTCCTTCCACTTTGGGAGAGGAGATCAAATGGTGAGCATTTGAGTAAATCAAGATTTCTCTTTATTTCATGCAGTAAGTATCTAGTAGCCCTGCAGCAAGTCTCCAGTTCTTTCTCATGACAAGCTGTAATATATTCCATACTTCTAATCCCTTATTTTGTCTTTCCACATTCTGACTACAAGGCATTCCCAAGCAACCTACAGTACTGTAACATTTTGTAGCCACCACGAATAATATTTTAGAAAATATCTCCCAGGAAAGTCAACTGGATTTTGTCAAACTTTTTATAAAGAGAGTTGAGTTTTCTCATTGCATTTTTATCTCTTGCCAAATGTGTACCCTACATATATTCCTCAAATCCCACCCAGGGAGGCAAAAAGTGACCTCAAAAATACTCACTACTCCTACCCATAATGTGATGCAGTCGTCTCTATTTAAATGAATAACTTCCAGACTGAAAAAGAGCACCGCACTTATCAGAAGTAGCACTCATCCAAACTTAATGTGAACAACACTCTTTAAGTGCATGGGTCTATCAGTGCTATGCTATTAGCATCCCTCAAACTGGCTAGCTGCTCTCATTTTCAACACTTCTATTAGCAACCTTTTGACAGCTGCTTCCCCTTCAGTTTGTAACACAGTTACTGAAAATACAATTTTTAAAATCAGATGCTTGTACTGGAAGATGCATGCATTAGTCCATGCATTTAACAAATATGCAGAAACCATTGTACGTTGCAACATAAGGAATAGATACAAAATTGGGATGGGTGTTGTGGTACCAGCATAATTGCTCTTAGCTCTATATACATGTAAGAGGAGTGCACAGGACTTGCATCTAGGTAGGGTAATGGCAATCCTCAACCTATGTGAAGGAATGATTCCAGGAGAGACCCTTATGGGAAGTGATAGAGGCCCTGCAACAACACAGCGACTCCCAGTTCCCCTCATTAAAATATGCGAATTAATACTGCCTCAATTAACAGTTCCTATAGTCTCTCTCCCTACCGTCACTGTGCTCTGAAGGGTGAGCTTCTCCACGTTCATGTGCACTGGGTGCTTGCTGAGGGCTAGATTCTGATGCCCGTTACCTGGGTTATCTATTTCCATCATTTCTGGGCTGATCTGGAACTTCCAGCTCAGCTCTGCTCAGCTGCTCTCAGGATCCAGCTCCCCTCCTGCTGCTGCTGACTCAGTCCAGCCACTGCCTTACTCAACACACAAGCCAAAACTTCTTATGCTATATTCTCCAGACCCACCCCACAGGGCCAAGTCCCTGGGCTGCTAGTCCCGCTCCAGTGAAGTTCAAAATTATCAGCAATAAATCCCCAGTCTTTACATGGCCAATATATATTCTAGCCACTCTTGAAATTATAATCTGGGCAGTGGAGGATGCTCATCACCTTCTCCTCCCACAGGAAAGGCTTGTCCCAAACTGGCCACCAGGTGTTAGCAGATTAGCTATTTACCATAACTGAGGACAAGTCAGTGCGTTTATTGACCAGAACCCTGCATTTTTTAATCATACCATCAATGCTTGCAAAAGTCAAAGAACAAACACTAATGATATAAAAGAGTGGATGTACATGATCAGGTCTAAGGACAGGTTTCAAACAACAGCATTTCTTGGCAGGGACATGCTATTCATATGCTCCGAGTCCAGAAATATACTTATAAGCCTCTCTACAGCTTCTGTTTGTGGCAGCTCTCTAGACTTCAGTCTCCAGCCAGTTGTAGAGCAGTTGCGAGGGACTACTCAAGAGCAGGCCCACCATCAGATCCCTGGGTTTGAAGATTGCAAGTAAAAGCAGATGGTTGTAGCTCTCTCCTGAATGTCCTCCTGGTCAGGTCACTTTCCTGTTGTGTTACAGACATACCCGAGGTTGACGGCATAAAATCATCCAAAACAAATTATGTAGAACAACATATTTCTCTTTTCCCTCAATACTCCTGTTTCAACACCCAAAAGAAAGTTTCAGAAGGAGAGACAGATGACAGTATTCACTTA
This sequence comes from Crocodylus porosus, assembly GCF_001723895.1. NCBI lineage: Eukaryota > Metazoa > Chordata > Crocodylia > Crocodylidae > Crocodylus > Crocodylus porosus. The sequence continues at coordinate 250,588,705 of NW_017728886.1, read as the reverse complement.
AATCAATAGGAGTTAGGCAGCAAGACACTTGCATATCCTACTATCCAACTAAGTTTTAGAACCAAAACACCTTTAAAAGTCTGATCAGTTGCTTACAGTTTTTTGAAATTTTGCCCATCAGGTTGGTAATATTAAACCTTGGTCAAAGATGATTCCTTCCCCCTGCTCCCTGCAAGTTTGACAAAATTTCTCTTACACCAAGGCTCACATTGGACTATGAGCACCAACCCTCCAATAGCTTGACCTCAAATAATCCTAGAATAGTTAAAACATAGTTAAGGTGACACTGCTAATCAAGCAGCTTGTTTATGATTTCACAATGTGTTGCTAGGGGAAGTTACAAACTCCAGATAATAACTTCAATGCATTTACAAATAAAGAATGGAGGGGTTGAAGAAAGCTTCTTCTCATGAGTAATCTAGCTGTAAAGGAAAGTAAACAGCAATTTCATTGTTTATGTGCAAAATAGGATGAGCATCCCAAATGATTCTAGTTTTGTCTGTGTTATATGCATGGAGATGTTGCAGAGGATGTCTTTGTTGATATTTATAAATTTCAGTTCCAACATTGTGGATTTGGCAAAAATTCTGTTAAAAAAAGAAGTAATTTGCTCTCAGTTATAACAACTTGTTAAAAGTCCATTAGAGTTTTGAATATTTTGCCATTACTTGCATTTGAAAAAAAGACAGATTGTTTTGCAACCTGAGACTTGAAAAGTCCCCTGCTAGGAATTCTTCCTTCAGACAGTGCACATTCTAAAAGGTTCTTCTTTGTTTGGTTTTGTTTGCATCCAGAGACCACAAAAGTGCAGAAGCCAGTTAACTTTGTGCCAAGCCAAAAACTGAAAAACAAACTAGATTTCTTCCAGATTGGTGCTTTATTTTAAAATCTTTTTTAATTAATTTGGCAGTCTTAACATGGTCATGATCTGCTCACAATCAACAGTCCATAAAACAATGGTATCTTCTGATCTTTTTGGACAGCTTCCTAAAGATTTAGGCCACAGACTAAAACAATAGAAAGCTTAGAGGAATTACTGCACCTATTGTTTTGTGCAGGTGTAGAATCTATGCAGAAGATAGATTTACCTGCCAAAATATTACCAGTTACTGATTTTTCTTTTTACTGATCCCCACTGTCATCATCTATAAGACCTTCTCAGGCTCTCACTAACATATAGTGCAAACAGAGCAAGAGACTGACATGAGCATTCTCTCCAAAAATTATTATTCTTATTTTACACCAAGTGCAATAGTTTGCTAGCCGACAGACACAGCATAACTATTCAGAATCATATACTGTCTTCAAATGAATGCACAAGAACTGTTTGTCAGAGAATACCAAGGAGTTGATCCAAAGCCTACTGGGAGCTGGATCGAGCCCTAACGTGCATGTTTGTATCTGCCAGCTAGCACTGACCTCAATCAGATTTGATGAAGGAGGGTGTGTGTTCTCCCAACCAATGACATAACACCAAGAATAAGTGAAAACAACTAAGTAAACGGCATGCAGAGCTGGTTCTTCATTTGCTATTCAGATCCTTAAGGCTTTTTGTATAGAGGAATTTGTCGAGCTGCTTTTCCTACTTGACATCTCCTAGGGCCCCAAAGCACTATACAAGGCTGAATCCAGGGCAGCCATTGTTTCCCAACAAATTATGTGCAACAAAAAATGAAGCATGGCCAGCCTGTGGTATGGGTGCCACAGCTGGCACAAGCAGCCTCTCTGCGTGGCACATACCAAGCCAGAGAGAGGACAGGCAGCACAGTGGCAGATAGGACAGGCAACAGAAAGCAGAGCAGCAGATCAAAAAGGAAGCACAGGGCAGGGAGCAGAGAGCTGAGCAGCAGATTGTATAAGGGAAAGGGATCAGAGTGGCACTGAGGGTGCAGGGCTAATTTGTGATACACCCACCAAAAAGGTTGGCCCCACCGCAACAAACAATATTGGAAAATAGATTCTATTCTCTGGAGAGTGGTAAACATTTGGCTTAAATCCATCTTCCCTGAGAATGTGAGGTGGATAGGGAACAGGCAGGAAAGTCACAAGAGACAGGCAGGAAGGATCTTAGTTCATAACAAGCAGACTCTAGGACACCTAACGATGCAACACATGCAGCTGTACTGCTGGTCTTTACTGGTTCTGACCCCAAATGCTGCTGTGGGACTTGACCATCTGGAAGAGAAAGCAGAATGCTAACCGAGTCACAGTACCAATGGGGAAAAAGCAATGCTTGTCACACAGTGGGAAGTGATGGTTCCTGGAAAGGAAAAGGATAATGATGGTGAGTTGGGTACACCTGCTTGCGAGGCTAGAGAGAACATTTTCTGATGTCTGTGCTTGCCTTATACACACAATAAAAAAGTAGCCCGATCTTCACAATGATGATTAGTCATCAGCAATGAACATATACACACACACACGTGCACGCGCACACATACCACACACACACACACACACACACTAGTGCTTAAGTAAGTACAGCACATTAGGCATTCAAGTTTGGAAGTGTTGGCTTATACTTTGCTATTACTCTTCCTTCTTAACTTTGAGATCCTTTCAAGTTCATACCTAAAATTTAACATTTATTCTTGTAGTTTATGCTGTATCTTTTCCTAATTTTGTCCCAGAGTAGTAGCACAAAGATACCGGTAGAGCAGCGGTGTCAAACAGGCCAGATGAGCACTGCGGAACCAGTGCACAGGATGGATGAATAGTGCCTGGATCAGGCCTGTAGAGTCTCACTCCCACATGCTGGATCCAAATGCCCACTCTGGCTGATTTGGGGCTGCACCACACACAGCACCCACTCCAGTCAGTATGGGAGCTATGCTGCATGTAGCTCACATCCTGGACTGGCCAGAGTAGGCACCATGCGCTGCTATTGACCCAGACTAGTCAGAGTGAGCACCACATGCAATGCACTCCAGACTGGCTGGAGTGGGTGCTGTGTGCAGCACAGATCCTGGACTGGGTGGAATGGGCACCGCATGTGGCACAGTCCTGGATCAGTAAGGGC
>NW_017728886.1:250556654-250585037 GCF_001723895.1 Crocodylus porosus | reverse complement strand
CCCTCCAGAAGCTCCCTAACTAAATCCTCGCTAACCCGTGGCCCAGGTGTGCCTCCCTGCATCATTTTGGCTCATCCAGGAAGCCTAATTTTATTGCCAAATATATTTGCATAGGGGGAAGAAACAAAGAAACAAACAAAAGCATAGAAAAGAGCTCTAATACATGTACCTAGCTATCTAACAGGTGTCTAACAGGTTAAGTTTATCCTTTCTAGTCATGCCTAAGGGCAAGCTGCTATAAAAGAGTTGCTCCTGGGTGTTAGAGAAAATCTGAATTAAGCTAAAATGGCCAGGATTACACCATCCCTAACTAGTTATATAATCCATCAAGCAATTTAAGATAAGTATGCATCCTCTTGACCAAGGGGCAAAGGAAAGCTTGTGGGGCTGGAGCCCAAAGCAAAAAGGGATATCATTTTTCTTTGCGTTACTCATAAGTTTTGTGTTTGAATGATACATTTTGTCTTCAGGCCTCAGTGTAGCACTGGAGATGTTTGCAGCTGGTGAATTAGACACTCTATTATCTGGTAGGTTAAGTTAGAAGGAGGAGCAAAACTTCAAAGACAGCAGCAATATTAATGCTCAAGTGTGGCCAGTGATGTTGACCATGAAGTAGGGCTGTATGGAGTCTTTTCCCATGATGACAGAGTAGGTCGAAGTGGCCACTCTGGGCCTTGGGCTGAACTCTACCGCCCAGGGATGACAGATCATAAATGGCTTCAAATACCTACTTATTGCCCAGTGTGCACGTTTGCTAGTCATTCTGTGGTCCCCAGCAATGAAGCCTACTACTAGAAGACTGGTCAGACCGGTACCATTTGGAGGGTTTTGCCTTCCTCTGCAGTGGGGGTGTGGTCCTCTTCCTTGGATCTCTTGAGCATATGAACAACCCTTTCGGCAGCAGGATGCTGACCGTTGTTGTCTCCCTGCTTTATCTGTGGCAAGCTAAGATGCTATGCCATGTGGTTGTCCAATAGGGTTGATTACGTAGTTTTATAAATAAGTTAGACAAGGCTTTGCTTGGGATGATTTCGATAGAGATAATTCTGACTCAGGTAGAAAGTTGGAGGTCCATTTTAGCCTACTTTTCTATGATGAACAATTGGAATAACTTACCCAAGGATATCATCAATTCTGCATCATTTGAAGTCTTTAAATCAGAATTGGATTTCTTTCTACTAGATCTGCCGTAGCTCAGACAGACATAATGGGTTTGATGCAGAAATCAATTGGGTGTCATTTGGGCCTGCTGTACGTCAATCAGGGCTGAGGTTTATCAGAGTCTTTTCTGGCCTTAAGAAAATTGTGGACTTTTCATACAATCCAAGTCTCCTGTAAGAAACTTCCTCAATATTAGGGCTGCAAGAAGTGTTGCCATCCGTAAGTCTAATTATGACCCACAGAAATGGCCAACAGAACAGAAACAGGTAATAAACACAGTTTAAACTCACAGGACCAGGCTCTACTTCAGGTAAGTGATGCCTTGAGGATTAGTGCAGATGTAATCCCTGTTTTAAGAAAACATTTAAGCACATCTTAACTGCCCCATTCAATGGTATTTCAATAGGTTTTACGTGGCTTTCTGAATAATTATCTGTGCTGACTCAGAGACTTCCAGCATGCAACTGGGAGTGGAGTCTACTGTACAGAATTTCAGGGCATTATGGCAACGGACTGGCAGAGCCCTCAAACTTCTATAACTAAAAATCTGTAAGACAAATCCGTTAGTCTTAATCCTCCTGACAGAGGAAAACCACAGACACTACATACTTATCACACAGGAGTGAAAGTAAAGGTGAAATTAAACGTTATACCTAGACCACACTAAATGCACTTAAAAAGTGATTGTTGCATGTTAAAGTTCATTAACTTGTGCTAAATGCCCTTGGATTGTTTCAAAGTTATGCCAATTCAGGCAAGGGTTAACTTTGGGCCGTGCTATGTAGCTTGTGTTAGGGTCACTTCAACCTGCTCTGTGGAGACAAAACAAGCAATTAGCAGTCCTCCAGCAACCCAACCCAATGCACCACTCCCAGCATCCCCCCCCCATCCCACAGTAGGGATAGAATTCAAGTGTCCTGGCTCCTAGCCACACTGCTGCTCACAAACCCCCTACTGGCAAATCCAAGCCATGTCAGCAATACACAGTATTAACCCTTAACGTGTTTTGAGCAGTCCCACAATCTAAATTTAATACTACTTAAAATTCCATGGATTTAGTATGATCTCAGTGTAATGTGCAACTTCATCCTCAGAAGGCTTTTCAACAGAAGGTAATGCTGACAGCTGCCGTTTGTATTACAGTACAACCCAGATACTTCACAGGATTATGTTGCCCACCACTCCCCATTCCTTACAAACATGAGTTTAGGAAGCAACCAAGGATATAAAAACAACTGTAGTTTTGCAGCTGAATAGAGAAGTGGCACCCTTTAAAGTTAAGCAGGTGGCAAGTCACACAAATATGAACTGTCCAGGTTCTGCTGAACATAAAGGCTCAAACCAAGACCAGGACCTACCATGTGAGGCACCATATAAGCATGTGGTAACAGCCAGTTCCAGTCTATTTAGAAGTTTACAAGTTTGAGAGAGTGGTAGTAGAAGCAGGGGCACTGGGAGGGGAAGTGACTTGGTAATGGCTGCACAGTAGCTTAACCTGGCATTGCCCCTGGGGCCCATGTCCTGTCTCCCACTCCAGTTCTCCATCTACTGTACAATACTGCTTCACCTCTTCTTGTTTATTTGAATGGCCATCTGTTGGCTTCCTTTCCTGTTAAGCTCCGATTCCAAGAGAATATGAAGCTCTAAACTTGGGTAGAGATTTGACGATGCAGAGCATGTTCAAAAGCAGATGGATCCTGCTGATATGGCGGTCTGACTGTGCTTACCATTTTGATTGATATGCACATGTGTTTAATACCATCTGTGTCTAAAATCGGAGGGGACACTTTGGTCCCACAAGAGAGAGCTCATGTGTGGTATCCACTCCTGCTTTCTCCCTTTAAAACAGGAAGGTGGCCAAAGGTCATCCCATCAGCATGAAAGAGTTCTTCTGGGATGCTTGAATGAAGGTCCTTCTAAACAAAGAGCCAGCACAGCTGGAATGAAATAGTAAATAGTAAGACCTCACTGAAAACCAGATGCTAAATACACATTTTCCTTTGGAAAAAAATTAATTTAAAGAGAAATTATACTGCAATTTTTATGCTAAAATAAATCTAGGAAACTCGCTTGCTTATGAGCTTAAGTAGACATGCTTTGTTATTCTAATTATTTGGAATAAGTTTTTCCCATTTCATTGTGAAATGCTGTTATTGATTGGAAAAGAACCATATGCTTCTTGGCCTGGTAGTGATCAGTGTAGTCAAAGTGTTAGACTTGTTTTGTCTCCTCTAAACAGTGCTTTCACAAGATGTCTGTTATTTTTGGATTAGCTAGATTCTAGAATTAAATTTATGTAAAGGGATTTAATAGACAAAACAGATGTTTAAAATGTTTATTACTGTATTTACTGTCATGGAACAAGAGATAGAAGAAGAGGGGGAAGGGTGCAATGTCTGGGCCATTACAACTGAAAAAATAGCATTAAAAGAAGTGTGCCGCCAAAAGAAGCTGGATTCCCCTTGAAGCAATTTTTCTGTCTGTAGGCTGGTAAAAGGGAAGACCAAAGGCCAGAGCTGTCAATACTTCTGTCCAGATACAAGTATTTCCACCCCCTGCCCCCCAACACACACCCATATATGCAGCACAGTACAGGGAATAGAGCACCAAACTGGGATTAAGGAGATTTCTGTTCTGGCCCAAGGTCTACTGTTCACCTGCTGGGTGACATTGGACAAACCATTTCCCTTCTCCCCACCATGTCCATCTTGTCAGTATAGATTGTAAGTGCCCCTAGGAAGAGTCTGCATGTTAATTGTGCACAAGCATGAGTAACAGGGCTCCCAATCTTTGGGTGGGTTTCTACTACTTTGCGTGGGCTTCTACTGTGTATAGCCATAATGCAAATAATAAATAAGCACTGCAATATGAAGCTATCAAGATGGAAGCAGTTCCTCAGATATCCTAAGGAGGCAATCACACATCACCTGCGACTCCATAAAAGAAGAAGGGACACTTCAAGAGACAGTAACTTAATGCACACACTTGTTCATGATGCTAATGCACAGTAGACTAATTGTACTGCACATCAGCGCATTAGCATTAGCACAGGTTTTGCCCACCACCCTAATGGACAGTAGAATTAGTCTACTGTGCTCAAAGTGTCTTATGTCAATGTGACCGCTAAAAAACTATAGATAATATTCTTCTACTTTGAACGTCTAGTTCAGCAGTTCACCTATCATAAGGAAGTTGGTGGTAGTCTCAAGAATTTAGGGTTACCATACATCCAGGTTTTCCCAGATATGTCCTCTTTTTTGGCCCCCTGTCCAGACGGGTTTTTAAAATGCAAGCAAATGTCCAGGTTTCTGCTTTCCTGGTCTGGCTGCTTGGGGCTGGGAGCAGCAGGCAAGGTGCACGGGCCCTGGCAAGCCACTCCCAGGTGAAGAGACAGTGTGCAAATGCAACACGGGAACTGCTTGGGCAGCAGGCCTGGGAGGGCAGGGATCTGCAGGTCAGGAGTGCGGGGCACCATCAGGGAAGGGGTTGAGCATGAGAGGCAGAGGCAGGGCACGGGCATATCACTAACCCTTTCTCTCCCCTCCCCCTCACAGGTGTCCTCTTTTTTGATACTGGAAATATGGTAACCCTACAAGATCGGCTTAAAAGCTCAGGAAAGGTATTAGCAAAATCAACTAAAAGAAAAACAAAAACAAAAAAAAACTTACACCAAAAAACATGAATGAAAGTTTAGAATTTAAGAAAAGTTTATTACCTTAGATGGCCAAAAAACTATGATTCTGCAATGAAAGAAAGAGGTCAACTCTGCCTAATAACTTTTCCTGGTTCACTGGTGAAGGAAAGGCAGAAATTAAAATTGTAAAACAATATATGAACAACTAGAAGAAGGCAGACTAGAGAAGGAGTTGTTAAAATGTAGAAAATTGTTCAGGGAAGTTAAAGACATAAAGAGGTTATAAAACAAAAAAAGGACATCTAGCAGGGCTAACAATAACAAGGTTGTATACCATCTTTTTAATTATATTTGAAAGAAAAAAACTGGCAACAGTCTTGGTCTCTTGCTAGATGGAAAAATTGTTAACGGATTATATAAAGAGAGCAGAAGTGTTCAATAAATACTTTTAGTTTCCATTTGGAAAAGAACAGGCTGATGTTTATATCACATGAGGAACAAGAAAAATTGTCAGTCTTTTTGTAACCAAAGACAATGTTAATCAACCAGCAATAAAACACTTTTGAATCAGAAGATCTAGACAGCTTAACCAAAGAGTCATAAAAGAATTAGCAGAAAAGGTGTCTATCCCAATTTTTTTTCTTGACTTCCAAAATTTAATTATTAGTGTTAATACTCATAAAAAAGCAAATGGAATAAACAAAGCAATTATATGTAGTGAGGTCCCTGACAGCAATCACTAGCAAAAAAATAAAAGAATTGATGAAGGAGTCTGTTGTTAAAGAAATAAATTAACACTAGCAATATAAGCAAGTGCTGGGCAACATGCTTTTATGAAGATATTTTTGTTTGACAAAAATCTAATTTTATTCTTTAACAGCATGTGTTTAGTTGATAGAAGTGACAGCATAAGTGTAATATACTTAGACATTTGGAATTTACTTATGACAATTTGCACTATAGAAGATCAATAAAAGTACAGATTAAATGGATTAAGGAGTGGTTAACCAAAAGCTTTTGGATGGGTTGTTGCTGGGAAAAATCAAGGTGACTTGATCATGGTGTTTCATTACATTTATAGGGAGAAGATATTGGGTATGAAAGTGGTCTTTAATTTACCAAAAGAGACATAGCAAAAATTCATGGCTAGAAGATGAAGCCAGTCCAATTCAAATTCACAGTTTAAACTGTGTTTCTAAGGCCCCGCTCTACATGTGCAGCTAAAACTGCAATTAGATCCAAGTGATCCACACAATCGGTAGTGCCTCCTACCCTGCCAGACATGCATGACTGGTGCAGGGGACTCTTCCTGATGGTCCCTTCCACCTCCTAACAATCTATGAATCTATGACAGGAGGCACGATCGTGCGACCGCACATGAGATCCAATCATGCCTCATTGCTGTGCAGGGGGAGCCCGATCCTGGTCTCTTCCTGCATCAATAAGAAGCAGGCTCCCAGCTGCAGGGGAAATCACTCCAGCTGTGATGCCCAGGGCTTGGGGATGTTAGACTGGGCACAGTGCACCCCTGCAGCTGGGTGCCCTGCCAGCTGACAGGACTCCCAGCCACAGGAAACCCCTATTACTCATTCAAATTAAAGCTCAATAGCAACCAGTTATAAAGTTAATGCACATTTTTGAGGTCTAACTTTGTGGCTGGTTGATAAAATGCTCCATGTGGTTTCAAGGTAATTGCACAATTGACCAGTTAACCATGCAATACCTGAAACGTGTAGAGTAGGCCTAATTTTCAAATAGTTGAGGGAAATGGTTTCTGTACACAACGGTGATTTCTCAACCTTATGATCATTTACAGGAGGTCAGACTAGGCTCTTTCTGACCTTAAGTTCTATTAATGAGCCTATTAAAACATGCTACCCAAAAACATTCAGAATATCTGCAGTGACATCCAGCCTCTCTTGACGTTTCCAATAACCAACTTACACACAGCCTTGCCCAAGTCCCACTTCTATTCTTGCACCTACAGAGCTCTCATACTGATATTTCTACTGGAGGAAATGGTTTCTTTACATAATACCATTTTCCTTTTAGGTTCCCTCTAACCCCCAGAGCTATGCTAATCTGAGCCTTATTTAGCTGGAGAAAGGTAACAGAAAGAAGGAAAGTTAGGGTACTTGTTATCTGCTTCATCTTAAAATCTGAGGCTCAACCATGACATCTTTTCATGCAACTACTTTTGGTTTCATTTTCAGACAGAGAATTTTACTCATAGCTCTGTTTCTGTTTTCAGTTCCTTCAGCTTCTCCCTCAGATCCTGCTTCTAAGCTTCCTCTTTGCTACCAACTGCTCATTCGGCTTCCAGGTCCTTATGCGGTTCAGTGATCTTAGATTTCCATCTCACGGATTGTCCTGGGCTGTTTCTCTTGTATCTTAGCCAAGGCTGCTTGTAGTTCCTTTTCCCTTCTGGCCAGCTGCCCTTTGAGCTTGATCAAAGCCTGCATTTTATCAATCCAATTGTCCAGAAGCTTCTAGGAATCGTGTCCAGCTCCGGCTGCTGTTTCATTCCCAATACAGGTGTTCTCCATTTGCTATTATGGGCCTGCAATGATTCCTGAATTTGACAAGACACGTAGGATTATTTTCTTTGTCATCAGTTCAGCTGACTGCGAACTCAGATACTCAGTTCTTCAGCAGCTGCTTCTTGGCCACCATTTGCTTTTCTGCCCAAGGCTCCTGTCTCACATCGCCTCCTGGGTTCATGCCACAAGCTATGCAGGTTCAGCTGCTTCTGACATTTGCAGTCAGGGTCCTCTTCTCTCTAATAAGTCTGTTGAGTCCTTCACCATCTAAATCACTTCAGGTACTCAGATCTTGCTTTGTCCCCAGGCGGGAGAAGGGGCCAAGGAGGAAGCATAGGGAAGAGAAAACTATGCAACTTCCCCAAGTTCTATCTTCCCAAGGCTGAAACTACACTGTGGGCCGATCCCACCATCTGTAAAATACAAGTCTGATGCCTTCCACTTCTTAACCAAGGTCCGATATAATTTTCATTAAACTAGTCCAAGTTTACGCATTCATGGTCAGCCTGACTGCCTCAAAGCAAGAGTCTCACATCCAAAAGTTTGATTCTTTCCTGGGACGTACCTTATTTTCCCATAAGCAAAATAAATTACCCATGATGTCTTGCTTTTCTGTGGTTTCACTCCAGCTCCATGATAATCAGGACCTACAATCGAATCTTTAGGATTCTGGACTTACCCAAGTTCTTCAGCATTGTATGGAATGGAACAGCCCTGCTACACTTTCCATAGGACATGGGCATACAAACAATTAACCAAACAGAGAAAACAGAGTGGGGATTTACTGTGCATCATCTCCTCTTATTAAAGTACTGCCAATGCACACACTCTTTCCCTACAACAAGACAAAAAACTAACCCAAGGTAAGTTTATCCATCTTTCATGAAGCAATTAGCTACTGCTACTTAGCCTCCCTTTACTGTAGGGTAAGTACCTGCACATAGACGATCAACTCGGAGCAACTGGCACATAGTAAAAGCTTCCCCCTTATGCTACAGCAAGTTGCTTGCATGTCCACACCAACAGAGACAAGTCTACCATATTTTGTATATATGGATGTGAAGATCCAATACTGCCATCTGTGGCGGGCCAGTAGGGGGCACTCCTGTGTTGAGCCTCCCACCTCCCTGCGCCCAACCACCTTACAGGCTCTGAATGCCTTGCTAGGGGTGCCTCATATCTGGCTGACCCCCTTCCTGGAGCACACTCCAGGGGGTAACGTAGCTGTCACCACCTCGAGAAGGGACTGTCTCAGCCCAGTGTCCTCAGGGAAACAGAGGCCTAAAGTCCTATGGGTACTCGACCCAATACAGGCACTTGGGGCACTTCCCCAAGTTGGGGGCCAACAATGAAAATCTCCCTTAGTCCACGGACCTAAGGGGCCTCTTGGGCATAATTTAGACCCACCCGTCAATAAGACTCCCACACCGGTCACAAAGGAGAACTTTATTGATTACAGAGGTAGGGTGAAAATAGGGTACAAGATTGAGAATATCATAGAAATCCTAAAGAGCAAACAGTCTGGCTGAGGTAGCCTTTTGATCATGCATGTGAGTTACTGCCAGCTAGCTATCTAACCAGATCTCAAGTAGCTTACTCACAAGCATCATCCAGAGGCTAGTGGAGATCCCCTCTGGAGGCAGGCCATTCCTAGCTCATGGGTTTTGGGGGAGAGGGCCAGTTTCAGATGGTAAAGCTCCTCTGAGTCTCCCGCATGGCTGCTGCCCCCTTCTCCTGGGCAGTCTTAACATATATAGCCCCTGTGACCTCATTCACCCGGTCCAGTGGAGGCCAGCTCCGGTTGGCTGTTGGCCAACCAATTTGAAATACATCACTAGCTGCTGGGCAGACTCTAGACCCCCAGTTAAATGCCCCTCACCCAGGTAGCCAATACCAGTCACACAGGTAGAGGGAGCAGGTTTCCCACCTCCCTCAGGAATGTAGCCAGCTCAGGTTACCTAAAGAGATAGGGTAAAGGGGTGTCTCCTCTGCTGGGCCCATCCTAATCACATTGTCACAGGGCAGAGATTTTGGGGAGAAACAAAGGTGGCTTCCTGCCAAACTATCCTTCCAGCATTCCCAAGTTTTCCTGCCAGTGAATTCATTCACCTGGCATCTGCTGCCAAGGATGTTTAACCACTCCTAGAACCTGCATCTAGGATTCTTCCGCAAGACTTCCCCTTGCTTTATATGCCCCTTTGGAGGGCAGCCATCTCACAAGAGAGGGTGACATCTGTGCCTTTGCATTGTCACCACTCCTCAATGGGAGAGACTTTCTGAGGCTGGCAGTAAGATCAGTTGTAGATGCACACTGCCACAGAGCAACTCTTATGACCGCAGCCACCTTGCCTTAGTTGTTTCTTCAAGTTCCCAAAATAATCCACTCATCCCCAGGTCCTTAAAACCAGTTTCTCTGTCTAGAGTTCTGACTTACTCAAGCTAAATCAGCCCTCCCCAAAAAGTGATTCAATCTCACAACCTTCCTTCTTGGGCTAGATGTTTCTACCTCTCACTAATAAATTCTCTCCTCACCTACAAGATCTTCACACCCCTCCTTCTTAGGTCTGTGTCCCGGGTCTGTTTTCTTCTCAGACTGGGCTCAGAGGCTCTTGTTGAGTCACTCTCCAGCTCACCTAATCAACTCCCTTAATCCTTCCCAGGTGAATCCACTAACCCCAAACAGCTGTGTGGGCTAGCTGGGAGAGAGGAGCTTTACCTTGTCCACTCTGGTCACCAGCTCTTAAAGGAGAAATGACCTGTTTCCCATGTCTTTCTCCTTCTGTGTTCCCTGAAACCATTTTCCTCTTTCTCAGTAAACACTTCAGATGTTTCTTCATCTTTTATCTTGCCTGCAAAGATGGGATGGGGTAAATGACCTTGCAAACTACCTCCTCAATCCTCAAAGGACTAGTATCACATTACAGTGCATTTAAGCATCCATCCAATTTTGTGCTGTGTTCTACCCCTCCTAGAAAAATAGGACTGTCATTGTTTCTAATCTTCATGTAAGTGCATGTATTTGTGAGAACGTAATCTGGAATACAAACCTCATTGGGTTTGTTGATATGAAGAAGCTCATTTCAGAAAGATTTTTAGTACCACTCTCATAATTAACACTTTTGGCATAGTATAGTTTACCATTTTTTTAGAAAGTGTGATATGATGAGAGCACTTTTTAGAAGAATTTTTGGTATCTCTTTGGTTCAGAGACACTACTTAAATTAGTAATCTTGGGATAATTATTATAAAACTATAATAAATAACATAACCATCATAGCATATGATGACTGTCAAAGCTTGGCTGGACCTACATATGACATTTAATGGTCAAATTAAAATGAAAGTACATCTTGCACAAGAATACAAGATCATGACTCGGACCATGTGAAATAAAGTAATCCTAACTGACTTAATCTCCTGTGTTAGTTGCAGAAGTACTCAATGATTTATTATGTTAAACCATTTATGAATGCCTACTGACTGCATCCTTGTTAAGACATTCCCCCTTGATTAAGGCATATTTCACAGAACAGGCATTCAGTGTCTGTCTGAGGTTTTGCTAATGCCTCCATATACCACCACCATGTGAACTATTGTAAATGTATATTCTGCCCCTTTGTTAAAACAGCTACCCAAAGTCCTTTCATCAATGCCCCAAGGTATCCTATTCAGTCAATGAAGATCCATCTTCAGTCAATAAAAACCCACCATACTTGATTACAGTGCAACTTCCAAACTAGTTAAAACCTTGCAAAAACAAGTTTCACACCTGGTCATCCAAAAACAGGATCCTCTCAGTTAGCAACTATAATGTGATAGTCCCTTCCTCCCTGCTTTGTTCGGACTTTAATTGACCAATTATCAAGGAAAAATACTTTGAAGCTATACAATTAAACAGTATAAGAACTACACAGAATTGCCACCAAGGTGTGCACACCAGAAGAGAAAGAAATCAGAAATCATTTCTGCACCCACCCATTCACCTCTCGGTGATGGATCCATGCCCAGTGAAGGCTGTAAAGACAAGAACCACTCTTTGCCTGCATGGATGAGAAAAATTGTTGCAGCTAAAATATACTGGGACTTTTGTGATAGTTCATTGATTGAATATTGAAAAGGAATCTTTTTTTCTGTCATTTAGTTTTATAGCTCTTTGTGGTATTATTATTCAAGCCTTTCTACTATTAATTGAACGTGTTGTGTCAATTGCACTAGGTTTAAATCTTGCTTTTAACTGCAACAATATAAACTCTGCATTTTACAGATGTTATTGACTCTTTCAATTTAAGTTACTTGTATTTTTCTCACAGCTTAGAATAGTGGCAACATTTACACAGGGTTAATACAAACATTATGTCCATTTTTAAATTTAACTTGTATTTTATAGGCATTGTATGATGTAATTACAAATGTTTACTCTGGGTTACATATTTATGTGAAAATCCTTTGTCTTTAGAAGTACTTTAAAAATATTGGGAAATAGGTTTGGCTATTTTACAGTTCATTTCTTAAACATTGAGAACATAAAAAGCTACAGAATGACAAAGAAAATATTATCCTAACTTCTGTCAGGCATTTCAAGGTTAAAGTGAAAAAAGGGGAAATATGAAGTCACCTGCTATGAGTATTCCAGTGGTGCAATGGGTTAGCACATGGTACTTGTATAGCAGTAATAGAAGAGTGATTGCAAGGCTGTAAGTTTAAGCCTCACCTGGAACATGTCACTTTTCAATAGAACAAGGAGCAATGATCTCAAGCTGCAGCAAGGGAAGTTTAGGTTAGATATTAGGAAAAACTTACTCAGCAGGAGGACAGTAAAGCATGGGAACAGGTTTTGGAATCTCCATTCTTGGAAGTTTGTTAAGACCCAGCCAGACAAAGCCTTGGGCTGGGATGATCTAGCTGGGGATAATCCTGCTTTGAGTTGGGAGTTAGACTAGATGACCTCCTGAGATCCCTTCCGACCCTATTTTTCTATGATGCTATGAACTTCTGTGAATTGTTTATTCTCCTGGAGTTATTATCAGGATTATAGGATTTATTAAAAGAATAGGAAAATACAAAAAAAATTATTGAAAAGTTCAAGAAATTAGAAATTTAAAAAATTTCAACACATTTCAGTTTGAAGTAAATATAACATTCAAAATCATTACATTATGAGATTTTCCCATAAAAAATTTTAAAAGAAAAATTTTCATGACAAAAATACCCATTTCACCAGCTTTCATATTTGAAACACTAAGCATTTGTTCTGAAACTCTACCAATAGCTATGGGCCATGTGGGATGCATCCAGTCCACAGCATGGGGGATCAGCAGCATGTAATTCAGCCTTTTCCTGCCCTGTACCATGCTGCTAATCCCTTCCACAGCCCTCCCTGCTTTTTTTCTCCCTTTTTCCCTTCCCCCTCCCCTATAGCAGGTGCTCTTTACCAGACATAAGTTCCTTTCCTCTCTCCCTCACCTTCTTACTACATTGGCAGCCACCTACTGCCAGCCCCTCTCCTTCCAGAAGAGGGTAGTGGCCCACAGTGAAGCTGGGTCACAAGCACCCAGGCTGCCACCCTAAAACACTCAGCACCACTAGTTTAGACTGTTTGTGTAGCCTTGTTTGATAAGTATTTTTTATTTCTGTGTTCAAAACAGGATTACTTGGAATCCTGCCTTACCTCACTTATTTCATAGATTTTACAGACATTAGGGCTGGAAGGGACCTCAGAAGATAATTCAGTCCAGCCCCCTGCCCCAGGAGCAGGAAGTCAGCTGGGGTCAAAGGATCCCAGCAAGATAAATGCCCAAATGTCTCTTAAAGGAGTCCAGAGTAGGTGTTGGCACCACCTCAGGGGGGAGTCTGTTCCAGGCCTTGGGGGCTCAGACAGTAAAGAAGTTTTACCTTATGTTCAGCCTGACACAGTCTTGGAGAAGTGTGTGACCATTTGACCTTGTCATCCCTTGGAGCGCTCTGGTGAATAGGCTTTCCCCCAGATCCTGATATATACCCCTTATATAATCAAAGGCAGACACCAGGTCCCCACTTAGCCTGCGTTTTGTCAGGCTGAAGAATCCCGTAGCTCTCAGCCTCTCATCATAGGATCTATTTTCCTGACCTCTGATCATGCACGTGGCTCTCCTCTGGACTTTCTCAAGCTTCTCCACATCCTTTTTTAATTGTGGAGCCCAGAATTGGATGCAGTACTCCAGCTGTGGCCTCACCAAGGCCGAGTACAGCAGAAGGATGAGATCCTGGGATTTGCTTGAGAAGCAGCTATAGATGCAAGCCAGAGTTGTGGTTACTTAACCAGCTGCGACATCGCATTGGTGGCTCATATTCATCTTGTGGTCAATCATGACCCACAAGTCCCTTTCAGCCATGGTGATACGTGTAGCCAGCTGGAGTTCAGTCACAGCCTTGGCTTTCCTGTTTTGCTCCCTACAGGCCTGGACCAGTGCAGAATACTCATCTTTTGAGGTGGATCCAGTCTTCCATCCTTTATAGGTATTTCTTTTTAGATGCAGGAGGTCCACAAGTTCCCTGCAGAGCCAAGGGGGCTGCTGTGCCCTTTTGCTGCCTTTCCTCCAAGATAGGATAGACATTGCTTTTGCTTTCAGGATTGTTCCCTTAAGGAGCAACCATGCATCCTGAACTCCCCCACCGCCTTTTTGGGCCATGGTCCCTTATGGCCTTGCCAACAAACCTTCTGCGCTTGTCAAAGTCAGCTTTTCTGAAGTCGAGGACTTCTGCATTGATGACTGACTTGCCAGCTTTACAGTGGATAGTGGAAACGATCAGTTCATGGTCACTGTCTCTCAGCTTCCCTTCCATCATTAGATCACTGACAAGATCATTCCCCATTCCCAGTGCATGTGCAGTGCTTTGCCTCTTGTTGGTCCATAGACTTCTTGAGTCAGATAGAGCTCATCCACATATGTGAGGAAGCTTTGCGACTGTTCAGATTTGGCCAAGTGGTCTTCCCACGAGGTGTCTGGTTAGTTGAAGTCTCCGATGACAACCATACACCAGGAGTGTGCAGCCTTGGTCAGTTTGTTGGCAAATTCCTGGTCAAGCTCTCGATCCTGATTAGGAGTTCTGTAGTAGACTCATACCATTGTTTCCCCTGTGCCATGTTCACCACAGATTTTAAATGAGAAGGTCTCCAGTCGACCACCTTGGATGCCAATGTCAGCTTGCAGGGACACGTAGCTTTCCTCGACATAGAGAGCTACACGTTCACCCCTTTTGTCTACATGATTTCTCCTGTACAAGGTATAGCTGTCTATACCTGTGGCCCAGTAATAGGTGGAGATCCACCAGGTCTCCATTATCCCTATGAGATCATAGTCATCCTTGTTTAGCAGAAGGACTAGTTCCTCCTGTTTATTCCACAACTTAAAGTGCATTGGAGGTCCAAGGGAGTTCAGGATCTATCCATATGCAATATTCATTTTTAGTTGTTGTCCATGAAACCATAACAGTAGGGTGCAGCCAACCCCTACTTGTCCCAACTACTTTATCCCAGTGCACATGTACAAGAGTAGTGACCCAAATAGTCTGTACTCACTCCTGGTGGTCATGGAGCCTTAGCAAGTCTGCTTCACCAGGCTTCATCTAAGCACTCTAAAGCAGTATTTCTTAACCCATGGGCTGTGACCCAAAAGTGGGTCACAAAGATATTTAAAAGGGCCACAAGCTGCAGCAACGTGGAGGAGCAGAGGGAAGACAGCTGCCCCTTCCAGTGGGGAAAGAGGCATGGAAGCCCCACCTGGGAGGGAGCTCCCACAGCACTGGGAAAGATTTTACTCTTAGTTTCACGACAAAGGATGAGAAATGATGAAACCTTATTGTGAAATCGTTTCTGTACAGTTTAAAAAAATCATTCCTGGGCTGTCCTAAACTGCATCTATTATTCAACAATTGTGATCCCCAGTGGTTACAAATGGCTATGTCGGTTCAGATGTTGAATTGTACAGTGTGTGAGCAAGCCCTCTTAAATGCTGCAGGCTCATTGAGAGCTAGAGACATGTTTGCTGTCTTTGGCACCTGAACAGAGCATAGAGCTTCAAGCATTTGTATAAAGAGTAAATAATTATACGCAGCTCAGCACCCAATGTCTGTAGCATCTTGAAAAATAGATTTGTGAATGAGTGAACTGGTCCTCTAGTTTATATTGGGTGATAACCTGGAGCAGATAGTCTAGCTTCTTTTCTTTAAGTTGGGCCTCATATGCAACTCCACATGCTCCTGTAGGAATTAGTCTGTACCCAGAGGAAGGAAAGTTCTGCACTATCAGCCTTCGGTCCCCTCTTTCCACCACATCCAAGCTCTTCCATGCAGCTTCATGGGTCTCCACTACGCACATGCTACTGGAAGGCAAGAAAAAAAAAATCAGAAAAAAGTGTCACAAAATCTAAAATAAAAAAGTGGACAAAGAGGCATGCTCAGGCTAGAGAAAAGTGTGTTCCTTTCTGTCCTCTAACTCATTTCATGGGTGGTAGATTCCCCACTTTATTTTTCCTGTCATGGAGTATTTTTTTGAAGAGAGGAAAGTAATTGTGTTTAGATACGTGTGAAACTGGATCCCTTTTCAAATCAGGGCCAGATTTTCAAGTGGAGTCAACAATGTGCATATGCCAATGTTAGATTTGCACTTAATATACTGAACACTTTTTTAAAATCTGGTTTCTTCAAACTAAAGTATTGGTTTTTTTCAGCTATAGGAGCCAAGCTCATAGAAAAAAAAGATTTTAAAGCAACAAATATTCTACATCAGTGGTTTTCAGACATTTCTGACTGTGTACCCCTTTACCTGAAATATTGGTGCTCATACCCCCTATACCTGACACCAGTGGATGCTGACACTGACATCACCAACATCAATGTGCAACAATGCCATATATGATGTCTTTTTACCAATCAGAAGCTCCACTGCTATTAATGGGTACTTTTACACATGCTTCAAAAGCTGCTGTAATTAAAGTGCCGCAGTGCCTCATGTATTAGCATCTGTGTGCTTCAAAATGGCAGCTGGGGCACTTAAACTGAAGTTTGTTCAACAAGCTTTAGTTAAAGTGCCCCTGTCACCATTTGGAAATGTGAGGATACTAATACAGGAGCCATTGAGGCTGACTGGAACATGGTAATTACCACGTTTCAGCAAACTCGGTTAATCAAGTCTGCTCCAACGTGCTGTAATTACAGTGTGTTGGAGCAGCTCTGCAGCATGTCTACAGGTACCCATTAATATTTAGGCATGTACCTCTTGGCAAAGCTGCACAGAACCCAGTTTGAAAACTCCTCAGCTCTATCTTACCTAATAACTTAGCATCTTCAGATAATATAGGCAGGCCTAACTTCTTCAAGCATCCCTCTTAGTCTGGCTCTCAAGAACAGCTACTGCCACCCTCCTGAGACTCTTTCCTTCTTTTAAATACTGCTATGGTTTTCTGTTCTTGTGTTTGTAAGCCTTCTCCTTTCATGGATGAAACCAGTTTTGTTGTTTTGCCAAGATGAGGCAGAATTTTCAGAGCTAAGAAAGTTGGTTTTGTCACTTAACAACGCCTCAGTGTTTACCAGGAGGGGACT
Organism: Crocodylus porosus; assembly: GCF_001723895.1. Classification (NCBI taxonomy): domain Eukaryota; kingdom Metazoa; phylum Chordata; order Crocodylia; family Crocodylidae; genus Crocodylus; species Crocodylus porosus. Next base: position 250,568,123 of record NW_017728886.1, on the reverse strand, counting down.
ATCTTATTGTTTGTTTGTTGGATTTATATGCTCAGGGTGCCTTACATTAAAAGAATAAAATAACTTAAAACAGGAGAACAAACAAGAAACAAAACAACTGAAACCCATTGTCCTTGAGCTATTTTCCTTTGTTACTGTTTTCCAGACAGTTTTTGTTGAGCTAAACCAAAATACTTACACATTAAGCATCCTGATTACTAGGCCAACATTCAGTATTCACAGTATAAGGGGGGAGCTCCAAATCTATGACAAGTAGCACAAGCATTTTTCAGTCAGAACAGCTGCATCAGCACAAGTGTTGAACTGCATAGTTAAAATAGCAACAATTTTAATGCAGGCAAGAAAACTTTATTCTTATTTTAACACAGTGACATACCTGGAATCATAATGTACAGGTGTGAAATATCTCAGATTACTGAGCAAGGCATAGCCCCATGACCTGGTTTATCCATTACTGTACCATATGACTATTCATTTTTTCTTTTGAAATCTGTCACTAAATATATGAAATTTAGGTATTTTCAGTATAATCACAGGCCACAGAACATTTCCTGAATCAGAACCGCAATGCCAGTATTTAGAATCACTCTCTGGCAAGAAACTCTGTTCATGGTCCTACTAGGCCTGTCCTTTGGAACAACTAAGTGACCATGAAGGATGAGATAAGTGCAGAAAATGAAGGGATCTTTTTCTGTGAGCATTGGCAATTCCTGTCAGTTGAGAACGAATGCATTGCAAACTCTGCGCCTGTTTCTCCTTGTGTTAGTGTCAATGGTAAAAGTCTGACTTCAGTAGTGTGGGATCAAGCTCCACATTTCTCACTTGAGTGGGAATTCCTTGAGCTCCGTAGGTAGTTGTTTTTTTTCAGAAGTGGGTGCCTGTAATAATGGATGCCTCACAAATAAAAATGTCTAACTTACGAATACCCAGAGCTTCCACTATGTAAATTCAGTATTTTTGAAAAACCAGACCACCTGCTGAGGTGACTAAATGTAGTATTTAGTGCATGACCATTAGGTTCTCAGCTCTGAAAATTGAACTCTTTGGTCTTAAAATACCTCAGAAATACTCAGATATTCAGCTCTTCTTCAGCCTAAGAAGGTCTAAGATTTCAACCCACTATGAGCCAAAGATCTTCTTTCCTTTACATAATAGGTTTTCCAGAGAATCTAGTGTTAATGAACAATGTGTTGATTGCCATCCAAACAGGAAAACCTTGGAGGAGGCAAGCGGTGGGGAAATACACAGGCATTTGTTCTCCCAGGATAAACTGTTTTGGGAGCAACATCTATTGTAGTGGAGATGGGTCATTTTTTTTCTCCTAGAACTACTGTTTTTGTGTGTGTGCACACCTGTACACCCATGGTTCTTTGGGGAATCTCATCCTGGTAGAAACAACACCTGTACATGGCCAAGAAATCTCACCTCTTGCTATTCTACTCTACCAAGACATCTCTCAAGGAATTGTGGCAAGTCTCATCGTAGATCTTTCTGTTCTACATCACTGCAAAACAATTGCTAGAGCAACTTCTTGGATTTTTTAAGTATTTAACATTTAATTATTAAAAGGTTTTCCCTGTCATTGTATATTACAATGGGCCAGACATAAAGTACAGAAAGGAAAAAGTGTAGAATTTAAATTCTGCGGGACAGACTACGTGCTTATTTGTAAAATGCTATGTGAATTTATTTCACGATATGAAGTTCTAATATAATAAGTATTTTATTATTATATAATAGTATGGTTGAGAAAAATGTGGGAAAGGAAATGTTCCCACTTGGCAATATAGATTTAGTTGAATGGTTGTTATAAACTGATAATTATAGCTTAAAATGGTAAATGATAACCTCAGAATTGACTCAAGGGAGTAAATGACCATCTGATTAGATTATGAACTGCATGAGGTTTTCCTGTTTGGATGGCAATCAACACAATGTTCATTAACACTAGATTCTCTGGTAAACCTATTATGTAAAGGAAATCTTAGACCTTCTTAGGCTGAAGAAGAGCTGAATATCTGAGTATTTTTGAGATATTTTAAGAACAAAGAGTTCGATTTTCAGAGTTGAGAACCTAATGGTCATGCACTAAAGACTACATTTAGTCACCTCAGCAGGTGGCCTTGTTTTTCAAAAATACTGAATTTACATAGTGGAAGCTCTGGGTATTCGTAAGTTAGACATTTTTATTTGTGAGGCATCCATTATTACAGGCACCCACTTCTGAAAAAAAACTGTCTACAGAGCTCTAGGAATTCCCACTCAAGTGAGAAATGTGGAGCTTGATCCCACACTACTGAAGCCAGACTTTTACCATTGACACTAACACAAGGAGAAACAGGCGCAGAGTTTGCAATGCTTTCATTCTCAACTGACAGGAATTGCCAATGCTCACAGAAAAAGATCCCTTCTTTTTCTATACTTATCTCATCCTTCATGGTCACTTAGTTGTTCCAAAGGACAGGCCTAGGGACCAGGGTGAGTTGAACAGGGAGGAAATGATCCCGACACCAACCCAAGACCAGGTAACCCTAGTCGGGGAAAGGCATAGAAAGCAGCTCCTGCTCACCACCTCCTAGTTCCAGGAGTCAAGCAGTGAGGAGTCAAACACCTTGTCTGTGCCTTCCTGAGACTGTGATCATCCTGGTCTGGAGAAGACAGATGAGGCAGCTGTTCCCATCTCTCCTGTGGACTGGGAGGTCAAGAGGGGAGGAGCAGCCACTCTTTGCTCACTGCCTGCTCCTTAGAATGGAGATAGCCCAAGCTTGGGAAGGTGCAAGGAGGAAGGTGGTTGCAGGCTGAAAGCCTGTACTGCTTCCTCTCCCAAAAATACAGACGACCCTCGCCATTCATGGGAGATACATTCCTGTGATTCCCATAAATGGCAAAATCCATGAATAGGGCACTATTCATGAATGCAATGCCCCTGGCAGCTGGGCAGGGGGCACAGCTCCAGCAGTGACAGCGGGAGCCCAGTAGTGGTGGGACCCCAGCAGTAGCAAGTGCAAGTGTTTAAAGTGTATTTAAAACGCAGGTTTAGCATTCACTAATATTTGAAATTGCAAATGCCGAGGGTTTCCTTGTATCTCTAGTGATGGAAAATTTCCAATGATAGAAATTAATGCCTGTTCGTGGTCATTTTTTATTATCTGTATTTGGGTGCACAATCTGTGGGATGGGTGCCAGAAGTGGCACATACAGCCTTTGTAAGTGATGTTTGGGAAGGGGACAGGCAGCACAGTGGTGAATAGGGCAGAGAGCAGAAAATAGAGCAGCCATTTGGGCAGGGAGCATATGACAAAAAGCAGATCAACAGATCAGGTGGGGACCACACAACAGGTAACCCAAATCAGAGCAGCCAATTTGGCATGCAAAGGGAATCTGAATAGCACTCGGGGGGGGGGGCATTATTACCCCTTTTTCCACATCTTGTCTGTTGAAGGTTTTACCTCAATAGGGCAGGTGCACTAGAAAAGCACATAGCTTATCTTAAGTGTTATAAGAAATATATGCAAGAAACAGCAACGTTACCTAGGCACTAATAAGTTACATCCCTTCACAGAAAATGATTTCCAGTTGAGGACAGTGTTGACCAAAACATGTGGCCCATAGACCTAATGTAACATCCTAACTGCCCTGGCATTTAATTTGGGAACATAGCTTCAATCTGAGTGGCTGTTGCTCAGTTTAGTGCAGCATAATAGGTTAAAATCTGTGGTCTCTTCTGAATTTGAAATGATAGCATTTTGTAATGTGTTTCTATTCCTGGAAACCAGGTTGGGCTTCTGTGAAGTTATGAATGCATCCTTGTGCTAAGTAAAGTTCAGATGCCCCACAACAAAGGGATCAGATTGTCCTCAGTGCAACCCCCACCATGTATCTTGAGAATTCTAGTACTCCGCACATATACCTAGTGGTAGTGACAACTCTTTTAAAACACATGTATGTGTGTGTCCGTCCATCCACAGAGAGCATAGGTAGAGGGAGAAAATCTTATGGTGGGGGTGATGAGAAAAACTTAATTGTAAAAGATAACTTAAAAGATATGTTCACACACTCAGACACTGCCCAGCAGGTAAGGGTGTATGGGGGAAAGGCGGGGGAGGGATGGGTCGTGGTGGGCAGATCAAGGCCCCTCACAGTGACAGAGGGAGTGGGACAGGGGCAGGGGCTAGGGTGAATGGCGCCCCAGGGTGAGTCATGAAAGGGTTGGTGGGGCAGAGGTGGGCTGAAGCTGTGGCCTGGGACTCTGCATTCCACTGCCTCTGTCACGGCAGCCACACAACACCATGTGCCTCCTCTGTGCTGGCTATGCTGAGGCCCCTGCCCACCTGGTGACGGGAGGCATGAAACCACCTGGGTTCCAACCATCCCACAACCCACCCTGGAGCCCCATTCATTCCAGCCCCTGCCCCACTCTCTCACTACAGGGGCCTCAATCTGCCCACCCCCCATGACCCTTCCCTTCCCACCTTCACCCCTATACACTTACCTGCTGGGTGCTGCTCCACATGCAGCAGGGCTGGGCTGAGTTCCTGGCTACCTGCAGACTTCAGCTGCTCAACTGCATTTGTGCACACCATGCTGCAGCCACCCAGAGACTGCACCCAGGCTGCCCTGCAGTCCTCTGTATACTGCCACTGCTGCCCCGCATTTGTGGGGGCTAAGCCCTGGCCTTCCATTGCCTATGCCTTGGAGTTCACACGGTAGTGGAAGCCGTCTTCCCCTTTACCCACATCCCCCAAAATGAGCCACTCATGGCTCCATCCTGCATCCTGCTGTGGCTGGGCATCACACATTGGTGCCCCTTCACTTTGGCACCCTGGGTAGTCACCCCTCTCTCCCTTGCTATGAAACACCCCAGTTCTAATTCAGCCCCATGTTAATGTTCTTAAAGCATGCTACAGAAACCAATGAAGTCTGCAATACCCAAACAATACTAATTTCAATTTATTTCTCCTCCTAAATGGTTTCTCCTGAGCCAAATCCACAAAAAAAAAGAAAAAAGAGAGCAGACTTAGTTATAAATAATCACTGTGCAGTCACGTAATCAAGTGTCCTAATTTTAAGAGCACTAATCTCCATATCTGAATCATAACCAAACAGTTCTGGAGACCCACCAAGAATATGACCTTTCATCATGAATCTAGCATTGCTTCCACATTTTTTTCATTTTATTTGTATTTAAAGCAGCTTCCTTTGTTTAAGATCATGGAATGAAACAGGACTACAAAAAATGTAAGACATTTATGAGTCTCACAAAAGTGTATTTCTCAAGATCTTTGGAAAATCTGTTATTAATATTTTCTACTCCTGACACAAACTGGGTGGTCAACCCCTTACTAAGAATGAAGTCCAAAAGTTGAATTAGTCTTTCAATAAGGGATTTTTAAACACAGTTACTTCAGCTAAATTCATTTTTAAAGATATATTCTGTCATTACTTACTGTGATTTTACTTTGATGATTAAAATATTCCCCACCAAACCAAAATTGTTCATAAGCTAGTGTTATATGTCTTGACAAGAGAAGAAAGGTGAAAACAATGCCTTTTTTATCCTTTGTCCAATTCTATCCATACTATTCTCCAATTTATACATACCTAGTTCCTACAACTTTTCCTCATACATCTTGCTTTCCAGCCCTTTTATCATCATTGTCGCACAGCTTTGGACCCTCCTCAGCTTCTCTACATCCTTTCTATAATGCGATGCTCAATACTGGGCACAGTACTCTAGCAGAAGCTGAATTAGCATTGGCCAAAATAATATCATCACCTCCTGTGTCTTGAATGCAATACCGTGATGTGTAAGAGGAGTATGAGCATACAATGATCTATCAGTAGTCAAACCATGATTTTCCTGCTGGTCATAGCCCATGTCCCAAGCGTTTTGGGCTTTCAAGATGTTATATGGAACTTTTACTGGCAAGAATTTAGACTTCTTATAGCCCATTTTCTGTTTCAGAAGGTTCCAGAACAGTAGTAGGCATATGTAAGTAAGCCCTGCATATTACATAGAAATATGGCTACCCAACAAACTAAGGCCCTACCCCTACGCACCCTTTGATGTGTTGTGTGTTCATGTGATTTTGTGCATGATCTAACATAGAAGCAGCACCAAAAGTGAACATAAAAATCAAACAGTAAAGAAGCATCAGGTAAAACATTGAGGCTGGTTTTCACCACTAGCTCAAGACCAGGTCTTTCCTCGACCTATGATTCTGTGTGGAAACGCAGACTGATGCTCAAACTGTCCCTGCTGCTGCCACCATGTGCCAATTACTCCATCTCTTGTGGACTTGAGCAACAGAAGGAAGGTCTACCTATGAGATAAGGTCAGTACTCCAAAAATATTCAAAGGCCGCCCACAGGGTAGTGTTCTGGCAAAAACACTTTTTAACATCTACATAAGTGATACGCCCTATACATCATCACAGAAATTTATCCATGCCAATGATATCGCTTTGACCATACAAGCAAAATCTTCTCAGGATATTGAAGCCACACTGAACTCTGACTTATCCATAATGGCTGAATACTTTCATACGTGGAGACTACAACCAAATCCATAATCTCAAGGCACCTAACACCCTCAACATCACCTTTTGTGGAGAAAAAGTGTTTCATGACCCAACTCCCATCTATCTTGGGGTGACCCTTGACCACTCCCTAAACTACTAATACCACCTCCAAAAGACTGCCATGAAAACAAAGGCATGAGTGAGCATCACCCAAAAGCTCACCGGCACAAACTGGGTGCAAAATCCCTCATCTTCCGCACTTCTGCCATAGCCCTGGTCTTCTCAACAGCTGAGTACTTCGCACCCATCTGGGCCTCAAGTCGACATACCAAATTCACCAACACACAACTCTATTCAGTAATGAGGACTATCTTTGGAACTTTGATATCAACTCCAGTGCAGTGGATATGAGTACTTTCAAACATTACTCCTCCCTCTATTAAATGGGATGCAGCAATATACAAATAAATAATGCATATGAATAGTAATCTGGACCTTCCCATACACAGGGACCTTCAAGACCTTCCAACTCATCACATGATTTCACGAAAACCTTTTGAACACAAACCAAGCACCTCCTATACCGCAACACTGAAAAATCTTGTAGGAAAGCTTGGGCAGAAAATACTTTCCCAAATAAACACTTTGTTTCTGACCCACTAATGCAACAACCGGGCTTCAACCTTCCACAGAGCATGTGGACAACCCTTAATAGCTTATGTACTGGACATGGACGGTGTGGCTACCTGGGTACAAGTAGTGCCTAAAAACCTTGCCTGGCTGCAATTATGGAACTCCTGACCAAACCATGAAGCACATAATGACATCCTGACCCAGATACAAGTTTGAGGGTCAGAACCTGGAGTTACACTCGCTTTCCAGCGGGGCATTGGTTTGGTTGGGGAATTTGGAATTAAAACTGTGATGATAGCTTTTGCTCCTAATGCCATACGAAAGAAGAAAGAATGTGAAATTTCAGATGCAAACAATAATGAGAAAAACCTTCTGTGAAACATTATATAGTCTATAAGGTAAGTCGGTGCTGCTATTCTTGATGTGATTGGCCAAACATGAAGGCAACCTAGTAATGGATGACGTGGACAAAGCTGAAGTATTTAATTCCTTTCTTATTGTCGTTTTCATAAAGTCAGCTAACAGAGGATGAGGGCAGTCAGCAGCAAAGATAGGGAAGGAGACAAACATCCTAGAGTAATGTATGAACAGGTTAGGAATTACTTAGAGAAGCTAGATCCTTCCTAGTTGGCAGAACTGGATTGAATACACCCATGGGTACTGAAGGAATTGACTGAGGTAATTTCAAAGCCACTGTCTATCATCTTTGAAAACATGTAGAGGTCGGGTAAAGTTCAGGATGACTGGAAAAAGGGCAAAATATAGTGCCCATCCTTAAGAAAGGGAAGAAGAAAATTACAAGTTAGTCAATTTGACCTCAATACCTAGAAAGACCACAGAGCAGCTCATCAAGGAATCGGTTCCTAAGCATGTGGCAGCAGTAGCAGATCCAGAAACAGAGAGTGGAATATAGCTCCCACTCTTTGGCTGCAATGCACATGCTTAATGAGCTCTTAGCTCACTGCCCAAGTCAATGTGGACTCCTGCTGGAGATCCGTGTGATCACAGCAGGGACTGGGCAAAACCCTTACTTTTGCATGGCTCTGGAGCATAGATGCTGAGTGTTCCTGCTGTTTGCACTTTCCCTTCATCCACACTGAATTTGGCAGCAGGGAAAAGGAGGGCATGAGCAGCAAGGGCCCAAAGCTGGGCAAAAGCAGGGGCTCTGGTCTGACCCCATGCTAAGAGCTTATGTGCAGCACAGCTCAAGGAAGGTGAGAACACACCACCATATTGCCTTTGGATCCAATCCTGCCTAAAGAAGAACAAAGTGATCAGGAGGAAATGGTTTCACCAAGAGCTGCCAGACAAGCATGATTTCCTTCTATGATAAGATGAAAAGCTTGGTGAATGGGAGGAGAACAGCGGATGTAATATATTTTGACTTTAGCAAGGTTTTCAACCTTGTCTCCCATGAAATTCTTATTAATAAACTGTCAGGAAAGACAGTGTCACGGGACGGGGTCCCTAAGGAAGGCCTTGTTACTCTTAAGGCCCCTCGACCGTGCCAATTTGGCCCACTGGCCATCCTTGGTTCTTGCCCGCCACATCTTGATGGATTTATGGTATAGGGGGCTGCCTTTAAGTCCTCTTGGACACTGTTTGATGGACTCTCTGAACCCCATGGGTTCCTGGACCCCTTGTGGATCCTGCTTCAAAATAGATTTCACAGGACACCCCAGCCTTATGGGCTATATGCGTGGCTCCAACCGCCCCTTTACCACACCCCAAGCCTCACAGATGGCATTGATGTTGTTCGGTCTGGGCCTTGGTATGCATTGGCCCGCCCTGTCTCTGCACCCTGCTGGCACCTGGGCTCTCCACAGCCCTCATTTCCACACCCTCACTGGCACGAGGATCTGTGCACCCCAAATGCCGTGCCAGGATCCCCATGCTGGAGTGGGCCCCCAATGAGGCCTCCTCCTTCCCCAAACAGCCTCACCCAAACCACCAGTGTTATGGAACAACAAACAAAACACAAGCCCCCAGGCTATAATAAAATAATAAAAGACAAGGGTGTGCTCTGCCCCTTTAAAAACATCAGATTATATTCCTGGCACTACGTGTCTAGTAGGCAAGGGTACCTGTAGAGCTCGTAGAACCCCCTTAGCCCTAGGTGCAGCATACCAGGCTGTTGCAGCATCACTGGGCAATTTCTCCCTGGAGGCTCCTTCCCCTCTGGGTGCTAGTAGGGAACTGCCCTCCTAGCCTCAGTCCTGGCGTTTATATATGAGCCAGGCCCTGCTCCTTCCAGTCAGCTGACCGCTGGCAAGTGTGAGCCAACTAGCTCATTCTGGCTGTCCTCGTCACCAGCAGCTGGGGCTCCCCACTCACTGCTAGGGCTCTCTCCCTGGCAGTTTCAGCTCTTTAAAGGAGCAGGGCACCTAAGTGCTCTGCGACAGACAGACTAGATGAAAGTATTGTAAGAGGGCTACAAAACTATCTTTTACTCAACACTACACAACATGTAGACATCAATGACTCAATGTTTGCTTGGGAGGAGGTATTCAGTGAGGTTCCCCAGAGATCTGTCCTGGGTCTATTACTGTTTAACATATTCACAAATGATTTGGAAAACAGGGTTGAGTGCACAATTAGCAAGTTTTCAGCTGACAACTAGTTGGGCAGAGTTACAGACTCTCTGGAGGGTAGAGCTAGGCTTTAGAATGTTTGGGACACTCTACAGAAATGGTCCAAAATCAAGTGGATGAAATTCAACAAGGACAAGAGCAAAGGTCCAGAGTGGAATTTGGTAAGAGTTTTCAGTTACCTGAATGACAGCTATAAAAAGGATGGAGATAGGCTATGCTCTCTGGCCAAAGGGAACAGGACAAGAAGAAACAGTCATAAGTTGTAGGAGGGGAAATTTAGGTTGGAGATTAGGAAGATGGGGTGGTTAAGCTTGGAAGAGGCTACCCAGAGATGTGGAATCTCCATCTTTGGAAGCTGTTAAGAGCAGGTTAGCCAGACACTTGGCTGGGATGATTTAGTCATGAGTGGCCCTGCCTTGGGAATGGTTTGGACTACATAGCCTCCTGCAGTCCCTTCCCACTCTACTTTCCTTTGAGTCTATGTTTGATCCTAAAACTGAGTTAAAAACCTTTTGTGGGTAGTTTCTTCACAATAAGCTAAAGGACAGGGGCACTTGGAGAACAGGTTTATTAAGGGTGTTCTTCCAAAGTGTTTAACTTATGAGGACAGGTATTGATAGCATTACAAACACATCCCTAGGTTATACTTATATTGTAGCTCATTAAGCAAGGGCTGGGGTAGTACAGGCACTAATAGTTGACGACCTAGAAGTTGCAAATTCAAGGCCATAGCAGAAGCACTCACATGCTGTCAGATTCCAATGAACCTGCAGATTCTGCTAAATACTTTGTCACAAGAACAAGAAAAAAGAAGGGAAAGGCTCATTAAACATGGGCTGTGCCTTTTATTTTCTGTGTGCATGGCAGCTAGCATGATGGGGTCCTCGTCTATGGCTTACTTTAAGTCATGAGATCATAACTCAGGAGTGCCTTGTGCACACAGCCACCAGTGTTGGAAGCCACTCCAGGAACCCAATCTAAGTAAATTAGGGTGGAGGAGGAATGAGTGGGTCTGGCAGAATTGGGTGGGAGGAAGGCTTACTGGGTCCATGGGAAAGGTTGCCCATCCAGGGGTGGAGGAATAAAAAGTAGGCCAGTCAGGGTTTGGGAGTGGGGTAGGAAGAGCATAGCCTTGGGGCTAGGGTGAGCTGCTCAGCTTTCCCAGCCCCAGGGCTAGACACTGAATACGTGTACAGACACTTGGTAGATTGGGCTAACCCATTTCCTATCTAACTTAGTTCACATCCTCAGGTGAACCAATTTAGATCAGGCCAGCCATTTTTTTTTATTTTTTTTTGCCTGATCTAGCCTTCCTGAACATCTGGACAGATCAGCACTTAGAGTGACTTAACCCCAGTTAGAACAATCTAAGTGTAATGCCTGGACATGCCTTATGGTAGTAATATAATTACTGGATGGTGCTATACCTTTGCATACAGTTCCCCAATCACATATGCAATCTTCTTAATCTTTGTTAGGGTCTTGTTGCACATTTCACTTAGGATGCGTTAACTGTACTTAAAACACTAGCATCTGAGCATTCACTCAGTAAAGCATATGTTAAGTGTCATCATAGCATAGCAAAGTAGGGTTGGGTGTTTGACAGGTCAAATAAAGTTTAGTCAATTGAATGCTTAAATATCAGTTAAAAACTGTAAAAAGTTGCCAATAGGTCCAAATAATACACAGAAAAAGCACAAAATTTCCATTCAGAAATGTGTTAA
>NW_017728886.1:250523392-250556554 GCF_001723895.1 Crocodylus porosus | reverse complement strand
CTTTCCTGCCAAGGCAGGGGGTCGGACTAGATGATCTACCTAGGTCCCTTCCGACTCTAGCTACTATGAAACTATGAAACATCAGGGTCTTCAGGGGCTCCAGTGCTCAGGACATGTTTTATTTAGATCACAGTAAACATTAATGTGCAACTGCTCAGCTGGAAATTGTGCACTTAGCTCACAAGAAAGTGTAGTGTTGTCACCGCAAATACTTCAGTTATACTGGTTAGTGTTTTCCCCATGCTGAAACATACCTTTCTCGCCCATGATGTGGTCTCTTGGAGCCATATTGTTTTCTGCAGTAACTTTGTTGCAGTTATAGGGTTATGACAATGATGAATTTGGCTTAGGTAATTAGAGTCCATTACTGTTGTACTGCAGTGGCAAAGGATCATGGAAAGTTAAATGCTCAAGTTTGATTACTCTACTATATAACACTTGGAGGAAAGTGTAAAAATCTGTGCACTTGCTAACAACCCTATTTTTGGCAATCGTCCAACTCTCAAATAATGAATCTCCACAAAGAAGAGAGTTCTAATAGGAAGGAATGTAGGTACAGTAATATGAAAGTGTTATTAGGCTTGTTTCTTCTGAAGTTATTAATCAAGGGCAAGTTCATTATACGTAATTTAATAGCTGTCATAATAATTGCTCACAGCTGTAACTAAAATAATCTCCTGTCAATGACTTGAGCAAAAACAATTCTGTTTCCAGCGCCACCTTACTTAAGATACATTTTCCCTAGCAAGCTATCTTTAACATTGAATGTATCACACAGGAATTGCATCTGCTGAAAACAAATGTATATTTTCTTTAATTGTGAGGCCAATCATGGTGTTACCAAGGCCCAGGTCTACAAAGATATTTAAATGTTTGTTTCTCATAAATAGGAGTTAGGTCCAGATTCAAGAAAGGACAGAAGCACCTGAAATACCTTAGGTGGACTTACGGCTATTTGTACAACTCATCAACCTACTCAGCTCTGTTTCATCTGAAAGTTTCCCAGGTACCTGCTATCAAACTCCTGCACATGCCCTGAAACACCCAGCCTAAGGAGATATGGCACTTACCTCCTGCCTAATCCCACTGGGATTCAGAAACACAGAAGAGCAAAGAGCTCACTGGCCAAGTTCATGGACGACACCAAGTTATGGGGGAGCGTGGTCATGCTTGAAGATAGGCTACAAATACAAGGCAGACCTAGACAGCCTGGCAAGTTGGGCAGATCAAAATCTGATGAAGTTCAACATCAAGAAATGTAAAGTGCTCCACCTCAGGACGAGCAACCTCCAACAAACCTACAGGCTTGGTGGCACCAAATGGACCAGCACCATGAACAAAAGGAACCTGGGGGTAATAACAAGACCACAGTATGAATATGAGCCAGCAGTGCGATGCTATAGCCAGTAGGGCAAATAATACTCTGGCATGCATCAATTGATGCATCTCCAGCAAAACCTAAGAGGTGATTCTTCTGCTCTACTCAGCGCTGGTGAGACCACAGCTGGAGTACTGTGTTCAGTTCTGGGCACCACCCTTTAACAAGGACATGGACAAGTTTGAGCATGTCCAAAAAAGAGTCACCTATATGATCAGTCTTGCACAGGAAGCCATATGAGGAAAGACTGAGGGATCTTCAGCCTGAAGAAAAGAAGGCTGAGTGGGGACCTAGTAGCAGCTTACTGCTACACTAAGGGAGTACACCAAGGGCTCAGTGAGCAGCTGTTCACCAGGGTACCTGAAGGGAAAACTAGGCATAATGGCCACCAACTCCTGGAAGATCAATTTAGGCTCAACATTAGGAAAAACATCTTCACAGTCAGGGTGTCCAGACTGTGGAATAAGCTCCCTCCATGGGTGGTGCAATCACCTACCCTAGAAATCTTCAAATAGAAAATAGACAGTCACCTTGCTGGGGTCATCTTATCACCAGTTATCTTTCCTGCTTGGTGCAGGGGGCTGGACCCAAAGATCTTCCAAGGTCCCTTCCAGCCTTACAATATGACCACTGGTTTCCTGTTCTGAAACTCCTGTTTAAGAAGACCAGAAAGGTAACACTGGTCAGGATGGCCCCAAACATAACCCAAAAATGGAAAGGAGATGGTGGAGCTACAAACCAGCCCATTCCACACAGGGAGCCTGTAGCTGCCATGTCTACAAGCAGTCCTGCTTCACTGACATGAGATACAAACCTACATAAATAAGGGAAGAGACACAAGCTAACTTGGCCAACAAAAATCAAGATCACTCCATAATGAACACTGAGAAATACATTTTACTGTACGTGAAGAGGTATGATGCAATAACTATTAGCTTTGTTATTTTAAAGGCAAAAAAAAAAGAACTATGTATGAATTGGGTACATTTTCTCACACCAATATAATCATGTTCTAGAATTTGGGACAAAAAAAAAGATCTGGCAAGTTCTAGAGAGTAACGAGTCCATGGTAATGTAGACCCTAACGTTGGCTTTGCTGCCCACGCACAACATGCTCACTCACAACAGTCTATTGGACAAATCGCCCATATGACAGAAGTTAGTCAATAAGGGCTCCTATACACATGCAGGGAGGCTGCTTTGATGTGCTGTAATTCCAGGACATCAGAGCAGACTCAGTTAATTGAGTATGCTGGAGCATGGTAATTACCATGTTCCAACAGACTCCAGCATCATGTGTATCAGTGTCCTTGTGCTGAAAAATGGTACCGGAGTTCTTTAAACTAAAGTTTGTTCAATGAGCTTTAATTCAAAGCACCCTACCACCATTTTTCAACACAGGGACATTGATACATGTGACATTCCAGGAGCTCTTTATTAGCGTGGCTCTCAGATCTGCACTAATTAAAATACTGCTGCCACCCACCCACCCCACCCACCACCAGCACCACCACCACCTCCCTGAGCATGTCTATAAACATCCTAAGAGGGCACCCTCATAAGTGTTGAACATACAGTTCTCTCTGATGTCACAAGGAGTTGTCAGCCCTTTTTCTACAAGGACTAACATTAAGTACCAGCATCTGAGTCTCTTGTCCTTCATCTCTAGAGCTTAATTTCCAGATCCGAAATGAGGAAATACTAGACCTCCTTAAAACATTTCAAGTTTGGCCTTAGGGAATGAAGGAAATTTCTTTAGCATTTGCCATCTTCCTTTTACTTCCATCTAGTTTAAAGAAACAGTACTGGCTTTGGTTTAACTGCTTCTTCCTCTGAATGCAGCCCCTCATTTTCTCTGATTCCGTTTTTTGTTCCTCAGCTTCTGAAACTATTGCCTGATGCTTGATTTTCATTTATGCTTTGTCATACAGATTTATGTCTGCTTCGGATTATCAAACTTACTGGCAAGTTCTCTTTTCCTGTTGTCCTAGTTACTGCGGGCCCTGCCCTCTGCTGGCAGGGGGATGCTTCTCTATTTTAAATGCCTTAATTAAATGGTTTCAACCACTAAATTCTATCAAGCCATTAAGCATTTATTTCTACCCGAAAATAAATTTTTAAAATACAGAAGAATTTGAAACTGGGACACTCTATTATTAAGTGAACTTAGCTCAGAACATTTTACAAACCATCAAAAGGCTGCACAAACCTCAGCATTTTTAAATATTTAGACTGTATGAATCAGTAAGGCCCTGAAAGGGCCGATAATATTTTTGGTTCTGGCATCTCTGACACTCACAGTAGCTGAAGTTACCCACTGCCTTCCAGGCCTGCACAGCCCAGAAACCTTTGGATGACTTGTACACTGGACCAACCCTACCATGAGAGTTGGCTTGCTATGACAGACTTAAAATCACTATCACCCTCTTCAACAGGGAATTACAGAATTTACTCAGGTCTTGCGAAGAATGGAACAACATTGCCTTGTGTTAAAGGGAACATCCTAAGTCAGCTGTCTTAACAAAGCAAGTCTTATGGAATGGGTCTTCTCCCACAGGGTTAGTTAGGGTAATTCTTACTCCAGATCAACACCTAGAGAATAAGGAGAAAAGTGCCTTAAGTAGATAAGGATAGAAAGAAGTAGGGAAAAATTCTATATTAGTCACTCCAGAAACACACAGGTATGCTTGTAATGACTAGCAGTAGAACAGACATTTTGAAATAGAGAAGCAAGTTTCATTAATCATGTTAATAGAGATGCCCCTGCGCAGTACTCTCAGTATTTTGATAACATTTATGTTGCAAATAGGTGCCTGCCATGGGTGAGTACCAGAAAAGACTTTGGAACCTTAGGCCCCTAGAAACTATGATAGGAGCCACGTTGAATAACGCACCTTTCCTCTTCCCTCAAACTGGAGACATGGGTCTGCTCCTTATAATTTCCCATGCTATTTTAGTCTTAAAGGGCTTTCGATAGTCTTCAACTGCTGTTCTAAACACTGTGAATAATTTTCGTAAATTGGGCCTGCTGGCTAGGGACAGACATCACACATAAACTAGTATAAGTGATTGCAAACTGCTTCAAGTCTGTACCACAACAGAAGGTCAGTGCACATGCACTGCTTTCAAATTAGCCTAAACTGGTTTAAGATAAACCTGAATGGATGCAGCATCAGAGTTAACTGATATAGGTTAAACTGGTTTATCGAACTTCTGTCCTATAACCCCAAGATTGTAATTTGGGTAGTCAGTGGCTGGCTAAACAGGCCACCCTTTACGGTTATCCTACATATCTGCTTCTGTATGGGCACCATTCTGATCCCATAGTGATGTCAAAATCACCTGGTGCAGAAGGCTTTTGGGGGAAGAATTGAAATCTGAAAGAAAAACAGGAGTCCAGCATTTCCCATGCTCTGCCCATTCTTCTAGCTTGTTTAGGCTGGGGAGCAGGCACCTCACTCAGGCCATAACAGCACCTCTTCTCTACATAGCTGGGAGACTTCATTTCCAGCCCAAGTGTCTCCTGTTCTTGTAGCTCAGTAAGTAAACAAGTGAGAGCAGCTCCTGCCCCAGTTCCCTGCAATAGCCAATCCTAATGATGAAGGAACATGCTATAAAGCACAGGTTTTCATTCTCCATCGTTATAGTCATTCCCTCCCAAGTAGCATCTAACTTACCTTCTCCTTGATCTCCCCCATCTCTCTCTCTCTCTCTCTCTCTCTCTCTCTCTTTCAGTAGGACTTCTGTCTGTCTGTCTCTATGCTGCCCAGGGCAAGCCTTTGTTGGTGAACTGCCCTCCCAGTGAAAACTGAAGAATCCCATGAGTCTCCTAACAACACTGTCATTGAAAGTGCAGGACAGAAGTGCAAGGAGTGCATTATATTGATTACTCTGAAAAACTGCTGAATATTCTCAATTCCCGTTAGCTTCTGCAGGAGTTGTGGGAGCTCCATACCATGCAATACTAGGCATTGTACTCATTACTGCTATAATGATAGAAGCATTGTTATTAAAAGCATACATTTAAATTCAATAGAGATCTACACACTAGACATCAGAGATGCACTACATACCTTTTCAAATGTGCTCTCTAATGCCGTATTACCAACCACATCATTAAATTACCTCTCTTGAATGATAAATACGATCATCTTTATTAAAGTGACTATACCATATAAGGCAAGATATGAAATCATAGAACTGCACACCTGTTTCATTGTTGACTCAAGAGTTCCAGACTGCTTGTGGTAATCAATGGAGCCACCTGGTACAAGCTCATTCATGAATATACTGTATACTGGCTGTTTTAAAAAAAACCTATTAAGATAAAGCATGCCCACCTATAATCATCAATGACCTGAAAATTAGCATTGGAATTAAACTTCATGTTTGTATTTCCATTAGTTAAACTATTTATGCCATAATAAGCTTTTCTGTTCCAGGTTTTAAGGTTTTAATAGCAGTAGTTAAACTGGTTATGTTTTCTTCTGTTACATTTTCTTTCTCCAACACCACTTTATTTTTGCTGCACTTAATCAAAAGATGCTTCTCAGCTACAGGAAGAACTGTGGCCTTTGCACAGTTGAACTACAGCTGTTTTTCATATGGATGAGATCCAGAGATGTTATGAGGGATTCTAAACCTGGGAGGAGCTAGGCATAGTGTGAGAAGGCTCTGTCTCAAATTATTTCCTGCTTTCCCAGTTATTAGAAAAACCCATAAAAAATTTAAAGTAACTTCAATGGAAAGTGATTTTTTGCCTCCCTACCCTTTATTTTTCTTCTGGAATTTTGTTTTTAATTTTTAAAAGGTATCGGACGATGAGGTGAGCATGTTAAAACATTGTTCTGACTGCTAGATAAACTATGCGTACATTATAAAGGAACTTTTGAAACAGATTATACAGCTGTTGCCAGTGTTCTGCAAGAAACCAAGATCTAAAGAAGAAATTAAACAGCTTCTTCCTATTTCCATTGATTAAATTATTTTTTATTCTATTTTTTAATTTGGGGTATTCTTTAAGATTTAATAAAATCATTTTTGTTAAGATGTTCCTATACTTAATCACGAATCATTTGGGAAACATAAGAACATACATAAAAAGTTACTATTACCATTTAGACATTAGCACTGGCAAAGAAAGCTGGTCAGATTTTCAATATGCTTTTTTGGGGTGAAAAATGCAGATTTGGTGACACTGAAAATTTTCTCAAATGCTGTCAGATCATTTAGAAAAAAAACTAAAAAAAAATTCCTAAAAAATATTGAAACATTTTGACATCTTTTACTTTTGATTTGTCTTGCTTGCAAACAAATTTGGTTTAAAATTACCTTTAATGTTATTAAAATATATGCAGTTTCAAAGATTTTAAATATTTCATTCAACTTCACAATTTAATTTTTTTTTTTTTTTTTGTTAAGAATTTTTGAAGTTATCACTGAACCAAAAAAGTCCTTTTTGCACTCGGTACTCTTGACAACCCCTACAAATACAGGCATACTCTGCCAACCCTGGTACGTGCCAGTGAAGGTATTAAAGCACTGCCCTCAATTGCTTACCCACATATAAGTCAGGAACCATCTAGCTCATAAGGAACTGAGCTAGTTGGAATAGAGCCCTGTTCTTCGCAGTGCCAGCAGAGGTTCATAGTCTTCCATCTACCCAGAGGTGTACCAAGCCAAGTTGGTGCTGGTGAGGACCCAAGTTTGCTTCTCTATTGGTGAATTGGTGGGGCCCCCTCCGCCCAAGAGACAGCCGCGAGAAGAGAGGCCTAGGTCTCCCTGCAGAAGGAGGCCTCCCGCCACCCAGCCAGCCGGTGTACCTGCAGCTCCCCCGCAGGACTCGGACTCGGACTCGGACTGGTGGTACCCTGCTGACTTTCACCCAAGCTTAGGACCTGCCACTCCTCAGGACAAAGGGGAGACGGGGACTGCTGCTCGTGGGGCCCTGCCTGGTGAGACTGAAGGAGAAAACATTCCCACGCATTTACCTGCCGGTGGGGCAGATTCCTCCAGTCAGAGGGAACCTGAACCACCGAGGCCCTCATAGAGTCCTGCCCCAGACCGCACCCCACGACCAAGGCAGGAGCTTCAGCCAGTCTGTCGCTTCACCTACGATGCCCCAGGGGTGCCTAGGGAGGTCCCCATCACTGCCCCTTGGGTTCAATAGTCCCCCAGGCTCAGGCCTGTGCTTCACTGGGGACGGTGAAGGGTTCCGCAGGGGAGGATGTGACAGGCTGGCTGGCAGTGACCTGGCCCAGGGGTTTTGAAAGGACAAAAGATGACTGGAGGACTTGGGATTCCCTTTCTTCACCAATCAGGCCCAAGAGACTCACCCCCCATGTTCCCTGATTGGCCCCTCGGGTCACCTGGAGAGGGATAAAAGGGGCAGCCTGGGCTGACTCAAGGGAGACCAGCGAGGGACAACAAGGAAGGAGCTTCACAGAGCTGGCAAGAGCTGAGCCAGCGGGGCAGGAGCAGTGCCTCAGAAGAGCCTGAAAAAGCAGGACCTCCAGGCAGCAGTGGGACCCTCAGCAGCATGGTGTGCAGCCGGCAGGAGAGGCTCCCCGCTGGGCTCCAGGATCCCCTACGAGAGGCTGTAGCCAGCAGGAGAGGCTCCCCCAGCTCCAGCAAGGATATGAGCAGCAACCTGAGAGGCTCCCAGCTCTGCTTCCAGCTCCTCCAATCAGAGGCCAGGCAGCTTGATGTGAGGCTGGGGCTCCGGGAAGGTCAAGACCCCTACCAGGCTGGAGCAGTGCCACCAGTGGTGGCTCTGTGGCAGAGTTCCTGCCTACCATGTGGGACATCTGAGTTCCAGCTGAGGTGACTTGGGGTGAGTGAGCTAACAAGAAACAAATGTTCTTGCAACAGAAAGGGGCCATTGTGTTTTCCCCCCTTTCTCCCCCTCCAGGTACCAAGGCCCTATATTTCCTTGTCATTTGACGTTTTGTATTTTGTGCCTTTTATATTTCACCAACCTGTATTGGTTGTTCTGTTTGTGTTTTATATTTTGTTAACCCTGTCTTTTGTCAATGATTGTAAGTGTCTAACCCTTGTTGAATCCTGCCCCCTTGGGGCATTGTAGTGTCCACTATACCCTCTGATTTATGCCTGTTATGTTCCCAGTATTAAAAGGTATATGGTTAAGTCCCCATTGGTGGTCTGACTCTGCTCTATAGGGGGAGGAGAGTCCCTATACCTCCCACAGCACTTGTGCACCTGCTTTGATCCCTTCAATTGGAGGGGGTACCTCTTGGCGTACCGCTTGGGTTACACAAGCAAATCCCGGGACATCATTCTCCCCTTCTGCTTGGCCTTGGTGGAATACTGCATCCAGTTTTGGGCCCCACAATTCTAAAAGGATGTGGAGAAGCCTGAGAGAGTGCAGAGGAGAGCCACGTGCATGATCACAGGTCAGGAAAACAGAACTTACAATGACAGGCTGAGAGCTATGGTGCTTTTCAGCCTGGAAAACTGCAGGCTCGGGGTGATCTGATGGCCACCTATAAGTTTATCAGGGGTGTTCACCAGGATCTAGGAGAACGATTTTTCACCAGAGTGCCCCAAGGAATGACAAGGTTGAACGGTTATAAACTACTGCAAGACCATTTCAGGCTGGACATAAGGAAAAATTTCTTTACTGTCTGAGCCTCCAAGGTCTAAAATAGCCTGCTACCGGAGGTGGTTCATGCACCTACATTGCACGTCTTCAAGAGAAATGTGGATGCTTATCTTGCTGGGATCCTATGATCCCAGCTGACTTCTTGCCCCTCGGGCAGGGGGCTGGACTCAATGATCTTCTGAGGTCCCTTCCAGCCCAAATGTCTATGAACTCTATGAACAGTCTTTCTATTGCTCTACCTAGAAACCACTTCTTCATTGGTGACACTGTGAGAAGGTCCTGAAAACCACTGTGGTGCCACCTAAACTCTTTTTTCAGATTTTCATTGTCACACAACATGAAAAACTGCACAAGGAAAATGGATGCTGAAATGTCTATTCCCATGAAGAAACAGAATCACTTTATGGTGGAACACTAGGCAAACCCACCTTCAATCCAGTGGAGATGGCCCTTCTCTTCCAAACAGACAGTATTTCTTCCATGTCCTAATATTTTGGTAGTTCTTTAGTACAGTTCTATCCTTTATGCATTTAGTCAGTAATTTAGGTTTTACACTGCCAATATCTGTTTCAATCTGGTGTGTGTGTTTAGTTCCCATCCATCCATGTCTGGCAGCTTCTACTAAAATAGCAATGCACCCTGGTGAGGCACAGCCAACAGAAAGTACAGGGAGCAGGGGGTCTACACTTGCCTTCTGCCAACTGCCAAACAGTAGCAGAAGCCTCATTTCACTGGCAGGGCAGTGATGGTATATCCCCACTGACAGACAGGAAAGCTTTGCTGCTATGAGTGTGGACTCTTGAGTTCTGCTGGTAAAACTTATTAGAGTAGGGCTCAGTAAAACTGAGCAAGGTCTTGGACCAGTCTGACATGGAGAGAACAGCCCCTGTTCTCCGCAGTGCCAGCAGTGGGCCATAGTCTTCCATCTACCCAGGGGTGTACTAAGCCAAGTTGGTGCTGGGCGCAAACTGGGGTGGGGGGGCAGGTACCCAATGCTGAGAGTAGGCTGGGGGCATAGGTTCTGATGGCTGCAGGTGAGGGTCCAAATTAAGCAATTTCATAACCCTTTTTTTGCTGAACCCCTTCTTGGTTTTTCATAGAAACGTAAAGTTGGAAGGGATCTTGAGAGGTCCTCGACCCCTCTGCTCTGAGCCAGGACTGCTGTCTGATCATTGAAAGAAAGAGCTGCAGCCCATAACTCTTGGAGAGACTAGAGTTCAACACTGTAAATCCAGATAGGATTAGGCACCTAAATCGATGTATCTTGCAACTCATTCCCTTTCTTCCACAGTCCTGAGCAGCTATCTGAGAAGGCCCCCTACTCAACACACTGGCTGTTATGAATCCCATTCTTAGGAAATTATTTTCCCCATAAGCCAGGGACCGGCAACCTTTTAAAATGGCAGGTTACCAATTCCACACACACCCCCCCGCCAAGCAATTCCCCCCTCAATGTACTACTGACAGAGGCAGTGTAGGAGTTGTGTCTTAGTAGATCCACTCCCCTTGTCAGCCTTTTCATTGTGAGAGGTCACTACTGCAGGGGAAGGTGTGATCAGCAACCTGGGGATTATAACACAGTAGCCACCCAGTGTAGAGATCCTGTGGCCTCCACCTACTCCAGCTACTACCGCTCACCCCCATACTGCTCATCCCCATTGCTAAGTGCCACTGGAACCTGTTGCCAGCAGCAAGTAACAACAGGAAATTTGGTAGCAAGAAAGGCAGCAGCTTCAGGAAGGGGGCTATGTAAACCCCGTAGCTATTGGAACCTTCCTCTGCAGCAGTGGCCTTTCTCATAGAGAGGATGTGAGTTTGACAGAGGGACCAGGACTACTCAAATGCAACTTCCACAAGCCCCTCACTGCCCCACCTGCTGCAGGGGACACTGCCACAGGCTAAATCAAACCTTCAGTGGCCAGCTCCAGTCTCACTGGAGGCTGGTTCTGGCCCACAGTCTATAGATTGCTGACCGCTACCATAAGGACCCTTGAGCTTTAACTTCCATGTTGTTAATTCCTCTCAGTCACACACTGTCTAAAAGTTAGGCAGTATTGACTCATCTAAGATCCCATGTAAATACAATTCTTTAAAGTTTTTGCTAGTGAGTTGGTAACAAAATTAGCATGTAACTGCACCTCTGAGAGGACACACTGGTTATGACTGGATTTTTCTGCCTTACTGCAGCATTAAAACCCACAGGGAGAAACTTGTTGTTAGTTATTTTAGTGGCTTCAACTGAAAACAGCTTGTAACACTAGAGAGAAAAAGCCGAGCCAAAATAAGTACACAATTTAAAGCTTCCTTAGGATGAAGAGTGAACAAAATTAAGGAAAGAATATACCCTGAAAAGTGGTGGTGATAAATGGATAAGGCAGAGGACAAAGACAGATTCACTTTGGAAGGACAAACAGTTCCAGGGTGTGAAGTCCCAGAGCTTGGATCTCTGAACATTTGCCATCGCTCCTGCCAGCTTGCAATTCCAACTAGGGAAACCATTTCTGACAAAAAAACAAGATGAAGCAGTAAAAGATCACATGGAAAACAGCTAGACACACTGAACTTGCAAACCACTCTGAGTTTCTTGCTGTGACAACCCCTTGCTAATAGAATTTCCTCCTCAGAGGCTCACAGTGTGTACACTAGAGCACGTTAGACAACAGGCAGAGCAGTGTGGCAGTGCCTACCAATGAATTGTACCCTGCCCAGCCCTTCTGCCCACACAGGTGGTAGCAAAGCACCCATGTATACCCTCAATATACCCTATTGTGCCTGGTCCCACTGCTGGGCACCAGTCCCTGCACTAGGCATAAGCACCCCAAGCATTCCTGCCTGCTGCTGCTGCTGCCACTGCCTGCCAGGGCTGCACACCATGGGGGGTATGTGTGTGGGCAGCAGGAAGGGCCAAGCCCACCCAGCACGCAGCTTCCAGGCAGGGCTGCTGCTGCCACTGCTGCAGTCACCAGAGGACCTGCTCATCTTCCCTAGAGTCTCACTTGCTCCAGGCAGCAGGTAGGCAAGTGATGGGGGTAGGGGGGGCGTTGCAGTTGGGCGGGAGCATGGAGCATGGGGCTGAGGCAGGCAGCAGCACAGAGCCTGTGCCCAGGGAGGTGGTGGCAGTGTGACACTTGGGTGGGACCCCCACCACATTCCCCACCCCCACTTTCCCCCCCACACACATACCCCCATGGCGTGCAGCCCTGGCAGGCAGTGGCAGCAGCAGCTGCAGGCAGGAATGCTTGGGGTGCTTATGCCTAGTGCAGGGACTGGTGCCCAGTGGTGTGCAGCTCTGGGCAGAGCTGCACATTGCAGCCAGGGGCGCAGCCAGCACTCTCTGCCACGCGCTCCCTGCCACGCACGCACAGGCTGCACACTCACGCAGCACAGGAGGAAAACCCCATGTGCTAGAGCTGGCTGCCTTCCCTGTGCCTTGACCTGCACAGTAGGGGTCAGGGAAGGCAGCCGGCTCCAGCATATGGGGCTTCCCTCCCATGCATTGTGAGTGTGGGAGCTGTGCATGTGCAGCAGGGAATGCCAGCAATAGAGAAGGCCCAGTGGGGACTGCACCACCCACCGCAACGTGCAGAGCTGGCCAGAGCTGCACTCTGCTGGGCACCAGCACCAATGCTGGGTATGAACACCCCAAGTGCCCCTGCCAGCTACTGTACCATAAGGGGAGTATGGGGGGTCTCCACACTCCCTCCGCCCTTCCTCACACCCCACAAATGCACCCCACACTCTGCTCCCACAACCCTACACATATACATAACCCTCAACATACCCTATGCCCCACACACACAGCCACACCCCTTCACAAACCCCCATACCCCTTCATACACACACGCATACACACACACACAACCACACCCCCACACACAATATACAAGACTAAGAATTTATTTTTGAGTTACTATGCAATCACCTCTACATACAGTATGCAAACACAGTTCATGACAAAAATATTTTTGTAATAAAATTAAAATATGTTATAGTAGGTATTTGACTTTTAGTGTATGATTTGTTGGGTTTTTTTCTAGTTCTAAGATGACAACCCACCTCCCAAAAGGAGTATTTCTGGGGGGCGAGGGGAGGGATGTCCAGTGGCAACGGTCAGGGGTTAGGGGCTAGGACTTGTGGTCCCAAGATGGTGACCAGAGGCAAGGCAACTGTCAAGGGGTGGGGCTACCCATGTGGCCCTCAGATTCTCACCAAACCTCATTAAGCAGCCCCCCAGCTGAAATGATTGCCTGTCCCTGTTCTATAAAGTGCCACCTTGCCCTTCTGCCTAACTTCAGATTAACACGGCAAACTACCACTCCCCAGAGCACATTGTCACAGATCAGGGATTCAAAGATATCACCCATGGAGCCCCAGGATTGAGCCCATTGGTCTTGGATTGACCCATGTGCTACATGTAGCAGGCACTGGTCCTTGTCCCCTTAACTGCGTACAGCACATGGAACCAGTTTGGCGCACACTGCATGCAGCACTCATGATAGCCTGGCCCTGTGCTCTAGCTCAGGGGCTGGACTTGTCCCATAGACCATC
Organism: Crocodylus porosus; assembly: GCF_001723895.1. NCBI lineage: Eukaryota > Metazoa > Chordata > Crocodylia > Crocodylidae > Crocodylus > Crocodylus porosus. The sequence goes on along the minus strand of NW_017728886.1, from coordinate 250,543,007 downwards.
CCAGCAGGCCAAAGCCAGCACACTGGGCTCATTTGGCATGTGCACTGCATGCAGCACACGCCCTGTGTTGGCCCCACACACAGTATAAAACCTGGACTAGGGTTGTCACATCCTGCATGTGGCACACAGGGCTGGATCCACTGTGTGCACTGTATGCATCACTGGGACCCAATTTAAGATGCGGCACCCTGTCAGACCAGCCCTCCACACTGGCTATGGGGCCAGTCCAGGTTAGGCCGACAGACAGACACCTCGCATCAGAGTCAGCCACAGGGACATTATAGTGAGGATACCTCATGCAACGCACACCCTGTGCCAGCTCCAGGAGAAAGCCCCAGACCAGAGCTGGTGCATCCTGGATACAGCCTGCAGGGCTGTTCTGGGGCATGCATTACAGGAGCTACCCATGACAGACTAGCCCTGGGAACTGGCTCCAGTGCATGGGGCTGATCTACGGGGCTGATCCAGCCTGGAGACTGGCCTTGCTCTCTTCATCCACCCTGCAAGGCCAGAGGACTTTGACACCCCATCACAGACCCTTACTGAGTAGATTTAACTCAGAATCAGTTGAACAATTAGTGTGTGGTAAACTGCTGTCTGTATAACTACATATTTACTTGTAGTCAATGACAGGGCCAGGAGTTACCTCTGTGCTTTAAGTTAAAGATTCACACAGGGTAAGATAGCTGGTAAACAAGAAAAGGCTGTGGTCTAAGCTGTGTGGAAGTGTGTTTGCATTTCTGGTTTGAAGCTATTCTTTTTAATAAATACTTCCTTTCAGAAACCCCTACATATAATGGCCTAAAATACTATGATTGTATGTCTTGAGTCAGAGGTAATTTGTAAAAGGGTGCTAACCTTATAAGTCTGCACTCACAGAAATCACTTGTAACAATAAGTGTGTAGAACTGTGACATTTTGAAAGGTAGCTCAGTTATCTGGCATGCCCCATGGTGCTGGCACTGATTCAAAATCACATAGCAATTGATCTGAAAGGCAAAACATTTAGCACATTGTATAACATCTAATCTCTGGAGTCGTTACAGTGTGGTGCCAAAAAGAGCAGTCCACTGCTGCTGGCTGCCACCTGTCTACACCAGATGATATTTCAGTAGCTCAGCAAACATCAGGCTTTCTTCCCACTCCCCTTAATCTAAAGACAGCAGATGGGAGAAGCAAACACAATCAGAGGCCCCAAAAGCATTGTCATGAGCATGACTTGTATTCATCTACACCCCACAGATGGATGGAGGCACTAGGCTTGTTTCAGGAAAGAGAGGCCTGCTATGGGTAGAGTTCTTGAAACAGGGCTCCCCTGAGCTTGAGACAATCCTTTAAATCATATTCACTTAAAAAGCTGGATGATAATCACCAGAGGAAACAATGCCAGTGTTTCCTGGGTCTCCAGAAAGGGGACAGTCCATTTCCTGGGATTCCAGGTCCAAGGATTTGTGACAGATCTTCCAAATGACTGATCTAAACACTCAGGAGCCGAGTACTTCAGCGTCTGTAGCTTGGTGGCAGCAGCTGTGGCAGAACTGTCAGAGGCAGCTGTGGAGCCAGAAGTCTGAAAGCTCAGGGAGTCCCGGGTTTAAGAAGGGAGCCCAGGCTGTAGAAGTTGAGGTACTTCCTCAAACTCGTATGCAGTAAAACTTTCCCTATTTGGGAAGACTAAATTAGTAGGGCTGTGCAAAACAGCATCATTTTGTTTCGACAAGACAGCATTTTGCTTCGTTTCAAAAGCACTGTTCCGTTTCGCTGATGCTGTTTCTCCGTTTCGCCCACAGGCTATAACAGGGAAGCACAAAACTGCCTATAACTCTGTCATTTCTTACCTGATTCAGATGAAACTTGCAAGAACGGTAGCACCTTCTGAGGCCATGAAGTCTACCAAGTTTCAAGGAGATAGGGGTTTCTGGGAAACTGCACCTCACATTCTTGAAAGCAAAACTCATGTCACGTGTGTGCAGCAGGGTGAAAACTGCAGGCATGCTAGCCCCTGCTGAGGCCACAAAGCCTGCCAAGGTTCATGGAGATAGGTGCAGGGGGTTTTGGGAAACTGCACCTCAAGCTGCTCACAAGCAAAACTTGTGACATGCGACTGTGTATGTGTTAAGGCACAGCTGTTTTCCATCCCTCCCCCAGAGCACTGGGATTGGAAGGGACCTCGGGGAAGGATCACAGTCACTGGCCAGCTACACGTCAATGTCAGAGCAGTCCTTCCCCCACTTCCTCCTCCCTCTCCTTTGTTTCCATTTCCCTGCAGGCAAGCCCAGCTTTGAAACTCGAAATGTTTTCAAACTTTCAAAATGTTTCCACTGCCCTCATTTCATTTCAAGGCTGTTTCGAAGCCTTTTATTTCATTTTGTTTTTGCTGTTTCAAGCTCAAAATACGTTGACACAGCGTCAAAATGAAACAACCGGTGAAATTTTGCTCAGCCTTATAAATTAGCTAGATTAAGGCTGCCATGGGCATTCCTATAGATGCTAGAATATACTTCCCAAATCTAAGATTTGGTTTGGGTGAAACTTGGATGTGAGACTCCCAGGGGAAAATTCAACCCTCTTCTGGTTTTACCAGAATTTCCTTCAGTAGGCTACACGCTGACTACAGCTGGATCAAGAACTGCTTCAGGTCCCTAAGCCTGAAAACTGTTGGCTATCTTCCACCTTTAGCAAAGCAAATGGAGAGAGGAGCACTCAGGAGGGGGTCAGCACTTTCTACAATGAGTGGCTACGGATGGTATATCTTTCTTTAGCAATGATTCTACTTTTATTGACTTACTTTTCTCTACTCAGATAAACTAAACTGAGGCTGCGAAAACATTACTGGAATACTAAGAAAAGTCTATAAAGCAAATTCATATGAAAGCTCAATCTAACTTTCTAGAACACTGTTTAGTCAGCGTTCCTGAAACCCACCTTCAGTCAGCTCAAGTCACATAATTAGCCTCACAAAACACACTTTCTGCTTACATAAATTATAAATTCCCCATTGAAAATAAAATCAACATCAGACCAAAAATTACTGGACCAGACAGAAAGAGAAACACAGAAGTAGCCAGTTGGCTGATTTGCATTCAGCTGATTTTCAGTAAAAAAAAAAAACAAATACTTGAACTCAGTTGAATACTTTCCCTAACTAGCTAGTCCCCATGTCCCCTTATAGCATTCTCCATATGTGGGTGCACCTGTAGAGAAAAAAAACAATTTTAAATGATTTTAAGGACACCATTGAAGGACCTTGTTTAAAGGTCAATCTATTATTCTAGCTAAACTGACCATTTCTTTCATTAGGGACGTTGCCTTTGGACTTCCTGCTTCCTGCCTTGCTGTAAAAGTTGCTTTGTGGCCTGGCAAGGATAAGACCCCCATATGGCTAGCCCTATACTTTACTATGGGGGATGGGAGTCCAAAAATACCTTAGGGATTTTGCTTCTGGGACAAGCAGGGCTAAAAGATACCACAATTACCTTCTTAGTCTCTTGATAAAGGAAACAGGAAGAAGACTTCAGCATGCATTACTATTTTGTACTTCCTTGCAGCTGTTTACAAAGCAGCACTGAATCCCACAGAGAAACACTAGATTGTGGTGTAACATATGGGAGAAAGAAAAACATAGCACAAAATGGAGAAGGTAATGACACCACAGCTTCTGATGAGAACAGACCTAATTCACGTGCATGACAGGGTGCCTGAGCAAATAGGGTGGTGAAAAGTTTCTTGGCAGAAGCTGTAGGGGGAAACAGGTGGGAAGAGGTAGGGGCCAAATTTGGACAGTGGAAACCACTGTGCTTCAAGAAAGAGGAGCAAGGGGAAGAAAATTAACAGGAAACAGAGAAAAATCTCCTTCTGGAGACCACTTCATTTAATCTGATACAAAAAAAACAGCTTAAAGCAAGCTGCCTTCTGTATATCTAAAGTAAATATCAAATAGTTTCCACATGGATGCAATATCACATACTTACTATGCCATTTTACATTTCATGTTACTACTTCAAGACATTTTATTTTTATTTAAAAGCATTTATTTACGCAACATCTGCTGCTGCACGCTTTCATTCCTTTTCAAATTGGTTGGCTCATGCTACTCAAAGCGGGAGCCAAATGTTCAAATTATTCTTATCTAGCACCAAAGAAGAGCTACAAAAATGAAAAGGGGAGCTCTGGTTAGGTGAGAGGAGAAGAGGTTGCTTCTGGATACATGCTGGAGCAAAATATATTCCAAACGCATAAAAAACATAGCATATAGAAAAGAGTCCTACTGATTTCAATGGGGTCTGGAGTAGGCCCCAAATAGTAGAGGGTTCACATCATCCCTGAGCCCAGCAACATGCACCCTATTTCTAGCATTCATACTACTGATACCTAACAATGGTCCAACTGAGCCTAGATAGCCCATTGTACCAATGTGATTAAGGCACACCGGCTTCAGTAGCTAATGACAGAAAAAAGGAGTAATATTGCAAGCATCATGTTTGTCTGCTTTTGACTCTCCGGTGCAAATGACCAAGTACCTATTTATTTTGGAGGCAACATGACTTTGACACATCATGACTGATTCCCAGACCACAGCAAAACTTTTTAACTACTCTGCCCACATTGCCCTTATTACTGCTCTAAGGCTCTTAAAGGGTGTACACCCATAGAAATTCATTATATTAGTGCTTCACCATTCTTTTCTTTCCCTTGTATGTCCCCCACACCTGGGAGCAGATAACCATATCTATGAGCAGCAATACCAGCTCTACCTGTACTAAAGGTACACTGACTGTGCATTCCCAACTGCCCTAGGCAGGCCCCCCAGTCTAGGGCTGTGAGCTGCTGGCTCCTTTGTATCATTTTACCCTTGATCCTGGAGTGCTCAAGATCCTTCTAACAGGAGTTTTGTATATGCTGATAATCTATGAATCACATCACAAAAGAAGAATTTCATCTTTGTTGAGAACAGACTGACATGTGCACCTAGCAACATCTTATATTTGTACAGTAAGAGCCAGCTTTGCACCAGCCCAACCAAGACACAGGTCACAGCTTTTCATCTACGCCATAGAAAACCAAGTGGAAATTAAACCTTAGCTAGGATAGAACTGACTTATCATCTGAACTCTGAGTACTTGGCGGTTACACTGAACTGAACACTTACCTTCAAAACACATGTAGAGAAGACAAAAGGGAATGTCAGTGCCCACAACAACATACTGGGAAAGCTGGTCACCATAAAGGAGGAAGCAAACTCATTATGAACCACTGCTATTGCCTTGTGTTACTCCACTGCAGAGTACGCATGTCCAATATGGGAGTGATCAGTTCATGCCAAGAAACTAGACCAGTTCTAAATGACAGCTGTCATGAAATAACAGGATGTCTAAAGCCACCAAAGGATAGCCTGTACTTACTGGCTGGCATTGCACCACCTGATATCAGAATCATAGAAAGATAGGGTTGAAAGGGACCTTAGGAGGTCATCTAGTCCAACCTCCTACTCAAAACAGGACCATCCCCAACTAAATCATTCCAGCCCAAGTTTTGTCTAGCTAGGTCTTAAAAACCTCCACCACCTCTTTGGGTAACCTATCCCAGTGTTTTACTACTCTCCTAGTGATAAAATTCTTCTTAATATATAATCTAAACTTCCCTTCCTGCAATTTGAGACCATTGTTCCTTGTTCTGTCAGAAGGTAGCAAACCAAAAAGATCATAGTGGATGGAAGAGCCTAGCGAGTGGTGATGTGTAGGGTGTGCACTTGCTGCTAAGGCGATGGGCTGGCAAAGTGGGCAGGAGCACCGATGCCCCCCTGCAAGCCAGCCAGGAAGTGAAACACCATTGCACTCCTAGAAGCGGCCGCAGACACTCCCGGAAGCAGCTCCAGCAATCGGCTGTGGGCCCCCTCCCTGGTTGACATGCCCCACCTGACTAAGACATCACCAATCACCCATGACCCCAGCCACCCACCCTATTGTCACATAGAAGTAAGTAAACAGCTTACTTACTTGAGAAAGAGTTTTATGACCAGTGTTGCATCATTGGACACAATGGCTGACAGGGTGCAACCGAGATTATGGAAGGAAAGATTATGTGTAGTCAGGTGCTCTGAAATGGACCAAGAACTCCAGGAGGACCTTCCCAGAGGGGTGATCTAGACTGACCAACTTGGTGATACCTGTATTGCCTTAGCATGCAAACTGGAAGATCAAAAACAAACATGATCAAATGGGGCTACTCTAATGTCCAGGGACCCGGGTTTTCTGTTTGCCACGGAAAAACAGAGAAAACCAAGGATTCCCTGTTTTTCTCAGAGAAAACATGGATTTCTCTTTTTAGCAGAGAAATCCGTGGATTCTCCACTTTTGAAAAGAGCTCTTGCAGGCTGGCACAGCTCCAGCCCTGGCTGGAGGATAAGGGAGAGGGGGGAGGGCAGGGCCTGAGCCTCTGAGGCAGCCAAGGCTGGACTCAGGCTCACACTCGCCCTTCACCCCTGGAGCATAGAGTAAGTGGGGCTTGGGGCAGGGCTGAAGAAGATGGTTGGGGGCTGAGGGATTGGCAGGTGTTGCCAACCCCAAGGCAGCACACCACAGCTGGAAGCAGAGGCAGGGGGTGAGGGCAGGGGTGCCCCCTGTGGGGGGCTTTGCATGAAAGCAATGCAGAGCACAGTGTGGTGGTGCTCAACATGTGCAGACCACACACATGCCGCCCAGCTGCCTGCCATGGGGAAGAGGAGAAGTTAGGCTGGCATGCAGCCGAAGCACAGCTCCATGGCCGGCTCTGCAGCCATGGCGAGGGATGGGGGCAAAGCAGAGTGGTTCACACGCAGCGGCTGCTGCCACTTACCTGGAGGCCTGTGGTGGTGGCTTAGGCTGCGCACAGCTCTGTGGCTGGCTCTGCAGCCATGGCGAGGGATGGGGGGGCGGGGCGGGCCGGGGGCTTGGGCTCGCATGCAGTGCTGCTGCTTACCTGGAGGCCCGTGACAGCAGTAATGGCCACTGCCTACAAAACCTCCCGCTGCCACCACAGAGCCATGCCCAGAGCTGTGCAGCCGGCCACCGGGCGCAGCATGGTGGTGGCTGGGTGGCACACAGCCAACCACCACGCTGCCACCCAGTGGCTAGCCGCACAGCTCTGGGCATAGCTCCACGGTGGCAGCAGGAGGTTTTGTACGCAGCAGCATTCACCCCCATCATGGACCTCCAGGTAAGCGGCAGTGCTGGGGTTTAAAAATTGGATGAGACCGTCTGATGTAAGGTCTTTTAATTCATTTGGATTCAACCCTATTTGATCAACATATTTTCCTCAAGCTAAAAGATTTTTCATTGCTTCTTGGTCTGGTAAGAGTATTTCTTAACTCCCAAGGGCTTCCTTTCAGTCCCTTATGTCTCTGAAAAGAAAAAAGAAACCATGTAAAATAAATGGAAAGATGCCACATTGCTTGTTCGGAAGACTATGTAATTAAAGCCAGGATTTTGAATCATGCCAGGTGTTTAGGCAGGCTGTTGAATTTTTTTAAATGAAAGTACAATAGTTCAATGGATGGCCTTATACAGACACCTTCCTGGAACGTATAATTTGGACAAAGAAATAACAAAATTGGATTTAAACAGAGTCTGTAAAATAGACACACTGCAGTTAAATTACTTCAGCAGCTCAGTATTGAATCTTTCTTCCAGTTTTTGGATCAAAAACACAATCTGGTGTTAAGTGAAGCACCTGGAAGTTTATAGTGCTTGGCTGAGGTTCTTTCTGGACAGGATCTAAAGAGATACATGCAGTGATTGATGTATGAACTAGAAAGCAAATTACAGACTTAGAACTCTGATTGATCACTAAGGCATCATGTTATCACTCTGCATGACTAGATGAAGACGGTAGATTTATAACCATGAGCTTGGTTCTCATTTACATCACACTGGAAATGTAAGGTAAATTTAAATCAGAACAAAGAACACTATTAAGGGACATTGGTGTAAATGAGAATCTGGCTCTATTACTTAAAACTTCTGTATTGTATAGCTGGCACACAAACCTCATTTGAACCAGACACTTCTGGGGTTTATCCATTTGCTCTAATCCATAGACTGTACTTCTTCCCACAGCTCCAGTAAAAGAAATCATATAAAAACTTGAAATATTTATGAGAGTCATTGCATCTTTCATCAGGAATATGGATGTTTAGCAAGTTTTATAACCAAAGCAGACTAATACTATACACTATAACAAACCTTTTCAGAAAATTCTGTTGCAGGATACATATGTACACTTGCACAAATATGGATGTTTCCACCACTATTGGCCAATTAAGACAGTGATAGTATCCTAGGAGTACTAGCAAGGAAACACTTTCCAACAGTCAAAACAGGAGATTGAGTTAGGACTTTGTTTTAGCTCCAGTTTCTGCTGATCACCTTTATGACCCTGGATAAAATGTATAATCCTGATACCAATCTACATATTGGTCTTCTCTTTCTCACAAAGGTGCTATGAGAATTAGTCATGTTGGTGAAGTGCTTTGAAGTCATCAGTAGGAGGTTGCAATATACTATACCATCAAGTCATCATTCCAAGTATAAGCAATATAAGGTTGGGAAGATGCTGCTAAATCAAGCCTGAGGGTTTTTATCCTTTCTCTTTCCTCCTCCCGTCAACAAAATAATTTTAATCTCAATAATTTGCCACATATATAGTTGCAATAATTACTCCACTCAAGAAAGCTGCCTATTTTGGGATGGGGAGGAGAAGTAGGGGCAGGAGGTTGTTATTTCTGTCTCATAGGAGGAGTGATACACTCCTTCAAGGAAGACTCTGTAGTGATTCTTCCCTAACTATCCTGATTACTTCTGCTGTCACCTTTGCCTGTCAGGCTGCACTTAAAGCTCACTTTCAGTTCCCTTTCTCATAGTCAGAGACTGTATTTTGCTTTCTTAAAAAGGACCTTTGGTGGAGAGAAAGTTAGAAGTTTGAAGGACCTGGAACATTTGAGGGACCGTTCTGGCTCTCTTGATTGAAAGGGTCTGTGACTTAAAGTTGGTGTATTACAAACAATAGCAATAATCCAAAATGTCATGCATATGCATACACTGAATTCTGTACTACAAGTCAGTTAATTAGTCAACAGTGAGTAAGGGAGTCATCAGAATTATTTCCCAACAAAAAGAGTCTGCTTGATAAAATACTCGTTCTCGCTGGTTGCATCCATTCCTTTAAGTGTTTACTTTTGCCTTCATTCTGCAGTGGTGATGCACATACTACACCCTCAGAATTATGTTTTCAATTTGCCTAATGTGTTTTTTTTTCCTCCCAAATTTCTTTTATTGCCAATCTTGCTAATGACAACTTAACCACAGCAGTCTTGGTAGGGAAACAAGCATACAAGGGCTGTAGCTGACCCAGTAAAAAGGAACCCCAGAATCTTGATGCCTCATTTACATGTATGTTTAAGTGCACAGGCCCTAGATAAGGCAATTTTGACTCCTTAGCATTCTAGCATTTTAAAAAGTGAATCCATCTATTTAAGGAGTTTTTCTTCTTTTCTATTCTTCTGGGTGCCTAGAAGTGAATTCCTCACAGTCATGGAACTATGAAATAACTGGAAAAATATAAACTTAGTGGGATAGCTCACATGACTGGAGCACTGTCATGGATGGGTATAAACTGTTCAGGAAGGACAGGCAGGGGAGCAGAAGAGTTCTGCTTTTTGTAAAAGAGCCATATGATTGCTCAGAGCTCCAGTATGAAACTAGAGATAGGCCTATTGAAAGTCTCTGGGTTCAGGTCAGAGGAGAGCAAAACAAGGGTTATGTTGTGGTGGGGATTTCCTATTGACCAGCACCAAACCAGGAGGCTCAGGTGGATGAGGCTTTCTTCAAAAAGCTAGTGGAAGTTTCCTGATCACAGGGCCTGGTTCAGATGAGGGACTTCAATCACCCTGCATATGCTGGGAGGGCAACACAGCAGTGCACAGGGATTTCAGGAAGTTTTTGCAGAGTGTTGGGGACAACTTCCTGGTGCAAATGCTGGAGTGGCCAATGAGGGGGCCATGCTCTTCTTGACCTGCTGCTCATAAACAGGGAAGAATCGGTGGGCAATGCAGAAGTGGCTGGCAACTTCAGCAGTAGCGACCACAAGGTGATTGAGTTCAGGATCCTGAGCAAAGGAAGAAAGTAGAGTAGAGTAAGTACCCTGGACTTCAGAAACGCCAGCTTTGACACACTTAGGGAACCAATGGACAGGATCCCCTGGGAAGGCAGTCTGAGTGGGAAAGGAGTTCAGGAAAGCTGTAATTTAAAAAAACCTTACTGAGGAAACAGGAACAAACCATCATGATGCATAGGAAGCCTAACAAATATGGCAGAAGACTACCTTGGCTCAGCAGGGAACTCTTCTGTTAACTAAAACACAAAAAGGAAGCTTACAAGAAGTGGAAATGTGGACAAACTACGGAGGAGGAGTATAAGAATATTGCTTGAGCATGCAGGGATGAAATCAGGAAGGCCACAGCACAACTGAAATTGCAGCTAGCAAGGGACATGAAGGGTAACAAGAAGGGTTTCTACAAGTATGTCAGCAACAAGAGGAAGATCTCAGCCTTCACAGGCAAGATCAGCTTCCAGACTACTGAACCGGGCAGCACATTATGGGGAGAAGGCGAGCAGCAGTGATGAAAGAACAGGTTAGGGACTATTTATAAAAGCTAGATGTGTAGAAGTCCAAGGGTGCTGAGGCAGTTGTCCATTGTGATTACAGACCTGTTGGCCATTATCTCTGAAAACCTGTGGTGATTGGGAAACATCCTGGATAATTGGAAAAGGGCAAATATAGTGCCCATCCTTAAGAAAGGGAAGCAGGAGGATCCAGGGAACTACAGACAGGTCGGTATCACCTCAGTCCCTGGAAATAGCATGGAGTAGGTCCTCAAGGAATCCATTTCTAATCACTTGGGGGGGAAAATGGTGAGTAGGGACAGTCAACATTGATTGACCAAGGGCAAGTCATGACTAACCAGCCTAATTGCGTTCTATGAGATGACTGGTTCTGTGGATGCAGGGAGAGCAGTGAACGTGATATACCTTGATTTTAGCAAGGCTTCTGATACAGTCTACACAACATTCTCACAGGAAAGCTAAGGAAGTATTGGTTGGATGAACAGAAGGTAAGATGGATAGAAAACTGGCTCAATTCCGGGACTCAGAGGATAGGAGTCATAGTCATAGTATCATAGTACTTAGGGTTGGAAGGGACCTAAAGAGATCATCAGGTCTGATCACCTGCCCGAGGCAGGAATGGGCACTGGGGTCATATCACTCAAGCCAAATATCTTTGCAGCCTCCTCTCGAAGACCCCCAAGATAGGAGAGAGCACCACCTCATTTGGAAGCCCATTCCAGAGCCTGGCAGCCCTAACTGTCAAGTAATGTTTCCTGATGTCCAGCCTGAACCTTCTCTCTAACAATTTGTGGCCATTTTTCCTAGTAACCGTGGGTGGTGCCTGGGGGAACAGAGCCTCCCCCAATTCTCACTGGTCCCCCAGGTACGTCTGTAAACCCCCAACAGGTCCCCTCTCAGCCTTCTCATGTGGAGGCTGAATAGGTTCGGGCCCTTTCGGCTCTCTTCTTAGGGCTCGCCCCGCTGACCCTTGACCATGAGAGTGACCCTCCACTGGACCCTCTCAATGCTAGCCACATCCCTCTTGAAGTGCAGCACCCAGAACTGGACACAGTACTCCAGCTGTGGCCTGATCAATGCCACATAGAGGGGAAGGATCACCTCCCTGGACCTTGTGACTCATCTGTAGATGCATGACAAGGTGTGGTTAGCCTTACTGACCGATTCCTCACATTGGCAGCTCATGTTCATCCTGGAGTCAACAATGACTCCAAGATCCCTTTCTGCCACCATGTTGACAAGGGTGTTCCCCAGCCTATAGGTGTGTTGCTGGTTCTTTCTCCCTAGATGCAGCACCTTGCACTTCTCTATGTTGAATTCCATCTTATTCTCATCTGTCCACCTCTGTAACCTGTCTAGATCTAGCTGGATTCTGTCCCTCCCCTCCAGCGTGCCCACCTCGCCCCACATCTTCGTGTCAAGACTGAATCTGGACAGCGTGCATTCCACACCAACATTCAGATTGCTGATAAAGATGTTGAACAGTACAGGCCCCAGGACCGAGCCCTGGGGGACTCCACTGCCTGCATCCCTTCAGGTCAAAAACGACCCGTCCACCACCACTCTCTGGGTGTGACCATCTAGACAATTTGCCACCCATCTGACTGTAGGCATCAATGCCGCAGACACCTACATTTTTTAAGAGAATGTGGTGGGAAACCGTGTCAGAGACCTTCTTAAAGTCCAGGAAGATGACATCTACCTCAACACTCTCATCCAGGGACTTTGTGACCTGATCATAAAAAGAAACCAGGTTAGTCAGGCAGGACCTGCCCTCAATGAACCCATGTTGGTTGCCCCTGAGCATTACCTCCCCTGCTAGGCCCTTGCAGATGTGCTCCTTTATAATTTTTTCAAAGGTCTTCCCAAAGACCAAGGTAAGACTGACTGGCCTATAATGGCCAGGGTCCTCCTTTCTCCCCTTCTTGTAAATGAGGACCACATTGGTCCTTTTTCAATTCTCTGGTACCTGGCCAATGCCCCACGAGTCCTCATAGAGCCATGCCAGGTGCTCCGCTATGACACCTGCCAATTCCCTCAGCACCCTCGGGTGAAGAGCATCTGGACCTACTGATTTAAACATGTCCAGCTGCTCCAAAAGTTCCCTAACTAGGTTGTCCCTGACCCTGATTCCTCATCAGGAACATGGAGGCAAATAATTCATTAAAGAGGTCAGCTTTTTCATTTACTACAATCACCAGGTTGCCAAGCCTATCATGTAGGGGGCCCACATTACCTGGTGCCTTCTTCTTACTTCCTATGTATTTGAAAAAGGACTTTTTATTATCCTTCATTCTGGTCGCTAGCCCTAGCTCCATCTCTGCCTTGGCCTTCCTAACAGCCTCCCTGCAGTCCCAAGCAACGGAGGTGTAATCCTCCTTGGTGATGGCCCCTTGCTTCCACTGTTTGTATGCTCCCTTTTTTCCCCTCAGGCATCCCTGGATGCCTTTGCTGAGCTATGTGGGCTTCTTAGCACTCCTGCCCCAATTGGTGCACATTGGGACTGACTACCTTTGAGCTCCCTTTGATCCTTTCCTTGAGAAACAACCACCAGTCTTGGACTCCCATCTCATTGAAGCTCTGAGACCCCAGTGCCTCTCCTACTAACCTTCTTAGCTTATAGAAGTCAGGCCTCCTGAAGCTGAGGACCTCTGCCTTGCTGCTTGCTTTCACCATCCTGCGTTGAATAGTAAATTCCAGCAGGTGATGATCACTGTTGCCCAGGTGGTCGAGTACCCGTAGAACCCCTACCAGGTCTGTGGCAGGTGTCGGGATAACCAAACACCGAGTGAATTGGGCCCCAAGGTCACAGTGGGCCGGGGTGGCAATTGGAATACAAACAGGTAGGATTAGCAGCGGTGGAGTGTGAGCTGTACGGGAAGTTTAAGCAAAGATGATTTATTTACTCATGCTTGGGAAGCGGAGGCTCAGATATTTCTTCAGTTACAGTATAGCGAACAACAAAGGGGTCTGTTGGCCCACGGGGTTCACTAGCGAGCCCTTGCTTTCTATCCCCTGAGGGATAGGTGCGGCTGCCCACTAGCTAGTCCTAGGGCTGGTCAACAGCTTATGAACGGGATAACAAACAACAAAAACTGTAACTTAGTGAATCGAGGAATGAGGTTGTGACGCCAGTCCAAAAGACAGTCCGTAAACCGAGGTCGGAGATGAGAAGCCAGAACAAAGTAAGCCAAAGTCAAAATCAAAGCCAAACAGTCCCGTAACCGAGATCAAAAAGACGAGTTGCTCCACGCACCGTCCGCAGCCTCTGCTTGCACCTCACAGTCCCTGCCGTCTGCAGCCTCTGCTCACAGGATCGTTCTCTCCCTGTGAGACAGTCCCTGCAAAGGCAGCCTCTGCTCACAGGGTCGAGCACAGTCTCTCCTCCAAAACACACACACACTACTTCACCACACCCGGGTGGTGGCTCACAAACCTTTTATAAGAATTTAGTGGCCAATCAGAATGCTCTTAACAGAGAAATTTCTAGTCAAATTACATCATGCAGTCAGTGAACTGAGCATGTGCGTTAGATCAGATCACCTCATGCTCTGTGATTGACAAGCCTCCAGGTCACCCAGAGGGCACATTCTGGGGGCCTGTCTGTAGTTTCAACTCCCTGTGATGGCAGCACCAAACTTAAGATTTTTCCTTGACAGCAGGGACCAAATCCAGCAAGGCATTTCTCCTGGTCAATGTCTAGTTGGCAGCCAGTATCAAGTGGAGCACTTCAGGGGTTGGCCCTAGGGTCAGTTTTATTCATTATCTTTGTCAGTGACCTGGACAATGGCATGGAGTGCACCCTAAACAAGTTTGAAGATGACACCAAGATGGGGAGAGTAGTAGTAGATACACTGGAGGGTAAGGCTAGTATTCAGAGAGACATCAACAAATTGGAGGACTGGGCCAGAAGAAATCTCATGAGGTTCAATAAGGAGAAGTGTAAAGTCCTGCACTTAGAATGGAACAATCCCATGTACCCTGGTAGAGGCTGGGGACTGACAGGCTAAGCAGGAGCTCTGCAGAAAAGGACAGGGGTTACAGTGGACAAGAAACCAAATGTAAAACAGGCTAATGGCATACTGGGCTGCATTAATAGGTGTGTTGCCAGCAAATCGAGTGAAGTAGAGGCCACCCTCTATTCAGCACAGGTGAGGCCACATCTGGAGTACTGTGTCCAGTTTTGCCCCTCCCTCTCCCACACCCCCCCCCCTTTACAGAAAGGATGTGACAAATTGAAGGGAATCCAGTAATCCAGTGGAGGGCAACAAAAATGGTGAGGGAGATGAGGGACATGACTTATGAGGAAAGACTGAGGGAACTGGGCTTGTTTACTCTAGAGAAGAAGATACTGAGAGGGGACTTAATAGTAACCTTCAACTATATGAAGTGAGGTTCCAAAGGGGATGGAGCTAGTCTGTTTTCAGTGGTGGCAGATGACAGAACAAGGAGCAATGATCTCAAGTTGCATCAAGAGATGTTTAGGTTTGATATAAGGAAACACTCTCTCACAAAAAGGTTATTAAAGCACTGGAACAGGCTACCTAGAGAGGATGTGGAATCCCTATCCTCTGATATTTTTAAGACATGACAAGACAAAGCCTTAGCTGAGATGATCTAATTGAGGATGTGTAGCATGAACCCATCCTGGTCCCACAGTTACCAGGGCAACAACTGCCAGGGAACTTTACATTCTGCAGGATCCCAGGCCATCCCAGAAGTGGGCAACAAGTCTGTGGGTAGGCAACACATGCCCCCGCATGCTTGCCTTCTGAGAAGGGCAGGAAAGAGGTGGGAGACACACCCCCTGCACCATACTCCCCCAGGCACAGCGGAAAGAAGAAAGCCGGGCTCCACCTGGACCTGGAGCCCAGACACGGCCAAGAGCTAGCACCCAGTGTGCCCAGCACCACCTAGAGCTGGGAGGCCACACCTGCAGTCAATGATGAGCCCTGCAGGGGCTCTCAGCATCTGGCAGTAGCTGTAAGGCATGCGGGAGCAGACAGGGGCCTGGGTTGCCTCAGCTCAACCCATAACTTCCCTTATAAGGCAGCACCAGTCCCAGGAGAGGGGAGGTGCTGACACAGACACTAGGCGATGCTGCTTCTCTCCATTGGAGTCAAGGATATTTCATCAGAGACCAACCTGACTCTGGTTTCCATGACAGGAACCTGACCACCCTGCAGACCCTAGATGTCAGGTACCTGCAAGGGCCTCCAACGGGTTCATAATTCCCACAGCCCCAAATCACCCACCAAATTACCCTGATACAGGCCTATCTTGTAAATCAGGTTTGTTACTGGGGGGGCGTGAACCTCAAAAGCCTTAGCTGCCTGAGGAGAAGGCCAAAGCTAGATCTGTGAACAGACAACTGAGATGCTTATTTATGTTGTATTACTTTATTAATTCTGATACAGTACAGACATTGTTGGTGGTAAACACTCGCCAAAGTAACGGCTCGGCCAGCCCACGTTGGTCTTAGATCATTCTGTTTTTCTGTCTGAGTCGGACCTTTTCTTCTGTTACATGAAGGTAGGCACCTAGGGGACCAGGCGTCTACCCTGATATCATTACAGGAACACCCAAGTGGAAAGGGGTAGAGTGTAAGGGAGGTGGAGCCCCACAGAAGGCTCCTAGACGCTGAGACCTGTGCACATCCCAACCTTCCCCACTACAATTACGTACCACCTCCTGATAGCCTTTTCATTAACAGCAAGTCATGGCAGGCAGGATATAGAGATAATGGAGTGAAATACCCAATGAGGGTGCAGCACCCGGACCACACCGCATGTGGCCCTTTACTCTGGGTCCCACTACAAGATGGTGTGATTTTGAGTATGGGGTTGGACTAGTTGACCACCCAAGGTCCCTATGCTTCTATGACCAATAGGAACACAGAATGATTCCTGTCATACCTATTCAGTGGATTTGAACAAGAGACTTTCAGAACCAACAGATAGCCCTCCAACCACTTAGGGCTAGTCCACTGGTTAAAGCAGGCGGGGGCAAAATATGGACCATGAGCTGGAACTGGCCTACAGAGGAACTTTGTCCAGCTTGCAGCTGGTCCCTTGGTCCCACCTGACCCAGGTGCCATCTAGCCTATAGAGTTATATCACGCCTATAGAGTTATACCACCCCTGGCATCCAGCAGGGCTGGGGACAGCTCTGCAGATGGACTCTGGCCTAAGCCCCATTGAGACTGGTAGGGACCTGTGCACATAGCCCCAGCCTTTGCCCTGGCCGAACCACCCCTGCAAATGCTGTGGACCCACCCAGGCCAGAGTGGATAAATAGAAGAGATTTTGATAGACACATGGATGCTATTTTCTGCTAGAGAGATGCAAGATGAAAAATATCAAATGGGGTCTGTATTTTCACAGTCCTAAGGGCCCAATCCAAAGTCCACTGTAGTGAATGGGAGGGGGTCTTTCCACTAACTTCAGACATTATCAGATAAGAGACAGAGCTAGGGTTAGAAGACAGGCAGAAGGCAGGGTACAGTTGTACCTTATAGACTAACTAACAGGATCAAGATCAGGATCAGGCCTTAAGTCTGGGATCTGCACATACAGTTTTTTATTTTACTGGTAATAACCTTTTATGAAGATTTGGATCCATTTAGATTCAGCTTTTAAATACCCAGAGTTCATAGAAAAGGTAGTGGGTCACAGGTCTGGCCCTAGCTGGGTCTACTGGTAAATCAAAGGGCCATTTGCAAAACAGAGACAGATCTAGATATCCAACATCTGTAAATATCTGAGCTATGCATATCAGATAGGCTCAGTTTGGAGCAAGATCTCACTTTGGAAAACAGAAAAATTGTCTTTATTGTGAACGAAATTCTGCTCCCCATTATAGAGCAGAACGAAATTTGGCCTTTTTCTTGCAAATCTAACTACATACATGAAAACTTTGATGAGCACATTTGTTCTGTCTTCAGCCCTAGAAGAAAGGAACTTAATATTCTCAATTCACATTTGCTGGAAACAAAAATGTGAGCACCTGATACTGGGTAGCAGAAGCAGTTTCCATGTCAAATTTTCTTCACTTCATCACACAGTCACACCAAGAAGGGAAGAGGATTCGGAGCAAATAATTACTTTTACTATACAAATGTTAAAGGTGTAAAGGGTAAACTTAATTCAAAGACTTGTAACTACTTCTACCAAGGCTGAATCTGGTTCAATGAAGCTAGTTTTGCACATTCTGAACACCAACTCAGTAAAGCTTACACTCCTTGGTCAGTCACTCTATTTTCTGAGCCATTTGAACTCTAGATGTAACTAACTTTACAATTTAAATCCTTGCATTTGGTTCAAAGTCTATATAAAACTGTTTCTTCTTTTCCCCTTCCTAAGCCGCCCTACCTCACCAAGGGCTTCCGGGAATGCCTGATTGCCAAAAAGGCGGCGTACAACCGGTAGAAGGGGGGTGGTATTTCCAAAGAGGAGTATACCTCCTCTCCTCGGGCCTGTAGGGGTGCTTTCAGGAAAGCTAAGGCGGACATAGAACTAGGACTAGCATCCAAGATCAAAGATAAAAAGTCCTTTTTCAAATATATAGGGAGGATGAAGAAAGCACTGGGAAATGTGGGGACCCTGCAAGATTCTCTGGGCAATCTGGTGGTTACACCAGAGGAGAAAGCAGACCTCTTTAACAAATTCTTCAACTCCGTTTTCTTGTGCAGGGACCGGGACTTCCCCACTGTGATGCAAGACAGACTCAAGGGGAATGCCTTGAGACCTCAGGTTGGGGAGGACCGGGTTAGAGAGCTTCTGGAGGGGCTGGGCATGTTCAAATCAGTGGGTCCTAATGTTTTCCACCTCAGGGTGTTGAGGGAGCTAGCAGGGGTTATTGCAGGGCCCATGGCAGGGCTTTACAACCACTTGGCCAGGTGCCAGATGATTGAAAGATAGCCAACGTGGTCCCCATTTTTAAAAAAGGGAGGAGGAAGGACCCGGGCAACTATAGGCCCGTCAGTCTTACCTCAGTCCTAGGGAAACTCTTTGAGAAGATCATCAAGGAGCACATCTGTGATGGGCCAGCTTCAGGGATGATGCTCAAGGGCAACCAGCATGGTTTCATTAGGGGCAGGACATGTCAGACCAAACTGATTGCCTTTTATGATCAGGTCACAAAAGCATTGGATGCAGGTGTCACCGTGGACATAGTCTTTCCGGACTTCAGGAAGGCCTTTGACACCGTCTCCCTCCCCATCCTCATTAAAAAACTAGGCGACTGTGGCATTGATGCCTACACAGTCAGATGGATTGCAGATTGGCTGAAGGGTCATACTCAGAGGATGGTGGTGCACAGGTCATATTCGACCTGGGGGAAGTGGGCAGTGGAGTTCCCCAGGGCTCAGTCCTTGGGCCCGTGCTGTGCAATTTCTTTATCAGCGATTTGGACAACGGGGTGAAAAGCAACCTCTTTAAATTTGCTGATGATAGCAAAATTTGGGGTGAGGTGAGCACGCTAGTAAGGAGGAAAGACTGCTAACCAGACCTTGTCGTGCATCCACAGGTGCATCTCAAGCAGGGCCAAGGAGGTGATCCTCCCCCTCTATGTGACACTGGTCAGGCCACAGCTGGAGTACTGTGTCCAGTTCTGTGCGCCCCACTTCAGGTGGGATATGAACAACATGGAGATGGTCCAGAGGAGGGCCACCCGCATGATCCGGGGACAACAGGGCAGACCCTACAATGAGAAACTGCAGGGCCTGAACCTGTTCAACCTTCACAAGAGAAGGCTGAGGGGGGACCTGGCGACCATCTATAAACTCACTAGGGGGGACCAGAAGGGTTTGGGGGAGACCTTGTTTCCCCTAGCGCCCCCTGGCATAACAGGGAATAATGGCCACAAGTTGTTGGAGAGTAGGTCATCCAACATGTCCAATTAGACATCCATAAGAACTACTTCACAGTCAGGGCGGCTAGGATCTGGAACCAACTTCCAAG
>NW_017728886.1:250507986-250523292 GCF_001723895.1 Crocodylus porosus | reverse complement strand
TAGGATCTGGAACCAACTTCCAAGGGAAGTGGTGCTGGCTCCTACCCTGGGGGTCTTTAAGAAGAGGCTTGATGCCTACCTGGCTAGAGTCATATGAGCCCAGTTTTTCTCCTGCCCAGGCAGGGAGTCCCTTCTAACCCTACTTCTATGATTCTATGATCTTGTAGCAAAGCCAGGAAAAACAGCAGGGAGTATTTATTTATTCATTTTCAAAACAAGGCTTGCATTTCAAAGTAGGGTGTACTTTCAAAAAGCTTGGAAGAGAATTTTTCAAACTACCCTATTCAAAGAATTGTAACAACTGCTTATCTGAGATTTTTATCGGTTTAAGAATAAGAATATTTAGGAGACTATTTTATAGTAGTCTCTATTGTTTTGTTAATCTCTTAAGATTACACTTCAGCACTTACAGATGGCTGTAAAGCATTTTGTAAGCTATCATAGCAAGATGGAATAATTTCATCTCTGATGTAACTTCAATGATAACATGTGGCTTTACACCAAAAGTAAAATTTGGCTATTTATACTTGCATAGTTGCTCGGACAACCATCTAATCAAAATCCCATACCATTAATCATTTTTAGTTTATCGGAAGTTAAGATCACTGTAGAACTATAATAAACAAAAGCCTCTATAAATAATAATGACACATTGGCACATGGAAAAACTGAGGTACACAGAAAACTTCAGTCCAGCTAAATATTTTATAGGCAAATATTTTGGGGGCATTATTTATAGTTGTATATACTTGTTTTTTATTTAGATTTTAAAATTACTTTGGAGACCTTAAGAACTAAGAGGGTAAAGTAATTGTCAAAGTGATCTGAGAGAGAAAAACAGGGAACGGGGTAGAAAGAAAGAAGGGCAGGGGGGCTTAGTGATGGATAGCAGGGACAAGGCAGAGTTCTTCAATGAGTCTTTTGCCTCTGTCTTCTTAAATGGGAATCTAGACAAACCCTCAACATGCATCACGGACACCAACAAAGGAAACAGCCGAGCAACGGTCAGTGCTGACATAGTAAAAAAACACTTGGAGAGACTGGACGTATTCAAATCACCAGGACCCAAGGGACTCCACCTATGGGTAATCAAGGAATTAGCGGGGGTCATAGCTGATCCACTGGCAAGGATATATGAGCGCTCATGGTGCTCAGGTCAGGTTCCAGAGGATTGGAAGAGGGCTAACGTTATCCCAATCTTTAAGAAGGGGAGGAAGGAGGACCCGGAGAACTATAGACCAGTCAGCCTTACCTCTATCCCTGGGAAAATCCTAGAGAAAATTATCAAGGAGCACATCTGTGGGAGCCTGCTGGCTAATGTGATGCAGAGGGGTAACCAACATGGGTTTTTAGCAGGCAGGTCCTGCCTGACTAACCTAATTTTCTTTTACAACAAGGCCACCAATTGTTTATATGCATGAGTCAAGGTAGATGTTATCTATCTGGACTTCAAGAAGGCCTCTGACAAGATATCCCATACCATTCTTATAAATAAACTGAGGGGATTTGCCTTGGATGATTACACGGTAGATTGGGTAGCAAATTGGCTCAAGGGTCACACTCAGAGGGTGGTAGTGGATGGATCAGTGTCAACCTGGAAAGATGTGGGCAGTGGAGTCCCTCAGGGCTCA
This sequence comes from Crocodylus porosus, assembly GCF_001723895.1. Lineage (NCBI taxonomy): Eukaryota > Metazoa > Chordata > Crocodylia > Crocodylidae > Crocodylus > Crocodylus porosus. The sequence continues at coordinate 250,521,661 of NW_017728886.1, read as the reverse complement.
GTTCTGGGGCCAGTGCTGTTCAACATCTTCATCAGTGATCTAGGATAAGGGGGTGGGAAGCAACCTGTCCAAATTCCTGGACGACACAAAATTATGGGGTGCAGCTAATACCGTGGAGAGGAGGAACCAGATCCAGGCCAACGTAGACAGGCTGGGGAAGTGGGCAGAGAGCAACAGGATGAAATTCAATAAGGACAAGTGCAAGGTGCTGCATCTAGGAAAGAAAAATCGCCATCCCACCTACAAGCTGGGGGGGGGTGACCTTCTCAACTCCACTGAGGCAGAAAAAGATCTTGGAGTCACCGTTGACTCCAGGATGAACATGAGTCTTCAATGTGATGAAGCAGTTGGCAGAGCCAATCGTACCTTATCATGTATCTGTAGGTACTTCACAAACAGGTCCAGGGAAGTGATTCTCCCCTTCTATGCAGCACTGGTCAGAATGCAGCTGAAGTACTGTGTCCAGTTCTGGATGCCGCAGTTCAAGCAGGATGCAAACAACTTGGAGAGAGTGCAAAGAAGGGCCACTCACCTGATTAGAGGCCTGCAGGGAAGGCCCTAGGAGGAAAGGCTAAGGAACCTTAACCTCTTCAGCCTCTCCAAGAGAAGCCTGAAAGGGGACCTCGTGGCAATGTACAAATTCATAAGAGGAGAGCAACATGAAGTAGGCGACCATCTGTTCACCAGGGCACCCCCTGGAACAACATGGAACAATGGCCATGAGCTACTAGAGAGAAGGTTTAGGCTGGGCATTAGGAGAAAGTTCTTCATGGTCAGGGTTGCCAGAATCTGGAACGGGCTCCCAAGGGAAGTGGTGATCGCCCCATCCTCAAGAGGAGACTAGACAGGCACCTGGCTGGGCTCACCTGACCCCAGGGTTGGTAACTCTCTTCTTGCCTGCCAGGGGTGGGGGATCAGACTAGATGGCCCACTGAGGTCCCTTCCGACTCTATGAATGACAAAGGAGCAAATGGAGAAATGGATCAGATTAGAAAAGAAGGGAGGAGGCAAATACAATGAGTGGGAGCAGCTTAATGATAGAAGTAGGTTAAGGGCAGGAGTAAGGAGAAAACAACAATTGTTGTTCTTCATAGTATAACAACAGTACAATGAAGCAATACAATGTGTGGAAAACAATACCTCTGGCCTAATTCTTCTCTTGCTTCCATGGGTTTAAACTAGGAATTACTTGCTTTCAGATAACAAAGTTGCAAATGCTAGTAATGGTGACTGCCTATACACCTGCTGGTCCATGTTCTAATTAGAACACTCCAGCGTGGCCTCACCATCATGTGTATAAGTCTGCATGCATTTTTAAATGGCCGCAGGGGCACTTTACTGAAACCTTGTTGAATGAGGTTTAGATAAAGCATCCTGCAGCCATTTTTAAATGCACAGGGGCTTAATAAAAGTGATGGTGAGGCATTTTAATTAGACCTGCTCTCCAGGAGCTGCTCTAATTAAAACACTTTCCCTCCCCCACTCCTGACCATAGGCAGCCATTAGTGTGAGCAAACAGTTGACTTCTTGGAGTCAAAGTTGTGGAATCAAGTGGATGAGGAGAGTTACTCCCAGCTGCTAAACAGAGCTGTCTCAAACAATGGAAAATTATTTTGACCAAAAACTGTTTTATATTTGCAGTGAAAAAATTGTGACTTTTGAACAAAACAACATTTTTTTAAATATGGTTTAAGATTTTTGTTGAAATGCCAGAATTGGTTGATTTGCCCAAATTTTTCATCTACTTTCCCAGTAACAAAAAGGTAGCATACTGAGTGGATGGGCAAATGCGAATAAAAAGGAGAACCTGATAGGTTTTTTGGTAAAACCAGACAAAATTCAAATTAGGCAAACTGTGTTTAGAAAAGAGGCTATTTTGTCCAAAAAAAAGGTCTTCAACTGAAAAACCTCTCTCCCCTAGTGCAGTTGATAGCTTTCCAAGTAAAATTTCAGTGATAATGCAAAATTCACTGTTCTACTTTTCTGCATTGATTACAGAATGTAATTTGCATTTTTGAATGTTCTTCTATTAATAAACTACTGCTACAATTTGGCTATAGTCTTGCCAGGTCTCTCTTGATCTGCTTTCTGGTACCATGTAAACCACTATAGCCTGTTCTATGGTCAGGTTGTTGGCAACTAAACTAGCACCCACACCTGAGCTAGCCTGGGTGAGAAGGATGTGTGGGCACCCAGCAGGAATAAAAACAAAACCTGTCAAAAGGTGAGTGAACTTGCTGTGCACCAACAACCAATCATACCCAGACAGGAGATGGGTACCACCAGGTCACTTTGCCAAAAAATCACCAATGATGCATAGCATCTAAGGTGCTCCAACAGCTGCAGCAGCCTCAGCACTGGCTTTACTTGATTTGACAGTTTGGCTAATCAAAATATATCAACAATATAGGCAATTCTCACACCAGTATTGCACCTGTATAACTGTTAATGCCAGTGGAGTTTGTAAGGGAAAGGAATACTTGTATTGTAGGTGCCTCAAAGACTTCGTAAGTATAGTCAGACTCCCTGAGGAACAGCAACGCCCAAAGGAGGAGAGAAAAGGAGAGAAGGGGTTGGAGACTGAGGAAATGGTGGAAGAAACCCTGCAAGAAAGTGAAACAGAGAAGGAGGGGGGCAACATTTCTGTGGTTGAGGCAGGAAGAGCCAGAGAGTTTTCTGCCCCTAATGGCTCAGGGCTCCAGATGGAGTGGAGACCAGAAGGTGGGATGTGGCAGGAATGCAAAAGTGATTCAGCAGCTTGCAAAAGCTACAAGAATACATGTGAGGGAGGGGGAGGATGTGGCGATCACCCCACGCAGTAGCACTTAAAGGGGCAGGTGCACTCAGCTCAAAGAAAGCATGAAAGAACCTTAAAGGGACATGCACTCTCATTTTGAAACAAACACAAATGGCATCGACAACAGTTTCACTTAATGTCAGGAGTATCTTAACAAGGAAAAGATGGGAAAAGACTGAACCAGTGTTGAACCAAGTGCACCCTCCTGGCCTCGTATAGGCACTCCCTAGCAGCCTTAGAGCACGCACCCGGTGCTGGCCACAGGGTATGCCCTTGAGGCCTGAGCGTAGGGTCGTGTTCACCCCTGAGGGAGGCCCTGACACTCTCCTGCCATGATTTGGTCTTCTTTTCTTCAGTGGTGGGGCTCCTCCTCGGGGTTCCTTGCAGGCCGGATGTTGCCCTTGGAGGGCATTCTTGGAGCTCCATCTCCCCTACACCCCAGCCATATACCAGCCTTTAGGATGGCCAGATGATGGGTCACCTGCCCTCTTCTCTCCCTGCTCGTCTTCATCATCCTTCCACCCTGCATAACTATGGGACATGGGACCATCCTTGCAGCTGTATCGTCTCTCTGCTTGAGGCATAGCAATCCTCTGTGCTGCCTCGGCTTCCCCCTCTCAACCCAGAGGGTCACTCAGAAGCTCACTCCCCGGCTTGGGTTCTGTACAGCCTCCCACACAACACCAACAAAAAGAACAAGAAAGAAAGGAATAATTGGGGCACAGGGCCTCAGCCCACCCCACTTACAGATCCAGCATCTGTGGCCTTCATGGTCCCTCGACACCATCCCTCTTGGCTCAGCTTCCCTGCCGAGCCAAGTGGTTGGTCTGCTTAATGAAGCTGGGACCCTTCCAGTGGTTTTCTGTCTGACCCCCTGTCGAGCTGCTGGTGCTGCCCTGGGAGCAGCCTGGCTTCCTGGTTCCATCATTGCTGACCCTGCCTCCATCTCCCTGATGCTGGCTTTTAAATCAGCCAGACAGTGATTCTTGACTGTATCATCAGCTGGCACCATTCCCTGCCAGAAATAAAGGCGGCTGATGAACAGCACATGTGGTTCGTTTCGGCGTGCCTTCATTACTCCTGAAAATGGTAAGCAAGCCCCATTTTCAGGGCTTTTCCTTTCTTTCTTTGGGCAGGTCAGCCCTGCCTCAGGTCCCGCCGCGGGTGGATGCTCCAATGTCTCTGCTTGTGTCCCCCTGGGACACCAAGTAAGGACAGACACAATCTGCCTACAAGAATGTGGTATACCAGGGGAGAGGGATCATAAATGGTTTGAGAAAAGGTGGAGACGGGGAAACAATTGTTTCAGTAAACTGACAGACAGGACTGATGGCAGAGGTGGAGCATTTCAGGTGTTTACTGAGGTAAGAGATTTTTTCATGGGGTTCTGCATTAAGAAAAAGATTTCTGTAAGGGTTTGTGCTTTTGTGGGGGAAGTTGATGTATGTTGTTTAAGGGTTTAATATTTGTAGTATGTTTTTGTTATGTAGTTGTTTGTGCTATGAAATCTTGGTAAAACAAGGATGCTCAATATGTGCATCTTTGTAAGTGTAGGGTGATAAGTGTGTTTTTAATACAACTGGGGGGGGGAAATGTTTAAAGGTTCCCATCAGCATGTTTGCCCAATATGAGCCATGTATTTTATGCATTTAATCAACTTTATAGTTGGTTTCCATTACTGAGCACATGCTGCTTTTGGCAGCAGTTTAATGATAGGCAGTGTATTTAATGAGATGTCCTTGTGTGCTAATGTAAGACAAAGGGCTTTTTCCTCAGTGTTGATTCAAGGAAAATGCCTCATCTTGTATTCGAGTAAATGCAGTACAGGCAGTCCTCAGACTTAAGACACCGTTTTCAGGAACCAATTGTGTTTGTAAGTCAAAATGTTGTAACTTAGAACTAATTTTCTCATAAGAAACAATGTTATAAATGGGGAATTGGTTCCTGAACCAAGGCCCAATACCCTATTCTCAACAAAAATACCCCAACATTTTGTACTCTATCAATTATAGATGAGTAATATAGCTACATTAATGTATTTATATTGTAAATAGCAATCATATTGATTTGGAAGGACTTCTTTGACATGACTTTGCTGGACTTTTTGAAGGGATCTTGGCTGGAGTCTCCTCAGGAGTCTTGGCTGCAGGTTTTTCTGGAGTTCCGTCTGCTTTCTTGAAGAAAGTGTCCAAGGAAGTTTGGACAGATGTTCTCCAGGGAGATGAGCAACACAGTGAACTTGTTTGCTGGTGTGGTGCCACATTGATCAAGCATTGTAAAGTTGAAACTAACGTTGTAAAGTTGAAATAGGGCATCAATTTATAAACGTTGTAAGTGAAATGCTGTCACTTGAAACATTGTAAGTCAAAGACTTCCTGTATTTCTGTATCTGTTAAAAAACTATTTCTTTCTATACCGCACCTGTCGGGCCTCGATCATGCGGTCCCTCGCCGCTTGGCCCTGGATTTTGGTGGTAGCCTTCCGCTCCGTACCTCAAAGGTATGGGGCCATGGTCTCCTGCCTTGGGCAGTCTTATCCCCCACTAATCCCTTCTGCCACGACTTTGATGATATCTCAGTGGTGGAGGGGTCTGACAATCTGGTTCCGGCTATCCCAGGTCGAGGCGTGATGTTCTTCGTGAGGCTCCAACCTCACCCTATACCCAGCCCCGACAGCGTGCTCCTGTTGTTTTGTCCGCGGGCAAGCCTCTTCCTATGCAGAGTCTCCCTGGCTCCTACTGGGATCCGTATGAAACCTGAGGCCCCACCGACTCTTGAGCCTTTGGGTGGCTCTGTCTCCCTTTCTCTTACTCCAGCACCCCGGGTAAGTTAACGATTATCACAGCAGAGGAAAAAAAAAAAAAAAGGAAAAACTGGCACCACCAGCATATGCCCCCTTCTCTCTTTCTTTCTTCGACACTACCCTGGAGCGCCCGTGATGGTGTGCTCCCCTTCACCAACTACCCCCTAGCGCTACCTCCCTTAGCCCGTGGTGTGTCCAGTACATGTCTGCCCTCGACGTCCCTTAGCACAGGAACCTTCCCTCGATGGGCTTCCCTCTGGATCCTCCGCCCCGGACGTGAGGGTCTTAACTGGTCCCTTTATTGGCTACCTCCCTTTCCAACGATCTGCTAGACCCCCGTCTCTGTTGATGAGCTCCCTCCCGCAGATTCTCTTCACGGCCCGAGGGTGATATATAGCCGGGATACCCTGGTCCCTCTTGATCCCGCGGCAGCGTCTCTACCTGGGATCAGCTCTCATCCTTCTCCTGACCTGGGAGCAGCGTTCCCTGGTTCCTCCAACTCTCCGGTGGGTCCAGGAGTTCCTCTCTCGGTGCTCCTTCTCCACCTCTTCTGCCTTGTGGTCTCCCCCTCTTATACTTCTGGGTCGGCTCTCCTTTTCCTTTTCCTCAGCTGCTACCACTTTACAAAAACCGCAGCTAAAAAGCCGCGCAGGTCCTGCCGCCGCTTCCAGCTCCGCTGCAGTTCCTGCAGCCGGTAAGATGCTTTTACTCGTTCTTCCATTCTTTTTGTTATCCCTGGGATGTATTGTTCCCCAGGGTCCCCCTTTTGCCCTTTGGGGCTCATATCCTCCCCTTCCCCCGGGACATATACCTTCTGGCTTCAAGCCTTCCTGCTACCTCATGTTCCCCTTTCCCCATGTTCCACTTTCTGTTTAGAGTGTTTTCTCCATCACAGCACAAAACTTGTCCCAGCCTTTCCAGCTGGCTCACACCTTGGATGCAGGATTCTTAGCTGTCTGTCCATCCCAGAAATCTTCCTAAGTAAACTGGCTCCCAGACTCCAGCCCTTCTACCAGAATATTACTCCTTAGATTAGAAGTTCATGCTCCCTTTTCCATTACTCCCATCACACGGTCCCTGGTCTTATTTTATTTACTGAGCCACACCTGGAATAGGTACAGCTGAGCCCCAACTCTCTTAAAAGGGCCATCACACCCTGTGACAACCAGCCTCTAGTGGCTGTCTGATTCATTCATGAAACGTCAGGATCTAATGTTTATGAAATCACAGTTTTGCCATTGCCATGGCAGCATGTCATTAGCAGAGGATCATGGAATGAATCAGGGAACAGATGGATATAAAAAGGAGAGCTACTAGTTCTGCACATATATTATTGTAAATCAGCAAAGATGAAAACAGAGAGTGAAAACTGTTGCAGAAAACTTGATTGAGCTTGGGAAAAACATGGCACGCAACAGCGCATCTTTAAGAAGCATGGAATGTAATGTTCTTTACTCAGGAACTGTATTGCGGATAAAGCATTTTCTTAGCCATTATTTTGGACCCTCTTGATGGAAGCTGTACAAAGTGCAAACAATGGAAAAGCAGCTGATCTGAACAACTAGTAATGCTGTACACAGCTGCCAGGACTAGTGAGAGTCATGCCATGAGGCAAATTAAAGGGCAGCAAAAGAAACATGTCCAGATGAACTCATTGCTGTCTCACTTAATGCTCTTTGGCTTTGGACAGTCTGTTTCCATTCTGAGTGCCAAGCAAATGTTACAATGAAAATTTTCTCCACTTTGAAAACTTCCTGTGGGCCGCTTAATAGTTAAACATGTGAGACTGAGGTTACTTCCAGAAAAGGTAAGTATGGTAGCTCTAACAACTAGCCCAATGGGAAGCCAAGAGATTCTGAAGAGGACTAGGAGAACTCACAAGATGAAGCTCAGCTCTATAGCCCAGGAAGAGGGCCCTGCCCTCTCCTGGCAAGTGGGGAGCTCTAGCCCCTGCTTCCAAAACTGTTTTTGCATTTTACACAATGATTTTTAAAGGCAAATACATTACAGCCACTGGCACATATCTGGAGTCATTCCACTGTAATTCAGACCATTATCCTACACTGCATTTTAGTAATGGAAACAGGATCTCACCTAGTCAAGCTGCACAAGTGCAAGCAGAAGGGGACTGGCCTGCAGTCCACAGAGTGATCTGAAAACAAACATCACCAATAAGGAGTGTGCTAGCTCCACCGTCCTGTGTAAACTGTATGTGTGGTGAGAAGTTTCAAGGGGGAAGTGAGATTTCAGGAGAGATTAAACAATGATCAGATCCAGCCAGCCTCCCATGTGACAGGGTGGGACAGAATGAGAGTGAGCTGGAGAAGGCTAAGTGTTGTGGGCCCATGGGCTTTCTTATTTTCTTAAAGAAATATCAAACCTTGAGGACTGGCTCCCACCAGTACATCAGGATGCCTTTTCTAATCTCTGAGCACAGGCACACACTACTCCCTATAAAGGATTCAGGCCAGTGTGGCAGGGCACTGCTGGTGCCTGCCACTTTAAGGGCTCAACCAAGCAGCCAGCAGGTGCTTGATTGCAGTGGCCATTTTAGATCTCTGGCCTCCTATATAAACAAAGCAGTTTGCTGCTGGCAGGCCAGGCAGAAACATTGCCTGGCTGCTAGGCTGCGTACAACATCCTGGAGGTAAGGGCAGGAGCTGTAGGGGACAGTTTGGAGGCTCCTGGTCCTGGGCTTGACCTAAAACTGCACCCTACTGGGAGTGGGTGGCCTGGTGGGGCTCTCAGTGGTGCAGGAGCCCCCAGGAAATGCCAGGCCAGTTACCACCCAAGTGAAAGGCGGGTCAGGGTGCCTTAATAACCTCAGGTCTCACAACTGGGTGGGCTACCCCTTAGTAAGATCCGGAAGGCAGGTCCAGGAGAGAGAGTGGGGCTATAGATTCAGAAGCCTGACCTGAAATCCTGCAACTGGTCAATGCTCGGGCCAGGACCAGAAGGGTCAAAGGGCCAGGGTCCCACTGCGAGGGATGCCCAGAGCTGAGGGCCTGGAGGTGAGGCCAAAGCCTGTGTATCCAAAGGTCTCGGGGGGGGGGGAACTACACCCATAAGGGGGAAGAGCTCAGGGAGCTAGGTAGCCCAGAATGAGGGCAGGGTAGACAACCTGAGTGGAGGGATCTTGTAGGGGTCTAGACTGGAGGATTTGGGGGCCTGGTGTGGGGTTGGTGAGGTTAAGATCCATGGATGCCATCTGCAAGGCTTGGGCTGCAGTGTAGGGGAGGAACAGAACTGCAGATAGCGCCCCCTGGCATCAGGTCAAGAAATGGGCAGCATCCCACCTAATTAACAACTTAATTAGATATCATCAAGGCATGAGAAGGCAGGCAGCTGGCCCAGAACAAGTGGGTGGGGCATTGGTAGGTTGGCCCTGAGAAGGATACCCCTGTTACAGCCATGTTTCCCAAAAAGTGGCATAACAGGGGGTGGGCAAGTGGGGCACCAGCCCCAGGCACCAACTTAGTGGGGGCACCAGAATGGCATCCACCTTGGGAGTCTGTGCCACCACAACAGCAGTATCTGGGTGCAGGGACACTATGCTGCTGCCACAACAGCCATGCCAAAAGCTGACAGAGGGGCAGGTAGGACTCCCCAACCCTTCCCTCCACTGGCTCCTCCTCCCCCTCTTCAGCCCAGTTTGGCCCAGGGTATACACCCTGTTAATTATACCTCTGCTTCCAAAGGAATGCCCAGCCTGAGGAAGCACTATAGTAAGCATGATCACTCATGGGCTTTCAAGATAACAGTCTGAGCATCTATTCCAGCCCCACAGGGAAGGAGTCTCCATCAGGTGAACACCATGTGGAAAGGCTGTTCTCTGTCCTCCAGGCTGTTTATACCATGTTCCCAAGGAGTTTATAATGTAAAGTGCACAAACAACAGTGGAATCAGGGTCTTCCTTCCCTCAACACTAGGGTGGCATCCACCTCTCTGAGCCAGTCTGACTCCCTCCTGCTTGTCCCCAGGATGTCTCTAGTGACCTGTTCTCAACCTGCCCTATATCCAGAAATAGATTGGTGAAGGGTCTTGTAACAGGGAACCCTAGTCCTGTCACCAGAAGGCAGGTACGCCCTTTTAGGACTAGAATTTTCTGGGCAGAGGGCCGGTAAGGAGGGGGTTAAATGCTGGGTCTGGCCAACTAGTTAGCTGACCAGAAGGGGCAGACCAAGACTATAAAGTCCCAGTCCAAGGGTGCAAAAGGCAGCCTCCTTAATACTTTTGTCAAAGATGTGGCAGGCGAGAACGAGGGTGCATGGACACCCACTTGGCACAGTAGGGGGCACTAGGAAAGATCACGGCTGCTCCTAGGACCCTGCCCTGTGACAGGTGGACATTTGGGGTGAGACAAGACTAAAGCTCACATTCGGGGAAGATTTTTTTGGCTGGGGTTAATACAAGAAGTGGCCAAGTACTGCGCAACTTGCCCCGTGTGCCAAAAAGTAAACCCTAGTCATCCTCCAAGAGTCCTATTAGTACAACTACCTTTGGTGGAATTCCCTTTTGAGCGGGTGGCTGTGGATATTGTGGGGCCACTGCCAAGAAGCAGTGCTGAGTACCAGTTTATGTTGGTCCTCCTGGACTATGCAACAAGGTATCCAGAGGCCATACCTATGCGGATGGTTTCTGCCTCCAAGGTGGCAGAGGAGTTACTAAAAAAATATTCTCCTGAGTGGGGCTCCCTAAAGAACTGTTGACTGACCAAGGGACAAACTTTACATCTCGTGTGTTCAAGAGTGACTAAAACACTGGGAATTAAACACCTAAAGACCACAGTATACCATCCCCAAACTGATGGGGTAGTGGAGAGTTTTAACATGACCCTGAAATAGATGCTGAAGAAGTTTGTGATAAAGAGCCCCCAGAAGTGGGATGAGATGTTGCTGCCCTTGTTGTTTGCAGTAAGAGAGGCACCGAAAGCCTCAACAGAGCTTTCCCCTTTCAAACTATTATATGGACAGCAACCAAGAGGAATTCTTGATTTGATCAAGGAAAGCTGGGAAGAACAAAGTAAAGACTGGAGCCTGGTGAAATACATGATCCAACTGAGAGAACGCCTGGAGTCAGCACAAAGAGAAGCTTTAGGAAATCTGAGGAAGGTCCAAGAGCAGCAAGCAACCCATTACAATTGAGGGGCTTGAGAGAGGAGGTTTGAATTAGGAGATCGCGTGCTGTTTCTCCTGCCGGATGAGGAGAGTAAGTTACTAGCACAATGGCAAGGCCCTTATGAAATACCACACCAAATAGGGCCTGTAGATTATGAAGTATATCAACCAGACAAGCAAAAGAAAAAACAGGTATACCACATTAACATGCTGAAGCCATGGCAAGAACAAGAGTGCCTGTACTTGGCCCTCCAGCCAGATGAACTGGAATTAGGATCCTTCCTGCAGGAGGGGAGGGGAGAAGTGAAGTGGAGGTGGCTCCACGACTCTCTTGCATCTTGTCTAGGCCAATTGTGCCAAATGTTTCACTCCCTGGGGAAACCAGCGCACTCTCTCCAGCTGCCCCTGCCTTTACCGGTTCTCCTGCCCTCAGCTGTTCCTGGGTGGGTATTATGCCTCCTCCCTTCTCTTGCAGCAGGAGTAGCTCTCTCAGCTGCTTCATCTCTGTGATGTTCTGCCTCTGCCACTGTTCCCACTTCTGGCCCCGTTCTGTCAGACATGTCGACAGGGTCTCTTTAGACAGGGACTTTGAGTCTTCCCTCACAAGTCACTTCTCCCCATCCTGCCTTTCCAGGACTCTCTCAAGGGCCTGAATTTGCTCCATCAGGCGTTCTACTCCCCATTACGGTCTGCCACTGAGCCTGCAGTTGCTTGGGCTCGTGCTCCCCTTCCAGGGGCAACCTTTGCTCACAGACCGTCCTATAATTGCTCCTACATCCTTGCCCTTTCCCCAACATCTGATCCATTTCAACTGTTAGATTAGGGCTCTCTATCACCTCATTCTTTAGTTATGCCCCTGTCTGCTTCGGGGACTCCTCAAGCCCTTCCCCTGGGTCACTCTCTGTCCGCAGTCCTTCCTTTTCCTTTTTCAGTTCCTGAATTTCTTGACCCATCCTTTGCACTTCTAATTGCAGTCATTCTTTTCCCCTGTTCAGTTCTACCCCCTTAGCCTTGCTGTCTGCTAAGCGGATCTCGAGTGATCGCACTCAATGTACCAACTTATCTCTGTCACTCTCCACTTTCTGCAAGTGGGTGCCCATCTCCTTCTTTTGTCTCTCTATGACCTTTAAATCTCCCTCCAGGGACAGCCACTGCTTTTCTAACAGTTCATAGTTTGCTTGGAACACCTTAACCTGTTCCACTTCTTGCAAGATCAGCTTATCCATCTCTGCTGCTCGTGCATTGCTTTCCCACAGCTTATCCCGCAACACCCATGTCAAGTCTTCTGCCTGGCTACCTCTCTGTTGCCACCTCTCTAATTCCTCCTGTAGTTCCCTTATCCGATCCTCCCCATCTCGCGCTCGACCCTCTGCATGGGCTCTCCAAGTCATTTCTATTTCCAGCTCCCATACTAGCTGGTCTATTTCATGTTCCCGTTCTTCTCTTTCTCTTTGCTCAGCAAAGTGGCCAGGTCTCCGACCTCCCCTGTTCCTTGCTGGCATCATCCTAATCTCGGCCCTACCCTCACCGGGTCGGCCTCAGTTTCTCCCAAAAAAATCCGGGCAGTAGGTACGATCTCTTCAGCCCAAAATCTGTTGAGCCACAGTCCCATTGCCTGACTATATCACTATCTGTTCACAATTACAGCCCCTGGGTTCGCTCTTGCTCCTGCTTCAATGCACGGCTGAGCAGTTTCCCGGCCAATGCACCACTGTGGCAGCGCGCAACCTAGGGGTGCCGTGAACTCCCCTAGTGCCCCCTACCTACCGTGCCAAATCAGGTCCAAATGCACCCTCTTTATCTCACCCGCCACATCTTTGATGTTAATATGTTAAAGGGAGGCTGCCTTTCTAACCTCTTTGGCATGGTGCCTTGATGTATCCTGGCTCGACTAGTTGCCCAGTGCACTCCAACCTTCGGGGCTGCATGCGAGTCCCACGGTCCCCCATGCCCTCACGGGTCCCTGGACTTGTCTCTGTGCCCGCCTGTACCGTCGTGGGTGCCTCCTGTCTCGCCTCGCGACTCCCGCAATCAGGGCTCAGGTGGCCGTAGCCATGCCTGGCCCCCAGACCCCCTTTCTGGGTCTTGCACCCCACTGGGGCTTCCCACAATTGGGCTCAAGTGGTCTCAGCCTTACCTGGCCACCCTTCTCCGGGTCTTGCACCCCACTGGGGCTTCCCACAATTGGGCTCAGGCAGCCTCAGCCTTACCTGGCCCCCAGACCCCTTCTCCAGGTCTTGTGCCCCACTGGGCTCCCCCTGATACTGCCCACACTGGGGCCGAGTTTGGGACATCCCAAAACACAGCGCCCTCTCTGGTGTCAGGAACCCCCCCACTACTGGGGAGCTCCCATGAAGCCTCCTCCAACCCCTACAGCCTCACCCGGTCCTCAGTGTAACAATAACAACAAAACAGAAAACTACCACTCCCGTGTTGCAACGCAAATTCCAAGCCGCCCAGCTAACCTTCATATGTATCCCTGCTAGGGTTTCCTCCACCCAGTATCCTTATACAGATGCTGCTCAGGCCATCAGCCTTCTCTACCATGCCTGCCCTGCTTGCTCCAGCAGAGCTCCAAGCCTCCTTGGCTGCCAGAAGGGAACTGCCCTTCTGGCCTCAACCTGGCTGTTTATAAAGGCCAGGCCCTGCCCCCTTCCAGTCAGCTGACCAGACTGGTTGCCCCGGCAACCCGCACCTGTGCTGCCCTAGTGACTGGCAGCTGAGCTCATACTACTATTGTCAGTAGCAGGCACCTTAGTGCCCTGCTACAGTCCAACATGGAATTTTTCTAATGAAAGGCTACTGACAGGTCCCCTTAGCACCTGAGTGTTAGAAATGGAGTATTGTTAGAAATGCACAGTTTGCATCTCGCACCTGATAAGAAAGAAACACTGCCAAGGACTTTTTTTCCTTGGCCAGCCTTGCCACAGTTTTTCTTAAATCGCAGACTCTCCCCCAG
>NW_017728886.1:250503377-250507801 GCF_001723895.1 Crocodylus porosus | reverse complement strand
TGAGCTGTAAGAGTTCCTGTTTCTGCACACGTGCCCAGGAGGAAAAAGATAAATACAGCCTGCAAGAATTTCTTGGTGGGTTCGGAGTAATCTGAGTTTTTGACTCTGCTCTGACCCTATTTGCAAATACACCTTTTTGTGCTGCTAAATGACTGTGTGTCTGAGATTCTTTGCGAGCCTCCAAGAAACAAACCGCAATTTTTTGCAACATGGGGACCAAGAAAAGACAGACTTTGCCACACCATGGGGCCTCTTCCATTTTTGACGCATGCCATTCAGATTAAATGGGGCTGCTGCCACATTTCAGCGGCTAATGGACAGAATCCTAGCTCCACATGGGGGTTACACTGCAGCTTATAATGATGACATAATTGTGTATACTGCAGATTGGTCAGGGCATTTAACAGTGCTGAGAGCAGTCTTGCAGGACTTAAGGAAGGCGGAGTTAACCGCCAACCCAAAGAAGTGCGCAACTGGAAAGGAGTAAACACGGTACCTTGGGTTTCAGGTAGGAAGTAGTAAAGTACAACCACTGTTGGATAAGGTAGAAGCAATAAGGAAGTATCAAACTCCACGAACAAAGAAACAAGTGAGGGCTTTCTTGGGAATGGCAAATTATTATAGGAAATTCATTCCTCACTTCACAGATTTAGTGGTGCCTTTGACTGAAATGGTAAAGGCGATGGTTCCAACCAAAGTGAGATGGACACCAGAAGCAGAAGCAGCATTCCAAAAGGTGAGGGATACACTGTGTTCACAGCCACTACTATATACACCAGACTTCAATAAACCCTTTTTAGTATTGACACATGCATCAAACTGAGCTATTGGCATGGTGTTGGTCCAAATGTAGGAAAGAGAAGAACATCCAATATCATATATAAGTAGAAAGTTGCACCCACCTGAGCGGAATTATGCGACAATAGAGAAAGAGTGTTTGGCGATCAAATGGGCCATAGCAATGCTCCAGTATTATTTTCTAGGTCATAAGTTCACGTTAATCATGGACCACGCCCCTCTTCAAAGCATGAAGACTGATAATGCAAGGCTGATGAGATGGGCTCTCAGTCTTCTACCACACTGCTTTGCGGTGAAGCATTGTCCAGGGACCAAGAACATCAGCTCTGACTTCTTGTCATGACAATATGATGAGGAAAAGGGTTCAGAGGAGAAGGGAAGACCCCAGACAAAAGAGAAGGCGGGGGTGTAACAGGGAACCCTAGTCCTGTCACCAGAAGTCAAGTCAGCCCCTTTAGAGCCAGAACTTTCTGGACACAGAGAGCTGGTAAGTAGGGGTTTAAATGCTCAGCCTGGCCAGTTAGTCAGCTGACCAGAAGGGGCAGACCAGGACTATAAAACCCCTGGGCAGAGTAGCAGTAGGGGCTAGCAGCCAAAGGGGAAAGAGTGTGTCCCAGAACTCCACAGAGAGACTTGATGAGAGGTCTAAAGGCTGGAGAAGGGGAACTACAAAGGACCCCAGAGAGACGGCAGCCGGCAGTGGGGAGCTGAAGCACGAACCCTGTGAAAATGTACGCTGGCATGCTGCCTTCTTTAATCTCCTTTTTTGGGTGGCAGTTACTGTACATGTACAGGACTGTTCATATTTCTTTTTTTTTCTTTTTTTTTACTGAATAACACTGGTGGCTTGGGTGAGGCTACTAGACGAAGGAGGAGGCCTCAGTTGGGGGCCCACTACAGAGTGTGGACCCTGGTGCCAGTTAGGGTGGCTTTTGGGGGCACTGACCCCAGCGCCAGCAAGGGTGCAGTGTTTGGGGGTAAATAGGCCCCAGCACCAGTGGGGGCACAGGGTTTTGGGGTGCACTGACCCCAGCACCTGAGGGTGCGATCTTAAAGGGCTGGGGAGGTCTGGTGCACCTGAGGTGCAGTTTTGTTTTTTTTTTCTTTGGACTGAGAGAGTGAGAGTTTGAGGCCATTCCCCGGCTTTGAATTGCCAACCCCCTGGCTGTAGGGCTAGGCCTCTGGGTCAGGGGGGCTGGGTTCAAGATTGGAGCAGGAAAAGGGGCCACAAGCCTCAAGACACTGGAAAAGGCTACAGTCTCAGAGTCAAACCCTGTTTGGTAGGGCTATACGGGGAGGCCTAGCTAGAGAGAGACAGGGGTCAAGGCCCATGGAGGCAAAAGGCCCCAACATATGAAATACAATAGGCAGTCTCCTGGTTACAAGAACATCAACATAATAATTTCCATCAAGATGTGGCAGGAAAGTTGAGAGTGGGACATAAGAACCTTACAGAGGACTCCAAAGACACCCCATGGAAGATGGCGCTGGAGAGGGCGACCTGATACAGGTCTCTAACATGTTCCTGTACAGCCACTCTACATACTTCAGTCTCCAGCATGCTCAAGAGCAGCTGCTGAGGATGACCCCAGAGTAGCCTCCTGGGTTTTGTGTGTGCATGCTGAACTTGGTGCCTGGGGCATATTGGAAACAGGTTGACTGAAGCTCACTGCTGCTGCAACAGAGACATCATGTCCTTAGGAATTTTACCAATAATTAGAAGCTAATTTGGCAATAGTCTATATTAGGAAAAAAATAACTTCCTAATATCTTGTTAAAACAAATCAACAGTTTCTGTTTCTCTAAGCAGTAAAAACTTAACACCGATGTGTGTCATAGAAATGGCCAGTTTGCTGCTCAGAACTTTTGTTTATCAAAATGAAAAACTCTTGGATAAATGATACAACTACACATGGCCTCATTCCTGGACTCCAATCCAGAGGAGCCAAATTCAGGGACGGGGTAAACTGACATGGACTTGAATAGAAATTCAGCTGCTTAATCCAGGGCTGGACCAATATGGCTTTGCAATTCCATTAGAAAAAAAACTGAGGTCAGTTTTTATAAAGGGCCTTTAAACATGGAAGCAAAGACTTTTAAAACACAATCTAATTATCTTTAACCTTGTCAGTTTCACATAATCCTCCTCTCCCCCAACTATCACAGTCTATAACAGACACACATTTATATTGTTTGACCCCATAGTGGTAGAGGAAGGTCCTGCCAAATTGAGGAAAGTCTTCCAAGGAATGATTAGGTGTTTATGTGCATGGACAAGAGGTTAATGTACAATAGATCATTACAACATTTGGATACACTTCCTCTCGGAAAACAGCAAAAATAAAACTGTGCTAGATCTCTTTCAAGGTACAGCTCTTGGAAAACATGCAAAAAGGGGCCAGGTCACGTCTGATATCTCTGTACCAGAGAGCAGGCCAAGCTGGGGAGGGCATTCAGAACTTGCCCTTAACAAACAGTCCAGATGATAGGGCAAACAAAATCCCATGAAATGAATGAAGCTATTATGGATCTCATGAGATGATGCAAGTGCCTGAATAATCTTTCTAATGCATATTTCACAGTTGAGACCATGATCTCCCTTAGTGGCTACTGCCAACACACACAGAGCAAAGTAAGGATGATTAGTTTATAGCAGGGGTGGGCAAAATGGCCGATCCGACCAGCAGCCAAACTCCATTTACCAGCAGGCCCTGCCCACATGGCTGGGGCCAGTCTCCATAGAGACCCCAGCCTCAGCTGTGTGAGAGCTCAAGGCTGGTGTTGCCATGGAGACAAGCTGCAGCACAGGGCAGGGGGCTGCTCCAGAGCTGCTGGGATCTTGCGAAGGGGGCAGCTTACTCTGGCACAAGGGGAGAGCTGCGATCTATAGCCTGCACTCTCCAGGCAGGGGACTGTGGCTCTGCCCCGGCTCCTTGCAGCAGTGACAGCATGGTCTGGAGTAGGGACAGAGCCGTGATCCCCTGCTTGTGCATCACTGTCCAGAGCACGTAGGCTACAGGTGGTGGCTCTGCCCTGGCTCCAGAGCAAGCTGCCCCCATCACAAGTTCCCAGCGGCTCTGAAACAGCCCCGTCCCCCCCCCCCGCCAGTGCCAGCACAGGTGCAGCTGGTCTCTGTGGCAGCCCCAGCCTTGAGTTTTCCCATGCAGTTGTGACTGGGGTCTCCATGGAGACCAGCTCCAGCCATGCACAGAGGTGGCTAGGAAATGGACTCTACTGCTAACCAGATCTGACCCACAGGCCAGACTTTGCCCATCCCTGGCTCAGAGCAAGCATATATGTTTTCCCTTGTAGCACCCCGTCATATAGCCACTGGCGCACATTAGCTGCTGCAGTGCAGGAGCTTCTTAGCCTTGTATCTTTTTCTCACTTGCGTGAGGTTGTTAGAAATAGAGTATTGTTATAATATTGTTAGAAATGGAGTGTTATTAGAAATGCACAGTTTGCATCTTGTACCTGATAAGAAAAAAACACTGCCAAGGACTTTTTCCTTGGCTAGCCTTGCCACAGTTCTTCTTATACTAAATCACACTCTCCCCCAGCCTCCCCCTAGCTTTTCTCATACAGATTACAGAAGCTGGAATTCAACTGACTTTGTCCTTGAAAGG
>NW_017728886.1:250499353-250503366 GCF_001723895.1 Crocodylus porosus | reverse complement strand
AGGTCAATGGAATTCTACTGCTGTTAAGCTCCCAAACTCCACGTGGATGAAATGTAACCCATCCACTCCACAATCATCCCCACATAATAAAAACACCTGCTTCAAAAAGGTCAAAAGAGCAAGAGTATCACGTTTCGATCCTAACATTACAAAATGTCAGGCATATAATGAAACCCGAAGTAAACGATTCATACCCTACTTCTATAATTGGCAATGGGCGCACCCGAATGACACGATGGCGTGGTTTAATAGATATTAGAGTGCCTCAAATGACACAAATGAAATAACCAAGTGCGAGTATAGAAATAAAAATGACGTATGGAGATGTCAGCTTAAACCAAGTGACTATTACACCGGCCCTTTAGGGCATAGGGACAACAAATACTATCCCCCTCTTTTCTGGTGAAACTGTGACCCCCTGGCCTTGGGAGGGGAGAACAGGGCCTTAAAAGAACATTATTGGATTTGTGGAAGGCAAGCCTATACGGTACTGCCACAAAGGTGGACAAGAACCTGCTATATTGAAATAATTGTACCAGCTTTCTTTTTACTACCATCTGAGGTTGAAAATAAGTTAAAAGTCTCTTTGTATGATGATTGAAAAAGAACCAAGAGAAGTATTGATGTAAGTTTGACACGGAGTGGCTCCCAGAAGTAGAAAGACGATGAATGGCCCCCTCAAAAAATTATTGAGTATTATAGACCAGCTACATGGGCTAATGATAGAAGTTGGAAATACCGGACACAAATATACATGCTAAATAAAATCATCAGGTTGCAGGCAGTCTTGAAAATAATTACTAACCAAACTGCCACTGCTCTCGAGTTACTGGCCCGACAAAGTTCTCAGATAAAAAAAGCCATATACCAAAATCGAATGACCTTAGACTATTTACTCGCAGAGAATGGCGGAGTCTGCAGAAAGTTCAACCTTTCTAATTGTTGTCTCCAAATAGATAATAACAAAAAAGCAGTCTTAGAGATTGCCAAAGAGATTAAGAAAATAGCCCATGTACCAATACAAACGTGGGAAAACACATGAGATAAAGACTGGTGGTCTAATCTACTTGGAGGACCCTGGTGGAAAAAAATAAAGTTTATATTTTTGTGTACTCTGACTGGTTTGATTTTTATTCCTTGCCTTACTCTCTGTCTCACTAGATTGATAACCACCACAGTTGAAGGGATGCAAATTGCAGCAGTCCCCCTCAAAGCGCAGACTACAGCAAAAGTCATGGTACTCAGAAAAATTCCTCGTAATTATCTTAATCTGCCTAAATAAAAATGGGAAGCAGAAAGCATCTTGAAGGGGGAATATTGTTAGAAATAGAGTATTGTTATAATATTGTTAGAAATGGAGTGTTGTTAGAAACGCACAGTTTGCATCTCGTACCTGATAAGAAAAAAACACTGCCAAGGACTTTTTCCTTGGCTAGCCTTGCCACAGTTCTTCTTATACTAAATCACACTCTCCCCCAGCCTCCCCCTAGCTTTTCTCATACAGATTACAGAAGCTGGAATTCAACTGACTTTGTCCTTGAAAGGGGGGGAGTTTAAACTCTGAGTAACCTAAAGAACTTTCTGAGCATGCACAATTAGCTGATACATATTTACTTCTCCGCCCTGCATACTTAAATAGTTAATTATAATGTACATGCGATGGATGTAGTGATGTAACCACACATATATTTGTATAAAACGGAAATAAACTGTAAGAGTTCCTGTTTCTGCACACGTGCCCAGGAGGAAAAAAATAAATACAGGCTGCAAAAATTCCTCAGGGGTTTGGAATAATCTGAGTCTTTGACTCTGCTCTGACCCTATTTGCAAATACACCTTTTGTACTGCTAATAAATGTGTGTCTGTGATTTTAGTGGCCTCCAAGAAACGGACCACAATCTTTTGCAACAAAGTTTTCTTGCTGTTTGCAGGACAAAAAACATAACCAAAAGGATGGCCCAATAGTTCAGACACAAGCCTGAAACCCAGGTCTTCCTGGCCCCATTCTTTTCTTTACTACAGACTTCCTCTGTGACGAGGACTCCACTTAAGCCCAGATGCAAAAAGGGACTTAAGTGGACTTAGTCAGCTAGCACCTAACATAAATGTCCCTCCAGATGTCTAACCTTCCACACATGGGCATGCCCTGATGCAACTTGGCTTTCACAAAGTTAAGCAACTTATCTTCCATCTCATCCCCAAGTACCATGAAGACCCACAAGTTAGGCACACCTCCACCTCTAGTGTTTGAGTAAACTTAGTTCCACTGTTTCTGAGTTTCCAGAAGTGGTTCTGACCTCTCATCATTTTTACACTCAAAGTACAGCCAGCTCTTCTGGACTCCTCCCCACCTCAGACTGACTTACCAGGGGTCCTGCCCATGGGTTCTCTCCAAAATTAGCTGACACTAAACACTTTGTATCCAAAGGGTTTTTTATAATGTTTGTTCAAATTTGAATAACAAACCTAGTTTGATGAAAAGCCGGTAAGTTGTTTTAAAGGGACAAACATTTTAAACTTGATAATAATAGCAGGCATGAATATTAGGACTTTTCTATTAATCTACCATCTTTTAAAGATTATGTTCATCAAGGACATCCTTCCTCACAACACTTCAGTTAAGGACTTTCTACTTCACATCTGGAATGACAAAGCTGGTAAACATTTATGGCAAGATGGCGCTGTGTCAAGGAACTTAAATGAACAGTTAAAAAGGCAATTCTAAGGAATCTCTGAGAATGCAGGAGTTAGACTATAGAGTTTCAAATAGTATACGGAAAAATAGCAAATGAACTGGGAGAGTAGTTAGATATGAATAATGATCACTTCAGCCAGGTACAGATGTTATGTTGTTACTGGTGTAAGTGGCTGGAAACCAGTTTATACCCGTAAGGGAACAGAAGCTAAGCACACATAGATTGGTTTAAAAATGGCAGTTTAAGGTTTGCCCTCCACGCACCAAAGGGCAAATATGTGTTCTGCTCCTTACCAATATAAACTGCACCACTTATAGAAAACCCCGTAACTTAGATTGATTCTGCCTCAGGCTTTTTGAATGTCTGTTGCTAGCCTCTGTGCTCTTCACAGGGAAATTCCCACTGAGACATTACTTCTGTTTCCCTAATGTGTCTGAGGGCACAAAAGAAAGTTACAGCAACTTTTGCCATTAAACAACTCAAAATATTACAGTATTTAAAATATTTGAATGAAGGTCTGACTTCTGTTTTTAAAAAACTCCAGCAGTGGAAGTGGCACATTTTGCACCACTGGGAAGGATGTAGCTTTAAACACAGAAGTTACCAAGCTAAAATGAAAGCCTAGACTTTTTACCTAGACTTTTCCCCATTTTGCAAAGAACTAAGGGTTCTGACCAGTTGTGCCCCAACAGAGATGCTACATAGAAAATTAGCAATCGCAGGAAGAAATTGGGGCTGAAATTTAACAGCTTGTTCCCCCAGAAGAGAAAGAAGCCTTATCCAAATTAATGCTTTTTCTCTGAAAAGCACCTGCCAAATTCTGGACACTACTGTAGAAAACACAGATAACATTCATGAATGCATAAGATTTTGCTTCCTAGACATCCCAATGGAAGCATGAGCCAACAACTACAGGACAGAAGGCAGCAATACTAGGCCTTCTCACTGTTGGCAGAGGGATTTAGAAACAGGATTAAACTCTCATCCCCACCCACGAATCAAATAGACAAGATCACCAGTAATGTACATGCAGATATTCAATAGATGGCAGGCCACTTTTCTTCCTGCTAAAAATCTGCAGGGGAAGATACTTGTATTTGTTTCTGCCCTCTTCACCAAACCAATATAAGATTTTGAGGATGTGCTTCTTGAATCTCTACCAGCTTCATGCTATAGTCAGGGACACAGAGCTCTAAGATTTGGGAGTCTAGTCTATGGTTTGTATTGACTGTAAAGCAGCCACTATTTTCTGTTGATGTTAGGAAGTTGTGACGGACCTACTGTGGCTAAAAAGGAAAGCCTACAAAGGATGGAGGA
>NW_017728886.1:250479449-250499342 GCF_001723895.1 Crocodylus porosus | reverse complement strand
CGTTTCAGGCTGGACATAAGGAAGAATTTCTTTACTGTCCGAGCCCCCAAGGTCTGGAACAGCCTGCCAGTGGAGGTGGTTCAAGCACCTACATTGAACACCTTCAAGAGTAAATTGGATGCTTATCTTGCTGGGATCCTATAAGCCGAGCTGACTTCCTGCCCTTTGAGCAGGGGGCTGGACTCGATGATCTCCCGAGGTCCCTTCCAGCCCTAATGTCTATGAAATCTATGAAATCTATTTATATCCTCTTGTCACAAACAGGCATGATCTCAGTATTGGGGCAGCCTTCAGCTCCAAACTTCTCTCCATCATTTTGCTGCTGCTTATCCACTGAGAATAAAATAAGATTTACCCCAGAGGTAACTTCTTATCCCAGTAAACCTTGGTTCCACCTGTCTCAATAAAGCCCTTTGCTTCTTTACCAGGGGAAGTTTTACCAGCTTGTAGTCTGTAGATCCCCTCTTCTGGAAAAGAAGCACACCTGGAGTTACCAATTGCTCTGGGGAAAAAAAGTCACCTTTAGCACAGGAAACTGGTAAAGTAAATAAGACAGCAAAAAAATTTATTGCACGAGCAAGGAAAGTCACATAAGTAACTGCAGATCATACATACAGCTTTTAAGAAAATAATCACAAAACATTACAATAAGATGTCACCCAGCATTTCTTAACTAAAACACACAATCTTTCTGCCCCGCTCTCTCCTGAGAGTGTTTCTTGCAAGCAGCTTCTACACTTACAATGCTAGCTCTCACAGCTTCCAACAGCTGAGAGTAGATCACACAAAGCCTGGAGATAGTTAGAAAATATTTGCCTGACTCTGCATTTTAAGTACCGTAATCTTATCTACATTCTTATTACAGAAGCACAAAAATTTAGGGTTAGAAGGGACCTCAGGAGGTCACATCTAGTCCAACCCCCTGCTCAAAGCAGGACCATCCCCAACTAGATCATCCCAGCCAAGACTTTGTCTAGCTATGTCTTAAAAACCTCCATGGATGGAGAGTTCAATGTCTCTGAGTAACCTGTTCCAGTGTTTTACTACCCTCCCCAAGAGAAAGTTGTTTGGTTTTTTTACTATGGAACCTAAACTCCCTTCTCGAGAGCACGGTGGCAGAAAGAGATCTTGGAGTCATTATTGCATCCTGTGTCACAAGGTTGCCTCCCCCATTCAGTAATGGACCCACGCTTTCCCTGACCCTCTGCTTGATACCGACATACTTGTAGAAACCTTTCTTGTAACCCTTCATGTCCCTTGCTAGCTGCAATTCCAATTGCATGTTGGCCTTCCTGACTTTATCCCTACATGCCCGAGCAATATTTTTATACTCTTCTCTAGTTGTTTGTCCAAGTTTTCACTTCATGTAAGTTTACTTTTTAAAAAAATTTAGTTTACTAAAAAATTCCTTGCTAAGCCAAGTGGTCTTCTGCCATACTTGCTAGTGCTAGTCTTCCTGCACATTGGGATGATATGTCTCTGTACACTCGGTAAGGCTTCTTTAAAGCCCAGTCAAATCTTCTGGACTCCTCCCCACCTTTGACTGACTTACCAGGGGTCCTGCCCATGGGTTCTCTGAGCAAGTCAAAGTCTGCTTTTATTCTATTGCAGATGTGTCAGACAGGCTTGCCTTCCTCCCCCACCATCCTTTGTATTCAAATTCCCTTCTATTTAGAAACTCTTCTTTCTGAAAATCCAATCATAGCATCTGACAAAGCTTCTATGAAAGCTCTGAACCAGTTAGTCTCTAGGGGCACCTATATACATGCAGTGAGTCTGCTGTAATTCTCACGCTCCAGCAGACTCCAGTGTCACATGTATCTGTGTCCCTGCACTGCAGAAAGGATGCAGGGGCACTTTAAAGCTTGTTTGACAAGCTTTATTTAAAGCACCCCTGCTACCATTTTTCAATGAGGGGACACTGATACACATGACACTCCAGGCATTTTAATTAAAGTGGCTCTTGGCGCTGCTCTAATTAAAGTGTCTCCCTCCCTGCTACTCCCACAGCATGTGTATAAATGCCCTGAAGGTGTCATCCTGCTTATCTTCTGCCTATTTAATTCTTGGGAACATGCATACATTATGCAGGGTGAGACATATCAGTCTCTGATGAGACTTCTTCCCGATACAGGTTTCCCCCTTTTGACATGTATGCCACCATTGTGTGGGATTGCCACCTCCCCAGATGCATAACCACCCCAAATGCAAATTCTCAGATTAACTTCCCTTCCGCCAACCATGATTCCTCTGAAGCATGAATAGGTGTAGTCTGGCTGGGCCATTCCTGACACTTAATAAGAATTCATTAAACTGACTAATTCCACTTACACTGTAAACTATAAAAATACATTCATATCCAATACCATGGTATATAAAGATATAAAATTTTGAAACTGAACAAACCACATGCTGCATCAGTCAATCTAATCCAGCAAAAATGTTTATGTATGATACACTCTGAACCTCCGACTCAGTCCTGCCTGATCTGTTTGAGAGAACTCCTGAACGTGAATTTTCCCTGATTCATTCTATTTGTATTTTCTTTTCTATTAGGAATTTAGGGGGAGATATTCAAAAGCATCAACAGATTTCAAATTAAATGTGGCTTCTTAAACCTACATCCTGTCAGTGCCTTTGAAAATCTCTTCCTTTGTTCTCATTAACATAGGAATCACCCATGAAACTGGAACAGATAAATGGCCCATCCTAATCCTAATCTGATGCTGGACAAACTACATCATAGACAGCAAACTCCCTGGCCCTGATTTAGAAAAGTATAAGCTTAAAGGAAGACATGTGCCTCATTTTAAAGATGAGTCCTATTGTTGATGTGAATGGGACTTTTTGTGCTTGAAGTAGGGCACAGATTTAAGTACTTGCTGAACAGGGGCCCTAATTCAGGTGTTGTCTTTGTGTTATCTTTTTTGCTTAGTACAATAGGTCCTACTCCCAAGTGGCGCCTCTGGGCATGGTCACAATTATAAGGTTTAGTCAGCATGATCTCAGCATTGAAAAAAGACTCCTCTGGATAGTCTCCTGCTGAAATAAAAGTAAATCGCCACTTCCTTTTTCAGGAGGGAATTGGAAACAAGGTGTAAAAATCTCCACGTTTCCTTAGAAACTGTATTTGATTTGCAGCCAGTGCACTAAACTAAAACCTTCACTTTTGTGAAAACTGGATGATTGCCAGGCAAGCGAGCAGCGCTACCGTGAGGACAAGTTTCCATAAGAATTTATTACAAAACTAAATCAACACTTTGTAGAGACAATATAATGGTACGTTGGGGTTGCTTTTATTATATATTTGATTGTTTTGAGAACTCATTGTATCTGTAGTTCCAATATTTTGTGGAAGAGCGTTATCACACTGAAACTGTAGGAGACACTAACACCTGACTTACAGAAGTTCAAAGTCTATGAAAGATGAAGTTGCTCAGTGTAACAACCTGCAAACTGGAACACAAGTTGTACTGGGGATGATTTGGAGGGTAACACCAGGAAGTTCAGTGTGCTTGGAGAAGTTTGCAATAGCTCTAAGTGCATGCTGCACCACACCTCTGCACCGGTAATTTCCTGTAACAGAGATCCACGTTCTTGCAATCCAAATGGAGTCCCATTATTATTGCACAGACCTCTGTACATGAAACACTCAGACCATCACTGCTGTGTGATGGTGGTTTCCTACTTTAGCATGATACTTCCTCCGTCATTCTTTAATTCTGATATCTTGTATTCTTACGTGTTATCACTCCGCATTTTTTTATGGCTCATTTCTCTTTGGTTCTTATTCTCCACATTTCCTGTTCATTTAAACAATTAATAAATGTTATTATGACAGAATGAATATAGCTTCCTTTGCTTTCACTTATTTCATCTGAATTGTTACTATCTGAAGGAAGTCACTGTAAAACATTTAATAGAATACTGCCTTGATGTTCTCTCGCCATAATGCTTTTGGATGGAGTGCATACACATATCTGGAGCATTACTTTGCACTCAACTGATTCCCATGCACAGACTGATCCACAGATAATCCATGCTGCACTTATCCAAAGACAAGACTGCAAGAAAATCCAGACTCATTAAAGTCAATGAGCATTTTGTCATTTTCATCAATTGGGCCAGGGTTTCACCCAGGATGAAGGTGTTATTTCAGATCTTCCCTGCTGTATAACGTCTTGGCCAAATCTGAGCATAGGTGTCAATGACACAGAGCTAGAAGCTGAAAAAAAAAGAGAGACAATAGGCGGAAAGTCTGAGCTGTCAAGCGGAAAGTCCCTACGCATGCCCAGTCATGTAGTAAGCACCCGGCCAGTGCGTGATCACCCAGAATGTTCCACACATCTCACATTGTGATTGGCTAACCATGACATATATAAGCCATCATAATTTCCACCCAAGTCAGAGACCAGCTCGGAGACCAGCAAGAACAAGCTCTGAGCTCTTCGTAAGCTGGCCACTTGCGAACATCTCCTGGCGTACCCCGCCCTTGCTCAAGTTCGAGCTGATTACTGATTCGTCTATTTAAATAGCTATCATCTGGTTTTGCAGCTGTCGTTTGAAACTGCGTTCGTAACCGAGTTTGACCTGCACTGCACCATTTCTGGTAGCGTAAGAAAGAAAAATAAAACGTTTTGCAACCATACGAATACAAGCCGCCTGACTCTCCGCAACTAGTCCCCACCTGCTCAATCATGTTGGCCCAGACTATGACCAACCAATTTGGTCGCCACATATAAAAACCTGGGCAAGGAGATCTACAAGAGTTTGACTCTTACTGCTCTACTGGGGAATGGGATTTGTTTGCATGTTCCTCACAGAATCTGTTGCAAGGTTTGCACACAAAATGCCAAATCCCACTTCACTTTACATATCTCAATAATCCTATTTCTATCTGCACAGCTATGCATGGCCTTCTCAGGATGCATTTTACCCAATAGCTATTAAATGCAAGATACAGAAAATGCATTGGGGTAGGGGTCCAAGACACTTGCCCTCTGGCTCACCCTTCTCCTGACTGCCTATTAGGCCAGCTTCTAGAGGAAGTTATAGAAGGTGGTCTAGGCACTGCCTAGCCTACAGCCTAGTGATTAGTGCACTTTGGAGAGTTCATGCCTTCTGTGGGTGTAGGGGCCTAGAACTAGGTCTCCAACTCCCTTGGCAAGTGCCGTAACCCTTTTGCCAAAAACGAAAAAGGCTGTTTCCTTCCTCCTGTATTCAACCCCAGATGAACAGCTGTGGTTTTCAGTCACCACACTTTCAGGAACTTCCAGGCAGATGAACATCTACTCTGATGATTCTACTCCCCATCAGAGCAGATGGGGCAACAGTGGAGCTTTCTAAGCATGCCCAGAAGAACAAGCATATCTGCATGCATGAAAACAGGATCCAACATTTTTATAAGGGCCAAAAATGTGATTTAGAAGGCTACATTTGGATACATAAGTAGCACTTAGATGCATAGAGGTGAAACAGGATTTGACCCAAACCATCCTAGCCAGAAGTGGAGGCCCACGGCCCCCAGTGACTATCTTTAGTTCCCTGGCATTCTGGCTTTAATTTATTCTCCATAAAGATGTGAACTCTACAGTGTGAGGAGAGCAGAGGCTTCAGATAATATTATGTTTTTCACAGGACTGGGGTGTGTGGGCAGGGGGGAGGGAAGAAGGACACTGTTCACTAAGGCCATTCAGATACCCGCCTTCTCCTGTCTCGGTCTTTGCTTCACTGGATAGGGAAGCCCTGGAGCTAGAACGAGGCTCCAGGATCCAGAAGTAATTCCATTTTTTTTTCCACTTGAAATGGGGGAGAGCTCACCATGACTGGCCTTCTGTGCTGAGTGGGGGAAATGATCCTGGCTAGAATAAATGTGCTATTTACCAGGAATTCTGGAGAGTCTTCCTTATCCTCAAACCCCACGTAGAGAAAGGAAGGATTTCAAAGCTCAGCTAATGAGCCGTGGCATGTGATGTAATTTGTTTTGATGATATTTCTCAGTTACCACCAATTTAACTGGCAGTTTATGATTTGTGCTGAACAAATGGACTTTAATCAAATTTCCTTCTTTTTTTAAATGAAAATATTGGATGCAGAGAGTTGACAAAGGTAAAAATGGGGGAAATGTGTTTGGCTTGTGCTGTCTTTTTAACTTATGCTCTGAGGCAAGAGAATATATTTTGTGTACAATTGTTCAGCACAAATAAGTGTTGCCAGAAAAAAGCAGCTCAGATTTTTTTTTCTTTCAGAATTGATTTTGAGGAATAGTCATAGGAAAAAATGCATAAACACATCTGTGCAGTTCATTTGAAGTACTCAAAATAAGGTTTTTAAACAACAAAACCTATAAAGAGCACAAACATTTAGAGGCCCAGCCTGTCAGCTGTGCCTTTGTCAGACTTGGAGCAGCCAGGGGAAAGGAGAAGACAATTCTGAAAAGCTTCTAAGTCATTTAGGAGCCTACTTCCCATTTTCAAAAATGAATTAGGGGCTAAATCTAAAAAGACTTAAATACTTTGGTGCCACAACAAGTACCTAAGGCCGTGTGTAGACAAAAAGGCATGTGTGCATGGCACTTTAAAGCAGGTTAAATGCTTTTGCACCGCTTTAATGGTGTCAGTGTTTGCACATGTCAGCAGCGTATTGCACAGTAATTCCATCTGCTGTAGCAAATTCAGTGGCGTAACGTGCCTTTAATGACTTGGGGCGCAGCAAACTAAAACTCCTCCAAGGAGTTTCTTTTCCAATAAGTTTGTCACATAGCACTTAAGTCTTGTACAAGCTGCAAAATATTAAAAAATGAAAGACTCAACCAGCTCAAATACACAGCTAGACAGAACCAAATAATTCTGGCTGAGGGAAACTCATTCACCTTGAAAACAAGGCTGTCAAACAACATTGCTCCTCAACTCATGAAGTTGCTAGAAATATGGGAAAGCACTCTAACAGATCAAGGTTAATTGGATACATCCATGTCATATAATCAACCTCAGACAAGGTTCTTTGGGTAGATGTGATATCTTTTATTAGACCAACTGAGTAGTTGGAATAAAGTTATTTGCAAGCTTTCAGGCACAAGTACCCTTCTTCACCCTGCAGCGTGTAATCAATTTATTTCATGAATGTCTCTATGGCTTTAATATTAGCCAGACAAGCAATAGATGCAATGTCTGCCTCCATTTCATAGGCTTTTGTGACAAGACTATGTGACAAATGTAATGGAAGTAATGAATATAATTTAGTAATGAATAAAAATGAAACGCGCACAAACAAAGCCTACCAGGAAGATTCAAGAGCTGATCTGAAGCCTACTGAAGAAAACAGGAGTCTTTCCAGTGACTTTTGCAATGACCTCATTGTAGGGATCATCAGGGAAAATTAAAACCTCTAAGCCTCAAAATACAGCCACATAGCTAGGCACCATAGTTATCATCAGGGTATCTAACAGTGTGCCGATTTTACTTCGCTGCTGTTGTGCCAGATACTTAGTAGCAACATGTTTCACAATCTAGAAAGCATTTGCATCCATAATGGAAGGCACCAGATCATGCATCATGGAGAGATCATGTATTACCCCTAAAGAGCAAGGCCCCAGAACAACTAGCAAGCTCTCCCCAACCAATGGATCTGAGAACAGCAACCTTCTCAGCTCAACTGAGGCAGGAGATCTTGGAATCACTGTTGAGGCCAGGATGAACATGAGTTGCCAATGTGATGAAGCAGATAGCAGAGCCAATCGCACCTTGTAATGCATCCGTAGGTGCCTCACAAACAGGTCCAGGGAAGTGATTCTCCCCCTCTATGTGACACTGGTCAGACCGCAGATGGAGTACTGTGTCTAGTTCTGGACGCCGCAGTTCAAGCAGGATATGGACAACCTGGAGAGGGTCCAAAGAAGGGCCACTCACCTGATTAGAGGTCTGCAGGGAAGGCCCTATGAGGAAAGGCTAAGGGACCTTAACCTCTTCAGCCCCTCCAAGAGAAGGCTGAGAGGGGACCTTGTGGCAGTGTACAAATTCATAAAGGGAGAGCAACATGAAGTAGGCAATAATCTGTTCACCAGGGCACCCCTGGAATGACAAGGAATAATGGACATAAGCTACTAAAGAGAAGGTTTGGGCTGGGTGTTAAGAGAAAGTTCTTCACAGTCCGGGTTGCCAGAATCTGCAATGGGCTCCCAAAGGAGGTGGTGCTTGCCTCATCCTTGGGGGTCTTCAAGAGGAGACTGGACAGACACCTGGCTGGAATCACATGAGCCCAGGGTTGGTGACCCTTCTTGCCTGCCAGGGGCAGGGGGTCAGATTAGATGGCCCACTGAGGTCCCTTCCGACTCTGTGAATCTATGAAAAACCCATTTGGCTTAGGAGCACCTAGCAGCTAGGTTTGCTCTTTGATGGACACCAACCTATTGCAAAAAGAACTGGGCGAGACTGTGACAAGGCCTCTGGATATGTACAATCAGTGCCAAACACTTAACAACAACGTAATGGGGAGTCAGCTCCCTGTCAAATTTAAGTAAATTTGGCCGGATGTCAGTGGAGCTATGCCAGTTTAAATCAACAGTGGATCTGGCCCCATTACGCTGAAATCACTGAAGTGAGAGATTTTATTTTATATGCTTTAAATCATTCTTAGTTCTAAATTATTGCCTTATTTTAAAAGATTAATTACATATAAACATCTGGGCATGAAGCCATCAGCCCTTAGGAAATTTCAGCTTGTACTGAACACTGCAAAGCATCTCATCACAGGCAACCACAAGCCTGTCAAGCCTGTCCTCTGCTCTCTGCCCTGGTTTTCCTTAGAATTCAGAGTTGGGTTCAAGGTTTTGGTCCTTCAAGAAGCTCAATGGCCCATGCCAGGTTATCTAGAAGATTCTGTAAAGCAGTAGTCAGAAACATATTTCAGTGGAAGACCAGAATGACCCAGTTTGGGTAGAGATAGTATGTACTAGGATCTGCCACTGCTTTTCCCCACTACCCAGCAAAAGACCCCTTTCCCAGAGCTTGTGCCACCAACAGCAGTGCAGTACAGGCAGAGCTCCCTTTCTGCTGAATCCCCCCTCTATTGAAGTCCCAGGTGCCCAACTGCAATGAGGCACAGGGACAGAGCTCCCTGTCTGCCAAAGTCCCAGGGGCTTGACCACAGCACAATGCAGAGGGAGTACCCAGCTTAATTCCCCACATTTTCTTCAGTGGAGTCTTACCTGGGGAATGGAGTTAGTTGAAACTGCATGCATCTAGATGTGCAATTCGTGGCACAATAAACTCCAGCACAGTTTGCAATGGAGTCAACTGCTTCCAGGCACAGTGTTTACATGTGCACCTGGGATTGCAGCAATTTATGCTGGGGTGGAGCATCCCTGGGCTGGCACAGGATCTGGAGGTCAGTCCCAGACTTCAGGTGGCAGCATCAGGTGGTGGAACGGCTGGCTGGGGCACAACGGTGGTACAGTATGGGGTTACTTGGCAGGAAGTCCCCCCACACCATAGCACCCTCATGCCCCAGCCAGCCCCAGTCACCATCTACATTTGCATTGTTGTGGTATAAAATTACTCCACTGGAGGACAGTACTATCCTACTGCAGAGTTAATTAATTTACTGTGTCCCAATATGGGTGCACGTGTAGCCAGTGATGCTTTACTGAAGAGCTAATAAGTCAACTCATCAATAAAGCCCACATGTAGATGCAACCATGGAGAACTACAAGTCTCCTTGGTGGATGTGCCTCATAACAGAAAGCAATGCAGCCTAGAGTTTTAGGGATTCCATTGTTTTTAATATGTAGAATTATTTTAGCATCTGAGCAACTTAGGTGCTGATGGGAATCAAGCTACTAGGTTTAAGTTGCTTATTCATGCTGCCCAAAGACGACTGATCCCCCTCTGTTTGTTTCTCCTCAGGTTTTAAATGATCAATGGACTAAAGAATATCTATACACTACTTTGCCCCTCTAAAGCAGGATATACCTAGAACAGTTCTCAGTTCCCACTGGTTGCGAGTTGTATATTTGCAATTAAGAAGAAAGTATTTTTCTGGTCTAACATAACACTGTTTTGCTCAACGCTAACTTTTGTGTTCTGAAGAAGAAATAACTGTAACACAGACATCAAAATGGCTGCCAGTTGGCTCTGCTTGTTGAAATAACAATAGGCAGGCCCCTTTCAATTTCTCTCTTTACCCCAGGAAGAAAAACCACCAGTAACCATCAATGAATATGAAGCATTCCTACAACATTCATCACAGGCAGCTCAAAGAATGCTGCAAATTGGGTGCAAGCCTTTCAAATCCAGATAGGGAGTAAATGATAATAGCATGATTACAGGAATGCAAGAATTAAACCTTGCAGCTATTATTCTCTGTAACAGATCTGGATTGTTCTCATGTCAAATACAAGGCACAGAGAAGTAAAGTGAATCACTTAAGGTCACAGAAGTATGAGAAGAGTCATAAAAACATCAGTCATCTGATTCCTGATTTTTTGCTTTCTCTACAAGAAAAAAAGAAAACAAAAAGCAACCACTGAAATTCTGCCTTCCTTTCATGATACTGATTAATATAAATCAAAATATGAAAAGATGTAGGCATTGATATTAATGCCATTTCTTCATATGGGTCTTCAAAGGTGTCTTTTACAATCTTCTTTTGCCCATTTCTAAAGCGGTGACCATCAGGGAGTTGGGAGTATAGGAACTGATTGTCAAGCATCCTTATGACATGTCCTATCCAATGGAGCTGGTTCCATATAAAAATAGCGTCCATGGTAGTGGTAGTTGCTTAAGCCAGAATAGTGGCATCTGATCTTCTGTTCTTCCAATTGATATGGAAGACAATGCTGATGGTAATGTTCAAAAACATGTAGATGTTTCTGGTATGTCATCCAAGTTTCACACCTATACAAGAGGGTAGGGATGACAAGAGCCTGATAGATGAGATGTTTGGTTTGGGTCCTGATAGCATGATATTTTTCTTTACCAGAATTTAATTTTAAAAAGTTAAAAAAGGCCCTGTGCAAAATCTCATGAGGTCAACTTGAAGCATGGTCCATTTCACAACTGCTACTCGATAGCCAGTAACCAAAAAGCAGACAAGAATTTCCTCTATTTTAATTTGTGGCTGCCAGAGGTTCAAGGGTCTTTGATTTCAAGGCATCCAGCCCAAGAGGCTGTCAGGGTTACAGAAGACTAGGTCTTTGGGAGCCCATCCACTGAACTAAAGGGCAGTTGGTTATCTGAAAGTCCTGAGACCATCAGCTACCGAGATCAGATGCAGCTAGGTGTGAAAAGCTATGCTTTTTGTAATATTTCTGGTGTAAATATGTTAGTGTAAATAAATGTATATGTCTTAGTTTCCCTAACATATATGGAGGAGGGAGGAGAAAAGTAGGTAGCATGCCAATCTTTGCTCCCACAGAAAGGCTGTATGTGTGTGTGGGGAGTGACTGCAGCTCCGGACAGCATGCATGCACCCCAAACTTCTGGGCTGGATTATATGAACTGCTAAAATGAAACTGCAGGAAAAATTCCAAAAGGAGCCAGGTTAATTAGTGGCTACAGCTGGCTTGGCCACACAGCTTGGCTAGAGCAAAGGACCATCAACAGAAACAGGGGAAAAGACCAAGCCTACCCTCTAGGCCTGGGCTGCAGGTAGTTTGGGGTCACAGCTCCACTGGGAGCACAAAGTTGCAAATCTCAACCCCAGCCCAAAGATGGCAGGATTAGAAACTCCCAGGTTTCAACCCTGTTTAAACTGCCAGGCCTAACTCCTGGCCAGCAAACCCAAGGAACCGATACTCTTTTCCACAGTATTAATCCCTTAAAATCTCAAAAGAAAAAGGGGAAAGAAAAGGAGGAGAGAGGAGTCCCCAGACACTGGGACAATTCTCCCTCTCTCTTCCCTCTACCTGAGCTTCCCTTTCGCTATCTGCAACCTCCTTCTCCCTTGGGGAAGACTTCACTTCTCAGCACCCCTAGCAGCTTCTCCTCCCCTGCAAACCAGCCTTGCTCACCTTATATCCTTTTGCATGACATCACCCTGGCCTTGTCCAGTCAGAGAGCACCACATTCCAGTTCCTCTCCCATCCAATTGGCCTGAAGAATCCTCCGCTTCCCCTGGCCAATGAGGCCAGAGGGTTGTATATGTTTTTCCCAGGTATAAGCCCTGGCTTGCCCTGTGCTCAGCACATGGCCACAACACAGAGGCCATCTTGCCCACATAAACGCACAGTATACAATTCAGGTATGAGTGTGTGGGTGTTAAATAAAGGTATAACATCAACCCATTGTGGAAGAACTCAAACTTCGCATTGCGGTTGAATCAGAACTGGCAGAGCCAGCTTTTCTTTATTGAGGGCTATGCTGTAATCACAGGGAGAGTTCCATACAGCAAGGGGAATCACCCACTTACCTGTTTCAAAGGATTTCTCAAACTCTGTAAGTTTACAAGCATATTTATACTTAAGACAGAGAAAGCAAAAAAATACAACCTTGGAGAAACAAAACAATATTAAATTACATACAGACATACAGACAGCTTACTTAAAGAAAGTGCACAGGGTAATATATCAAGACAAAACAAGGCATGCAGGATTCCTTATCCCAGAACATGCAACTGAAATAAGCAGTATCAGCACTTCTGGTCTCTGTCTGTTTTCCGAGTCAAGCAGGCCAGAAGCCCGACCAAATCCACTACCACACCATGTAGGGGAAGAATCACAGATAAAAATTTGCTGCACTAGTAACAGTCAATATGGATTTCACAGGCATTGGCTTTTCTCCGTAGCAACTTCACAATGGAAATTTCTTCTCTTTCAAACCCAGACTTGTACAGCTGAGGCCACTTGACTGCTGTGGTCCAAAGATATTTTATGCCAGGCCATAGGAATAGACTTGAAGTTTCCTCTCATAGCCCTGCTGGAGCTGTCGAATCTGTTTCCCAGTCTAAGTCAGCAGTACCTGTTCTGCAGCTGTGTGTTGAGTCCTAAGGTGTACATAAGAGGGACTCAGAACCCCAACATTTCTGTGCAGTATCCAGGATCACCCATCATATAACATGGTTAGGGATAATAGATGCAAGTACCAGGATAACCACAGTTAGGATAGTCTACGGGTATTTCTGAATCTGATCCAG
The DNA here is from genome assembly GCF_001723895.1 of Crocodylus porosus. Taxonomy (NCBI): domain Eukaryota; kingdom Metazoa; phylum Chordata; order Crocodylia; family Crocodylidae; genus Crocodylus; species Crocodylus porosus. The sequence continues at coordinate 250,486,214 of NW_017728886.1, read as the reverse complement.
GCAAAGTGCCAATTTTTATTTTTTAATTTTATTGGGGGGGGCGGTAGATTTGCCAATTTCCTTGTCCTTTAAACTTCTAAGAACCAACTGAAATGTTGCACACTTATCTACACACTCCTCAATATTATCCTGATATTAAACTCTACTCCAGAAGTACAGGACATTAATATTGATGACAATACATACCAGGGCTATTCAACTGGCAGGCTGCAGGTCACATCCAGCTCACAAGGAGTTAGCACACAACTTGTGGGCTTCTGCCCAGCTACCACTCCTCCCATTGCTCCCAATGCTGGGTTGGTGGCCAGGGACTCTGGGGCAGGGCAGAAAAGGTAGAGGTAGCCTGGTAAACTCACTACCCAGACGTTGAGGGGAGGCTTGGGCTGGCTGTGCAGCAGCACTGGAAGCAGGGGAAAGTCCACTCTGATGAGGGGCTCACATTGCTTATGCACGTGTGGCAGCAGCAGGGAGGGGACCCCCACATACGCTGTAAGGGACTGGATCATGGGGGGTCTGACCTCTTGTTTAGGCCACTGGGAATAGGCAGGAGCCAGTGGCATAGTCTAAAACAGGGGCCAAGTCAGGGTTTGAGAGGCAAGTTACCAGATTTAGGGGGGAAACCCTAGGGCAGAATCCAAAAGATAAACCAGGTGAAGGTTCAGCAGACTGAGACCGAGTTACCAGACCCAGAAGAAAATCCAGGAACAGGGTCCATGTCCAGGAACTGGAAGCCAACCTGCCAAATCCAAGGGAAAAAGCCACAAGACACAGTCCAAGCAAAAGGCCAAGCAGGGTCAGGAAGCAGGAAGACAGAGACCACAGAGGCTTACCAAAGCAGGCCTTAGTCAGAACTGTTTGCTATCCTTGAACCTGTTAGCACAGCTGGAGATAAATGAAGAAGCTGCTGTCCCAAAGGCCCACACAGAGGCAGGCTGGAGTCATTAAGTGGTTAGGGCTGCCAGTCAAAGTCCTAGGCAGGTGTGGTCCACTCAGCCATTAGTCCAGGCTGGGCTGCCTGTTAGTGCTGGCAGGGTGGTAGTGGGCTCATGCTATGGCAATAGAGGAGGAAGGGGACTTGCCTGTCTAGCAGCAGCACAGGGGACTCCCACAGCAATAGCAGGGATGTGACCTATAGCAGGGGTCCTGGAAGCCCACACAGCATGCAGCCTCCATGACATGCAACCCCATGTTGTGTGGTTCAGGGGCCCACGACCAGTATGGTGGGTGGCCTCAGCCACTCTGAATTTGGGCAGCCCTCCTGGGTAATACATTACGAAACTACATTATCAGTTTTCACATATTATCATTTACCAGGTTACAACATTATAATACAATAACACCATATTCATTACTGCTTGTGGAGCATGGTACCAGAATGCTTAAGGCATCTTGCTAAAGTTGCAGAGGCATGAACTTGAACATTTTTCAGGCTCCACCAAAAGGTTGCCCTCAGTTAACCTACCTTTAAGTAAGTATCCCATCAATTGGGCAGGGGAGTTAAAGGAAACCAGATATGAAGTTTGTCACCTCATTCCTTTGTGTACTGTTGCCTACAGAAGCCAGAGTACCTCAAACATGCTAGACAAATAAGGAGGACCTTTGACTTTTTTCATAGATTCATAGATTGTAAGGGGCTGGAAGGGACTTTGCAAGATCATTGGGTCCAGCCCCCTGCACTACTCAGGAAAGACAACTGGGGTTAGGTGACCCTGGCAAGGTGACCATCCAGTCTCCTCTTGAAGATTTCCAGGGTAGGTGATTGAACCACTTCTGCAGGGAGTTTATTCCAGTCTGGACACCCTAACTATGAAGAAGTTTTCCCTAGTGTTAAGCCTTAAACAGTCTTCCAGGAGTCTGTGACCATTACTCCTGATTTTCCCCAAAAGTGCCCAGGTGAACAGTTATTCACTGAGCCCTTGATCTATTCCCCTGATGTAGTGGTAAGCTGCTACCAAGTCCCCTGTCAGGCTTCTCTTTTTAGGCTGAAGAGGCCCAAGTCCCTCAGCCTTTCCTCAGATGGCTTGCCTTGCAAGTCTCTGATCATATGGGTGGCTCTTCTCTGGACTCTCTCAAGCTTTTCCATGTCCTTGCTGAAGTGCAGTGCCCAGAACAGGACTCAGTGCCCCAGCTGCAGGCTCACCAATCCTGAGTAAAGCAGAAGAATCACTTCCTTGGTTTTGCTTGAGATGCATCAGTTGATGCATGCCAGAGTACTGTTTTCCCTGATGGCTACACCATCACACTGCTGGCTCATGTTCATACTATGGTCTGTTATTACCCCTCAGTCCCTTTCAGTCGTGGTGTTAGTCAGTTTGGTGCCACCAAGCCTGTAAGCATGTTGTGGATTGTTTGTCCCCAGATGGAGCACTTTACATTTCTTAATGTTAAACTTCATCTGGTTCCAATCCACCCAACTTTCCAGCCTGTCTATGTCTGCCTGTATCTGCAGCCTATTTTTTAGCATGACCATGCTCCCCCATAACTTGGTGTCGTCCACAAACTTGGCCAGTAAGTTCTTCACCCTGACATCCACATCATTGATAAAGTTGTTGAAAAGCACAGTCCCCCGAGGGACACCATTGGCCACTTCTTGCCAGGACAACACAGATTGTTCATTAGAGCTCTCTGGGTCCTACCCCACAGCCAGCTTCCTACCCACCTAACTAACAAGCAGTTAAGCCCGCAATCCTCCCATTTTCCCCATGAGAACATGATGGGATACCACATCAAAGGCCTTTTGGAAGTCAAGGTATACAATGTCAACCTCTTCTCTCTTACCCAGGTGGAGAGTCACCTGACCATAGAAGGAGATGAGATCGGTAAGACAAGACCTGCCCATGATGAAGCCATGCTGTCTGCCATTCAGAATCCTACCTTTTGCAAATGTATCACACATAGACTCCTTGATGAATTTTTCCAGGATTTTCCCTGGGATAAAAGTTAGGCTAATTGGCCTACAGTTGCCTGGGTTCTTTCTCCTCCTCTTCTTGAAGACAGGTACAACATTGGCCCTCGTCCAGTCTTCAGAAACCTCCCCCGAGTGCCACGAGTTTCAGAAGAGTTTCCCCAGTGCCAGGGGGCTCATCTGGGCTGAGGCTGGAACCATGGGTTCCATCTGGGTGGAGGCCTCAGTGGTGCCAGGGAAGGGAGCACTGGCTGGGGCAGAGGTGGGAAGCCATGGGTTACAACACCCCCCCACCATTGTATAGTAATAGGCGATGCTACTACATACAAACTGGCCTGCAAACTGCCTGCAAGCTGCTTCCCCTTTTTGAAGTTCCTGGTCACAGACCCCTTGCCACCTGGGGAATCTCCTTTTATACCCTTCTGGGCCTGGGCTGACTCAGCCCCTCTGTTACAGCTTCTGTCAGACCCAGGCAGCAATCACACAGCAGCCAGCAGTCCCACAACAATCAACAATCAGCAATCACTCAGCAGTCAGCAATGTTCACATTTATGTTTACTCCTGTGTGTGACACATCGGTCCTATAAAATTCCATGCATCTATCTTCAAAGTAGCTGAGCATTTTCAATTTAATATCAATATTCATGGTAAAGTCCCTCGTCAGAAGTTATGAACAGCTACTGTATAAAAAAAAACTTCCATCTGATGCTTAGGTCCATCTACTGAATATGTTTAAGAATTTCAAGATGTGTAATGTGATTTATTCTCTGGAAAAGATGTGGGGGTATTTGCTAGTCAACAGCAATATATTGTGCTCCCATATGGGAGAAAAGAGTTTGGAAAGAGATGAGAGAAAGATGATCTCAGAATGGGGCCTATTAGAAGATAAGTATCATGACCCCTCCTCTCCCCAAAGGGAGATCATATTCAGATTTACATTCTGGATGTAACTCATTGAATATGCATAAAATTAAGGCCAGTCATGCAGAAAGAAAGGAAGAGGTGACTGCAGCTAAATCCCTAGAGTAAAATTCAATCACTCTGGACTTGTATAGCTTCATTGTAAGTGCCAGTCCTGGCCATCATTGATCCCAGCAGGAAGGAGACAATGAGGATTTTTAGGGCAAACGGGAAGAGAAATCAAATCCAGACAGAATCAGATCAGTTATTTCAATTTGAGCCTGTATCATCTTTGATGTTGCGGTTATGATTGTTGAATGGAGAAGGCTGGAAATATCTTTCATACCAAAATGACTTAGTTATACAGAGGTTGAGTTTTTAGCATGTCTAATCAATTAGCTAATGTTTGTAAAGTGCTTTGGAAATAGGAAGTGTTGTCTATATTTACTATTTGTGCAGTTTGTGTCTGTAAAGGGAAATACAAAACAATTTTTTAACTTGCATAAGACACATGCAAGGCAGACTTTTCAGCTTTAAACTACGCTGATTGTATTAAAATTCTTAACAGAATAATTAAAAATAGTTCATGGAAAAAATGAACAAGAACAATGTGGTGAAAATAGAGAGTTCTACAGATTTTGAATAAGATGCATTTTAATTGGATTTGGAAATAGATAGTTCATAGGACTGACTGGGTGGCTGGATATAATCATATTCAAAACAGATGTGATTCCTGCCCATCTTCCTTTTTATGCGTTCTATCTGATAGCAAAGCCAGAAGTAGAGAGGTAAGTGTTTAAACTAAGGTACCATATAAATCTGTTCCAGACCACTTTTAAAACAAATAATATTTATAAACTAGGCTTTCAAAAGAATTCTCTATGCTGATATTCATAGACAAATCCTGATCCCACTAAAGTCAATAGCAAAACTCCCACTGATTTCAATTGAACTAGAATTTACTTCATGTATTTATTTAATTTCAGTTTCTCTGGTGTCTATCCGGGCCCCCAATTGCCTCACATTATTCCAAATACACAACTATAAAATATAAAATGCTTCAATATGATTTTTGCATCCATTATGTCTCCACTTACAAATTCTTTAATTAGAAGGCTCTCTTATAAAAATAAGTAAATGCTTTCTACCAACATGTACAAGAGACTCCATTTCAGTCCTTCTTCAGTCTCTAGCTATATAAATAAAGGTTATCTAATAATAAAAAAACACCTCACAGATAAGTTTTTAAAGTACAAAATCCTCGCTGACTTCAATAGAGCTAACACCATTCACACTGACTGAAAGTCATCTGCTCTGCCAGCATCAAAATGTATTAGGTAGTACTAAAACCACAAATGGAGGAGAAATCCAACATCCAGAAAAACCGAGAGGCCTAGACATTTCTTGGGGCAGTAGCCAATGAATACAGCAGAGAGCTGCTTCCTCTTCTTTATGCAATGGCATTAGGTCAAGGTGGTTCCAAATCCCCAGCCAATATTGGGACAGTTTCTAACACCTTTGCCTCTACACTGTAGCACCCAGTTAGTACTCCAACCACTGCCATTGGAAGTGTTCATTGTGCTACCAACATGAATAAAGGTATCTTTAAAACACAGATGACCAATCAGTGATGGAAGAAATGTGGAATGATTCACTCTTTCCTGGTATCTGATTGGACTGTCTGCAAAGTAATTAATAATGAGACAGAATTGTGGGCAAGATTCTCAGTCAATTATACAACTACATTGTTCCATCAACAATTAAACAACCACAGCTGCAACTGAGGATCCAGTGTTACCTCCTTAATTTTGAAAACTACAGCAACTGAGCTTCCTTTTGACTTCTGGTGCACTGACATAACCAATGAAAGAAACTGCAGGTGATATGCAGTGGAATAACTGCATAATAACAACACATGAACTTAAGACAGCCAGATGCAGGACTCCAGAGCCGTGCAGAGACAAAGATGTCAGACAAAAATGGATGCTTCAGGGAAAAAATGGATATTCTCTTCATGGGAAAAATATTAACAGGAGACAAGATACAGCATGTGTAGCTCAGTGAGATGTCTGCTGCGCTGGATGAGAGGGTCTCTGATTTCCATCTTGGACCCTTGCTCCTAATGGGACAGAAACCCACCCACTCCACTGCTGTCCACCCATTTAGGCCAAATCCAAATCCAAAACAAATACTAGCCACTTTGCACAGGCCTAGTAATAAAATCACAATCTGTGCATGAGTGTGAAAAATGCCACTTACATGGCTGGAAGACTGCCATTTACATGCAGAAAGGGAAACAGAGTTCTGCCCAGTGAGACAATATACATCAGTCTGAGATGATCAGAGGTGAGAGTCAGCATCTCAATATGCAGAGATGAAAGGAAAGTCAGGTGAGGCCATACTTTTGACTGTAAAGACATACTTGTGATATGGAAAGACATATCCATTCATCAACGTACAACCACAAGGCAGAGTATAGTGGGTCCTGAAACAGACAGATGGTGCAGCTATCCTGGGGTAGCTCACACTGAAGACTGTTATTATGGCACCTTGCCCAGGGGAGCAAGCCTGTTCACCTTAGTTCAGAGTTACTTTATGATGAACATGAACAGACACAGACTAAACTGGTGTAGCTTATATTGGTATCATTTTACCCCTGGTTTTTCATGAATAATTCTCCAATAGACTGGGGGGGAGGGAGGTTCAAGATTTGTATTACTGCCTGTTACATTTTTCATAGTTTCATAGTTAGTAGGGTCAGAAGGGACCTGAGCAGATCATCAAGTCCAACCCCCTGCCATGGCAGGAAAGAGTACTGGGGTCAAATGACCCCAAGCAAGGTGATTGTCAAGCCTTGTCTTAAAGACCCCCAGGGTAGGAGCCAGCACCACTTTGCTTGGAAGTTGGTTCCGGATCCTAGCCGCCCTGACAGCGAAGTAGTGCCTCCTGGTATCTAGTCT
>NW_017728886.1:250425374-250474193 GCF_001723895.1 Crocodylus porosus | reverse complement strand
ATAACCTGTCTAGGTCTGATTGTAGCCTATTCCATCCTTCTAGCATGCCCACATCCCCCCACATCTTAGTGTCATCAGCAAATTTGAACAAGGTGCTTTTTACCCCCTCGTCCAAGTCACTGATGAAGATGTTGAACAGTGCGGACCCAACGACTGAGCCCTGGGGGACCCCACTGCCCACATCCCTCCAGGTCGAAAATGACACCAACATGTTGATCATACTACTCTAAATATTTATATCTTACCAGTCTCAATTAGTCTGTTTGATAGAGAAGAGTAGGCCAGCACATATATGCAAAGGAGGGATGGTATGGTCAAAGTGACAGGTAATGAGGTTTTTGTAGTAGTAGCCTTCTGGATGGATACATACAGGGCACAAATGCATCCAGTTCTTCATGACCTAAACTCAGGGTAAGTCATGAAACTTTTGAACTCAATTAAAATTCCTCTTTCTATCCAGAATCACTTGAGAGAAGTATTCCATTAAAATTTCCTGATCCCAGAAATAGCTGATGTGAAGTATGCAAGCATACTGAAAATGGCCCTTTTTTCCAGAAGCTTATGCACAGTGCTGCTTTCAGCTGAAGAAGACTTTGACATAAAGAGACCTGTGAACACTCAAACAAACAGACTATGGAGTAAACCAGTGAATGGGCACATTAATAGAACCATTATCACCATAGTGAAGTGATTCAGAAGGAATGATTTTAATGAAACAGCTGTTCCGTTTTCTTTTCCTGCTTTGAACACAATGCACATGAGCCAGGGCATTAAAAAGCTGTCTTTCTCCCACTCCATAGTGGGGACCCATCTTATACTCTAAGGACAGTGAAAACAGAAATTCTGATAACACTCATAGACAAATTGGGCCTCTTGGACAGTGGGTAGATTTTTTCTATGCGAGTATCTCAACAGGTTCTCCAAGGATACTACATTATTTTTAAACTCCACTGACATGTAGAGATAGTTCCCCTTCTCTACAGTTTAAAAAGAAATAATGTGTATTAAAAAGTAGATTCCACTGTGTTTAAAACTGCTGTTGGTCTTAAAACAGAAGTGATATTTTTCATATTATGCACATTAACATTTACCTGCAAAATTATTTGCATGTGAAATGCAGTCTTGGACCATGTGTCTAGGACAAATAGAAAAATAAGGTACATCTTATTTTTAATAGGAAAATGAGACATTTTCAAGGGTAAAGATATTGGTTCATAAAAACCTGGATCTTCAATTCAAGAAAGCATTTCATCCCATTCATATAGCCCTTCCTGTTCAGAACAGCATATAGGATAGAAATGGCACTCATTTTCAATCACATTTAAAATGGTTTTTTTTTTTAAAAGTATGTTCCTGAAATATCTAACATGCATGACCACTACTGAAATGTTCTGTGTAGGTTTTAGATCTATATGCATGACAGTTCACAATAAAATATACTGCTTAATAAAAGAAAGTGGAAGTTGCACTTAGTTGAGGTAGCATTCATTCTAAAGCCAAAAGCCAGAACTCTTTCCAGGTACCACTTCAGTCATCTTGGGACATAACCCTTATGGAAAATGTATGTGGGAATACTGTAAAGATGAAAGACATAGAAAGACAGATGATAGAATCAAAGTGGTTGATAAAATAGCATGCAAGCTGCTAGCACAGTTTAGCAAACATACTGAGGAAGTGTTCACTGTTTCTAACAAAGCTATAAATCATCAAGTAGTTGAGCAATAATGTAGGAATTAATGCCAGGGCAGAATGGGGAAAATTTTGAAATCCTGAAAAGATTTATGGAAAGTGAAAATCATTTTTATCCAGCTCAGTGCTGGGAAAAGTAAAATGTCTTTATTCTGTTCTCCTGGTGTTTTCGCTTCTGAACTGTGTTGATAACATTTAAAAAGTTATAGATTTGCTGGAGTTTGTTCTTTGATGATTATTCTAAGGCAGTTTTTAGATATATGTATTGACTATCCTGTTGGGGGGGCACGGTTGGGGTTTTTTTGATCATTTGTTTGTAATGGCTGATTCTTCTGTTCTGTAACTACCATATTGTTGGTCAATTGCCAGTCCCCATCATTTATTCTAACAAGGGTGTGCACTCCCTCATTACATGGGTGGTGGTGGTGATTTGGTTGATAGTCTCATCTTTTTTGCAGGATGGTGCTTTCAATACTATTTTTTTAATTATTATTTTAGCTGGATCTTCATAGAAATTGCTTCTAACTCTTTTTATTTGTTTTCCTGGGCTATGTCTTTATGATCTTAACATAACTGTGTAAAAGTGGATATGCTTGTGTAGTTAAAAGATGTTTTTCCCCATTGTATAACAGACAATTCTGTGGTGAAAGAATAGTTAAGGTATCTCACTATGGCTCTAAAGCAGTGGTTTTCAACCTCTGGTCTGCAGAACCTTGGGGATCCACAGACTATGTCTAAGGGGTCTGTGAAAGATTACTGTGATCATTCAAAAGTATGTGAATACCCACATTTACAATTCAAAGGGGTCTGCACTTCTGTTGGACATTTCCAAAGGGGTCCACACCTCCATCTGAAATTTTGTAGGGGTCCACAAATTTTAAAAAGGTTGAAAACTACTGCTGTAATGATGGTAAGCTTTATTCTGGACTCATGCTAAAGGCGTCCCTCAGTTGACCCAGCTTGTAAATGAGATCCTGGTCATCTGATCTGGGGTGTTAAGGATGACTATATGCACTGCTAGCCACATCACTACTTCGTGTGCTGCTGCCTACAGAAGCTTGTTTGCCTTAACTGCAGTAGCCGAATGGATCATTAGGCTGGCATGGATCTTTGAATTATTGGGAGCTAACATAGGCACTGCTGTCAACCTGAATTAGCAGTCTCTGCCTAGCCATTATCACAGTGATGAAAAGTCTTATTTACTGGCATAATGACTGTTATTACCTGCCTTCCTAAGGGGAAGAACTTGGTTAAAATAAGTTCTTGGACCAGGTGTAATACAACACCTTTATTGAGAACAGGTAATATGACAGAATAGTGTTTGGTGTCATAAGTCACAGCATAGAATATTACCATCCATTGAGAGATCAGGCCAGGACATACTGGTGAAATCTCTTCTGTTCAGATTCTTCAGACACCTCACCTTCAGCCTGATAATGGCCCTGTAATGTAGCTGCCACTGATCCTGTGTCAGTTATAACACGGAAACATATACATGGAAAACATGGAAAAAAGTGAACATCATCTGTCAGGTTCATTGTGGTTTTCTGCCTAGAAATGCTACCTTTAGCAAACATTTTAACAGTATAAAATAGCTCCCTGCAACCAGTCTAAGAAGTGACTAAACATGCCTTCCTAGTACATATGGTTATTTTCCATTGCTTTTCCATGGGTACCTGTCCCTGCTGCTACAGGAGCATCCAGTGGGTTCAGCCAGCTTAGGGCCCTTTGGCAAGAACTAAGATACAGCCACTGAAATTCCTTTAGCCAGCTCAACACTGAAATGTAACAATCCCCCTCTACTTGGAGTTACAGTCACAGGCTACTTGGAAACTTCAAGGCAGGCAGTACTCTGCAGCCAGGGAAAAAACAGGATGGTATCACATACTCCACTAACTCCTAACTTGCTCTTGAATTCCATTCAAGATCCCAGTCAGAATTTCTTTTGTGTGATCTTTTATTTATCTGTGCCATTACAGTTGGAGATCACAGAGAATTAATACCTATCCATATGGCCAGGATACACAAGGATGAGATTAAGTATTTGGAAACATGTACATATGTGTAATCATACCATGAACGTTAAAGATAAAAATGGTGAGACGATGAAAGGCATGGGAAAGATTCAGTGTTATTACACAATAAAATATGATCTGAAAACATATAGCTTTGTAGCATAAATATTTAAGAGTGTCTGAAACTACATGTAGCCTGATAGCACTATTGGCTATAAACTTGAGAAAGTTTAATATACATAAATTATTCTTTCTGAAGTCAGCTTTAAGTAAATGCATGTGTCTATAACTGGGTCCAAAGCTAATTGCATAAAGCAGAAACAAATTGAAAAATATTGCCCTTTAGTAGACTGAAAAATTATGTAGACTGAAAAAGCACATCTCTTGGAGGCTCTCAGGATGCTAAGGGTATGCCTATATGTTGCAGCAGCTCCCAGGATGCATCCTGCTCGCTCTTTGATGCCTAGTGTTCATCAGTTGTTACTATGATTGCTGTTTCTGTAACATTTATACTTAACATTTACTGTGTATACTGCATGCATGGATAGAAAGCAATCTTCACAACACTCCTTTAAGCATTAATCCTATTTTACACCTCCTGCGAAGCACATCTTTCTTTGATAACTCAGCTGGTATAGCAGAGAAATGTGCACTCCATTTAAAAGCTAATTTTTGAATTGCTGATTCAATTCTAGTTCAAAGAAGATTCGCATATGATGGATGTTAGTCAAGCTATAGAAAAAAGCTGTGCATCTTTTACTGTGGGGCTAATTAACCATTGAAGCAACTTACAAAAGGTTGTAATGTTTGAAATGTTTAAATCAAAATAGGATGGTTTTATAAAAGAGATACTTGAGTTCAAACAAGAATCAGTTCAAGGAAGTCTTGTGGCCTATGTTACATAGAAGGTCAAATTTGACAATAACAATGGTCCCTTCTGGCGTTATAATCAGTGGAGTTAATTATTAATGCTCTACTGCAGTGGTCAGCCTGTGACAACTTTGGACTCACTATTAACACAAAAAAGACTAAAGTGATGTTTCAATCTGCACCTGGCACAACACCCCAGGAACCACACAGCTCAGTTAAAGGCCAACAACTGTTGATGGTCAACAAGTTTGCCTATCTAGGCAGCATGCTCTCCCATGCTGTCCAAATTGATGACGAAGTCTATGCGAGATTAGCGAAAGCTAGCATGGCCTTTGGCAGACTGTGCAGTCAGTCTGGGACTGCAGAGGCATCAGAATATCAACAAAACTGAAGGTTTACAAAGCCATGGTCCTTCCGACCTTCCTTTATGCCTGCAAAACCTGGACCATTTACCAGAGTCATACCAAGAAATGAAACCTCTTCCACCTGCGCTGCCTGCAAAAGATACTAAAGATCAAATGGCAGGACAAGATTTCAGACACCGAGGTGCTTAGAAGATCAACTCCCCCCAGTAGTCACACCCTGCTGAAGCTGGCACAGCTAAAATGAGCCGGCCACCTCTCAAGAATGCCTGACACTCGCCTGCCAAAGAAAGTCTTCTATGGAGAACTGTCAAATGGAGTACACTTTCCTGGTGCACCAAAGAAGCGGTACAAGAACACTCTAAGAGTTTTGGCATTGACCCAGAGTTGTGGGAGCAAACTGCTTGTGACCGTCCATCCTGGAGCTCCCAAATCCAGAATGGGGCATTGGCCTTTGAACAGCAATTCACGGCAGAAGCAACACACAGCCAAGAAAACAAAAACCTCCCATATCCAGTACCCATCGCTCTCCTTCCCCTGTTGCAGCAGATATTTCAAAGCAAAGATCCAACCTATAAGTCACCTACATACTCACGTGACCTAGCCTCCACCTGCCCTCGTTCTCTTCCCTTTCCCTTTTCTCACCTTTTCCTTCTTTCTCCTTTTCTCTTTTCTCCTTCCCTTTTTCTTTACCACTTCTTTTCTCTCTTTTTTTCCCGCCCCCCACTGGATGTGGTCATCTTCACCCACCAAGGATGAAGAACAACACTGCAGTGGTCAGCAAGATTTTAGAGCTGTAGGCCAAATCAACCCATTCAGTTGCCAGGAGACCTGCCACCCCTGACCCAGCCTACAGCCACTGCTGCTCCCCTACCACCCGGCTGCTCTGGCCTGCACCCTCCCAGTCCCCACTGCCTGGCCATGTCACAGGGCCAGTGCATAAACTCCCACCACCACCTAGTGAAGTATGGCATGGGCAAAGCTCCCTGGCTACATGAGCTGGGTCCAGCCCGAAGGCTGTATATTGCTGGCCCCTGCTCTAATGGAATGTGTCCCAAAATAAAAAAATATCAAGCTGATCCTTTTCAGGGGGACAGGAAAAGCTCTCTCTCAGGACTCCCCCATAAAGCAGCCTTATTCAGTCTCTCTCTCCTGAGGGGACCTCGGTTCAGCCCTAGCATGGCTTCTCAAGAACCTTTGGCTTTGAGACCCCAGCTCTTATCAGTCCCTGGCTTCCCTGGTGATCCATAGCACCCCCACCTCTGGGTGCTCCTTTTTTTCAATCAGTTCCTGGGAGAGAGGGAGTTTTTTCTTCTTTTAAAGAGGAGGGGTCAGAGTGCTGACATCCCAAGCAGCACAGTAGACTGTGCTTCAAAACAATTAGCCCTATTGTGCTATTCCAGTTCTCTCTGTCCTCACTCAAACTTTACTCTCTGCACCCTGGGACCATTTCTTTTTTCCCTGTCCACCCTGGGACCTTCTCTCCCAGTGTGACCTGGGACCTTCTTTCCCTGCTGCTCTCTCAGAGTTTCACTTATTGTCCTCCAGCCCAGTCAGCTACACTTACATCAAAACAGTTACAGAATTAGTCTTTACCTGGGCACAACCATCACCCAAAAAAATGAAAATGTAAGTCATGGGGAACCTATTGGGGGGGCAGATTGCCCCCCGATAGGCAGTCTCTGGACCCAGATTGCCATCTGGCCCTTTGGTGAAAAGGGCATATAGATGTCTTACATGGAGAACTATTTACAAGCATTATTTACAGTAGAGCCTGCCCACACTGAGCCTCTCCCGCATAGTGCTCCCAACAATAACTGCAGGCTAGAACTTGGCCCACTTAGCTTCCTTCATCACAGAATGTGCTTAGGTATTATGGTGATGACAGTGGTATGAAATGCTACAGAGAGATGAAAAGCATTATGGGTAATGGGAAAGAGTGAAAGTGAGTTGTTCAAAGCTACACTGAGTCAGTGTGGGAGTACAGTCTACTTGATAACTCCCTTTGTCATTCTAAGGCCAGCAGCTTACCCCTTTATCAACTACTGAATATCATGATCGTACATTGTACAAGCATGTTTGGGGGATGCAGAAAGAAATTTCTGCTATTCGATAATCCAGAGTGTTACCAGGCAGAATGACTTGCTGGCCACTTGCCCAGGGGCAAGGATGGTTCCCACCCAAAATGGCCTCAGCCCGTAAGGGGAAGTAGCCCGGGAAGGGCTGGTGAACTCACCTGCAGGTGCCAGAGCCAAAGTACAAGAGTGGTGCACAACACCATCACACCGTTTTAAAAGTATGTACTCCCTGCACATAGGAAGAAGGGCAGAGAGTGACATACCAAAGAAGTGCCCAGGAACACAAAGAAGCCATGTGCCAGAGGTGGCAAAAGACAGCCGGGTGCCAGAGTGGGAAGGAGGCAACTTAAATAGCCCCTTTGCTCAGACCTGGCAAATAGCCCGAGATGCTGAGCCAGATGAAAATTGCAGGGAGAGACCAATGAGCCTGGAAGTAATAGGTTCTGAGGTCCAACAGGAAAGACGGTGGAGAGAGAACTCAGAGGAGTTCTCATCCACAAGGCAGATGAGTCTGAAGAGCCAAGGTGATAGCAGAGTCACAGAGGAGTGAGGAGCAGCCAAGAAAGGAAGTGTGAGTGTGAATCCCACACTGTGCCAGATAGAGGGTGGGGCGGGACGATTATTTTTTGGTCTTTGTTATTCATTTTCTACACAAGGTTTAAAGGCGCTTGAAGTGCGTCTACCTACATCAATACTTAGTTATAATTAAGTTGAATGTATATTAAGACTGGACTCTGGAACTCTGCAGTAACATTATTGATACAAGATCAGTGAGATGGACATGACCCTAAAGGGAACTGTTCAAGACTTTGATGTTTATAGTTCAATTTTGACAGTCTCATGTATAGCCTATGACTAACAACCACAAGGTACGCAACTAGTCCCGTAATGAGAAGCACCACCCATCTAACATCACGGTTGACATCTTGAAAGGGTGAAGGGGAGGAGGAGCCCCCCGCCCCCAACAAAGGAAGGAGATCTCCCACTATTGGATCTCCCTTTTCAGATTTTTATTTTTCCTGATCAAGTCATGGCTGGCAAATGAAGAGGGGATTTGTTTCCTCCCTTTTGTGGGAAAACACTCCTAAGACCCAGGAGGAAAGAATAAGTGAAGGACACTTCTCGCAGTGGGGTGATGCAAATAGACACATGAGTCATTGCAATGTATTTTTTTTCTCCCCCACTGGGTCACACAAAGATAATAACAACTTGCTTATAAAAATCCACTTTTTCTTAATTATGTATTTTGGTATTTTGCATTCTCCATAACCATCTACAACTCCAACTGGCTGTATTTTAGGCATAAATTTCAAATTGAAATACTATGATTTCCAGGCTGTATAAGCAGCAAGTGACCCAAACATGCGCATGGGGAATAGACACAGGACTGAGACAGAAGAAAATATCTGTGTTTATTCCTGGGCAGAGTGCAGCTGGTAAAGCAAAATAATAATAATAATAAGAAGAAGAAGAAGAAGAAGAAGAAGAAGATCACTGGCCCTAGCCAGATTAACAATGAAAAGTTCAAAACAATATGCAGGATGGCCTGGCCACAAATTAGGAATGAATGTGTTTACATGGCAGTTCAGTAGCTCTATCAAGATGCCATCTTGTGCTCTAGAACCTCAGCTTTGATTTAAAAAAACAGAAGTGAAGTCTGTAGCTGATACAGCTTCAGAAAAAACTTTAAGAAGCTGATAAAACTGAAACCAATGCAGTGCGATCTCCCTGAAACAATAGCACAGAGTGATGGGGCCTTGTTCTTGTTCATCACAATAAAGTATTAGTTGAGATGCGTGATGGTGATATGTTCAACATCAACATGTCTAACTGTTTTAACTCTTGGGAAAATCATGTTATGAAGATCTGCACAATCTATACCAAGTGGCATCTCAATTAAGAAACATGTACAATTATCGTTTCTTTTCCCCTTCCAAATGTGACTTCTGAATCTGCCATGTTAAAACAGTCTTGCTATGAACACTGCTGTTCAAAAATTATTCACTGTACGAAACACAAAAGCAGCAGTCAAATTCAACCTCACTGATTTCCATTCATTCTTACAGAGAAACTGAACCAAATCTGTTCTAAAATTACATGGACATTCCCCTACTACCACCCATTATTTCTCCTCTTGCCCCATTTCCCTCCTAGTTAATATCATGCCCAGTAGCCTGCTCCATCCCAGCACTGAGGTCACTGCTTTTGAAAACATTGGTGTCATTGGTTTAACAATACCTTTCCATTGCCGTCAGAATACAGGCCAGACAGCTCACTTCTCAATCACATAAATATCCCCAGACATAACTGCTCCGTCATTCAGAAGCAGTCACAGTCATTAAGTGCGTGGATGGATCCTGTTCTTTTGCCCTTTAAAGCATATGAAATGTTCCAGACTTTAAACTGCAAAGTCCATTCAGAAGACTAGAAAATCCCCAGTGATAACCCCATTTCACTCCCCTGAGAACCAGGGGTATGAGATTACAGCCAGATGTAGACGTTTCTGTACATCCCAGTCAATTCAACCAGGCAATCAAACTTCTGAATGTGGAGTTTATCTCCTGCTTGGTAGGGTCACGGTCATGTGCGTTATGATCGTAAATATTTCAAAATTAATGTCTCTGTGCATCTCAATTATGGATCTATGTACAACAGTGTTATAGATTTATGTCTTGATTTACTACTATATTTATATTAATAATCTTTTGCTGTTGGTGGGATCTACTTTTAGTATAATATTTGTAGTTTGGTTACTTTGTTCAAACCTATTTATATTATGGGTATATTTGTGTTATGTCATTTTCGGGAGCACGGCATTTAGCCAGAATCCTTAATAAATTGAAATTGAATGTCTCTGTGCATTAAAGATTCTTGTGATATATTTTGAGGAGCGATCTGAATTACCTGGTATCGTCACTAAAGTATTTATAAAATATGTATATCTTCAGCTCCCATGAGTTGGATGTGTCACTATGGAATACTGAAACCAGGCTGTGTATTTTGCTGTTGGAATAGCAAACTGTATAATAAATTCCAGAATAATAAAAATCAAGCAAATAAACTTACATTGCAAGTTAGAAGGGAAAGAGAAAAAATAGGTCTCCAGCACAAATGTTTGTTCAGCTCCCATGGTTTTTAAAACATCAACTTAAAAACGAGGCATTTGCACTGGAAATGAAAGCCAAGCACCACAACAGAGTATAGCCTAAGAAGTCAAACTGCTTATTAATTTACTGTGAGGTCACAACTACAGTCTGAGTGAGCCAACAGTTGTAATGCAATACAGTTCTCTTGAAACACAAATGGTTGTAACATTTAAGGAAAGAGAGACACCTGCAGGACAAATTGTGTTTGATCCTTTGTTTTCAGTTCACCCACACACTTAATGTGGTATTAGGGAGCAGTTTACAGGCATTGTTTAATAATATCCTTGTCCAGAGTTATTTCCATAATCAGGCAATTTAACAACAGAAGGAAATTCTATCTTAATATCATGAGAAAAGTGCCATATGTATAAAAAATATAAATGTATTTTATGTGTATTTGATTTTAATTGCATATTTGAAAAACAATCTAAACAAAAAGCAAAGAACAAAAAAAGGATAAGCTGCCTGGCCCCTTGTGACCATCAATAAAGCAAGGAATTAAAATTCACTTATTGCTTATTTTGACAGAGTTCATGTATGATTTTTTTTTATAGTTCATTATTTTTCCAGATGAGTTTTGAAATTTCCTGATGGCTCTGAGACTTCCTGGAACACCAGGAAGGCTATTCCCTGTTTAGTAAATTATTTCCCCCTCTTATCTTAAGTATCACATTTACAAATTATATCTCAAGCTCCCAAAATATTTTTCCTAACCTTACTATTCCATACTGATTTCATTTTATGCAAAAAAATAAGGACAACGACTGTTAGAATTTCTAAGGATTTTACTTAACAAACATAGATCCAGCATATTGACTTGTGTTTAGCCATAATACTATTTAAATGGCATCAGATTTGCCTTAACATGTATAGTCCCTACCTGTCAGTGTTTCAGGTGTATTTTTATTCTTTTTTGAAAATTATCTATTATCTACTGTATGATGTAAAAGCTATAGCACCAATCATTAAGTAAGTAAAGAGAAGAGACAATATGAACAGATATTTTCAGCTGAGTATTTTAATTCTGTCTTAACAGTAAAGGACAAGAACATTAAGAAAAAGAAAATTTAAAACTTTACACATTCTGTGCTTCTTAAGGAGCCTAGTCAAACGTGTTCTTAGGTAACTTCAGCTTCTCTGAAACATAACAGATGAAAAAATCATCACAAACTTTCCTGTCCAGGCTTCTTCTATTATTGACTGTCCCAAGAATTCCCATGAATAGGGAGCTCCAATGCATGGAGGTAGATGGGGAAGAAGTAATACCTCTTCCTCCCCTGTTGCCTTGCCATGTAGGCATCCCAGTCCAATGCTGAGAGGATAATAATGTAGGAGCTGGAGACACTGGGATGGTGAAAAAAGAGAAGCTTTATGGCATAATTACTGGAATGACCTACAACATTTTATTAGGAAGAGGTGGGGTGAATAGTAGAAATACCATGGTAGTTGAGTCAGAAAATGAGAGGGGTAGTTAGTAGGGCTGTGCGAAATTTCACCGTCACTTTCATTTCAACACTGTTTCAACTCGTTTTGCGCTCAAAACAGCAAAATCAAAACAAAACAGAGAGCTTCGAAACAGCCTTGAAATGAAACGAGGCAAGTTGAAATGTTTCAAAATTTTCAAAAGGTTTCAAGTTTCAAAGCTCAAGCTGGGCTTTCCTGCAGGGAAACAGAAACTAAAGTAAGGAGAGGGAGGGGGAAGGTGGGGAAGGACTACTCTCATTATTGCCTGTGTAGCTGGCCAGTGACTGTCACCCTTCCCTGACGTCTCTTCCAATCCCACTGGTATGGGGGAGAGATGGAAAAACTGCATAAAAGACAGCATTATTTGAACTGCCCTGCTTTCTGCCTTTGTGTCAGTTGAGTGAGGGCGCACCTTAACACACAGTGTCACCCACCCATGTCACAAGTTTTGCCTGTCAGCAGCTACAGGTGCAGGCCCCAGAACCCAGACTCCCCCTGCACCTATCTCCTTGCTGGCAGGCTTCGTGGCCTCAGCAGGGGCTAGCAGGTCTGCAGCTTTCACCCTGCTGCACCTTAACACATACAGTGTCACCCGTGTCATGAGTTTTGCTTGTCCACAGCTTGAGGTGCAGTTTCCCCAAAACCCCTGCACATATCTCCTTGAAAGCTGAAAGGCTTTGTGGCCTCTGCAGGGGCTAGCAAGTCTGCAGTTTTGATCCCACAGTGGCTTAACGCATACACGACATGAGTTTTTTGCTTTCAAGACTTTGAGGTGCAGTTTCCCTGAAACCCCTGCAGCTTTCTACTTGATACTTGGCGGGCTTCATGCCCTCAGAAGGGGCTATCGTTTCTGCAAGTTTCATCCAAATCAGGCCATAAATGACAAAGTTATAGGCTGTTTCGAGCTACCCCATTATGGCCGGTGGGCAAAACGTAGAAACAGCATCAAAACAGAGAAACTGTTTTAATTAAATGAAACAGAACAGTGGTTTTGAATTGAAATGAAATTTCAAATGAAACGCTGTTCTGTTGAAACATCAAAACGCAAGTTGAAACGGAACAGTGACACTTCTCACAGTCCTAGTAGTTAGCTATGTTAGTCTGAAGTCAGTCAAAAGACAAGGTAGATATGCACAGTGATAGACTAAATAAATGAAATATATGTGGAGAGCGCAAAATGTCAGTGACTGTTGCCGCCCTAAGAGATTCAGGCACATACAATCTAATGCCAAAAACAGATATGATATTCCTGTGATTCTGTGGCTTATGCTTATTTCATTTATTGGCAATATTACCAGGTTTCTTCCTATATTTCCTTAAAATGCATTCCCAAATACCTGATCATTAGATCACTTTTAGTTTAGATCGTTAAATCTCAAAGCAGATCACTGTTAATCCTATAGCCATACTACACAAATCGCTCATTTGAAGTTAGTGCATCTTGATCAATATATGATGGTCAATATATGAAACTTCTCACGGTAAGTGAGACAGAATTGGGCAACTTTCAAGGTGATATACCTTGACTTTAGCAAGGCTTTTGATACCATCTGCCACAACATTCTTGCAAGCAAAATATGGAAGCATGGGTTGGATGAATGGACTGTAAAGTGGATAGGAAACTGGCTGGATTGTCAGTCTCAAAGGATAGTAATCAATGGCTTGATGCCTAGTTGGCAGCCATTATCAAGTGGAGTGCCCCAATGGCCATCCCAGGGCTGGTTTTGTTCAATATCTTCATCAACCACCTGGAAAATGGGATGAAATGCACCCTCAGCAAGTTTGCAGATGACACCAAGCTGGGGGGAAGTAGTATATACACTGTAGGATAGGGCTAGGATTTAGAGACCTCAACAAATTGGAGAACTGAACCAAAAGACATCTTCTGAGGTTCAATAAGGACAAGTGCAAAGTCCTGCATGTAGGACAGAACAATCCCATGTACAACCCGTACAAGCTAGGGACCAACTGACTAAGCAGCAGCTTTGCATAAAAGAGAGTTACAGTGGACAAGAAGCTGAATAGGGGTGATGCGTGGGGGTGCACGCAGGTGCACACGCACCCCTTGAGCATGGCGGTGCACCCCCTACAAAAAGGCACTGCCAACAGGTGGTTGCCACTTGCCACAGTGCCGACACTGCTGGTGGCATCTGTGAGCAGCCTGCAATCCCCACTGGCCACTGCCGATGCTGCTGCCGGTGGCTGCAGCTGGTTGCCAACCTTTGGTCGGCGCTCACCACCCCTCTCCCCTGACAGTGCTGGCAGTGTCTGCGAGAGCTCCCCCGCTTACCAGTGCCCTGCTCCCACTGCTACTGCCACCGCACTCCCACCACCACTGTGCCCCCCAGCCCCCAGGGGCATGAGTCATTCATGAAGCTGAATGAGCCAACAGTTTGCCCTTGTTATGAAAAAAGCTAATGGCATACTAGGCTGCACTAGTAAGAAAGCTGCCAGCAGATCAAGTGACGTGATTCTTATCTATTCAGCACTGGTCACATCTGGAGTACACTAAGTCACCTATCCATGGCTCTTGGAGTCATGCTGCGATGGCCAGTCACAGGCTTCTTCAAGGCAATGTCCAGTCAAGGGGAGGCGCCGTCTCTCTCTCGATGTGCGAGATCAGTCTTACTGTCCACCTATGCCACTGTCCTGACCGAGCTGCCTTTCCCACCCCCAGCCCCCACCCCAGCCAGCCTTCATGGGGCCCACCACCCCCAGCAGCCCAGATCAGGCCCACCATCCCCTCCTGTCCAGATGCTTCTGCCACCAGCATTGCCACCATCTCTGTTCTCTAGGTTGGGCTCAGCCCAAAGAAGTGCAGCAACCTGGCCTGAACATGTGACTACTCCAAACTCAAGCCAGCACTAACACCAATCCACATTAGTGCAGCTCACAATGTAACATGTAACAAGGCACAAAAATGGTTGAGATATGCTGCAATATGTATGTACTGTGAGCTTGGGTCCTGATTTTAACCAGCACTGGGCTTTTGGAAATGTTTCCCTGAAAGCAAACCTATCTGTTTAAGAGGCTGATATTTCAAATTAGGAAGCTCTCGCTGTGTCCACATGAGATGCTGACTGCACTGTTGTTATTGCACAGTCATTTAGTACTTGTATATCAAATGACTAAATGACTGCACAGTAAACAGCTTCCTGGTGATGCTAACTGCGCAGTAGCTCATTACTATTGCACAGTAGCATCACATCACAATCTGTGCCATGCAACACTACTTGCAGTAGTAAAGAGCTACTATGCTGTAAATATCTCGTATAGACATGGCCTCTGTGAAGCAGGGCTGAGCCCCCAAACAGAATCAGGCAAAGCTGGGGGCTGCAGCAATTCAATGCTATCCCAAGCACCACCTTTTGCTAGAGAAGCAGAGCTGGGCACTACCACAGCAATTTCCATCTCCCTCCTGCTCTTCCTCAACCCCCAGGTAGCAGGTTGAGGGGCCAAGAAGGGAGAAACAGAAGGAGAAACTATGCACTAAAGGGAAGGCAGAGCTGAGAGTTAGAGACTTAAGACCAACCTGAAGCAGTATCACAGTTGCCTTCTCTCTTAAGGTGAATAAACTGGACTTTCAAAGAGGTTTCTTCCCATTGCCCTGATGAATAGAAGGTAGCTATTCTATGGAAGAACAGGGACAGGGGGCAGATGGGAAGACCTTCCCACTCACACCCCCTTCCTCCCCACCTTGCAAATATATTTCTTGGGAGAGAAGGAACCTGGAGATTTCTTCTAAAACCTCTTCATTCTCTTTCCCCTAAACTAGAGGTAAACCAGCTTCCAAGCACCCAGGGGCTGCACTCCCTGTGATATGTACCAGCATAAGCCAGGGGCTTTCTGATCCACATGCTATGCAGGAACCTCCCCCCGACCTCACTGCAGTGCACTGCACTTGGGTGCTCACACCTCACCGTCATCCTCATGGGGGCAGGATGTGGAAGGGGGGCAATGGAAGGAAGTGGAAACCCAGATGCTCCAAATTAAGCTCTCACAAGTTGCATGTGGTCCACAGGCCTCCAGTTCGACAGCCCTATCCTAAACGTACCCCTACAGCAAGTGGGACAAAAGAATAAGACTGTCAGTATATTGTAAACTGGCGTGCAGATTTACCAACTGGCAAAAGAAAAATAGAAGCCCCTATTATAAATCACTTTACGTCCCTTCTCCCTGGATTTCCCTTATTTCAGGATGCAAAGCTCCAGACCAAGACAAATCAAACCACTGGGTAATAACAAGACCTTTTCAGCCTCATCCAATGTCAGCCAATTCCCTGTCCCCCATGACATACCACTCTCCTCATTCATCTTTTAGGACTCATGTTACCCTAGAAGCTGGGAACCCCACAAATGCAAGAAGGTCTTTGCATCTTGTCACAGATATACGTGATCCTTCTCATTATAGAAGCTGTGAAATCGCCCTACTTCCTTCATCAGGAGGGTTATGCAAAGAGGAGGACTGTGCTAACTGGAAGGCTTCTGTTTTCTCCAAAGGCTTATAAGACTGAAGGGAGTAGCAGTGATACATATGGTTTGCCTTCTAGCATAACCATTTATCTTTTGCACTTTATGACCTTTTTGATTAATGTTTTATTCTTCTTAGATTGTAAGAAGCTGCAACAGTTTCCAGATTTTATGTCTCCATATGCTATTAAATGTCATTTCAGCTTTCCACTTACAGGCCTGATAATGATTGATTGTAGTAGCAAAGCCTCAGGGTGAATTAATGTATCAGCCATGTTGGCTAGGAATCATTTGCAGAAGTGTAAATGCATTGGCATTTCAAGACTGAGCAAGTGGCAGGGTGTTTTTAAATATTAAGGGCCTTGCAGGATGAACTCTCCCCAAGCCAAAGAGAGGAAGCTGGCTGTGGTGGTGGAGGGAGACAGAGCCTTGGAGAGAGGAAGAGGCAGGAACCTCTCCAGCCAGGAAAACTACTGCCTGAAAGGAGGGACTTCCATTGACCGGTGACAGTTTCCTTCAAGGCTCACTGTGCATGCAATGAGTTTATTGGAACAAAGGAATATGATGACAGGACAGTACATGGACAGTCTGATGACCACAGAGAAACCAATCAACAATACCCAGGAATGAAGACTCAAAGAGAAGAAAGAATACAAAAGGAGGGATTTCATAGCAGCTAAGAGTCCCCAGGAGGGGAATCCAAGGCCACCACGGACAGAGGGCATACCACCAGCCCATCTCACCCACCTCACTGGTTGGAGAGGTGGGTGGGCCTCAGCTTTCAACCTCCAAGCTGCTGATATCTGACTTTCAAGAAAGAATCTCAGGGTGAAGCTTGCATACTGGCCAGATGTATCTTCTGGCCAGATGTATCTTCCCTCTGTGACAGTTCTAGGGCTGGTAGATATAGAATTATTTGTATTATTCTTATCTGCTATCACTGTGAATCAATAAAATTTGCCTGTTATTGAATGGAGAAGTTGTAGTCAGTCTGAGGGTTTGGGGTCTGCCCAAAACAAGGTATCTGGGTCATAAATCCAATGCAAACAATAGGCAGAGTGATTAAAGTACTTCATTAAAGCTCCATAGGTATGAGTATGAGCTTTGCTTTGGAATCATGCCAATGGCTGTTTCCAACTATAAATGTATATCTGAACATTCAGTTTGCAGTGGTTAAAGGTGCCTGGCCATGATGATAGCCACAATATCCAACCCAAGAGCAATAAACTCCAGAGTAATAAGCTCCTGAGTTTATTGTTTCACATTAATTGCATGTGTAGACACAGCCTCTTAGAACTTAAAAAAGCTTGGTTTATAGTGTCCGTGTCCTGGAAGAACTGTTGCTACAGTCAAATGTTTCTGAGGTAAGAAATGCTGTCCTCCACCACAGCATGGAGTTGCACCTTTGTTTCACTGCTCAAACATGTTTATCACTCTGCCTAAAGCAAATAGTCCATAAAGGGGAAATTACAGCCTCTCAGGAAGTTCCCTTCCTAGCTAGAAATATCAGTCTTATCTGGATTTGTGTACACACATTGCCTCATTTCCACTTTGCTGTTTTAAGCTGCCAACAGGACTATTCCACAAAGGAATTATGATAGGATAACAATATTTTCTCAGTCCTTTAGCTTTAATATATGCTTAGTAGTGATGAAAAAAACTGACCTGCTCAAGACTTAATATAGATAGAAGCTTAAATTTCTCATTTTCTTCAGCAGAATGTATTTGACTGAAATGCATTTTATGTTCTTCTAATGCACCTATCTATAAGAGGTATCACATCACAATGTGTGAAGAACATGATAGGGATGAACTGAATTGCTGTAAAGCAATCTTTCACTATATCTAGGCCATGAGGTCATGTTAGCAACAACAGCATATTGCATGCTGCTAATAGATCTAATATTATTTTTCAAATATCAGTCCATTCAATAGAAACATTACAAAATCCCCTCCTAGTCCTACCAGAAATCTCTCAACAAGAAAGGCTGTGCAATAATTCACACAAGACTAATAGATATTTCAGGAGAGAACAATAAAACTATTTCCCTGATTCCTTAAAAACAGACAAACAAAACACATCACTTAACTCTTGCCCTGTGAAAGAATGACTCTCAACGGTCCACAGTGGAATGGAAAAAAAAATCTTCTAAATGAGCACTTGACTGCTCTTATCTGGTATCTCAGCGTGCTACCATAAAACTTTACATTTATGATGATGATGCCAATGATGTGAAAATTCCCCAGGCCAGTGAGGGAGGCAGTATCAGTTCCAGGATAAAAAAAAACACAGGCTGCCTTGCTTCCAAGTTCCACCCTCAGGCAACAAAAATTTGTCTCTCACAGTCATCTGTCAAGACCTATATGCTGTTTTTTTCTTTTCCTCATAGCTCTATACTGCATCCAAACCATGATACAACAGACCTTTGCATCACTTGAGACTCCCTCACCACTTATTTTCCAGACTCTGGTTCTGCTTTTCATTTCTTGGAGTTCAGCCAAAAAACACAGTGAGCTTCAAGATTATCTGCTGGTGAGGAGTCACTTGGGGTAGATGTGTTGATGACTTTGGAGTCTACCCTGCTATACATCATATTGGTTCATTCTCTGAATCTCCTGGAGCTAAAATGACAAGAGGATTAGTCCTAGATTCACAGATTTCATAGATTTCATAGACATTAGGGCTGGAAGGGACCTCGGAAGATCATCGAGTCCAGCCCTCTGCCCAGGGGCAGGAAGTCAGCTAGGTCAAAGGATCCCAGCAAGATAGACATCCAAATGTATCTTAAAAGAGTGCAGAGTTGGTGCTTCACCACCTCTGGAGGAAGTCTATTCCAGGCTTTGGGGGCTTGAACAGTAAAGAAGTATTTCCTTATGCCCAGCCTAAAATGGTCTTGGAGGAGTTTGTGACTGCTTGACCTTGTCATCCCTTGGGGTGCTCTGGTGAACAGGCATTCCCCCAGATCATGATGTACATCCTTTATATACTTATAGGCAACTAAGGTTCCCCTGAGCCTGCATTTTTCCGGGCTGAAGAGTCCCATGCCTCTCTGCCTCTCATCATACGGCCTGTTCTCCTGCCCTCTGATCGTGTGTGGCTCTCTTCTGGACTCTCCCAAGTTTTTCCACATCCTCTTTAAATTGTGGAGCCCAGAACTGCATGCAGCACTCC
This sequence comes from Crocodylus porosus, assembly GCF_001723895.1. NCBI lineage: Eukaryota > Metazoa > Chordata > Crocodylia > Crocodylidae > Crocodylus > Crocodylus porosus. The sequence continues at coordinate 250,454,928 of NW_017728886.1, read as the reverse complement.
AGCTGTGGCCTCACCAAGGCCAAGTACAGTGGGAGGATGACATCCTGAGAGTTGCTTGAGAAGCATATATGGATACAAGCCAGAGTTTTGCTTGCTTTACCAGCTGCAACATCACATTGTTAGATTGTTAGGGGCTGGAAGGGACCTTGCAGATCATTGTGTCCAGCTGCCACAGCTCTAGGCAGGGAGATAACTGGGGTCAAGTGAACCCAATGAGGTGACTGTCCAGTCACCTCTTTAAAACCACCAGGGTAGGTGATTGCAGCACCTCTGGAGGGAGTTTATTCCACCGTCTGGACACCTGGACTGTGATGGAGTGTTTTTTTGGTATTAAGCCTGAAGTGGCCTTCAAAGAGTTTGTATCCATGGGTCCTGGTCTTCCCCAGGGGTCCCCTAGGAACAGTTGTTCACTGAGCTCCTGATGCACTCCTCTGATATAGCAGTAAGCCGCTATCAAGTCCCCTCTCAACCTTCTCTTCTTTAGGCTGGAGCCTTTCCATATATGGCTTACTTTGCAAGTCCCTGGTTATATGGGTTGCTCTTTTCTGAACTCTCACGAGTTTTTCCACATCCTTATTGAAGTGCAGCATCCAGAACTGGATACAGTACTCCAACTGTGGTCTCACCATTGCTGAGTACAGCAGGAATATCACTTCCTTAGTTTTACATGAGATGCATCGGCTGATTCATTCCAACGTGTCATATGCCCTGCTGGCCACCGCATCGCACTGATGGCTCACATCCATACAATGGTTGATCATTACCCCTAGGTCCCTTTCAGCCATGGTGCAAGTCAAGCTGTTACCACCAAGCCTGTATGTATGTTGAGGGTTGTTTGCCCCCAGATGGAGCACCTTACATTTGGAAGAGTTAAACTTCATCTGGTTCCAATCTACCCAACTCTCTAGCCTGTCCAGCTCCACCGGTATCTGCAACCTATCTTCTGGCATGACCTGCCCCATAACTTGGTGTCGTCCATGAACCTGGCCAGCAAGCTTTTCACACCCCCATCCAAATCATTAATAAAGATGTTGAAAAGCACCGGTCCAAGCATGGACCCCCGAAGGACCCCACTGGCCACTTCACACCTGAAACCCCTAAAGTTAGCCCCCTCCCTGAGACTTGAATTAGCTTATGATCCCCCTTATGAATATTTCTCAATAACAAACTGGATCCAAAGCATTTCTGGCACAAATACACAATTTTCCATCTGCATGGGACACAGGGGATGTCTACACGAGGCGCTAACTGTGCGGCAGCTTAATAGCACTTTGCAGCAGCTTGCCAGGCAAAAAACATGTTAACACACTACTCCACAGTAGTATTAAGCTACTGCACAGTAGGCAGCACTAAAAACCTATGTGCCAGGCTACTGTGCAGTAGCACAAGTTACTGCACATTGATTTATTACTTGGTTAATCAAGCACTAAACTTAATGTGCAGTAAGTATGGCTCATTAAGGAATGTGTAGACATGCCCACAGCCTCCCTTATCACATACCCACTTCTCAGATCTTAATTAAATTTTCCACCTACAGCTGCACATTTGACAAAGGCTACAGTGCTATGTCTGATTATTACAGTATTCATAATCAATTTGCTATGACCTGGTGTTCATTCAATAAATTTATTGTACCCATCCATTGTCTTTCACTGCAGTCTTGTATTCCCTGTGGCAAGGGATCATCTTCACCTGGTATGAATACACCAATTGATCCCTCACTGAATGTTCCTTGCACTACTACAACAATAATACAGTCAACACCTATTTGTTGTAACATACAGTAAGAGCAATGGATGCTTACCAGAAACACTTACCTTAGGAATATTTTCACTGCAAGGTATTAAGACAATATTCCCCATAGCAGCAACAGCCACTTAGGAGCAATATCAAAATTGGGCCCCAACACGCTGGTTTTGCTGATTGCCTCAGGGGGTTGGGAGGGAATTTCCCCCCACCGCAGCTGCTACCCGTGTTAAGGGTTTTATAAGGTTTCCTCACAGGCAATGGGTATTGGCTGCAACCGGGGCTGGGGATTTTGACTTGGATGTGCCAACGATCCTGCTGGGACTTAAACCCAGAGGTTCCTAGTTAGAACCTCGCCCATCTGCTCAGGTCAGACCAATCACCAGATTTGGGGTCAGAAAGGAATTTTACTCCATGGTCAGACTGATATGCACTGTGCGGGGGAGAGGGGGGTTGGCTTCCTCTATAGTAGGGGGTCCGACTCGCTTTCTGAGGTCTCTTGAGTGTATATTAAATACCTTTATAGCAGCAGGACATTGGCTGTTATGGTCCCCTGCTTTACCTGTGCCAGGTTAGCCATATCTTGTGCTGTGTCAGGGTTGATTGTGTAGTTTTGCTAAGATGTTATACAATAGATTTGTATAAGATGGTATGGATCAGGAGGATCCTGCCTCAGGAAGATGGCTGGACTATACAGCCTCTGGAGATCCCTCCCAACCCTGCTTCATTATGATTTGATATTCTATGCTGTCACTAATAGGCATTGATTGTAGGAGCCACTGAAGGCCACAACATAAAACACCCCAGACCAACACCTTTCTGACACTTTTCCCAGTTCAGGCACTTGTCTTAGCCAGATTTGTGCCTTTATCTTTCCAACATAAGTCATTTTAGACAATCACATAACAAATCTTACAATCATAACCATAAACTATTATGAAATTCTGCATACCATCCATTTGCATACTGAACATAAAGTAGCAGAGGAGGAGAGATTTTTCAAAAGTAATGTTCAGCGAGGCTTGTGCTCCAAAATCCATTCTTTATAGACGCATTTAAAAATCACCGTCATGTCAAATAACATGATAAATGGACTCTCATTCACTTGTTACCATCTCTCTTACTTTGCCAGATTCAACCTGTACTGAGCTGAGGTACAAGACAGTAGGCCTGTCTGCATGAGATGCTTTCGTTGAGATTAAAGCTAATTACTGTGCTGTAAGCATCATTGTCTACATGTGCAGACACCTGCGGCACAGTAACTGGCTCTAATTGTGAGTAAATTTGCTACATGCAAATGCAAGTAGAAAATTTACTTTCAATTACTTACTGTGTAATAGCATACATGTAGATGCCTGACCAGGAGCAAATGTTCTCCCTATCATCAAGGGAGGAGGAGGTGGGAGATTGCTCCCTACCCTCCGGAGCTGCCTGCTGCCAGGGTGGGCTCCACCACTGGAGCCGAGGCAGGGACAATGTCCCTTCCCCAGCAGCAGGGAGCTCCCAGCCCCCGCTCTGTGGTTATGGGGGCTAGGCAGATCCTTGTCTGCAAAACTTGGGCTGTGAGAGCTTTTAAGGAGCTCTTTAACATGGTCTTTTATGGAGCTTCTAAAAGAAAGAGTTCTCTAGCTTCTGAATTCATTGTTCAGTGAGTAGCAGTAGTGCCATGGGGTGGTTCAAAGAGTACTGGAGGTCACTAGAATGCTCCCAGGTGACCCTCAGGGCCATTTCTGGCACAACGATGAAACATCTGTTAATCCTCAAGCAGTGACACTTCCCACTAGCTGTAGGCCAGTCAAGGTCTATTTTTAGGATTTCAGAAAGCATCCTGCTCAGCTAAATTCAGGTCCTCCTTTGTCCAGTGTTTCTATGAGAGAAATGCTCTTGGGCCAAACTCTCAGAACATGTCAAAAGGTAGCAAGCAGCAGGGGAACAGAATCAAGTTGCACAGGTATGTGAACAGGTTTAGAAGGGAGCAGTGATATTAAGCACTATTCAAGATACAAATCCTATGTTTAGAAAAGGAAATGACATAAAATGTAGGTGAATGCAACTAAGCAGCCACAGCTCTTGTATTAAATCACTGTATTATTTCCACTGCTTTCTGGCCACATCTGCATGAGACACTGACTGTGCAGTTCATTAGCAACGCATAGGTTGCACACGAGTGCATGTGCACCCCCTGAGCTTGGCGGTGCACCCCCTGCAAAAAGCACCACTGGCCTGTAGGCGGTTGCTGCTCACCATCCCCCCCAACACCGCCGCCAAAGCCTGCAGCAGTTGCCATGGCCCCCCAGCCTCTGGGGGCACACAGCTTTCATGGTGCAGTTGTTACTGTACAGTCATTTAGTCCTTGCATACTCAAGTACTAAATAAGTACTAAATGACGATGCAATAACCAGCATTACTGCATAGCATCTCCGTACAGCTTCATGGTGATGCTTACTGCACAGTAGCTCATTAATCCAGTGCAGTAGCATTGCATCACGGTTCATGCCCCACAATGCTACTGTGCAGTAGTAATGAGCTACTGTGCAATCAGCGTCTCGTGTAGAGGCGGCTTCTCAGTATCATTCTGTTCTTAGTTGGTTACATATCAAATATCATCATAGTTTCTGTAAGGGAGATGTTGGATTGATACCAAGTGAGGGTCAATGAAACAAGTAGTCTAATAGCATCCATGGTGTGACACCTTGTGGGAGTAGAAGTAAACCAATGCAGGAATGAAATTAGGAAATGGAAGCTCCACTTCTTTGCTTAGACTACAGTTAGAAATAGGATTTTCCTGATGAGGATATTGCAAGGAAAAAAGCCAATTTCTTAGTAAATACCAGAAAATTACCATCATGATCACTGTGCATCTCCCGAGGCTGGACAGGTACAGTGACTGCCCTCAGGCAACGGCGGTGGCAGCAAGCGGGGAGCTTCCACAGGTGGCTGTGGCAGTGTCACCAGTGCAGGGGGTGGCAAATGCCGATAAGCAACCACCCGCAGGCGCCGCTGGCAGCGGTGGCAGTGGCCAGCGATGATCGGCAACGGCCCACAGACGCCATCAGCAGTGTTGGCAGTGAGGGGCGGGTGGCGAGCAGCGACCACCCACAGGTGCCAGCGGCAGCGGCAGCAGCGGCCAATCTCAGGGGGTGCATATGCACCCACATTCGCCCCCAATTGCCATACTTAGCTAAAGCTATTGACTTTGAACTTAAATTCCATACCTAATGTAACCTGGGTGGTGGCCCAATAGTTGCCATCCCTGCCCCATATCAGGGATGGTGTTGTCAGAGTGGGGCAGGGCTTCTGGCCAGCACCAATTTACTTTCCAGCCAGCCCCTGCTCCCCACAGAGCAGCCCAGGGTCCCAAGAGGGTCTAACACTTAACTGATTTAACTATTTACACTTTATTTACAAAACAAGAATAATAGGAAAGGTTGCTTACAAGTGGCATAACCAGAGTCACAAAACAAACCAGAATGCATTAGTCAACCCTTGACTCAAGAACCACAGGTCGGGTAACCAGCAGTTTTCAGCCACTGCTGAGATGCTGCCACAAGGAAGCAAGGTGGTCACTCCCTGCAGCTCCAACAGGCTTCCCAATAAGAGACAGGCTGCAACAGGTTACGCTCTTCTGGTCAGCAGCAATCAAATTGTATCAACACCCAACTCCCCAAAGAGGCTGAAGGGTGACCCTCCATGGCAACCAAAAAGGCAAGCAACAAAATAGGTTCCTGCAGCAATCAGCATGACCCGAGCGCAAAGGTCAGGGACTCCATCTGATGACAATCAGCTGCAGAATAAGGGACAGGACTGAGTCCCCTCTGAGGCAGTCAGTGGCAGAGGGTCAGTAGCACAGGCAGCTCCCAGGGGTCATTGCTCTAAACCCCTGCTCCACATGACTGGCTGGGCACCCCACATGCCTTGCGGCTTGCCAGTCCTGCTTCAAGCATCGGCCTGCGCCCTGAGCTCCCAGGGACCCTCGTCCTGGCACTCTGCTGCTCCTCAGGATCCCAGTGCCTTGCCTGCTGCTGTCCTGCTTCCCCGGGGAAGGTGAGGGGTTCCCTCAGCTCACTGGACCAGCTCCCTGCTCCGGATAAGGACACGACCTGTGCTCCTGGCTGCTGCTTCTTCTCCGCAGTGGAGTGGGGAACCGACTGCCACCCCTAGCCTCCGCGACACCCGGCACATCCAGCACCTGCGATGGGGCCTCGGGGCACTAGCTGTCTGCCCCAAGCCCTGGCCACTGCTCCCTCTCTGCTCCCAGGGCTTTTGCGGCTCCTCAGAGTGGTCTCTCTGCTCCCGCCCTGAGTCAGCTCTCCCCAGCTCTTCTTAGGCCTCCTGCATCATTCTCCGGAGTCACTGTCAGCAGCCCCCACACGCCAGTTCAGCTGCTTATGTCATGGGTTTTTCTCTTTTATTGTAAGTCACCACGAGTTTTCTGGATATGGTGGTCTATAATAGTAAATTAATGATAGCGATTTTCTATATGCATCTATTATTCTTCAGGGACAATTATAGTCTATTTAGTTTTAAATTCTGGAGATTGAGAGGTAGGGTTGTGAGGTTAACAATTCTCCCCACTTCCTGGCCTATTGGCTAATTACACTAAACAGCCTGTCAACATAACCTGCTTTAGCGTTTCACTACATTGGATTCAGATGCACACTCAAATTAATAGCTATGTGGCAAAACAGCTTGCAAGAGGGGAACTCTCATTATTTAATTCATTTCAGAAGATGGTGGTAATAATAATTCCATTTAGTCCTGTATCTTGATATTTCTTTAAAGAAAATCTTGTTCTAATTAATGTGCTTTCATATCCCATGAAAGAGCTTTTATGGGAGTATAAAGAACTTTTCCAACTGCTTTTTCCATAAGGGAGAAAAGCTGAAAATTTAGAATGTATCCTGTACCTACTGTGGGGAAAACAGGAAATGAAATATTGGCCACAAGTTATTTTTCCAAGGCTTATTGATTGAAAAATTTTAACAATGTGTTTAACTGCCTAACATATTCAGCAATATTTACTGTGGAGGCTTCTGCTAGTGTGTGTAAGATTCACTGATCCCCACTTTTGATGTCTATACAGAACAGTGGGGTTTAAAAGTTCCTTTTCAATTTAAATTATGCTTATTAAAAACTTCAGAATTGCCGCGAGAGCCACTGTGATGAAAACCCTCTTATATGTTTGTCCAATAAGATTTACAACCTACATTAGACACAGCATTCAGGCATAAAATCAAGTGAAATGTGCAGTTCTGACAAGCTTCCTCTGTGCAACTAAAATTAAAATATATATTCCATGAAAGTTGTCATAGAAACATGTGGGAAATATTAAAATAAGTCAACATGATGAACAGGCATAATTTATATTCTCTAAATTCTTACCCCACACGTTGTTCATAAATCATCCAGTTCACATGACTAAAGATTTTCTTCTTTCAGTCCTTGCTGTCCTATCCACTGCTATTCATACTAGCAATACAGGATACTGGGTACTGGAACAAAGGATTTGAAGGCAACATATTTATTATGGTTTGGTTAATTCTAGTGAATTGTAAACTTTAAAAAAAATCTTGATTGGTTTCAATTTAATTGCTACATTCCCATCCTCTGAAGCAGCGGTTCTCAACATTTTTGACTCAAAGCATCCTCAGAAAATGCCAGCTCTTAACCTTCGCTCATTTTTTGACCACAAAAAGCAATAGAGCAATTCTTCTGTGGCAAAGAATTCATAAAGACCACAACAGGTCAGAATGTATTGAACAGCATGGATTCTTATTTTAAGCCTCCTGGTTTATCTTGGAAATTATGTGTAGGTGTTTGCATACCTAGCAGCACTAATATTGTGCAGCACTCAAGCACCCTTTAAAGGATCTCATGGCACCACAGGATGCAACACCCTGATTGAGAATCACTGCTCCAAACATTTAAGTTTAACTAACCTAAGCAGGTAAATAACATTAGAAAAATTAAGAGGCTTGTGTGTGCATTTCAGATCAGGGTCAGAACCTATGCAGATGCCTTAAGCCAACACTTCTAAAAAGAACTAATGATTTTGGGGGCCTCAGTTTTGGAGTGTCCTGTTTGAAATGCCATTAAGAACAAGGAGCAACAGTCTCGACTTGCAGCAAGGGAAGTTTAGATTAGATATTAGAAAGAACTTCCTCACTAGGAGGGTAGTAAAACACTGGACCAGAGAGGAAGTAAAACACTGGAAGCAGTTTTTAAGACCTGGCTAGACAAAGCCTCCTTTAGCTGGGATGATCTAGTTGGGGATGGTTTTCAGCAGAGGGTTGGACTAGATGACCACTGGAGGTCCCTTCCAAATCCTGATTTTCTATGATTCTATGAGCAGAGGTGCTCATCCCCCAGCCCCTGAGCCGGATCCAGCCCATGGAGTCATGTCATTCATCCTGCAGGGCTCCCCATGGGTCTAAAACTTTTGAGTCTGGGGAATGATGGCAGCGTTAATTGCCACTCCCCTACTGCCAAATTTCCAGAACCACAGGGAGCCCTGCAGGCAGATAGCATAGGCCTCCATGTTAGATCAGGCATGAAGGGCTAGGGCAGTACAGAGTCCCATCTAGGCAGTGCAGAGACAGATCTGGGAATATGAGACCACACATCAACCAGATACAGGATTCAACCCACAGATAGCCCAATCACTGCCAGAGAGCCCAATAGTACACATCCTATTATAGTACCTAGAGCAGCAGTTCCCAGCCCTGGATCACAACCCAAATGAGGGTCACGGGGGCAATGCCGGCAGCACCGCACAGAAAAAACAAGCTGCACCCCAGGCCACTGCCACCACCACCACCGCACTGCACTCCCAGCAGTGGGACGCGAGGGAAAAAAAGATTGGGAACCACTGACCTAGAGGGACAAACTAATGGAAAGAAAAAATTGGGGAAATCCCTTGTAAGTCAAAGTCTGACAGAATGTCAGGAATTTCTATTCAGAATTAGTAACTATGGCTTCAGTTACACAGTCCAGCTAGGATTTATGATATGCCCCTGAAACTTAATTCCACTATGTGATGTTTAGCATTGAAGGTTAAGACAATTCAGTTTAATGTAAGTTTTGTGCATCTATTCCAAAATACCACTGAGTTGTGGGTTGGCTTAAAAGAAACTATTATGGCCTATCGAGTAAATAAAGGTTTTAAAAACGTCTAGAGCAGAGGGGACCAACCTGCAGCACACATGCCACAAGTGGCACATGCAGTCATTTTGTTTCACATTCAGCAAAGAGCAGGGAGAACAGCGCAGAATAGGCAGGGAGGAGAGGAGAGCAGCAGATCAGACTGAGAATGGGGACTGAAACGGCAGTCTGGAAGTGGGCAGGACTTATTTTGTGGCATGTTGACCAAAAAAGGTTGGTCTCTATTGGTCTAGGCCAGTGATTATCAACCAGGGTGACAGGACACCCTGGGGTGCCACCACATCTTTTGAAGGGTACGGTGAAGTATAAGAAGATAAGCAGATGAATTTAGCAGATAGGACAGGCTCAAGCTTGTCCCTCCCTGGATGATCTTCCATCCATACTGCTAGATCTCAGAAAGGAAGAAAGCACTGTAATCTATAAATATATTTTTTAAATTGGATGCCACCCAGGTTACAAAGGTTATAGGGGGCTGCCTTGAGTCCAGAAAATTTAAGAACCACTGGTCTAGGCTAGTGGTGCTCAACTTTTTTGCCTAGTGGGCCAGATGGGAGGTGCTCAGTCTGTCCTAGGGACAGATCTAGCCAATGGTCACCTCCAGCCATGCAGAGGGTGGTGTGGGGCAGCCTGGCCCCAACCCAGCCCATAGGGAGAGGGGGTATGACGTGGCCCCGGGGCGGGGAGAGGTTGTGGCTCGGCTCCAGTCCAGCCATGGCGTTGATGTGCCAAGCCACAATCCAGCTGCATGGAAGGGAGAGGTAATGGTTAGGCCCCACAGGAGGAAGGAGGCATGGCCCAGCCCCAGCCTGGCCATGTGGAGGGAAGGAAGCATGGTCCAGGGCCCAGGGTTTTGGAATTTGGCAGTGGGAGACAATAGTTGTATTAATAGCCACTGATCCCCTGCTACCAAATTTCCTAACCCATGGAAAGCCCTGAAGGTCAGCACCACAGGCTGCATTTGGCCAATGGGCCAGAGGTTGAGTACCCCTGGTCTAGGCTATAACAGTTTCTAAGGAAGTATCAACACCTTCAAGAGCAAATTGGATGCTTATCTTGCTGGGATCCTATGACCCCAGCTGACTTCCTGCCCCTTGGGCAGGGGACTGGACTCGATCTTCCAAGGTCCCTTCCAGCCCTAATGTCTATGAAATCTAGTACCAGACATATACCACATCCCTTCATATATAAGGTATTCTCAAATTCAAGATATACCTACACTTACTAACTCTTAATTTAAGAAAGATAAATCAAATAAGAGGCTTATATACCTGTAATTGTATCTATGTGCCTACGAGAGCTATTGTATTTATATTAAGAAGTTTAACTTTCTTCAGTGGAATTGTAAGTGTAAACAGCATAAATCTCTCCTAATTATGCTTTCAAATTGAGGAAAGAATGTCATCTTTAATCACCTGACATCTCCCATACAACATTATTATCTGTTCCTCCAAGCTTCATAGGGATGTATCACTGTCTCTTTTCCAAAAAAACCTTATAATAGTCCATTCACACAGTACAGGAAAAGGCCTAGGCTGTATTCAGGCAGTTGTCATCAGCAGTTTCTTGCTATTAACAAGCCATTTGCAATAATAGTTTTTATATTTAAACAGCTGGTTCATATACACATCTGGTGGCTGAAGCTGTGATGGTATATGTTCATGCAATATTTTCTTAGCTGTGTTAATTTTATATCAAAAACAAGCAACAACTTGTTTTAACAGGGCCTCAGGTACCCTAAACCATGCATCCTTTGACCAGTTCAGCCTGAGTTCCTCTCTCATCCATCCTTTTGCCTGATTCTGAACAAATATCTATTTTGGAAAACTCTGCCCTGGCAGCAGTTTACTTTTAAAGACTTTGAGGAAGTGTCCATCCAGTTGCTGTCACACAAAGCATTATGGTCATTTGCTGGGCTTTTAACTGCTAGCTGATCACTACCCAGGGCTAGCTCCTCCCCAGGGCTAACTGCCCCATTTCACATGCATAATAACATGTAACCTAGGGGTACGCAGCTGGTACCCCTCTCTTCGATTGCAGGGATATCTTCATTTGTCTTCATACATGTGGGTGCATGTATGCTGTGGGAGTGTGACTGCCTAGCTGCAGGCCAGCCCACCTGTTTTCCCTACAGAGCAGAAGAGAAATCACAGACACCCAGTGATACTTAACTATTTACAGGTTTAATTGTACAATATTATATCAAACTTACAAACAGATTATTTTTTCCCTGATAAAAAAATTGCAAATTCTCTGATAGAACCCCCCAAATCCGTGATTAAAATTAAAGGCTCCCCCCAGCCTTCCCTGGCCCCGCTCATGCCCCTCACTCCCCCCAAAACAGCCCCCCAGACCTGCTCGTGCCCCTCACTCCCCCACAGTGCCCCCGCCCTGCTCATGCCCCTCACTTCCCCGCCACAGCCCTGCTCGTGCCCTGTGTCCCACACCCACATCCCCTGGCCCCAACCCTACCAGGGCTATGGGGCTGGAGCCCCAGGTCTGCAGCTCCCTGCCTCCAGCAGAAGGCAGTGGCTGCTGCAGCAGGAGTACGGAGCTGGCTCCCCTACTGCTGCTGCCTGCTGCAGGCTCAGGCTGGGATGGGGCTGACTCCCAGTGGCAGTGTGGACTCCCAGGGGGCAGGAGGGACCCATGCCCCCCAGATCTTTGCGGTTGGTGGGGGCAGGGTGAGTGCATGATGCAGCTTCCCTGAAAAGCCAATAGCACACTGCTCTGGGTCCATACGCCACTGGCTGGGCAGGCACTCCTGCAGGAAGCTGGCTGGGGGCTGAGGGAGGAGGGAGGGGGGTGTTGGGAAAAGCCCCACATGGAGTGCCCACCCAGCCAGTGGCGCATGGACCCAAAGTGGCTTTTCAGGACAGCTGCACATGAAGGCACATGAAGGCACAGAGCCTGCTCAGGCGGTTACTGCACTGCTCATGGTTCACATGCCGCTGGCTGGGCGGGCACACCATGGGCAGCTTTCCCCAACACCTCCCCACTCCTTCAGCCCCCAGTCAGCTTCCTTCAGGAGCGCCTGCCCAGCCAGCAGCGCATGGACCTGGAGTGACACTATATCGGCCCTTCAGGGAAGCCACACATAGAGCCCTCTTGGTTCATGTGCCACTTGTGGTTCATGTGCCACCAGCCAGGCAGGCACTACATCTCTTTCCCTAACACCTCCCCATTCCCTCTGTCCACAGCCAGCTTCCCACAGCCAACTTTCTCCCAATCAGCTCAGCCCCCAGCCAGCTTCCCTCCCAGCCCTGCCGGTGCCCCCTCACCCTTGACCCACAACCCCCCAGCCCCATGCAAGCCCCACTTACCTTAAGCTTCAGGAGGGAAGGTGAGCCTGAGCCAAGCCTTGGGTAACCAAGCACCTCAGGCCCCACCTTTTCCCTTTCCCCTCTCCCTCCAAACAGGGCTGGGAGTTTCCCACCCTTTAGCAATTAGCTCTTGCAGACTGAAACTCTGCCTGCCTTAGAGCTCTTTGCAAAATAGGGAAATCCATGGTTTTCTCTGTTTTTCTATGGGAAACAGAAAACCCAGATCCCTGCTTATAAACATACACACACATATAAAATATTTACAAATATAAGTTTACAAAAACAATAACTGTTATTAACCCTGAACTCGGGCAATCTCAGCCAGATATGGCAGACAAAAACACTATGTTAGCATAGGCCTTGATCCTCTTTGGCCTTCCAGTTAGTGTGCAGTCCCTGTCCTCAACAGGGCCCTGTGGGCAGCAGGCAAGGGAATACTCAATGAATGAATACAGGTTGGACAGCAAATCAACAAATGAAAACCCAGCAGTGACGGAACAATAACTGAACATACGTAAGTGAGATTACATCAAATAAGATAAAATGCATAAAGATAACCAACATGATGAATAAAGCAGCTTATAATCATCTCATAATACAGGTGGAGGTCCTGTATTCCAGCTAGGAACCTACGTGAGCAGTCGGACCTCACTGATTGTTCCTCCCAGCAGATGTCTGGGTAATTTAGGTCACCCATGACAACCACATTCATTGACTTTACTGTCTCCGTGAGCTGACCTGAGAATTCCAAGTCCAGCTCATCCCCCTCTGGTGAGGCAGTCTGTAGTAGACCCCCACTATCAAGTCCCTTTCCCCACACCCCCCTTGCATTCTTACCCAGAGCATCTCATTTTGCCCCTCCTCTGACCCCATCCTGATCACTGAGGATGTGTATTGCTCTTTGAAGGATGTGTATGATATGCATATGGGATCTATTTTATCAAAACCCCTGATGCTGAAGTAGGGAATGTAGCCAAAGGCTGGTTGCAAAGCACCTGAGGACAAAGTGGCAGCAGGTATGAGCTTCCTGGGTAAAATGACTCAGGGACTGAAAAAGAACAGGGTACTAATCACTGAATCAACAGCACTTGGGCCCTGGGAGCAGGGAACAGGGTCAATTGTCTGGAAGAAGGCTGGCTTTGGGGCAACTAAGCCCAGCCTGTGGCCATGGAGGGGGCAGTCTGGCCCTAGCTGTCACAGAACACAGAGCTCACAATGGAATTGGATGCAGTAGGGAGACCAGCCAGGCCAGGAGAGGTACCTACTGGGCTGGAGGGGAGGAAGTAAGCTGGCCTAAGTAGGAGGTGAGCCAAGTAGATTCCCGGAGGGTTTTGTGTTTGAGTTAGGACTGGTTACATTGCTTTTCATGTTTGAGCTTTACTGGAGGACCAGCTTGTGACTACAAGAGAGGAGGAGGCCACAGATGGAGTGCCTGGGAGGCACTCCCCACTGTCAGGGACTGAGAGCTGGAGATAGGCCAGAGCTGAGGCTGCTGTAGTGAAGATGGAGGCCAGGAGAGGCTGTAGCCAAGTCAGGGCTGAGGCCAGGGAGCTGAGGTCCTAGACAGTAGACCAGGGCTGAGGACTCAACCAAAGGAAAAGGGAGTCAAGGCCAGGATGGCTGAAGCCCCAACAAGTGTCTGAAGGTCTGTGGGACTGTTGCCTTAAAGGAGAAGCATCCCGAGGGAAACACAGAATTTCCCAGGACTAAAAGTGGACTTAGTAGCTTGAGGCCAGAGCTAGTAAGGGGAGTACCAGAATTACTACTCCCAGTGTCCAGGCACTGCCACCTCAACAAACTAACAAGAACAAAGGCAAGGCAGGCGAGAGAGCCTGGAGGTGAAGTGGGGCCAGAGAGCGTGGCAGGCAGGTTAGACCCCAGGGGCACCAGGCACTGGCGACAAATCCATGATGCCTGCTGTAAAGGCCCTTTAAAACAAATATTTGGATTTTAAACGTTTGTCATATTCAAAAGGAACATGGTAGATTGCAACTTATTTACATAGTTCTGTGCATAATACATTGCACATTATTTGAACTCCCAGACAGCAATGACTTGTCTCCATAATAAAGTATTATATTAAGGATTTGCCTTAAATCCTCAAAGGTCTGCTATTCAGAGCTAAGGCTACAACTCCATACTTAACAAACCACAGTTAAGGTAATGTCACTTTTTACACTTGGCATGGGATCACAAAAGGATAGTTTCCACAAAAGGGTGGTTTCCAAATTTAACCGCCAAAGTGGATGGGAATCTTTCCATTGATATCTCTGAGAGTTGTCCTGTAGAGTGAGCTTATGGATGGTTTTTCAAACAAAGAGGACAGTTTGAGCTTTGTCTAAGGATGAGGGGAGAACATGGTCCCGCCGTTTCATGTTGAAGATGGCAGGCAGCAGCATTCTACACATGTAGCCAGGATGTATAGACTTATTTAACAGGGTTCTTGTGATTGATCTTTATTCTGTTTACTGTGTTTGTTGCCTCTGAGGCTTTATCTCAGGGGCCTGGGCCTAACCCTGATCTACAGAAGTATAACAAAGCAGCCAGGCACTCACAATAGTAGGACACATGGGAACAGTGGCAACTTCTAGCCACTGCTGTATTACCAGTGCCATCATGCAACTGTGGTGGTAACTGCTATTTTCTTCCACCCTTTCCACACTCCACTTGGGGCCCAGGACTGCTGCCCCCATTGCACAGCCATACTTACAGTACTTCTGTACTGCCTGGAACATGAAACAAAATATATCCCCTTTATTGACTGATGTTTTCAGGCCAGTCCAATAATAACCTAGGTCAGTGGTGCCCAACCTTCCAGCCCTGCAGCCCAAATGAGTGGCACAGGGCCAGTTCATGGGCTGAATCCATGAGATTGGCACATAGGTGAGACCCTGTGCACTGGATCTGGCTGTCCCCTGGCAATCTACTGCTCAGAGTTATCATCTGGTCTATGGGGCTCCCCACAGGTCTGTAAATCTGACAGCAGGGGAGCAATAATTTATACTGCTACCACTCCCCCATGGCTAAATTTCTGTACCTAAGGGGAACCCTAGCAGCATGGCCTCATGGACCGGAAGTTGAGCACCACTGACTAGATTATAAATGTATTTCATGAAGTCAACCCTCACATAAACCATAACACTTGGGATTTTTTCAGTTAACCAAAATAGGTTGACATCACGGCCTAATTGAACTCAGTGGGACTTCATCAGTGAATTCAGTGGAGCCAGGATTTTCCTTATGATGTTTTAACATTACTTAACAGTAACATGACTTAACAGTATAGTGAAAAAGTCCTTTAGATTGCTACTTAACTAGTTGAAAGGTTTCCCTATCTCACAATGCAGAGATTCTGAACAGAAACTGTTCTAGAAAATAAATCCTGACCACTTTATCTCAGACATATCCCAAAAGAAGTTTACCTTAAAATTATTATGTTTCCTAACAGAAGGAATTATATAATTGCATTCATTGCATTGCTTTGAAGTTTAAAGCATAATGTGCTTCTACTGCATCTGCATGTAAAGTAATCCATCTATTTTCAAAGTAACCACAGTCATCCTGTGTTTTTCAGTAGAGTCTATTAATAATAGACTTTAATTTCATAGCTTGCTCTTTTCTTGAAAAAATACATGTATATTTGCCTCAGCAAACTAGTCCTTTGCTGTCTTGTTTACTGATTTTTGTTATATCTAAATGCATTTTAAGAATCATGTTACAGAATTTTTTTAAGCTAAGCATATTTTATAAGGAGATTTTCATGCTCTTTCTTTTGTATGCATGCCAAAGAGATCACCCTTTACTAACAATCCCTACTGAAAAAAAATGAAATGCAATTGATTTAATTATGTTGAAAGCATTTTGACTGCAGTCCTATTCTAGCCATTCAAAAAATGCTAGAAGATAACCCCATAACATATCCTTGATTCAAACTATTGAGCTATTCATTTATGTGTTCTGAGCTGTTTCTCTGTGCTTATCATTTTTGCATCCATTTCTGACAGATTTAAATTACTACTCTTGGTTCAGAAAAACAACAAAGCACTGAAATCTCAATTTTCCTTTCTACAGGGTACGTTAAAGGAAGTAAAATGTAAAGCATCTAATCACTGAGGTCTTGCCCCTGTTGCAAAGCAACCACACAGCTTGGAAAGTGCCCGGTCTTATAATTAATGAGTGACTGTGATCTGCAGAGAAAGCACTTTAACCACCCTTTGGCTAGCCCTGGAAGTCTGTATGTTATTGCTTTTGGCATCTTGAACCATATTTCTAATGGATTAGCTTCCCTTGAGACAGGTAGTAAAAGAGAAGGTGCATGGTCTTAAACTTGAATGTTTTTTTCATTTCTTTTTTCCTCTCTTTTATGAGATTTAAATAGCAGTTAATTATGTTGTAACCAGAAGAGTCAATTGTGTTACTGTCTGACAGGGTTTGGTTGCGTTCCCAAGATGTTATTCATTGTACTGCAGAAAAATTACACTCACCTGGGACATGTTCCAGCATTGACAATAGTCTCAGACAGCACTCTAATGGATTTTGGCTCTCACTTCCCTTCAAGGCAGGAGGGTGGCTCAAGATAGGTCTAGGAACCTGTTGAATACAAGACAGTTCACTGTTCAAACCGGTCCCTAAAGGGAATTAGATACAAGTAAAGAAATACGATTGGTATATTGTTCAGTAATGAATAGGGAGATAAATAGCAGAACCCTTGTATTTTCCCCAGAGTAAGATCAGTTATTGTGAAGACAAACAACTATTAATTTGCCCAATCCTTGGGCTTTAATGATTTTTTAGTTGAAGCATTTGAGGACCTCTTCACTCCACACAGACATATGGGGGACCTCCATGACAGAGGCTTTGTGTGGAAGAGATCCCTGCTAATTTCCCTCTGACAGAGTTTCGCCCTGAATTGCGAAACTGCAGAGGCAGAGTTTATCCCTCATCAGACCCACCTCCCCACTGATCTTGGGCCAGCACCATCTGCCCCAAAGCCTCAGGTATTTCCAAGCTCCTGCCACCACACCATTGAAGTTATGCTACCTTTTCAGTCTGTACCTGGCTCTGGGACCCCATCAAAGGGAGCACCCACCACGCCAGCTACTGAGAGCCCCTGTTAAATGGAACAGAGCGTGGTTCCTGGCACTAAAGGGACGTCAGGGACCATGGCTATGGCAGCAGGCCTATGGACCACGAGTGAATTTTGTATGACTCAATTTACACTAATGAGGGGTGAAGCCACCCAGAGGTTTCAGAAGTTGCCCAGTGCCTCAGCAGTACAGTTAAGCATACCCAGCAATAGCCTCTCAGACTCACACCAAGTTAGCTTCTCAGCTGGTCTAAACTTGAGGACCTCCACCAACATATGCTGATATACACAAACAGAGGAGCTGGCCAACACTCCTTTTGTAAATACCGTATTTACTCCATTCCAAGGCAAGAGTTTTTTGCTCTGTTCATCTTGGGGAAAATGAAGCCTTATCTTTGGAGCAGCCCTGCAGCACGTGTACAGGTACCCCATATGAACAGCATTTTGGGCTGTTCTTTCACTGGCTCAAGTGAACCTCAAAATGCTCTTTTCTCCAAAACCTATGAAATAATTAATTTGTTCTTTTGTCTTTTTGTGTATTGGAACCACAGGAAATCTCTTCCTTTTCATACAAAGTTTTGATTCTATCTAGCTCTTTTTTATAGATAGAAGTAAAAGGAAAGAAAGTAACTAGTTAGAGGGACAGGAAAAACTAATTAAAACTAGAATTTTGACACAGGTTTTCTTTTTGTTTTAATTTTCTTGGTTTGGTTTTTTTTAAAGGATTTATGTTTCACAAAAGCTTATCTAGGTTATTTATTCCAGGCTATTTTGTTCCAATTACTCCCACAATCTGATCCTTTACTAAAGAACCAAACATTGTATTTAATTGTCACATTAAGCAAAAATAACTTTATCTTGTATTCTTTTTAATACAATAGATATTACACAAAATTCAATTTTAAATATTATTTATCTTGCAGAGAAAGTATTCAAAATTAAACCTTGTAGAATCAAGTTTGCCTCAGACATATTAATTTGAGTTCACTATGCATAAGCACTCTGATACTATTTTCAATGACATGCCCACATGCTACTCTTTTCACAGAATTGAAGCCTCATTCAGTGTATAGGTGCTCAGTTAATGGGTATCTAATCTATTTGTACTGCACAATCAGATGGGAATCAGAATTTCTAGTTGGTAGGGGAGAAAAAAGATCAATTTCTAGTCAACCTAAAGCCATTTTTTAAACACCTTTGACTCAGCCACTGAGTATATCAGTTACTCACCTTGCTTTAGATTTACATTCAGTGGAAACAGAAATATTCCAGCATAAAGCTATCTAGCTGGTTTAAATACATAACATACCTTCAATATGAATTTTCATTTCAACCTAGGAGAATTTTTACAATCTTTACACTCTCCTATGCTTGGAGAAGGGTGCCTACGCCCGAAAGCTTGAAAATAAAGGGGGTTTTTGGTAAATATCTAGTTGATCTAATAAAAGATATCACCTCTGCCATTAATTCTGATTCATTTTGCCTCTAGACCAATACAACCTGGATATCTAGCATACCTTCAGAAAATTCACAGTTCTTTATAAAATCTTGAGGGGGGATTTCTGTAGAAGAAACAAAGTTTTCACCTTTAAGTGAAAGCATGAGGAAAGGCATAACCATAAAAAATACTTATGTTTTCCAGACATAAAAACAAAACAATGTTGAATGCTGTAGCTGAATGCTAAAGCAAAACAGAGGTATATTTATTACTTGTAATGCCATAGGGCATTTATACGCATCCTTTTTTCCCACAATACATAGGAGATCCTCCACATCAGAGCAGTCTCAATTAATCAAGCCTGCTCCTCACGTGAGCTGAGGCGAACCGAGTTGCACTGCGTGCAGTTGTACAAGCAGCGAAATGTGCATCAGTGAGCAGAAAATAGCAGCAGTAAGCTTTTGAATTAAAGCATGCTTCCTGTGCTGCCCAGAACAGTAGCGTCTCATTGTAATAGATCTTCTGCCACGCCTTAGATGTTATGGGAGATATGCCTACACACTACTGGGAGGCAACTGAGAATGGTTATGGACTCAAAACGTCTATGGCTGCCCTCACCACACCTGATATTCCAGGCACTGTTGATTGCCTCTCGGGTTTGTTTCTACCTTTACTTGAAGTATCTTGACTAAGGTCCCTGCCAAGTGGCTGCTTGCCCCATTCATCCCTTCATGGGTCCCAAGACAGCTACCTCTGGGACAGTATGGTCACCTTCACCTTCCTCTTCTTTTAGGTCCCTGGAGTGGTTCCCTTCACCCCTCAGAATCGGACTCACTGGTCGCTCAAGCTTCTTCGTCGGTTCCAATTCTGGGCTGGACCTCTTCTGGTAAGTAGCAGGGTCAGAGCTTACCCTTTGGTTCTCTACTTGTTCACCTTCACTTGCTTGCTCTCTCCTCTTCTCTCCTTCTCTCCTCTGCTTTCCTTCTTCTTCTGCCTCTCTCGGGACGCTCCCTCAGCATCCCTTAAATCTCCCTCTCTCCAGATGGGTCCACGGTGGCACTTCCCTATTGGCTACCTGCCTGACCCAGCTGTTCCTTCTTTGCTTGCCAGTGTAGTACTTCTTTCTTTCTCTTTGTTCTTTTCCCTCACCGATCTTTTTTCTCCATGCTTGGATTCTGGTGGGTGGGTCTGCTGTGGTAGACTTTGATGACTTCTCTGCTCATCTAGATCACGTTGGGGTTTGCCATGGCTCCTCCGGCTCCATGAGGTAAGTTTCCCTCTTTAACCCATCCTGATTCTGTCCATGGCAGGGTGCTTCAGGTACCCTGTCACACGCACCACTGCCATTTTCTCAGTGCTAACCCACATTTTGCCACTTATACAATTGAATGTGTCACAGTGCTGGGTGCTTTTCAAAGCGCCTGGTGCTGTGGCACTTACATGTGTAAAAATGCCCATAGTGCCTTGGAGCCCTTGCCCTAGTCATAGACTCACAAGTGCAGCATGCAAATAATTCACCTGAGGCAGACCTCCCTCATGCTTCCCCAGTGCTAGGGACAGAAGTTACACATAAACCGGTTTAAGTCATCAGATACAGATTCATAGATTGTAGTAGGAAGGGACCCTGAAGGATCATCATGTCCAACCCCCTGTCTCAGGCAGGAAAGAGGACCGAGGTCAGACGACCCCAGCCAGGTGCCTATCTAGCCTTCTTTTGAAGACCTCCAAATTAGGTGAGAGTACCACCTCTCTTGGCAGCCCGTTCCAGATTCTGGCCACCCTTACGTGAAAAATTTCTTCCTAATGTCTAACCTGAATCTACTCTCCACCAATTTGCACCCATTATTCCTAGTTACCCCTAGGGGTGCCGTGGTAAATAACACATCTCCAACTCTCTGTTGTCCTCCCCTGATAAACTTATAGGCTGCTACAAGGTCTCCCCTCAGATGTCTTTTGTGAAGGCTGAAGAGATCCAGATCCTTCAACCTCCCCTCATAGGGTCTTTCAAGGAGGTCACTAATCAGACGAGTGACCCTCCTCTGGACCCTCTCCAGATTCTCCGCATCCCTCTTGAAGTGCAGCGCCCAAAACTGGACACAGTACTGCAACTGTGGCCTGACCAATGCTGCATAGAGGGGGAGCATCACCTCCCTCGATCTGTTGGTCTTGCATTTGCTAATGCACAATAAGGTGCGATTGGCTTTGTTGATGGCTTCATTACACTGCCAGCTCATGTTCATCCTGAAGTCAACTATGACTCCAAGATCCCTTTCAGCTGCTGAGCTGCTGAGGAGGTCATCCCCCAACCTGTAGGTGTGCTGGGGATTCCTCCTCCCTAGGTGCATCCACAAGAGCACTTTTGCTAGCATAGCTGTTGTCTGAGGGTATGATATTCTGACACTCCTTAAATGATGTAGCCAGCAGAACTTTGTAGACCTAAGCTGGAAAAGGGAGAAGGAACATAAAAAATGCATCACAGTCCCCTTCCTTTATTCTCTGCCCAGCCACATGTGCAGCTCAGTTGCTGCAACCTGCACTTCTAGAAGTGCTTTCTGTGATGCTGTCTTGCCTACCACAGGAGTCCCATGACCATTTTTGATTGTTTTGGAGCAGATTGATGGACTAATGAACACTGGGCATGTCTACATGTGCATTAATGTGCTTTCCCTAATGCACGTTAAATTTAGTATCCCAAAAGTGCAGTACTAAATAAATATGCATTAGGCTGCCCTTATGCACAGTACCAAAAGCACATGCTTTTTAAGTGACACTTAATGCACAGTAGCCTATTATACTGTGCATTAGCGTATTTGCATGTTTTTTTACAGAATGCTTTAATCCACAGTAAAATGGCTACCATGAATTCAAATGCATGTGTAGATGTGTCCAGTGTGAAGGAAACTTCTGCAGAGCATTTCTGTAATTGCAACTCCATCTTGCCCAAAATGAACTTTGAAAGGGGAAAAATTAAAATATTTAAAAGAAGAAATTACAGTGACAGTCCTGTTATAAGATTTGGGAAACCCCTGCCCTACCCCCAAAAGTAAATGGTAAGTGAGTGGAAATTTCAATAGAAGGATAAGTTTCTCAAGAGGAATTAGGCACCCACATACCTATGTGCCTAAATTCTAAGGGCGTGGGTAGATGAAACAGGGGGCCTAAATTAAAACACTGCTTCAATTTAGGGCCCTTTGAACTCCTGTGGCATGCGCACACCTGAACTGACCTGCCTCTCCAGCAGCGGAGAGGGAAGGGCAAGCTGCCGGTGGGTGGAGCGGTCCTGGGGCTGGTGCTTCCCTCCATGGCAGCGGTGCCCACCCCCTAGGTGGCACCCACCCATAGGTACACAGCTCAGGTGGTCTCAGGGGGCACCCCTGCTGCAGAAGGAAGCACCAGGCCCCCATGCAGCTCAGGCAGATAGGCAGGCTCCAGAGGAAAAAAAAAAAAAGATATCAGGCTTGCTGCTTTTTTTTTCTTGAGGAGCCTGCCTTCCCGAGCTGCTGTTGCCTGCATGGGCTTCCTGCAGAGCCCCTGAGCTGCACAGAGCCCAGTGCTTTGCTCTGTGGCTGTAAGGCAGCAAAATATAACTCCTCAGAGGAGTTTTAGTTTGATGTGCCCCAAGTCATTTAAGGTGCATTACGCCACCAAATTTGCTACAGTGGCTGGAATTACTGCACAATATACCGCCGATGTGTGCAAACACCACACCACTAACGTGGTGCAAAAGCATTTACCCCACTTTAAAGTGGTGTATACACATGCCCCCTCATTTCATCTACACACAGCCTAATAAGTTTTCTTCCCCAAAAGTATATTTTTTGCAAGAAAAAAAATATAGACATAATCATTCTTCTTTTAATATCCATCTTAAATGGACAATAGTTGATTCCTTCTTTCCAGTTTCTTATGTAAAAGGTTAAAAGTCCAGAGACATGCTTTTAGGGTCAAGAGCTCTGGCACAGCCTCACTATTTCAGCTGTCCTGGAGCCACCAACCTTAGTCCCAGGCAACTGTCATGGTGGGGCTGCTCCAGAGCTGCAGATCCTGGAAGACCTGTGATTTTTGGTCCCACAGCAAATAGCCATGGTGGGATCCCAGGGTTATTGCTACACAGCCAGAAACCTGAAAGTCTTGGCAGACCCAGGTCTCACTGGGCTTCAGTCTGGTTTATGTAGGGTGCAAACAGAGGGTGGTATATAGGGTGGAACAATTGAAATGCATTTTGAAACACTTCAAAAAGAAATATTTCAGCCAGGGGAATACATATGGCCTTGTACTCCAGGATCCCTGCCTATCAGTCCTTAGCTGATTCAGGCTCTTCACTTGTGTTATTTTGAATGTACCAAGAAATAATGTAACCACCATATTTTGACACCATTTTTCCCACTTCAGATAATTAGTTAACAAGCCCTCTGATGGATTTTATTTATAAACTGTGTGGGAGTGGAAAACAAATTGCTATCATGATGCCAAAAAGGCTGCAAAGAGAATTTCTAAGAGGGATCTCATTTGAAACCGGTATAAGGGTGAATTGTTTGCAAAAACACTCAGCAACAGGCAATTCCCAAAATATGCACCTGCCTCATCAATATTCACTGAAACAGTTGCATGCAGACTCCTCAGAACGCTGTCCTACACACACAGGCATCATCTCAGTCCTGTGTAGCCAGTTTTCAACAGTCATCTCCCACCCCTATGAAACTGCCATTTGCCTGTGGTATGGTAATTTATAATGGCTTGATTAAAAGGAAATCCAGAGCTGGGAATTAGTAGTACGACCCATACTTACACAGCAGCCTCAAACCTATGCTGAACATAGTATGTACCAGAAGATAAGCCAATGCCCATTGCTGGAGGAAAGTCTCCAATGAACACAGTCACAGAAGAGTAGATCCATCTGTTCTCCTCACCAACATCTAGTGGTCAATGGCTCATAATGTCCAAAACAGTCTCCAGTAGGCAGTCATCAGCAAAAATAAAATAAAAATAAAATAAAATAAAAAATGGAACACACTCCCAGCACAGGTGGTACAGTCACCATCCTTGGATGTGTTCAAGAGGAGGCTGGATGAGCACCTTATAGAGCTAGTTTAAGCTCTTTAACCTCCTGCCTATGGCAGGGGACCAGACTCGATGATCTTACCGGTCCCTTCCAGTCCATTGACTCTATGACTCTAAATCAAAGATGGGATTCAGAGATATCAGTCATAAAGAGGCATACAATTTTAAGGCTCATGCTTGGCACACTTCTAGCACTGACTTCAGTCCTCATCTGCAGCATCTTTGTTACAGAAGTCCTTGGCCTCATTTGAGCCAAGATGGACAGTCATGCCAACATGAGTGTTGGTCACAAAAAGGACATTATTTGGGGAGAGTTAGGACCCTAGACAGAAATCAAATTCATTTCTCCATAGCAAATGGATCCTGACTGCCCCTGTTTAAATTCCCCCTTCCCCTAACAAGTTAATTGTTTCCTTCCATTAAAATAGATCTCGTGTGAACATCTTTTTCTTGGCAGAAGTATAGGGATATATTTTGCCTCCTGTCAGAAAAGACTTGGCAGTCTCCCAGAAACAGATAGGATTATCTGCATGTATGGCATTGGTTTCTACGGCTAACTCCCACTGCGGGGTTAATGTTGAAAGTGAATATCGCTGCATAAAGCAAGATTAAGACCCCCAAAAAACAGGCTCTGTTCTCAATGCGGAAAAAAGTCAAGATCCAGTATACATAAGGGATGAATCTGGATTCCAGTGCTTTTAATATCAGTCAAGTAAACTCTCTGGAGAACAACGTAAAAGGAGCAAAAAAATTAGAAAATAATTTGAGCATCCAGTACTGTTTGTCCGAAGTGTCTAGTCCCATTCCATTAGATGCATGCTCCACATGGCTCCATTAAAACCAAAATAGAAGCTTGGAAGAGATCACAAAAATAGAGCCCCAAGCATTCCAGAGAAGACGATTATGACGGGAAAATCTTCCCTCATTTGGTATTCAAACCTCTGCCTCCAGAAGGGTGAAGGTGAAAGAATTAGGTAAAGCCAGCCAAAAACATTAGCCTACGTTTAGATTTTTTTTTAAATGTCTTATTCTCAACATGCAGTCTCTTGCCTGTTTTCCCATGTGTTTGTGCTCCTTTGAGAAACATTTCTTCTCTTTAGCTCAGTTTTTAAATCTCACCCAAGATTATAGAGGGCAATTTACTTGGTATATGAAAAATTACTTTTTTACTTTTGTTCTCCTCTATCTGATCAGGGCCTGCAGCAATTGAGAGAGAGAGAGCGACTGAAACATTGGAATCAAATTCTTAAAACCAAGCTGAGGTGAGGAACCATTGATCTACATCAGAGCCACATGACTGAGAGAAGGAGGAGGGTGATGCCAGGCAAGGCTGGGACATGGAGGAAATAGGTAGGATCTGGGCATGGAGGAAATATAGTCAAGAGGAGGCAGGATCCAGGGTAGTAACTGGAGGCAAAGCTCAGCCTTAGTAGGGCTACTCAAAGTCTAAGAGCAGTATGTTGAGGAGTCAGGCAGGGGCCTGCCCAATCGTTTCATGAGGCATCAGCCAAATTACAATACTTTTAATGTCATCTGTGCCAACATGTCATATAAACAAAGATTTAGATCCTCAGTTTTAGGAGATAACAGAAGTGAGGTTGTTTTAAGGCTTACTGTTACAGTTTAGTTTTAAAGTGTTAATATTTTATTCATATTTACACAAGTCACTTAAATCACTATAAACTGCAATACATAGAAATACAACCTAGTATGTTGGAAGATGTTGGGAGGCTGAGATTTTTTATAATGATAGATAAAAATTCTTTGTCTAAATCTGCATGTTAGGGGCTCAGCCCTTTTGTTCTTATTCTGGTTATGACGTTTCTAGTGTCGGCAGCAAACTTCTACACAGGAAAAGAGAAATAAAATTGCCAACAGATTAATTTTGCCTTTAGCTTCTTTAAGTCAAATTGCTTTCTAAAGTCCTTTGGGATTAAAGTGCTCAATATGTAATTGTATGTAATTGAGTTTTTAAAAAGTCTTGTTGATATAAGCTAATCATTCTTTCCAGAATCAATATTGTATGTGCAAAGTGGAGTTGAACTTCTCAAGGTAATTCCTCATTCCAACAGGAGGATGGAGCTAATCATACCTGAACTTGTTATCATAAGCACAGAAAAGTCTTGTAAACCCAGCCTGACCCCCTCTTTTAAGTAGGACCATACAGCTGCTTTGACAGCCCCCGCTCCAAATCAGTACTGTAGAGCTGGCATCCTGAGAAGGTCAAACGTTTGCCCAGATCTAGCAGCCCATCAGTCTATCACAGTTAAGGTACAACTAGTTCTGAAGCTAATAGCACACAAGGGAGCAATGCTGCTAGTATTACATCCAGCCATCTGTGTTGTCCAGTCCAAATGAATGGCTATCCATTTACACCTAGGAGCATCTTCAGCATAAGTCTAGGCCAAGGCTTGAATTCAAGCTTCTGGACCTGTAGCCAGGCACCTTAAATACTTGCCTCAGCACCCCCAGGCTGGGATCTTGTTCATGATTTGCTAATAAAAGTCAAGTTGCTAATCTATGATTAGCTGGGCTACAAACTGGCCTGTAGGGCTGCTTTGTTCCAAGGCAGTGCTACCTGACACTCTTGGTGTGTGTATATATCACTTTGTTTCTCCCTATATATATATGTATATATAGGACTGAAGAAGGTAGGGTTCTTTTTCCGAATAAAACACCAATTTCTACCAGATCTCTCATTTCTGTCCTCCGAGAGTCACCCCCTTCAAGATTTTTCTACCTGACCATGCTCCCTTCTTCAAAGTTCAGTGCTGCTATACATAAGGGCTTGAAATAGAGAGTTACTGTATATATGCACACATTTCTGAGAGGACTTGATCTCTGTTTTAAGTTATAACAATGGGCAGCTTTCCCTTTGATGCCTCACATTTGTAGACTGCATTTTGGCACTGTCTAAAATAGCAGCATTTTATTCTATGCCCTCTCTCCATTTCTTTTTTATTTCTAAAACTTTGCGGGACAATTTTATTCCTTTGTGCAAGAGGTAACTGCAACTTTGGTGAATCCAATAAATCAAGAGAACCATATATCTGTTTGACTGAGCAGTTTTGACAGGATGAAATCCTCCCCAGCCTTACTGAGGCTAAAGGGATATTTATCATTTACTTCAGTGATTGCAGAATCAGATCCTTTGACATAATCTTGCATGCTGTTCCCTCCTTGCGTGTACAGGAAGACAGGAATGACATTGAAATTTCACAGCCTGTGATATATTTAGAGATTTTTATATTGGATTATGCTAGGGGAAATATATGGTGCCAATCAAGATGATAATCCTTCAGATATTGATCTGCCCATGTCTGCTCCAATTTGTTCCCCCATGTAGCAACATCCTACTTGCCACTATTGTGACACTGCTGTGACATATGCCAGGTTTCCCCAATATCGTCCCACTGAATTCAGTGGCAAAAAAAACCTGACCTAATGTAAAATTGTGCTTTAATGAACTCATTTTCAGAAATATGGAATGCCACTTTTCATTTAAATCAATGCAATTTTTGTTTAAAGCCTCAGAATATCAGACACTAAGGGCTAAATTATTTCTCCCACTAGACAACTGATGTTCAGCTATTGGGAAGGTCCTGATGTAGATGACTAGTATCAGGGTGCTGTCCCAGTTCACCTGTGTAGACACAGCTCTCCTATACTTCCAGTGGGAAGCTAGTATGTAGCTCATACCTCCAGAAGCAACTTCTACTTTGCCCTGCAGAGGCATTCAATTCTCCTATACACTTCAATAAGAGACACTTAGATACCTCTCAAGATGGATTCCCAATTGCATTCAACGTTATGGCTCTCCATTCACTCCCATAGAGTATTTTAATTTGCGTTTAGATAGTAAGACTCCAAGGAGCTGGCTATAAGGAAACCATGTCTTGACAGAGACTCGTTTTGTTGTGACAGATAGACATCTGCACGGGAAGCATACAGCTCTTCATCCTCCTAGAGGACAGAGTAGGCTATAAAAGATCCCCTCAGCCTCAGGCTTTTCAAACCCACACCTCCTGTGTCCCAGCAGCACACTCTAACCTCCAAATTATGCAGCAGACCAGGCTAAGAGCACCTTCCACTCCCTTTGAATCTCACTCACTGCAAAAAAAATGTCAGGGCTAGAAAGAGACAAACCGAACAGCCCTAGGAAGTATGGTCTGCCTTGAAGAGAAGGGTTCTGATCAAAGCTGTTTGTGCACCTTAGCCAATGACTCTTTAATGCCAAATGCATCATGGGCATTGGTGTCTGTCCATAATAATTCTGCTGTACATCACGGCACAATTCTAGATTACATTTTAGCAACAAGGGGCATGTTCAGGCTCAATGGAGTTGCATCATAGAAAGTGAAAGAGGACTCCACCTTTCTGAATAAGTGGATGTGTGACAAGTGGTGTCACAGGAGAAATGCAGTGCTGGAAAGTCAGCCACTGCCCCACAAGGCAGGGTGGGCTATTGGCAGAGGGCTGGAGATATATAACTATTGTATGTTGGGGTAGGCAATTATTTCGGGTGGAGGGCTGCTTAACGAGTTTTGATGAGCTGTCAAGGGCTGCAAGGGTGGCCCCAGCTCGACAGGTGCCATGCCACCTGATCACCATCTTGGGACTGGAAATCCTGCCCTGTAACCCCTGACCTTTGTTATTGGTGTGTGCTTGTGTGTAGGGGAGCATGTGCTTATGCTGGGGGTGTGCATGGGAGCCCCCTGTGCACACACCCATGAGCCGGTCATCACCTGCCCTCACTTCGCAATAGCCCAGAGCCCACGTGTCCTGCAGTGCCTCTCCACCACCGCCAGCAGTGGTTCAGCCCCAGCACACTCCATGTCTGCTCTGGATTCACTGCTGCTGGAGCAGATCAGCCAGAACCTGAGCACAGCCCTGACCCAGCCCCCCTGCCATGTGCCTGCTCCACACTGCCTGACACCCCTTGGGCACACAGGGGGGCTGGGGTGACTCCACTGCTGGACTACCTTTCTAGGCAGCCTAGGCAGGGGCAGTACCAGTGGGGACCTGTGCTGCACAGCTCCAAACCTGGGTGCCCTACCCCTGCTCCAGACTAGCCTGTCCACAAGTAGTGCAGGAGTGATATTGCAGCTGTGATGGTCCAGAAATTATGAGAGGCAAGGATTTCTTGGGGTGATATCTTTTATTGGGATATCTAGGTAGTTGGGATTAATTCCCAGACACTTATACAACTGCAGCCATAGAAGCACCAAACGTCTGAACTCAGTCTGGTCTTTGGATTCTGTCTCAGTGGCCTAAAGGGATTTCATAGACATTCAGGCTGAAAGGGACCCCGGAGGAGCACTGAGTCCAGCCCCCTGCCCCAGGAGCAGAAAGTCAGCAGGGATCATAGGATCCCAGCAAGGTAAGCATCCAAATGTGTCTTGAAGGTGTTCAAAGTGGGTGCTTGAACTGCCTCCAGCAGCAGTCTATTCCAGACCTTGGGGGCTCGGACAGTAAAAACGTTTTTCCTTCTGTCTGAATCGGTTGCAGCGGCGTTTGTGACCATTCAATCTTGTCATCCCTTGGGGCGCTCTGGTGAGCAGACGTTCCCCCTGATAAGCACCCCTGATAAACTTATAGGTGGCCACCAGATAACCCCTGAGCCTGCGCTTTTCCAGGCTGAAGAATCCCATAGCTCTCAGCCTATCATCGTAAGGTCTGTTTTCCTGACCTCTGATCATGTGCGTAGCTCTTCTCTGGACTCTCTCAAGCTTCTCCACATCC
>NW_017728886.1:250421696-250424524 GCF_001723895.1 Crocodylus porosus | reverse complement strand
TTGGCCTTCTTCCAGTCTTTGGGCACTTCACAAGAGCAGCAGGGAGGATGGAAGGTCTTGGCAGCCTCCATTCCTCCAAATATTCCCACCCAGGTATATGCATCAAACATGATTCAGGAGGATCGATGCTTGCCACTGCCAGTTGTCTAGCCTCAACAGGAAGGTGCTCTCAACACCCCCTGCCTGGATTTCAGTGGCTGATTGCTGTTCAAATCCCTTCAAGGGCTGATGAGCCTAGAATCTGTGTCCTTCAGCTCTCCCTTGTGTGACCACTGCTCTGTCCACCAAGCTGCTGGCCAAGTCAAATAGCAACAGAAACTGCAGCTCTTGGTCATCTACAGATTGGGGGGTTACTCTGTGCATCCATAGCAGAAATAGAGCACAACAGAGCATAAATGCAATTAGGTGCATCAAACTGCTTCTGAGCATTCATCATAGGAACAAGCATAGGCATTTAGCTATGTGCATGCAATTCATTAAGAGACAAAATGTTGGGGGCAATTTATGCAAGTGTGAGGATCATGCTGAGTAATTTATATACCCCAAAATTGTGTTCCTTATACATCTTAAGCACGAATCAGAAATCTGCCCCAAATCCTCAATCCAGCCAGGTAATTTAGCATACACTTAACTCTAAAGAGGTGAATAATCCTACTGAAAGGAAGAGGAACACTTATGCAATTATACTAAGTCTAGACTGCAAAATGCAGTGATGTTTAGCATGTCCTTAGACACATGCTTAAGTGCTTTTCTGAATAGGCCCCTAAATATATATTATCTCTACAGTTCCATAATTTGGCTCTCCACTGTGATTACAATATTAGAATACATTAAAATAAATTCTAGTGGTTAAAGAGGACATAGAAAAGAAGCAACTATGATCAATAAATATAATCAGTACTGAACAGGAACAACATTGGCAGGAAAGCCTAAGGTGAAAGAAAAAACAGCTGGCTTTGCAGCACAATGCGGCTGACTGTGATTAGACAGACAGGCACAGCAACAAACACCTGAATGTTGCCAGTGTAAATATCATTCCTACAGCAATCTAGCAATTAGACCTGACACAACATGACACATTTGCCAAAGTGCACTGAAATATTAATTCAAATTAATTTAATTTTCATAGTATACTGAAGGAAGATGTTGGACCTGATTCCTCATTGCTATACCAGTGTGAACAGGATGTGAACGCTGCTAGAGCAGCCTGTGTTCAGTTTTGCAATGGACTCTAAATGACAGCATCTGGGGCAGGGCACTTGAGCTGCTCTGTATCCTTTTAAGGCTTACATAAATCCAAACTATGGTTTTACACATTGCCTCCTGATGTGCATCATTTTTCTTAAAGACCAAGCTCCTGTAGCCAGGGAATTATAGGAGAATCTCAGCTCTCATTTAGAAGGTCAAATCTTAGGGAAAGGCCTACTGGTAATATAACTAGCAGCTGGTAATAGTAGTGTAATGGGGGTTGGGGAGGAAAATGAGTAAGGCACCAACCAGCCCCAAGCACTAGAATGGTGCCCCCCGCCCCACAAGAAGTCTTTGGCCTGTGCTGCATGACCATAATAGTTAGCTGCAGCCCCACCAGTGGGTGGGAGAAGGAGCAAGCAAAATGCTTTGCTTCCTTCACCCCCCTCCCCTGGGAGTCTTTCCTGCAGCAGACATATCCCTGTGGATCTGTAGGGCTGGGGGGAGTGAATAGTTAGTCCACCATAAGCAGACCCCGGGGAGCCTGAACCATGGAGCTGCTACAAGCATATTCCCCAATTGTATCATCCCAAGCCCACACTTGTACAGCAGCAGCAACAGTAGTAGCAATTGTACACCATCCCCCCTCCTCTCCAATGGTCAGTAGAATCCTCTCCCCCCCCAGCCCCAGCCCCAGCCCCTCACATTTCTGGCACTAAGAAAGCTTGCTGCACCTGTAGTCAGATATACCATATCTTTGGTGCAACCCTTGTGAGTTCCACCCAGTGAATAACCACTTGGCTGCAGCACTAGGCCCAGGTTTCAGGTGCTATGTGTTCTGGATTTCCCTGAGCAGATCTGAGTATCTCTGTGTCTCTAGGCACATGTCCCACACACAAAGTACATATGCAATATCCCTCTTGGCAGCAGCCCATTACCTAGGTCCTAGAACTAGCACCGCTTCTCCCAGGTTCTTTCAACAGCTGCCCCACAGCCTAGGGTTCCACTGAAACTATACAAGCTCCAGTTTGGTGCTTCCGTCTTCAGGAACTTCACAACAAGAGCACCCAAATAACATGGAAATTCTGCAAACACTTTACTCATACACAAAGCACAACAGCCTTACAGAACCATGAAAAAAATATCACAGATACCATCCCTTCAGCATCCTTACCACTTCAAGAGGCCTTTGGGTTTGGGAATCATTCATTTAGAGTCCCAGAAAGTTCTATGTCCAGTCTTGCCTTCTTATTCTGCTTGGTAATCCAGAGCTACCAAGATAAAATCTTCTCTGAACCTCTTCTGAAACATGACCTTAGCCAATTTATAAGCCCACCAGGTGATCCAAATCCCTGACCAATTAATCCATTACCTGGTTATTTCATAGATTTCACAGACATTAGGGCTGGAAGGGACCTCAGAAGATCATTGAGTCCAGCCCCCCGCCCCAGGGGCAAGAAGTCAGCTGCGGTCATAGGACCCCAGCAAGATAAACATCCAGATTTCTCTTGAAGGCATTCAAAGTAGGTTCCTGAACCATCTCCAATGGCAGGCTATTCCAGATCTTGGGGGCTTGGACAGTAAAGAAGTTCTTCCTTATGTCTAGCCTGAAACAGTCTCGCAGTAGTTTATGACCGTTC
>NW_017728886.1:250417022-250421563 GCF_001723895.1 Crocodylus porosus | reverse complement strand
TAAGGTCTGTTTTCCTGACCTCTGATCATGCGCGTGGCTCTTCTCTGGACTCTCTCAAGCTTCTCCACATCCTTTTTGAATTGTGGAGTCCAAAACTGCAAGCAGTACTCCAGCTGCAGCCTCACAAAGGCCAAGTACAAGGGGAGAATGATGTCCCGGGATTTGCTTGAGAAGCATCTATGGATGCAAGCCAGCATTTTGCTTGCTTTACTAGCAGCTGCATCACATTGAATCATGACCCCCAAGTCCCTTTCATCCATAGTGCTAGCCAGTGTAGCACTGCTGAGCCTGTAAGCATGGTTTTTCCCCCAAGGTGAAGAACCTTGCATTTTTTGGTGTTAAACACCATCAGGTTCTCGTCTGCCCATTTCATAAGCTTGTCAAGGTCAGCCTGGATTGCCCTCCTGTCCTCAAGTGTGGATGCTTTACCCCAGAGTTTGGTATCATAGGCAAACTTGGCCAGTCTGCTTCTGATATCAATGTCTACATTGTTAATGAAGATGTTGAACAAAATAGATCCAAGGACAGAGCCTGGAGGGACCCCACTGGTCACAGGGCACCATGACGATTGACTTCCGTCAACTACCACCCTCTGGGTCTGACCACGGAGCCAATTCTCCGGCCAGCAGATCATGGTTGACCCAAGGCAACAGTTAGCCAGGTTTGCCAAGAGGTGATCATGGGAAACCAGATGGACGGTTTTTAAAGTCAAAATATATGACATCAATCTCTTCCCCCTTGGCCAGGTGATAGGTCACCTAGTCATAAAAGGAAATAAGATTGGTCTAGCAAGACCTACCTGCAACAAACCCATGCTGGCTATCCCTCAGGATGTTGCCATCAGCCAGTCTGTTAAGAATGGCCTCTTTGATAATCTTTTCTAGACCCTTCTCCAGAATAGAGGTCAAGCTGATGGGCCTGTAGTTTGCCAAATCCCCTTTCCTCCCTTTCTTGAAGACAGGCAGCACATTGTCCTTCTTCCAATGTTTGGGCACCTCACCAGAGTGCCAGGAGTTCTCAGAGGTCCATGCCAGGGGATGAGCTATGATGGTAGCCAGCTCCTTGAGTACCCTGGGGTGTAGACTATCAGGGCTGGCTGATAACACTCACCTGAAGCCTAGGGCTCAGCTGAACCAGTTTGTAACCATACAGACATCCCCTCTGGACTGAAGAAATGCCGGCACATGCTTGCAGTGGCTCAGGTTATAAGCCCGGGGGTGCTAAAGCAGCCCTCCCTTCCCTTCCACATTTCTGAGCTGGGGGGGGTGTAGCCAGACCCCAGCAGGATGCTCTGATTAGGGAGGGGTTGTCCCCATCCCCCCTCCCCCCATCGCTGTTCCTGACCAGCCCAGCAGGGAGTTGGTAACATAGCATTTATCAGCCCATAAAGAAAACAAAAGCCTCTCTCATTAGTTCAAGCTTTTCTTAAATAACGTTTTTCAAAGGAAGGAATGTACAGGCATTGCCAGATGACCTGTTGATTAGCAATAAAATGCTCCAAGTGGACACTGTCCTGTCTGCCTTACACAGACACCTCTCAGCATTAGCATACATGTTGGCTATGTCCATGTTGTGCAAGAAGGGAGGGGAGAATCCCTGCTTGAGCAGGGAGTGGTGGGCAGGGGGAAGCCAGGAAAATACTGCTGTACCTGCAGTCCCTGCTGGAGCTCCAGTCAGGGAGCAGAGGTGTGGGTTGGGCCCCACCCCGGGCTGCAGAGCATCTGGGATGCTGGGGGACTTTGATTTAAGTTAAACCAGCAAGGTGTCTGGGGCAGACATTGCATAAAAGTGTTTGAGCCAAATCAGTTAAGTCTGATACTACATTCAACCAAGTTTCTCTCAAACTGGTTTCAGCCATTTTCAAACTGGTTTATGTGTACTGAAAGTCTGTTCTGTTACAGATTTAAACCACTTTCTGATCACTTAAACCAGTTTATACATAATGTCTGTCCCTAACCTAGATGAGAAAAAATGGCTTCTGGAAACTTGACTTTTCTGTTTTGACATTCTGATTTTCCAGGGCAGAGTCACGTAAGATTAATGGCACTTGGTCATTCTTCAGTGTTTGCTTTCTGTTTATACCTTGTGAAATTTCAGTCCAATATGGAGAGAGAAACACCAGGAAAGGCATCTCACAATTGAAAAAGTGCTCATGAAAGAAAGCAGTTGTAGTTTGTTATAGATATATGTGACAAGCTTCCTGTTACATTAAGGGAATACCAGCAGTAAGGAGAGCACCAGGTGGGATAGTCTGCCTGTTAGAGTAACAGAAGAA
This sequence comes from Crocodylus porosus, assembly GCF_001723895.1. Lineage (NCBI taxonomy): Eukaryota > Metazoa > Chordata > Crocodylia > Crocodylidae > Crocodylus > Crocodylus porosus. Next base: position 250,419,288 of record NW_017728886.1, on the reverse strand, counting down.
CAGGTTGCCTGGATACTTTAGGCTGGGAGCTCACTGCTCTGCAGTAGTATAATGGGTAAGAGACTGCTTGGGACGGCAGAGTGCTTACTGCACAGCTAGTTTCCCTACAGTAGTACCAAGGCTCAGACCTATAGTCCAGCAGCTATAAAAAGCTGTAGAGGTCACCCAGCTCAGTAGAGAAGGGGAGTCACATGACCTGGAGAGGGGCTTAGGCAATATATAAGCTCTGGGAGTGAGCCCACAGGGTGGTCTGTCTTTAAAGGCTGCTAGGGAAAGAGTTCCTCCATGATAAATGTGGATAAGAAACTGCCTGGGGAATCCCAAATACCAGGCAGGCTACAAGTAAAGGTGAGAGGCTTGCAAAAGAGGTAAAGGCTGTTATGTAGCTGGAGGGCTTTTAGTTTCCATTATGGCCTGAGGGCTCACCTCCAGATTATAATTTTATATCAATGGACCATGCACAGCTAGCAAAGCGGTGATGATGAGGCCATGGTGGGTTGCCTGAGGGGTGCACTGACATTTAGTGCTGGAGGGACATGTGAGGTCTGGAGCCCTGCTAGGGGTAGGGTAGAGGATACAAGCGGGCGATAACAGGCATGAGCCCAAAAGATCTGGAGCATAAGCCTGAGAGGGGCAATAGCAAGCTTGAGGTTGAGAGAGCCAGTGTACAAGTCCAAGAGGGGTGAGAACCAGGCCAGGTGCTCATAGCCCAGGGTGGGGGATGAGCCCAATAGGACAGAACCAAGACCAGGGGCCTATAGCTCAAGAGAAAGAAGAAGCCTGAGAGGCAAAACCAGAGCCCAAGAAGGATGAAGCCTAGAAGCCAGGTCCAGGGTAGTGGGCCTAGGCAAAAAGGTCCAGCTAGAGAACCTGGGCATAGGCCAGGAAGGCTGAGGGCCACAAAAGCGTGAGGGGACTTATAATTGTCTTGGGGCAAAGTGCCCCACCAGTGATGACCAATAACATCTGTGAGGCATGGACATGGTTGTAGGGGAGGTTGGGGTCTAGGAATATCCATTAAGGCAACAGTTCCCAACACTGTGCCCACGGGCACCATGGTGCCCCCTGAGGTTTATTCAGGTGCCCGCATGGGATTGATTGGATTGATCTAAATACTTAAATATCTATTGATCTAAATTCCTTAATATTCATATTGGCACCTGCTGCTTTTTCTTTTAAATTCAAATATGCCCTCGGGCACATAAACGTTGGGAATGCCTGCATTAAGGCAATTAGTGTTCTTGAAGGCAAATGGGCCAGGAAGGCAGGAATAGAGGAAGTTTGTAAGGAGCCCATAGACCATAATGAGATGAAGGCTTACTCTGGGACCATGGGTCAGCCTTGCTTATTTCCCAAACCAAATAATAAAAGCAAGGTGTGGTAGGTGTGAGCAAGAAAAAGGGGGATGCCTGGAGAGCCAAAGTAAGACAGGACTTCTGAGGCCAACGAGGGGCACCATGGCCACTCCTGCAATTTGATTCTGCTATACCCTAAGTTGTCCCAGTTTGACTTTGGAAAAAGATCCTCCCACATTAGTGGCATACAGAAATAATGTATGGGCAACTTTTCAATGGAAAATTGCCCCAGAATTTTATAACTTATCACTATCATTTTTTAAATGTGAAAAATATATAAATGACAAGACATTGTCCAAATGCAAAGAGCTTTCTCAATGACCAAATAGACGATATGAATCAGATTTGTTAATACTTCATGTATGTTACTCATATTAAAGCAAAACATTTATTAAGTTCCTCTGAAGACACAGAAACCAAATAAAGCAGGCCCAAAATGTAGTAGTAATTTCAAAATATCCTGATTTGTAAGCTACTACTATACTTCTGAGGTCTGAATTTTAAATGCTTGGTATTTGCCATGCTCACAAAAATTCTGAATTTACAGAATGAAAAAAGTTTTCCTGACTACACTGTACAATATTGTACTTAGTAAATGTTAGGGATGATTATAGAATGGGGCAGGGCAATTAGGGAGTTGTGTTGTTTTTATGGTTTTGTTTTCCCAAAAGCCTAGAAGTGGGTCATAGGATAGACATAGGGGCACAGTTTCAAGAAGCAGCAAGTATATGGATGGCAGTATCTGAGAACAGCAGTCAGTCACAGCAAAGATAGTTTCATAGTTTCATAGTTTCTAGGGTCGGAAGAGACCTGAGCAGATCATCTAGTCCGACCCCCTGCTGTGGCAGGAAAGAGTACTGGGGTCAAATGACCCCAGCTAGATGTTCATCTAACCTCCTCTTAAACACCCC
>NW_017728886.1:250385027-250416060 GCF_001723895.1 Crocodylus porosus | reverse complement strand
GGTTGCCCCTAAGCATGCAGTCCCCTGCTGGCCCCTCCTGGATGTGTGCCAGCATAATTTTCTCAAACAGCTTGCCTAGGATTGAGGTAAGACTAACTGGCCTATAGTTTCCTGGGTCATCCCTCCTCCCTTTTTTGAAGATGGGAACCACGTTGGCCCTCTTCCAGTCCTCTGGTACCATGCCAGAGCACCACGAGTGCTCATAAAGCCGTGCCAGGGGACCTGCAATGACCTGGGCCAGTTCCTTTAAACTCTAGGGTGGAGAGCATCCGGACCGGCTGACTTGAAAACGTCCAGCCCCTCGAGAAGCAGCTCCCTAACAAAATCCTTGCTAACCCGTGGCCCAGGTGTGCCTCCCCCCGGGGCCCAAGAGTTATAAATAAAAGATATTTATGGTAGCTGAGTATAGGGGTGAAAGAAAGTATGGAAAGTATCCTTGTGTATAAGAACATCAATGTACTTCCTTCAACTTCAAAAGTCAGAGTTTACAACTCTGTCATAGCCTACATAAAATTAGCTAGCCATGTTAGCTTCAAGGCAGAAGGCAGAGCAGAGTTGCACTTACAATTAGCTAGTCTAAATGGTCAAGTCTGTCCTGCCTTCTTCCTTTCTTTTGTAGGATATGGTTATTAAACTTCAAGGCTTCTGCTAGTCACCTGACAAAACCAGGAGGAATATTTTTTCTCCCTTGAATGTGTAGTTGAGTTTCTGTGATGGGGGCAGAGGGGTTCACTTTCCTCTGAAGCACTAGAGATTAGCTACAGGAAGAGTCTTGGATGCACTGGTGCTCCTATCACAGATGCCTTACTGGCAAGTCTTGTGTACATCCTCACAATCAGCCCCAGATTGGGGGAGAGAAAAGAATTTCCCCCAGGTTAGACTAGAAAGAACTAATGGAGCAAGATGATTGCTTTTCTCTGGAGCCTGGGGCATGGTCCTCTTCCTAGGATCATCTGAGTAGTTTACCTTATGATTCTCTACCAGTTCAGTAGCCAGGGCATTAGTAGCATTATTACCTGTTCTCCTGTCTTTCTGTGGCACATTGTGAGTTTTTTGGAGGAGTGCTTTGGGTCTGTGGCATGTAAAAATGACAGAGTGGAGTTTCTTGTAAGCCATTGTGTATAAATGGTTGCCTGCAACCATAAGGGACTGTACTTGATGCCCCTGGAGATACATTTAAGACCTGTTCCTATGTGCTGAACAGAAAACACTAAATCAGAAACTAGCAAAGTGTACTCCTGAGTTTTCTCTGCCAAAAAATGTCAAGGCCTGACTTTAAACTGCTTCACTAAGTGATTCGTATTCCTATAAATAGGAACTTCTCAATGTATGCACAGATTGCAGAACTGAGCCTAAAGCAAAGTATTGGTACAAGACCTGTGCTGTTCAGTTCTTACATTCATAGGTCCTATTCCCATTGAGTGAAGGTCATCGAACTGGAAACTAATCAATAGTCAATGGCCCAGAGCTCTTATGCTGATAAGAGCTGGTTAAGGGCATATGTTTAAAGGAATTTGGATCCCACAGAAATCGATTCCTTTAAAAATCTGGGAAAAGGAAAAACTCCATTTGAACACTATCTCTAACACAGTTTGTAATGAGAAGCTATGAAGGGTTTCAAGGGATAAAATTCACCCAAGTGGCAGAGCACAAACAGGTCCTTAGCATCTCTGCAACTTTCATTGGGCAAGGAGGAAACCTAGCAACTAAGCCATATGAATGAACGTGATTTGTATGATCTCCATAAATGCAGTTGCTTCAGTTCACATATGCAAAATATCTCCTATGTATATACATATCATGTTTTTGCAACACTTGTATGGCTGCTGTTAGACACACACAGGTAGAATCTAGTGGGCAAATTTTATGAAGTCCTTTGGAAATTTGCTCCAGAATATGGATTTATTTCATAATAATCAGAACTACCATTATCTCCCCACTAGAGGGCTCTACAACTTCATTCTCCAAAGCAGAGGATCTTTGTTATTTTATGAAGTTGGTATAAATATTATAATTTTACCTTTCCCAGTTACAAGGCATACATGATGGATATATTTCCATATATAAAGAACAAATCTTGCTTGTCTTACACATGCAAGTGGTCTCATTCCCCTAAATAAGACCATTCACCTGAGTAAGGAGAGTAGAATTTGGCTCTCAGCTTTTAACACCAAAATATACCTTCCTTAAAAAGAAAACAGCAGTGAATATGGACTCCTGTTCAGAATTAATAGATGCGACTATGCAGAGGTTTTCCAAGGTAACAAATGTCCAGCTTGGCTTGTTATATGAAGATGTATACAAAAAAGAAAGTTGGAGACAAAAACACTGGTACAAACTGGACTGCAGTAAGTGTTCTTCGGGTTTCCGATAAAGTTGTTGATTGGCATGCGACCGGCAGGAGCATTCTAGAAATGGGAGTAGTGGTTCTCGACCTCATTAGACTCAAGGCAGACCTCAGAAAATGCCAGTTTTTAGCGTTCGCTTGTTTCTTGATTATCAAAAAATAATAGAACAATTCTTCAGTGGCAAAGAACTTAGAAAGATGAAAACAGGTCAGAATCTTTTTGAAACTATAGATTTCTATTTGAAATCTCTGGGTTTATCCTGTTAATCATGTGTCAGTCGATGCACATCTAACAGTGCTAAAATTGTGCAGCAATTGGCACCACCCTTAAAAGGTGCACCTGACATGGCACCCCAGAATCACTGGCTAAAACTCAATGATTTTAATAGGATAAGTTGTCACCCTTAATTGGACATAGCTTATCTAGGGATTGCTAAACGAAATAGCAAGCTAGGAGGGTTGGAAGGAGCACGCTGCCCCCTCCTTGCCATCTCTTGGGATTCTAGGAACCAGCACAATAACGTTGGGTCTGATCTGATTGTGAAGGACATCTTGACCAAGCAGGTACTTGGGGAGGAACCAACTGACTTCACCATCACCAGTTGTGGTTAAATCCTGAACAGTGGAAATGGAAACAGAGGGCTTGCTGGTGTTGGCCTCTCTTATGTTCCTTCTACACCTTATTTTTTCTTCTCCCCCACCATTTCTTAATTTTGCTTCTCTGTATAATTAGAGGATGGCTTAGTCAGCCAGAACATTCTGAGCCTGGGACCAGAAAGGCCAGATAAAAGTAATAGTTTAAACAATCTGAGACGATTAAAAGCTTGCCAGCTTGCAGACAGCTTGATCAGACCAGGTGCTGGGCCTGTGTGCCTCCATCCATAAAAGTCTGCAAATAAAAGTGAGCACTAGAGACATAAGCTGCATTTTCTCTCTTTGTTATCCCTGTCTTGCCCCTTGTACATATGCTGTCTTTGTTTTATTTGAAAGAAAACAGGATCAGACTCCAAAAATTTAGAGTTCCAGACCAGCTAAGCAAATTTTTAGCCTCCCTTCCCATGAAAAAATAATTTTCATACCATTTTAATGGCACCTAAAAATAAATCTGAATCAGGGGGTTCTGCTATAAAGGACTCTACACACCAAAAGGAAAACTACAAATATAGAAACCTTACGTAACACTTTCAATTTCAGATTTTTTACATTTTTCTTTTTTGGTGTAATAAAAGGTTAAAAAAAGATTTTTGATGGTGGTTATTACAGCAGGAGGGACCTGCAATAACTTAACACAACAATACACATAACACAAGCCTTATTTACAGTTAAAACATTAGTTAGCGTCTTTTCCCTGGTTGAGTCTTGAGATAGCCACTTATCAACACAATAGCATGAGCTCTCCCAATAAGAATTGGGACAGTGCTGTTTAAACACTGCTGATCAGTGCAGTTTCCTACAGTGGCTAGAGAACAGAGTATTTTAAAGAAAATAATCAATAAGGCAAAACAGCCAGGTGTACTCAGTACATGATATTCCCGGCAAAATAAATGGTTGTACAAAATAGCATTGTCATTATGGTCACTGAGAGCTGTTACTAATCATTTGCTCCATATATCAATTCACCTGAGCTTAAATTTGGCTTTGCTTGTAGTTGCTGATAATTGTAGGTAGCAGATTTGCATGGCATTAATGATTAAGGGTTTTTACTACGCAGTAAACTATGCTACTGCACATTTAGGCATCTCATGTAGATGTGCCCACAGTGATTTAAACCAGCTGAGGATCTGGTCCAATATTTCAAAATCATTAACAAAGATTGATTCCAGTCTAACAATGATTTTGCCAGGTGTACTTGCTCTTTTATAATCACCTCTTTTTCTTTTATTGCAAATAAAATATAATTTCTGCCTGAACTATGACTTGAACTATTACCTTGGTTAGTTATGGATGGTGCCACATAGAGAGAGAGAGAAAAACTAAATTTGGACCTTTCAAAGAAATCACACAGGAGCAGATAATGGATTGATTTAAAGGTCTGCACACTAATGAGGCTGTAATTGCTCTCCCCAACAGTGTCACCACAGGGTTGTTAGGGGTCACTGAAGACATGAGCAGAGCTACATGGTGTGAAAGGTGCTCACAGGCTATAAAAAGAACATATTCTATATAGTTCAGAACTAATTTTTTCAACAATAATTAAGAGACATGGTATTAATGTTCCTATAAATCATTAAATTTTCATGGCTACTGTAACAGATTACTGGCCAAGCAATTTTGGCCATATCACATTACCCATATCATATTTAAATAAGCTCTTTTTCCAAAATAATGTCAAGTTTACATTTTGTAATACGTAAATCTAACCCATATCCTTGTCCCATATTAATTTAGGATTAGTCATAGAAGAAGTAACTTAAAGAATTGTGATCTATGGCTCAAATTTTGACTTTCCATTCAGGCTGAGCTCCTGAAAGAAAATCCAGTTGAGATTTTCTCCAACCATTATGAGCATAAGGCAGAAGTCAGCTTTTGCCAACCAACCCAGTCCTAGTCCAGTTCCTTTAATCTACTCAGATTGGCAGTCTGTTAGGTTCCTGCTTCTAACTTGAATGTGCTGTGAAGTTTGTCTTCAGTCAGTCTCTCTTACTTTTCTATGATTGGGGGAGCCTATTATCCGATATCATCAGAACATGGACAAATACACCCTCTTTCTTGCACTATTTACACAACTATTGTTAATGGTGCCTGCTCCAACATCTCAACATTCTTTATCATACAATCATAGAAAATTAGGGTGGGATGGGACCTCAGGAGGTCATGTAGTCACTTCACCTAGTTCCCCCACTCCCTGGCCAGCGCTTGCAGGGGGAGCACCAACGCTCCCACCTGCCCCCCCCCGCCATTGCCTAAGCAGGGAGTGCTGCCTGTCAGGGGGTACACCAGTGCTCTCAGGGGGTGCATGTGCACCCCCATGCACCCCCTATGCATCACCACTGCTGTGCAGTAAGCGTCACTAAAAACCTATGTACCAGTGCTAATGCGCAGTAGTACAAGTTACTGCGCATTGATTTGGGTACTTAGTTAACCAACTACTAAACTTAATGCACAGTAGGCACGTCTACACATGATGCTAAGTCACTGTAGCAATGTGCTGCAGTGGCATAGTGTCTGCAGACAAAACCTGTGACACTGCCGCTATGTCGCTGTAGTGACACACTTCCCCATTGTAGCAGGTTGCACAGTGACATACAGCCTAAAAATAACCATGCACAGCATGCACAGTACAAGCTGTTACTGTGCCGTCTTTTAGTATTTCCAAAAGCAAATACTAAAAGACAGCACAGTAACAATGGTGCCATAGCAGCTCGTATAGACACCCCCCAGTAACTATGGAGCATTAATGAACATGTAGATGCACCCACTAAACATGAGATAGCATTCTCTCTCCAATTTATTGGATTGTTAGATTGAGCAAAACTGAAAAACCTTTAAATTTGTGACTCTTCCTTAGAAGACAATTTCTTATGAGCCTTCCTTTTTCATTATGACTATGGTATGTGCTAACTGGCTAGAAAAAATTACATTATTTCCATGTCCATGAGATAGTCTTAATGGAATAAGCCCTCAATCTTGGTATCACTTGCTTTCCTAATAACTAATGGACATTTTAAAATTAAGCTGGCAACGTTTAGTCGAAGCAATAGCAGTGGTACTTTGGAATTCAGTTAACACTGCCAGCTAGGAAACTTTCTAACTGGAAGGGAGTACAGGGGCCATTTCTTTGCAGACAAAGGATAGCTCTATGCTGCTGGAGGACCAGGCTATGCAGTATCACAGCAAAGCACACAATGCCCACTCTCCATGCCCTTTCTCCAAGAACAGATGTAGCCTTTGTGCAGCATTGAATATATATCAATAGGCTCTCAATAAACCATACTAAAACAGACACTTTATATGTGTTTCAGGGCATAGAAAGCAAGGTGACAGGATTTGTGAATGTGGGGAGAACAGTGGACATGATATACCTTGCATTTAGTAGGTCTTTCAGTACCATCTACAATGACATTCTCATAAGAAAACTATGAAATACATGAGCAGAGGTTCTCAAACTGTGGTCCGCAGACCACCACTGGTCCACGACCTCCATTCAGGTGGTCCGCAGAAAGGTGACCTAAGGCTAAAGCTGACAAACATTACACCCGACTTCCCAAAACTTTGCTCAAAAAAACAGGTACATCCATCGCATTAGAAAGGTAAGACTACTGATATTAAAAATATGAGTCATGTGTTTTGCTTTGTAGAACAAAATAAAGTTTCTTAAGTGGTCCACCGAGACCCTCATCAATTTTCAAGTGGTCCGCAAAAAAAAAAGCTTGAGAACCAATGGTCTAGAGGAAACTACTGCAAGGTGGGTGCATAACCAGTTAATATTCATACTTAAAAAGCAGAGTAGAGAAGCCAGACGGCACGAGCAGCTTCTGTTCATGGATACAGGGTGGAGAATTCCCTGGTAGGGATTTGAATGATGGTTGGCCAGATGGCTTAGATTTTATGTTATAGCCGAGGGGCTTGAGTTTTCTGTTTGTAGTTTTATAACACCGGAGGACCGGGTGAGGCTATTAGGGGTTGAAGGAGGCCTCATGGAGGCTCCACAGTAGCATGGGGACCCCGGCGCCAGAGAGGGCGTGGTGTTTTGGGGTGCACTGGCCCCAGCCCCAGGGCGAGGGGGCCGCGAGAAGCCCCAGGGCGAGGGGGCCGCGAGAAGCCCCAGGGTGAGGGGGACATGAGGAGCAAGAAACCCTGGAGTGAGCGGGTGGTGAGAAGCCCAGAGCGAGGGGAGGCAAGCAGCCCCAGAGAGAAAGAAGGCAGCAAGAAGCCCCAGAGCGAGTGGGCAGCAAGAAGCCCTGGAGCGAGGGGGTAGTTGAGAGGCCCTAGAGGGAGAGGGCTGCGAGGAGTGAGAAGCCCAGAGCGAGGGGGCAGTGAGAAGCCTCAGAGAGGAGGGTTGCGGGAAGTCCCAGAGAGGGGGGACGGCAGGAAGCCTCACCAAAAGGGGGCAGCAGAGCGCCAGGAAGGCACAAAATGAGACAGGGCGGTAGAAGCCCAGGGAAGTCAAGGAGAGGGCCAAATTACAGCAAGGTCCAGGTCAAAACCACGTCAGTACCATCTGCAAGGCTTGGGCTGCAGTGTAGGGGAGGAAGAGAAGCCGCAAATAGCACCCCCTGGCACTGGGGCAAAAAAAAAAATGGGCAGCCTCCCACTAATTACATCTATTAATTAACCAATTAAGATCAAAGGCATGGCAGGCAAGTAAGCAGGCGGTTAGCCCATAACAGGAGGGTGGAGTCACCAACAGGAAGACTCTAGTAGAGGTACTCCTGTCACAGGGTGAAAGGTAGGGGGAGGGAGAGGGATTGTATTGTGCCAAGCCCTGGAGAAGAGGGGTTGGGGAGACTGGCTATGCCTTACCCACCACAGAAGAAACTTACGGCACTCTGCCTGTTGTGGCAATGTGGGCTCAGGCTGCTGTGGCTGGCTGACATGCAACCCCTCTGCCTACTCCATACAAGGAAACGCTGAAAAAACTTGTGCTATTTAGGATGGAGAAGAGAAAACTGAGTAGCATGGAGAGATCTGACAACAGCTTTCAGATACATACGGATTAGTTATAAAAAGAATGATGATATATTCTTCTCTATGTCTACAGGGGACAGGACAAGCAGTAATGTCTCAAGCTGGATATAAGGAAGAATTTTCTAACTGTAAGGGTAGTTAAGCACAGACAACTGAGTGACAACGTGGGGTCCCCATCACTGGGTGTTTTTACATGACAAGTCCATAAATACTTGGTTGGAGTGGCCCTATTTTTTGCATGGTTGAGATAAAGTCACTGAACCACTCCCTAGGACAGTCCAGTCTAGAAACACCTTGAAAGAGAACAACTTATATGCATAACGCTGAAAGTCTTAGCGCTCCAAACTCATCCATGAGCTAATCTCCTTTATAGTGGTGTAAACTCAGAAAATTTCAAGGACTCTAGAGAATATTTCTAGGACTCTGCATTTACACTGCTGAAAATGAAATCAGAATCCAGCTTGTAACTGGAAGTCTCTGATTATTACCCATAGTCTTGTAGTTAACCCAGTCAGTTACATTTGCAAACCTGATGTAAATTGTGACTAACAACTCTTCTCCAATCTCTTGCTTGCTTAGTGACTGTTGTTCACACCCACATTTCACAAACACAGGTAACTACAGAAGGTGCGTGGCAATGGAAGATACTCCAGACATATGCTTTGCCTTTTCCTGCTCCGACTGAAGTCAGTAGGCCAGATATATAGTCCCATTTTATTTCCTGACTGTGGAGTGAACGTGAAATTTCCAGACTCTTTCAAGCTTGTGACAGAAAGCTATAGCAATCTGCTGAAGACTTTTTTTTCCTATTAATTACTTAATCTTAACTGATTGATATTCACAACATTAACCACAGAATTTTTGCTTGGAAATAACTGGCTCCAATTAGCACCTGTGCAAGATTTCCATTTCTATCACCTTTAGCAGAAGGGGCTAAATATTTCCTTTCTTTGAGAATATCAGAGCAATTATTGCTCATCTAGCCTTTGAAACTCAAAGCCTTATTCAGCAACGGAAGTGAGAGGGAGTCAGTCCATCACAAAAAGGAATTTAATATGTATGTTGCAGTGCACGTGTCCCTCCTTGATCTGCCTAAACAAGCAGCCAGTTCTCTAACCCTTAAATTTTACAATTATGAGGCCATGAGCTACTCTTTTAATCAAAACAGATCCTTCAGTTTGTTCTGTGCTAGAGAACACTATAATATGAACTCTATGCCACAGGGATCCACTGTCAACTTTTGTGATTTTATTCCCAGTTGCAAGATGTTCTGTACTTTCTATAACGTCTTTGCTGTTTAACTTCTGAGACTGCATGAGAAACTCAGCTTTTTTTCCCCTTTCTTTTTTCTTTTTTTTTTATGTGAGTTTCTAGTCCTCAAGGCTGTGGAGAAAACTGTGGAAAAAAATTAAGCCTGTTTAGCCCAAAGTCTGAAACTGGTTGGCAGATAAAAAATGAACCAAAATTGTATTTTTTTCTAGTGTTGGAGTGATGTTGTAGCCATGAGGGTCCAGGAATTGTGAGAGAGGCAAGGATTTTTGTGGAGATATCCTTTATTGGCCCATCTGCATGGTTAGAATGAAGTTAGACAAGCTTTCAAATGCAAGCCATTCTTCATAAAGTCTCATGAATTTTGAATGCCTTACATTGACAATCCTGACATTACACAGGCAGTCATAGCACCACTGGGACTACACTTGTTTTGAGTAAGGCTTAACACTGTGCTACCACAAGCCAAGTGATCCTCAAAGTAAGGAGTATTTCAAAGGTGACTTTCTTGCATTCTTCAAATAATGGAAAAAAATCTTTTTTCTACTTTGAAGAGACAGTCCGGAGCATCTTGTGCTGGTGTCTGAGCTGCAGGAAGGCGCCCACGAGTCGGTAGGGACCTGGATTCTAGATTCCAAGTACCTCTTTCAATCCACGTCAAGCTTCCACCTTGTGAAAGTGAAATGACTGCAAGAGCTAGCTACCGTTTTGCCGTTCTATCTTTGACAAGCAGAGGGTGCAGAAGTTAAATAACATACCCTACAAATCTCCATTCTCCTTTCCCCTGTTCTGTAGCCATGATCATCTGAGTTCTTTGCTGTTCGACTAGAACTTCACTAACAGGAGCTCATCAAGGGGCTTTGCTCCTGAGTGAGTGAGGTGCTAAGTGCCTTCCTTTACCACTGACCAAGTAGGGATATTTTTCCACACAGCTAAGAAGGAAAACTGTGCCTACAAATACCTCTGTGCTCTCTGCACCCTTACACTTACTGCAGGGGTCCACAGCAAAGATCCCAAACAATTAGATAGCTTGATTACCACACGAATATTGTAAAGACCTACAGAGAAAACAGTCAATTTATTTTATGTAGGGCTCATAAGGAACATTTAATATTTTGAACACTGTCGTGCTTTGGGTTCCAGACAATGTTATCTCAGCCTGGTTGCATTGTGTTCCTGCTGTTCGTGTGTCAAATACTGTATGGGGTGAAAAAATCTGGGAGGGCATCAGGCCCATTGTTTCTATCAGCAGCTCAGATTTTCTCCTCTAATATAAAAATAGTTAGCCAAATAATTACAGCACATAGCTGGTGTCTACTAATACACTTTAAATTTAATAATCCATCTAACGGCAAAGACTATTTCTACCCAGTGTAAATTGGAATGACAAGAGAATTGTAAATCCAACCTGATCTTTGTCATTATGATGCTTCACCCATACTGACTTTTAGGCTAGACCAACAACTGGGCAACCTACTCCAGATGGTTTTCACCCTAAGTGTTATGTAACTTTATAACTCCATGATTATTTTTTTCTCCAATTATCTGTAGACACTTCTCTCTGTCAAAACATTGTCTGCCTTGAGTACAGAATCCTCTTAATTGGAACACCCTGTTTGAAGCTTAAATGTGCCAATTAAGTTCTTGTCCTGATTATCAGAAGCCTCACTGGAATATGTTGTGCTGAGAGAAATTTACTTTTGAAAACAAGCCTGCACAGAGAGCATTTGGAAACACTGTATAAAGTTGAAACTAGCTTATTCAGCAGCCATGACAAGCAAGGGAGCAAAAGATATAGTAACTTGCAATCTACACGGGCCCCAATTCTTTAACTAGCTCCATGTAGGCAGATGGCCCTTTTGCTGGCAAATACATTCTTCCTGCATGAAGTTCATTGCAAAAACAAGGAGAATCCCTGAACCAAAAAGTTTCAAAAGCAATTTGCAAACATTTTTTTTCTCATGAGCATTCTGCAGCCAGGTCAACTCAGGTCTTGGAGAGGTAAATGACTTGTACAAGATCATAAAGTGAAGTCAGTGGTAAAGAGCGGGTCAACAAAGACTACTCTAGTAAATAAAGGGTGCAGGCAGAAGTAACTGTTTTTGCTTGATTTGGCCTCAGAAAGTGGTCTATAGCCATGACCAAACATAGGTGCATGGCTGCAGACTGCTTCAAAAATGGCCAGTTGGGTGAAAATTTCAACTTTTATTATATGAGGGTTCAGATAAAGATGTTTCAAAACTTAGCTTCTTCTGTAATATGTCTGTCTGCCTGCCACCCTCCAAACTGTTTTCAGAATAGGAAGGGGAAAGGGAGTGGAGGGAGCTCAGTCTGGGGGTTTTTCAGCCCTTGCTGGAGGGTAGGATGGGTGCATTGGAGCCCCCCTGAGACAGGGGTCTCCATTTGACCACCTCACCCTCCAGCACCAGCTGGGGAATCCCTAAAACAAGTTTGCCCTGATCCCTTCCCCCCCTCCCATTCTGAAAGCAGGGACAAGCTGGGAGGGAGGAGGGACTGCAGGCTTAACACCAGCAGCTAGATTCCCCTCACCCCTGAAACCAACAGTGAACTTCTGTTTGGTCCGGGGGATCATTGTAAGTCAGAAACCTTCCTGCAAAGCATTCTGAGTTACAGCAGGGAGCTGCACTTCTGCCTGTGCCCAAAGAGGTTGCTACCCCAGACTCATGCTTTATCACATACAGTTTTCCATACAGCTATAGCACCTGCCGTTGAAATGGATTAGATGTGTCACTTATCATCTCCCTCTGACACACTTTATCAAATTTGTTCCTCACCTATCACCCATGCCAAGCATTTTTGCTGTTTATCTGGATGCTAACTGAAGGAATTCTCTCAGAGTTTGAAGATGTGTGGCTATGTCTTCTATGTGGGCCATTGTACTGACAAAATAAAGTAGCCGGTAACTTCCAAGAGAATTAGCGGCATATATGAAGTAAAATCTATGTGTTTTAGAAAGTGAAAGTACCTTTTAAAGCAGCATCGTTCATGCTTGGCATTAGCAGTTGTCTTTAAAAAATGAAAGAAAAACCAAAAATGTTTATGATCAAATTCGATAAGGCTATTTAAACAGCAACTTCCAGAGTGAAGATTAAGGGCCTCTTTTATAGCAGCACTGAAAATGACTGAAGTGACTAAGAACTAATACAGCTGTTATATTTCTATGAAGGATTGTTATGTACAACTCTGCCATGTGGACTCCTCTTGAGTAACCCTGAACAAACACAACAGCAGAGGATTTAACTGCTTACAGTGGAACAGTAATAGACTGACATGGTCACATCCTGTTTTATAGGCAAATGGTTCTCAACCACGGTGCTGTATCACCATGGGATGCCTTGAGAACTTTTGAAGTGTGCTGAAAGGTGCCACGCAAAGTTGCCACTTGTGGGTGTACAAACATGATTCACAGTATAAACCCCAGGGTTTCAAATATGAATTCATAACAGCAAAACATTCTGAACTGCTGTGGTCTTTCTGAGTACTTTGCAACAGAAGAATTGTTCTATTATTTTTCTGCAGTCAAAAAAAGATTGAAAACTCAGCTGGAATTCTCTGAAGATGCCTTCAGTCTAAAAAGTTTGAGAAACACTGTTACAGGCAGAATAAATGTTTGCTATATTAGTTGGTCAAAGGTGTTTCCTATATTAAGAAAACTACAAATTACTTCCATGGGGTTACATCAAGGTAATAAAAATCACAATTTCATCTTGTGTGTAAATCTGTTTGTATGATGATGCTACCTCTCTATACTTGTGGGTACATAAAAGCTTTTATATTGACCTAACTTTGCATTTCCAGGGTTTAAATTGTCCTAAAAATGGTACACTGGATATAAATTAGTTTAGTTTAGGAAGTGGATTATAGATTGACCTGGATTAACCCAATCTGAAATGAATTAACCTAATCTAGTACACACCTGTACATGTTCACAGCACAGCCCAAGCCTGGGAAAGCCCAACCATTTTTCCCAGCCCTGACACTGTTCCTACTCCTTGGACCCCAACCAGGTCATTTTTAGTCCTCCAACTACCCAACCTGGCCTGGGCAAACCCTCCTAGACCTACCAACTCCTTGTGCAGACTCACCAGCCCCTTCTTGTGACCTGCCGACTCCTCCTGTGGACCCATCAACACTCAAGCACAGACTCTTGGACCCACCATCCCTGCTGTGGACCCACCAGCCCCAGCCTCCTGAGTTACATACGTTGGACTACCCATTCCACTCCTGGGAGTGGCCAACACCTGCATATGGCACTCCTGGTTTGGGTTTAGGCAATTTAAAATAAGCCACCTAAACCTAAACTGAGCCCTACAAATACTTGTTCACACCCTGCGTGTGCCAGGTCTCTAATGGCATCACTTAGTGCATAAGTGGTCAAGTGAACATGCCATTTTTCCCCAGTTTCTGTCAGTTACCTAGATGGTTTTTTTGTGAGAGGGAGAATAGCGCAGAAGCTCCTCGTGGGCGGAAGGAAACTCTTGAAGACACACAGTGCTAGCATTTTGTTTCTGCAGGTGGCTCTGTAGGCAAAGCATTTGAGACAGCAAGGCAATGGTTAATCCTAGCTAAAGAAAGGTAGTTTAATTCTGCAGCAAGCAGAGGAGAATTTTGTACATGGGACACCTGCACAGAGGAAACTGGCCCCTGTGACTCAGTATAGATATTGACATGATGACAGTAACAAAAGACTGGGTGTTTGTATTCAAAAGTTTGCAAAGAAGAAATTTTTCAACTATTTTAGTTGGTCTAATAAAAGATATCGGATTTACCCAAAGAACCTTGTCTGCCTATGATCTTAGACCAACACAGCTACAGCGCATGCCAGCAAAATAAGATTTATTTGAAGCTGAAGCCTTCAAGACAGAGCAATCTCAGGAACAGTGGGACCAGCTTGTTGTCTCCAGTGTTAAGGAATGCAGCTAATGCAATGGTGAACTCAAGCTCCAGCCACCCTTGCCAAATTAGAGCAAGTCTACCCCACTTCCATAGTATGCTCAAGGAGGGCTTCTCCCAAACATGCCCCACCAATCTGCTGCCCCTCTCATACGCCAAACCCAGCAGTGAAGTAGCACCCGAGGTGTCCTCCTGGAGCCATTCTCAGCACCAGTATTTCTAACTGATTGAGAACAGCTACAGAGGACACACCTGAAGTGACTTCACAACCATATCTTTATGTTTGGGTCATATAAAAGGTAACAGTTGAATGGGGGATGCCCAAAAACATGCCACCCTGAGAGCACTGTGGAAGTATAGACATAGGCTTATGTACATATGCACTAGTGATGAGAAAAAGTTACTACAGCATCTAACCCAGAAGCCAGGAAGCACCAGACTGTTCAGATTCAGCTTGTCTCTTCTACAAAGGGATGCTGGTCTTGGCAAGCTAAACAAGTTGTTGCACAAATTTGTTGTAAAGGAACAAGATTATGGAACTGAGAATGATAATTAACAAGTAAAGAGGGTAGACCAGTTTGTGAAAAACCTGCTCAGTTGGGTTCTTTATTTTTCAAAGCCCAGTCTTGTTCCAGAGATTGGGCCAATTCAATCTGAAACCATACAAGTCTGAGGAATTTGATGAAATGGTTCCAATTTTTGTGTTGTCTCTACAAGAAAGCCATAAGAAAGTAGATAAACAAAACTGGCAAAGAACAGGAAGTAAAACTCCAGCTTTATAGCAGTTTTCCTTTCCGTCTCAATGGCAGTGTCAGTTATCTTATCTATGTACACCAGCAAACTACACAGTCTAGGAAAAGCCATCATCCAAAAAATATCCATTTAATAAGTCTATGTATACTGAATACAGACACAAGCCATCAGGATTCCTCACAAGAATGCCTTTCTTCAAAAAGGCTCCTGAATTTCAATTACAAATGGAGTATTGCATAAGATAAGAAGAAGACAAGTTTCAGAGGTTTGGATCCTCTGCTAGGAAATTTGCTATGATTTGGAGAACCTCCATAAAAGTTTCTGTTTGAGAAGTACTATAAGGGTTCCTATTTAGGGAACCTCCACCACAGAAGTAGCAGGGGATTTAGGCCCGAAAACCAATAAATTCCCAATATCTGGGAAGCTTTCAAGCTATCCATAGAGGCCTACTCCCCAAGCACACAAGCCCTGTGGCACCTCATTGGCTGTCAGCTCCCTTTACTCCATGTCAGCACAGTTGCCAAGAGAATTGTGCCGGAAAGGACTCCACTACTGGAGTCAGAAAACCTGTAAAGGAAAATTCAATTGCATAGGCAGGGAAAGATGGGTAAGTTCAAACTGACATTTGGCATACAGCCTGTCTTACAAGAGGAGACTTCTAACCCAGAGTCTGCTGCTGAGGAAGAAAGTACTACTCAATAGACTAGAGGATATCTCTACTGTGGTGTGCCTATGACCTGCAATTTGGCAGTGTAAATGGCTCAGGAACAGCTTCAAGCAGTTCTGAGTGCCCCTCATGATGATCCACACTCTGACTTTGAGGCTAGGGACAGACATTACACATAAACTGGTTTAAGTGATCAGAAACTGGTTTAAACCTGTAACAGAGCACATGTTCAGTGCACATAAACCAATCTGAAAATGGCTGAAACTGATTTGAGATAAACCTGGTTGAATGTAGTATAGTATCAGACTTAATTGATTTGGCTCAAATCAGTTTATGTAATGTCTGTCTCAGACCCCTTGCTGGTTTAAGATAAACCAGACTCCACCAGCATCCCGGCATGCTCTCTGGGCTGGGCGGGGCTCTCTTCTCCACAACAGGGCTGACCTCTCCCCTCTGCTCCCCGGCTACAGCTCCGGTAGAGACTTGCAGACACAGCAGGGTCTGCTGGATTCCCCCTGCCCTACTCCCTCTTCGCTGCACTCTGCTCAAGCAGGAAATTCCCCCCCCTCCCTCCGATCTCCCACAGCAGGGACCGCAGCTCCATGGAGCTTAGACATGTGGTATGCTAGCTAATACAGATGTGTGTGTCTCCAATTTCACTGGGACAGGCAGACAGAACAGAGACTGCTTAAGGCTGCTTGGAGCTAATCAACAGGTCATCTGGTAAACTGTTTAAGAAGAGTTTGAAGTAATGGTGAGAGGCTATTGTTTTGATGATTGGGTGATAAACACTGTTATCAGCCACCTGCTGTCTTGCTCCCCTGTCAGTTTGCTGCAGACAGTATAAAGAAGCAGGGAGGGAGGGAGATCGAAAAGCTCTGTATCATCAATAGATGCACATACTACACTACCCCCACCTTGCCCTAGAGTGCTAGCAGGGGTCTGGGGTCTGGCAGCACTCCTGCCCAGTGAGCAGGGAAAGCCTGAAATGGTGCAGGCAGACCTCCCTAATCAGAGCATCCTGCTACAGCCTCTGTTTAGCATTGTGCAAGGGAAGGGAGGGCTGCTCTAGCCCCCCAGATTCTAGTCTGAGCCAGTGCAGGATGTGCCTGAATTTCCTCAGTCCAGAGAGTATGTCTGCCTGGTTACAAACCAGTTCAGTCTACCCAGATTAGACTAACCTGCAAAGATTGAATCAATTCAGGATCAGGCTTTTTGAATGTCTGTCCCTAGCCTGAGGGCCCAAGCAGGAGTGACTGGGCAGGGCTTAGCTTCTCAGCAGCAGACCCCAGGGGAGGAGACAGACATTATAGACCCGACCTAAAAAAGCTTGGCTTGCTTAGTCTAGCAAACCACACATGTGAGGAGGCAGGATTTCTCAACAGGAATATATTCTGTCTGTGCTTGTCTCTCCCTTCTTGTCTCCTGACTTTGGATCTTAATTCTGACTCCTGGTTCTTGCCTCATCTCCAATCGCTTGTCTCCAATCCTGTGACTATACGCTAGACCTTTGGCTCCAAAACCTTGACTCACTTTTAGAACTTGATTCTGGCCCAGATTCCTGAGGGCAACTCCACTTCGACCATTACCCTGAATTGCCTACACCAAGGAGTGGCTGTCTGTAACCATAACCATCAGAGGAATAAGGTTCTGAAACAACTTTTGAAGAGAAGCAGCAGAGAAAAAAAACTATAAATAACTTTAAGATGTGCATGATACTAGAGAAATAGCCACAGACCAATAAATACATCTCAAAATCGCTAACGATAAGATCCGTAATGGAAGCTTCCTAAAACTGCATTTTTCCTCCCTTGGTATCTGTGTTGTTACTGACTACATAATATTTATTTCATGAAGGAGTTAAATGCTATGGAAATGAAATGCGCTATTTGTAATAAACCTTATTATTTTATTACATTATATTTCTGTCCCATTAGTGTTAATTCTGCCCCATTAGGGTTAAATTTAATTTCAGATACTTTCATAGTAATATCTGAGATTTATATTTTAGTAGTGCTTAGAGGGCTTCATCAAGACATAGACACAGTGTGGTAGGTACTGTAAAAACATATAGTAAATAAATGTTCTGACCCCCAAAATCTTACATATTATGGGCCAAAAAGTAGAGGAACAGAGAAAGAGGGAGCAAAAGATATAGGGAAAGTGATTCTCTACTGTCTTATACCGTCACCACAATGCAAAGTGTTTCTTGCCTGTCACTGTTTTATGTTCACTTTGCACAGAGGTACATGACTACACAGGTGCTGTGAAGAATTGGGCCCAGGAGATTTTGGCTTCAACTAGCTGTGTGAGCAACCCATTGCCAATCAGTGTCAGTAATCATAGTTTGCCACCTGTCAGCTGTTATCAGGTGGCAGCTTTGCATATGGTGAGCTTTAAATCATTACTGTCCCAGCTACCTTTTCATCAATGTAGATTACAACATGACCATTGTCACTTTCTCATCATCTGATTGAAGAGAGTATCTTTGAAGAGACTAAAACAAAATGCTCAGGTTTCCTGGAAGAAGAGACCTAACAAAGATAGTCAAGAGACAGATGGCAGCTTCTACTACTGACAGGCAGTATGAGGTCTGAGCTTGCTGAACACTCTCAGCACTTCGATGTATTCTAGCAGCTGTATGAAATTAATTCTGATAAATTAAACCTCTTGCATGGACAAACAATCTAGATGAAAACTATAGTGCTTGAAGCAGTCAGACATTTGAAGTTAAGTGCTCTCAGACACAGGAAAGCAGTACCCTTTCTCAGCAGGCTTAATCAACTGGTTCTCTCCCAGGCATTTGCTGGTGTTGTCAGTCAAGATACTGAGAGACAAGTGACGCCAGATCAAAGGAAACAGGGTAGTGATCCAAATCCTGTTCTCGCTATCACTGATGTAAATCAAACCTCACTCCAGCTAGTGAATGACTCCCGATTTACACAGTGGCATGGAGAGCAAAACTGGTCAAATTCAAGTGCTTGTAATGTTTAGCCTTTCAATGCTACCTTGATGTGGCTCCCAACAGTAAATTCAATCAGCCTGGTGCTGTTTCCACTGTTGTTGATAGAAACTTTGTTATTGACTTCAGCAGAAGCAGGATCAGACTCAGCAGGTTTGGTAAATAATGGTAGAAGACAGTCCTATGATTCATTTTGGCCATTGAGGGTGCACCTAGACGAGTGCACACGTGTGTTTCCCCAGGGATAAATAGCAGCAGGGCAATATTTGCTGCTGCTACCTGTCCCCAGGAAACACCCGTGCAAGCACGCTCCACTCTGGTGCACAGCAAGTTGCCCTGGGTCGAGTAGGGGAGATGGGGGCCAGCACCTGAGCTGGTCCCTGCAACCTTACCTGGGTCGTGGGGGCCTCCCAGGACTCCAGTGGTGCTGATCCAGCAGCAGAGAGTCTGACCATCACCTGGAGCATGGTTCTGGCCAGCCAGGCTTTGGTTTCAAAGGGCACACATTGTCCCCATGTGCACCACCCCACTTTTTTCTGCTGTGCATTTTTTTGACACCAGGATCTCCTACTGTCAACCTCCTTTCACCCTTCCACACTGCAAATTAGCAGTGTAGGGAACATCTGCATGCATGCTGTGCAGCATCGCAGATGGGTCTGCTGTACCGTATAAGCATGTCCATGCTTGCCTGGACACGCCCTAAACATCTAACAGGGATTGTGCATATTACAAACTTCTGGCATAGTTACCAATCTTGCAGATACAACCATGTAATTTGTTCTCCCTGCATCGGGTTCATCCAAACAAAACTGCTACCATACATACAACTGTGAGCCTTGTTACACCTTAAGCTGTAAGCTGAACAAATGTCTATCAGTTATGCGCTCCTGTACACATACGCAGAGCCTGCTCCAATGCACTAGAAATCCAGCACGTTGGAGGAGATTTGATTAACTGAGTCTGCTGGAGCACAAAAATTGATGCACTCTGGCAGCCTTTTGCATCATGTGTATCAGCGTCACTGAGCGTCTCAATGATGAAAAAATGGTGGAGGGGTGCTTTGAAATAGATTTCATAGATTTCATAGATATTAGGGCTGGATGGGACCTCGGAAGATCATCGAGTCCAGCCCCCTGCCCAAAAGGGCAGGAAGTCAGCTGGGGTCATAGGATCCCAGCAACATAAGCATCCAATTTGCTCTTGAAGGTGTTCAATGTAGGTGCTTGAACCACCTACAATAGCAGGCTGTTCCAGACCTTGGGGACTCAGACAGTAAAGAAATTCTTCTTTATGTCCAGCCTGAAATGGTCTCGCAGGAGTTTATGACCGTTCAACCTCATCATCCCTTGGGGCACTCTGGTGAACAAACGTTCCCCCAGATCCTGATGAGCACCCCGATAAGCTTATAGGTGGCCATCAGATCACACCTCAGCCCGCGCTTTTCCAGGCTAAATAGCCCCAAGGCTCTCAGCCTGTCATCGTAAGGTCTGTTTTCCTAACCTCTGATCATGCGCGTGGCTCTCCTCTGGACTCTCTCAAGCTTCTCCACATCCTTTTTGAATTGTGGAGCCCAAAACTGGACGCAGTGCTCCTGTTGCAGCCTCACCAAGACCGGGTACAAGGGGAGAATGATGTCCCAGGATTTGCTTGAGAAGCATCTATGGATGCAAGCCAGCATTTTGGTCGCTTTACTAGCCGCAGCATCGCATTGCAGGCTCATGTTCATCTTGTGGTCAATGATGACCCCCAAGTCTCTTTCTTCTGTAGCGCTAGCCAGCATAGCACTGCCAAGCCTATAAGGATGCTGCAGGTTTTTCTTCCCATGGTGGAGAACCCTGCATTTTTCGGTGTTAAACACCATCAGGTTCTTGTCTGCCCATTTGCTGAGCCTGTCCACATCAGCCTGGATCACCCGCCTAATCTTCTGGCATGGATGCTTTGCCCCAAAGATTGGTGTCATTGGCGAACTTGGCCAGTCTGCTTCTGACTCCAATGTCCACATCATTAACAAAGATATTGAACAATATGGGTCCAAGGACAGAGTCTTGGGGGACCCCACTGGTCACAGGGCACCACGATGAGTGACTTCCATCAATCACAACCCTCTGGTTCTGACCACAGCCAATTTTCCAGCCAGTGGATCGTGGTGGACCCAAGGCCACAATTGGCCAGTTTCATCAAGAGGTGATCATGGGATACCAGATTGAAGGCTTTTTTGAAGTCAAGTTATATGACATCAATCTCTTCTCCCTTGTCCAAGTGATAGGTCACCTGGTCGTAGAAAGAAATGACCTTCCTTCAAGCAAGACCTACCTGCAACAAACCCGTGCTGGCTATCCCTTAGGATGTTGGCATCCGCCAGTCCATTAGGGGTGGCCTCTTTAATAGACTTTTCTAAGATCTTCCCCAGGATAGAAGTCAGGCTGATGGGCCTATAGTTAGCCAGATCCACTTTCCTTGAGTACCCTGGGGTGTAGATTGTCAGGGCCGGCTGACTTGAAAGCATCCGGCTTTTCAAGATGTTCCTTCATGAGGTCAGCATTGATGGAGGGCAGGGGCTGAGGCAAGGGTGGGCTCCCTTAAGTGCCTTAGCCTGCTGGCTTTGCAAGGGTTGCTCAGTGGGCCAGCAGTGGCAGTAGTCCCCCCATCCCCCAACGGGCTTAGTTTAAAGCCTGGTGGAGCAGGTCAACCATTCTGGCTGAGAAGAGCCTCCTTCTCAGGGGAGAGAGGTGGAGGCCATCTCTTCCCAGCTGCTTGCTGCCTCTCTCGCCACACATTTAATGAGCTTTAGTTCAAAGCTCCCTGATGCCATTTTTTTCAGCACAGGGACATGCAGCAACACTGATACACATAGCATGCAAACTCTTTTAATTAGTGCAGCTCACTAATTAAAGTGCTGTGTCCACAACACATGTAAAAATGACATTAGTTTTGTTCAGCATAGTGAAACAGTCATATCTTATGGTGAGAAACCTGCTCTAACTCTCCTTCACTGCAACAGCTGTGACTTTCCACTAGAGGCTTGGTGAGCAGGGGCAGGACTAGGAGATAGGAGCAGGGCAGTTTTTTCATAAGCCTATGTGTTGTGAATACTAATTAAATAACATAGTTTCAAAGACATCACAGTAAAAAGTCACATTCTCAGCAACTCGTCCTTGCAAAGTTGCAATATGGGAGTGAAAATGAAGGAGAATCAGTATTAGCCACTGTTTTAAAATCTCAATGATATCTGACAATATTTTCAAAAATTAGTTTGATTTTTTCTGCCATTTCATTTTAAAAATATGTCCAGTTGTCTTTTACTTGGTGCAGTGTCTTAACTGGAAACACCATTCCTTCAGAATGGCAAACTTCATTTTTGGAGGGAAATAACATGGTCTAATTCAGCAGTAGTGCTACAGGATGGGAGTCAGGTCACTGTGTTTCTAATTCATTTCTCCCAGGTATTTTCTTTGATTTGTCAGTTAACTGAATTTTCTCTGCCTCACTTTACCTGTCTGTAAATTAGGGTTTTTTTTAAAAAACCCTCTGAACCTTAAAGAGATGGTGTGTTTTTCTTCCTGGTCTGATCATAAAAGTAGTTTGAGATAGTAAGGTGAAAGGTGTTTAAAAGGGCAAACATTATTCAGAGTTAATAAAGTGCTATTGCCTTTCATTTCCTACAGCTATCTGGGATAAGAGACACTGTACAAACATTCATTATTACTTTTGCTTTTGTCTTATGCATTATGTTAGGGAAGAGATTAACTGTTTCCCTTCCAGTAAGCAATGGGAATACTCACTTGCTGGAGACAGATGAGTGATGTGTCTCCTATGTTCTGTTACTGCTGAACGGATTAACTTGTAGCAAAGGGAGTTAACATTGGCTCAGCTTCCTAATTCTGTTTGACAAAAGCATATACAAGATAGAAAGATATTTCCTTTCTGCCTCTTTAATGAATATAACCCTTATTTTAATATAGCCTATGTAAATTTGTAATCTAAATTTAATTTACTAGATCTGTATTTAGGCTCTAAAATATTTAAGTGTCTAAATATGGATTTAGAGTCCGGATGGTGACACTTTAACACTGGTGGAAAACAAGGAGCAGACTAACAACATGAACCCCTATACAGGGGTAACTTTTACCCCTGAAATAATCTGGGGTAAACTACCCTGATGAGAATTATACCCAGGTAGGTGTCATCTGTCCACAGTTTATCCTTGGTAGCTGTTTGCTAGAAGCAAAAAGGTTCATTAGTCACCTTCTCTTTTGCTAACTATTGCTAAAGTCCTATGGGCACTGACAGATAAAGAAAAAAAGTGCTTTACTGGAAGAGGCAGCGCATTAATTGGACCCAGCTCCACAGTGTCTGTGTAGATCAGGCTCGTCAGTGGGGATTTTTGTTGGTTTTATCTAATACCTGATTGAATCAACTATTAGATAAAAGCACCAAAAAGCCCCACTGAAGCACTCAATCTATACAGATGTTCGAAAAGCCGGGTCCAACTAACATGATGCCTCTTCTGGGCATGCGCTGCATTCAGCACAGGGGCATGCCAACCTTAAAGTGCTGGGGGGGGTTTCCTCCCACATCTGTAGGTGACCTATAATAGCGCCTGCTGCATACAGCTACCTTGAACTAATTGTCTATACTTGTCTGCTCTGGATCCCGATATACAAAACCAATGCAGATGTGTCATGTCATGTGCACAGACCCCCTACAAGCCTAACTTAAGATTTGAAAGTTCTGACCATGCCAGTCATCACATTTTGCTGACTCCAAACTTTATGCACTGATGTAAAATAAGAGTAACTCCACGGATGTCTGGAATGTCACAGGGAGAAGGATCAGGCCCACTGGATTTTAGGGGCGACTGATTTGGTTTATGAGGAGCTAATTCTTAGTTTATGATGAGCTAGTCATCCTGTCAGGCTTATGGAGTGAAATTTCAGGCTGCCTGATGCCTGAGACTAATGCCACTTGGTCAACAGGAAACTCTTAGGTAGTGTAAATTACCTGTTTGTCTCCTTGGAAAGGGAAAAGGAGTCAGAGAGAGATGATGATTCCACTTACCAGGAGACTGGGCATTCAGAAGCAATGTGGAGCACACCCAGCCCACATGACAAGTTCCCTCTGTAAACACCAGCAAATTACACCACAAATAGCACTGTTGCACAACACAGCTTCTTGCAGCATTTAATCCTGTTCTACAAGTTCTCTTCTGCTCAGAGGGGGAAGTGATATACAGCCACAGGAGCAGGATGCAAGAAATCCCAGGGAACTGTTAGGCCCCGCAAAAACATTGTAGCTTCTGCATGTCTATTCCATGCAGCATGCTGCAAGTCGTCTTTGCTGAAAGCAAACTGTAAAGCACTTACTGCCTATTCACATGTGTCTTTTCTTTACCCGTCCATAGCTTTTTTTCCCTTGGAAAGAGAGTTTACACTATATTGAGGGATATTACTGCTGTTGCATTTGGGTACCATGGAACATGGGGTTAGGAAGAAACTGATGGGTCATAATTTGGGTCTCTAAACTAGTTCAGGTGGGTGAGGCAAGTGGCCCCCCAGAAAGTCTCAAACCCTGTAACTCAGGTAGAATGGAAGGGGAGCAGAGGGGACTGCAATAAGGAGCCAAGGGGCTCCTGCCCCATTAGGCAGATGCCGGTTCAGCAGCTGCAAGAGTGCAGGTTGGCCCTTGACTAACTGGGAAAACCCCTGCGGAGAGCCCAGAAGGGGCTGGCTTGTAGGCATTTATACCCAGGGCAGGGGAAATACCATGACCACGATGGTGGCAGGCAAAGTACCCTGACCAAGATAATGCAATTAAAATGGCACTGTGTAGTGGAGGGTGCGCCTTTGTCTGCTTGTGGACAGGACTCCCTATGACAGCCTCATAGTTAGTTTCTCATTGGCCAGCTTCCAGTGGGAGGATCTTGGCTACATGCCTACTTTATGGAAATGGGAAACTCCTCCCTAGCTTGCTCCTGTGGCCATATGGCCAAGGACAAGAGAAACTCGGGGGCATCCGAACCCCAGCTTCTGGGCTTGATCCTGCATGTAGGTTGCCTGCCAAAGGACCTGGAAATATCTGAAGCCCCAGGCATGGGTGGAGGGTGCTTGCAGTAGCAGGGCCACATATGGTTCTTGAATGACACAGATTTGGAACTGAGTTGGCTGATCTGACTTGGGACATGAAACATTTTCCTTCAAAAAAATAAATAAATAAAAATAAACCCAGGGCTTGCACCGCTACAGGCAATCTGGTTCTACATGTTGAAGGGAGAGGTGCTCCTGAGGGAGATGCCGGCTGCAGATGGATTAGCGAGCACCTGAGCTGTTTTCTGGAGCTGCCCAAATGGGACTAAGGGGAGCTGACGGCCCGAGTGAGGCAACAACCCAGAGCTGGTTAGACTTTTAGTTGGGAAAGAGTGACTTGTATTTATGTTTGTTGTGACATAACTGGAGAATGAGATGTGGCTGTAAGGGGTAGACAGGAGCCACAGGGCTGCTGCAGAGGCACCCACCACAAAGCCCTTCGAGGGTCTGGAAGCTGTGGGGTGGGCCTGTGTGGGGCAGAAGCCCAGACATTTGAGAGGCAGAAAGCTGAGCTCAATTTAAAGCCTAGAAGCAAGGTATTAAGGGAGTGCAGCCTTGCCCTGGACCAGGGATGCCAGGGGGAACTGAGCAGAGCTGAAAGCAGCCTTGCCCTGGGTCAGGGCCTCTGGAGACGGGGGGAAGCTGAGCTGAACAGAGGCCTGGGGACCAGGACTCCTAGGGTGGGAGTGTGGCTGAGCTGAACTGAGAAAAGTCTTGTCTTGGATTAGGGAGGCCAGGGGGCTGGCACAAGGTGCAAAGACAGGGCCAAGGAGCCCAAAGACTAGAGATATGAAGAGGGCTGAGGCTGAGACAGCTGGGTCCGAATCAGAGGGGCAAGGCTGGAAGCCTGTGCAGACTAAAGAAAGACTAAAGCCAAGAGGGCTGAGGCCTCTACAAAAGGATGGAACTGTGGACAGAGTAACACCTGCAAGGCATGGGCATGGCTGGAAGGAGGCCATGAACTTGGCCCTTAGGCATGTCGGGTCTGAAGGAACAAATACTGAGGGAGAGAGAGAGCATCTAGGCTCACCAGCCTCAGAGGGCAGCCTCCCCTTGTGGCTCTTAACAACAGGGCATGGCAGGAAAGGAAATGGGGTGGGACCCTGGGAGGCAGGAACAAGGGTCTGACAGGATTGGGTGCCCACTAGAGGGGCACCATGGCATCCCTTGGACAGCAGACCTGTCACAGTCTCCAAGGGCAGGTAACTCTGATGTATCTGAAACCTTTGCATACAAGAGAACAAATTCTGTCTTGATTTATATCTTTGGCCCTTTACTTGCACTAGGATGGCTCAGAGTGTAAATCAGGGATGAATTTGGCTTCGAAATGCATAGTACAGCTACTCCTCACTTAACACTGTAGTTACGTTCTTGAAAAATGCGACTTTAAGCAAAACGATGTTAAGTGAATCCAATTACATCACAGTAGTTACCTACTAGCAGGCAGTGGCCAAACAATGTTATAACCAAACATTGCATGACTTTAAACTAGTCACTGTTCTCTAATAAATCAGTGACGTAATAACGAAACAACGTTAACCGGGACTACATGAAGTGAGGAATACCTGTAGAGGGTTTCTTATACCAGATGAGATCCGTGGTGTATGTAATCTGGTATCCTATCTCCAACTGAGGTCAATGCCAGCTAATATAACAAACAAAAAACCCTCACAAAGGATCTGTCTCTTACTAAAACCAAGGAATTAGGGTCTTATGCTTTTAAGCATGAATGTTTCTAAGTGTTTTAATCTTCTCTACTGTAATGCTGACTGTTCTCATTATCCAAGCAAATGACCAATCTTTGTGTGAATCCTGTTAAGCTCTTACAGCCAGATCCAATAAAGGACTTAGTCTCCTAGAGTCCCCTACAGTGGGACTTAAGTGGAATTTAGACATGTAAGTCCAAAGCTACAATTCTGGAAACCTCCACTCAGCAGTAACGTAACCCTAGAGGGGCCTAAATACCACACGTGCTTTATGTTTTATCTTTATAGGCCCCTGGGTACCTAGAGTTGTGACTGTCAGCATATCCCAGTCTTGACAGGACTGAGCAGGGTCCAGGAACTAAGTATTTTTCCACTTGACTCTCCTGTGGGGCTCAATCCAGTAGGCAATCTTAATACCAGCCCCGGCTTTCTTATAAAATGCAGCCAAATGAGAAACTGTAGTTAGAGCCTTCACCCAGAAAATGACATCTGGGTTCATTTCCTTTTTCTGCCAGGGTGAGTTCAAACCTATATCTCTTACCTCAATGGAATGTGTCTTAACCATTGGACTTTTAGTCTACCCTCAAGTGGTGATGCTCTCCATCCATCCTACTGAAGCTGAACCACTGTTCAGAAAAGAGTTCGTGATTCATTGCTCCAGAGACAGGGGATGTAAAAGATGGAGCATGCATCTTCATTCTAGTGGTCCTAATAACTTAGTTCCATCCTACTAAACTGGGAGGGGAAAATCTTGAGTTCTTACTTCTGTTCCCAGGGCTGTATTTTATGTTTCTTTATTTTACACTAATCTCAAGGTAAAAAGCATAAACAGACCTAGGAGAGACTGATGCTCTGTCTCTAGGACAATGAATTTTGAATTATTTTGTGCATATTGTCCATTGCTCACTGTTGATTTCAGTGGAGCTATTTGTGGAGCAAAGTACTATTCTACATAAGAAAGCTCATAGTTTCATAGCTTCATAGTTGGTAGGGTCAGAAGGGACCTGAGCAGATCATCAAGTCTGACCCCCTGCCATTGGCATGAAAGAGTACTGGGGCCAAACGACCCCAGCAAGGTGTTCATCCAGCCTCCTCTTAAAGACCCCCAGAGTAGGAGCCAGCACCACTTCTCTTGGAAGTTGGTTCCAGATCCTAGCTGCCCTGACAGTGAAGTAGTGCCTTTGGATGTCTAGTCTGAATCTACCCTCTGACAGCTTCTGACCAGTATTTCTGCTCACTCCTGGTAGTGCTCAGGGAAACAGGGACTCCCCCAGTACCTGCGGGTCCCCTCTGACAAGTTTGTAATAGGCCACTAGATCCCCCCTCAGCCTTCTCTTGTGGAGGCTGAACAGGTTCAGGTCCCATAGCCTCTCCTCATAGGGCCTGCCCCTGCTGCCCCCTGATCATGCGAGTGGCCCTCCTCTGGACCCCTCTCCATGTTGTCCACATCCCTCTTGAAGTGCAACACCCAGAACTGGACGCAGTACTCCAGCTGTGGCCTGACCAGTGTTGCATAGAGGGGGAGGATCGCCTCCTTGGACCTGCTCGAGATGCATCTGTGGATGCATGACAAGGTGTGGTTGGCCTTCCTAACTGCATCCCCACATTGCCGGCCCATGTTCATCTTGGCATCAATGATGACTCCAAGTTCCTTTTCTGCCCCTGCACGACCAGAAGGGAGTTCCCCAGCCTGTGGGTATGGTGCTGGTTCTTCCTCCCTAGGTGCAACACCTTGCACTTGTCAGTGTTGAATCCCACCCTATTCTCATCCACCCACCCCTGTAACCTGTCTAGGTCAAATTCCAGCCCATTTCTCCCTTCCAGCATGCTCACTTCTCCCCACATCTTAGTGTCATCTGTGAATTTGAACAGAGTGCTTTTTACCCCCTCGTCCAAGTCACTGATGAAGATGTTAAACAGAGCGGGCCTGAGGACCGAGCCCTGGGGGAAGCCCACTGCCCACATCCCTCCAGGTCGAAAATGACCCATCCACCACCACTCATGTGGTGCGGCCCTCCAGCCCGTTGGTGACCCATTTGACTGTGTGGGCATCAACACCGCAGTCCCCCAGTTTCTTAATGAGAACGGGGTGAGAGACAGTGTCGAAGGCCTTACGAAAGTCCAGAAAGACTATGTCTACTGCTACCCCTGCATTTAAGGATTTGGTGATCTGGTCGTAGAAGGCCACCAGGTTGGTCTGACAGGATCTGCCTCTAATGAACCCGTGTTGGTTGCCCCTAAGCATAATCTCCCCTGCTGGCCCCTCGTGGACATGTGTCAGAATAATTCTCTCAAAAAGCTTACCCAGGATCAAGGTAAGACTAACCAACCTATAGTTTCCTGGGTCCTCCTTCCTCCCTTTTTTGAAAACGGGAACCGCATTGGCCCTTTTTCAGTCCTCTCGCACCTTGCAAAGCTATCAAAATGCAACTTGTACTTCAGAATCAGTGATCATGCCACCAACAGAACTCTCCACCTAGCTAGTTTTTCAACTCTCACCCACAAGGTGACACGGAACTTATTTTAGTAATTTAATTCATTACTAAATTCATTACAATTAGTAAAACAATTCAAACAAGTTAATCTTAAAAGACTGAAACCAGACTTAGAATATACTTTTCACTCCCCAATTTAACATCTTGTTTCCCACTTGTCCTAGCTCCCCAACTAAAAAAGCTTATTTGTTTAAGAAAGAGGATAACATGTTTACTACGTATGTCCCACAAGAGAACCAGTGGAAGGGCACAGGTTCAGCAAAACCTAAATCCCTAATTTCTATTCTTCCATTGCATTTCCTTTCTTATTGTTTTTTAAGAAATTGTGACTAGCTTAATGCAGTTCCAACTTGTTTCACAGTGGGCCCATCTACACATGCTAGTAATGTTCCTGAATAAACCCCAGCATGGTTTACACCAGAGTTTATTGTTTCAGTGCAGCATTTACAAGTTATAGTGCGGGTCTGGTCAGCAGGCAGCCCCACATTGTAGCACCTTTGCACCCTCGCCAGCTGAGTCAGCATCTACACATGCAGTCAGCACACTGAATAATGCCACCATAGTATTTGCACTGAGCAGTACTATCCTACAGCAAAGTTAATTAGTTTACTGTAGCCAATAAAGCCATGTGTGTAGATCACGGCAGGCAATTATTTTGAGTGGAGGGATGCTTACTGAGTTTTGGCAAGCCAGATAGAATGGCCTGGTGGACCGCATCTGGCACGTGGGTCGCATTTTGCCCACCCCTGGTGTAGATGGTGATGCTTTACTGTGGAGCTAGTCAACTCTGCAGTAAAGTACACATGTAGATGCACCCAGTGTTTAGCAAATAATAGTCACAGGTTGGAACAGACTGGAACAACAGTTTTCAAAAACAAACCACAATTATAGCAAAAAAGCTCACACAACTGGTTGGCAAGTTATCCGATACCTACCTCCCAATTAACACTGGCCCAAGAGCTGGCTCTTGGCTGCAAAGATGTAGCATCAGTTACAGCTACATGGTTCTGCAAAGCTAAAATAATCTTCTTACCAGTGCTGCAGCAACAAAGTTTGGCGCCTGAGGTAAAGCCTGCAGCAGCAGCCCCCCGACGCTTGCCGGGGAGTGCACACAGCAATGGGAGTCACCCCCCCCCGCCTATTTCCACATAGCCCCCATGCCAATGAGCTGCTCACGGCTCCGGCCTGCACCCCACCCTGGCTGGACAGCACCTCTTGGCACCCCTTTGCTTTGGCACCCAGGATGGTTGCCCTGTTCTCCGCCCGCACCCCCCCTTGCTACGGCACTGCTTCCTATAGTCGCTGGTCAATGTTTGGCTGCATAGACATGTGAAACCAGGAGCACAGAGCTCCAGGTAGAAAGCAGGTCTTTGTGTGCGACTGAAAAAAGGAATGGGGTAGAAAAACTGGTATTGTTCACAGTTTGGTTGCCTGGTTTGAACATGAAACTGAACAAATTAGACATTTTCTACAGCAATTTCAGTACAAGTCAATCACAAAATACCTTAGAGATTTGACAACAGATTTAAAGAAGGAAATACTAGATCAGGATGTTGATATTTGTTAGCCTTTCTAGTCAAAATACAAAATCTTGACACAGCCAAGAGCCATTGGACACAACACTTTTAAGATGGGCATGCTCCAGAGTCACCATTTTGTGCACAATCAAATAATACTTTATCAGCTGACTTTCTTCAGGAAGTGCATTTGAACTGCCAGGAGCCACAAGCAGCTCAAGAAACACAGTTTGTCTATCCCTGTGTTAGACAATAGCCAAAAGGAAATGTTGCAGTCATAAAACAAAAAGTATCATTCAGGGCTTGAAGATGGAAACTAGTAGCCAGGACTTATACCTACCTTCCCAGCTCTGCAATGACCTTGTGCAAGTCACAGAATGTACTTTGCTTACTGATTAGTAAAATGGATGCTTAGTCACACGATATAATAATATTCATTTATCTTACCTATTATAATTATTTCAACATTGATCCTAAGGTATGTGGATGTGGTGTACCTTGATTTTAGCAAGGCTTTTCATACAGTCTCCAACAACGTTCTCACAAGCAACCTAAGGAAGAACAGGCTGGATGAAAAGGTGGCTAGAAAACTGGCTGGAGCATCAGGCTCAGAGAGTAGAAATCAATGGCTCAATGTCTACTTGGCAGCTGATATGAAGTGATTTCATAGATTTCATAGACATTAGGGCTGG
>NW_017728886.1:250381177-250385016 GCF_001723895.1 Crocodylus porosus | reverse complement strand
TCCTCTCCGCAATGTCTCGGATGTGGGCCCCCAGGAAGCAGCAGACTTCCCGGGCTAAGGGGTCGGGGTGGCAGATTGCCCCCTCAGTGCCCCGCAGGATGGAGTCTCCCACAACAAACACCTTTCGCTTTGACTTGGGGAGTGGAGTGTCCCAGGTTTCAGTCCTAGGGCCAGTTTTGTTCAATGTCTTCATCAATGACCTAGAAGGTGACATAGACACCATAGACACCCTCAGCATGTTTACAGATGACATCAAGCTGGGGGAAGTACTAGATAGGCTGGAGGGTAGAGCTAAGATTCAGAGTGACCTAGAAAAATTGAAGGATTGGGCAGAGGGGTCAAAAGACATCTCATATGTTTTAACAAGGTCAAGTGCAAAGTCCTGCACTTACGACAGAACAACCCCATGCACCAGTACAGGCTGGAGACTGACTGGCTGGGCAGCAGCTCTGCAGAAAAGGACCTTGGGGTTACAGTGGACAATAAGCCGAATATGAGCCAGCAGAGTGCCCTTGTTGCCAAGAAGGCTAATGGCATTAGTAGGGGTGTTGCCAGCAGGGCAAGGGAAGTGATTCTTCCCCTCTATTCAACACTGGTGAGGCCACATCTGCAGTACTGTGTTCAGTTTTGGGACCCCGCTACAGAAAGGGTGTGGAGATATTGGAGAGAGTCCAGTGAAGGGCAACAAAAATGGTTTGGGGGCTGGGACACATGACTTCTGAGGAGAGGCCAAAAGAACTGGGCCTGTTTAGTCCAGAGAAGAGGACACTGAAAGGGAATTTAATAGCAGCCTTCAGCTACCTGAAGTGGGGTTTGAGAGAGGATGAAGCTGGACTGTACTCGGTGGTGACAGATGATGGAACAAGGAGCAATGGTCTCAAGTTGCAGCAAGGGCAGTTTAGGTTAGATATTAGGAAGAATTTTCTCACTAGGAAGTTAGTAAAACACTGGAACAGATTACCCAGAGAGGTGGTGGAAGCTCCATCCTTGGAGGTTTTTAAGACCTGGGTAGACAAAGCTTTGGCTGGGATGACCTAGTTGCGGCTGGGCCTGCTTTGAGCAGGGGGGTGGACTAAATCACCTCCTGAGGTCCCTTCCATCCCTAACTTTTTATTATTCTATGATTCTAAGAAACAACAACTAAATAATTCAGTGAAACTTTTGCCTCAGGATTTACCCACAAGTTTTACCCACGTGTTTTGGTGTCAGAAGTGCCAGAGATGTATATATTCTGTAACTATTGTAACAGCAGAGACAGAAAAAAAAAAGGAAAAGGCACAGAAATATATTCTCTGTGCTGTTGCCACAGAAGCCACATAAAGTATGAAGGCATAAGAAAAGAATAGGATTAAATAAAAAAAATATATACTTTATGTGTCTACTTGTGTGGCTTGTTGGTCTAGGGGTATGATTCTCACTTCGGGTGTGAGAGGTCCTGGGTTCAAATCCCGGCCGAGCCCTTTATTGGTCACAAGCTGGCAGAGGGCAGGTTTAGGTTAGATATCAGGAGGCCCTACTTCATGGTCAGGGTGGCTAGGATCTGGAACCAACTTCCAAGAGAAGTTGTGCTGGCTCCTACCCTGGGGGTGTTTAAGAGGAGGTTGGATGAACAGCTTTCTGGGGTCATTTAACTCCAGTATTATTTCCTGCCATAGTGGGGAGTTGGACTAGATCCCTTCCAACCCTAGAAACTATGAAACTATAAATCCTAGAGGAAGCTTTGCGGGGGGGAGGGAAGAAATAAAAACAAAATAACCTCAAAGGGGAAAAACTGCACCTACAAAAGGAAAAACCCTTCAGTTTTCCTGCCTCTGAGTCAATTTGGTTTGATTGTAACTATTGTGAAACCCCTGATCATGCTTTTTTTTCTTGTATGAGATAAGAGTTTCAGGAGACAGGCATGTGTGAAATTTCCCTGCTGTCCCTGGAGCTCTTGTATCCCTTGCTCCTCGCTCCCTTTTCTTGAAGACAAGTGAGGATTGCTAAAATTACATGCCTAATATCATCAGCTTTAATCCACATGGCCCTAAATCCACACACATTACCCACTGAAGAAAAGTACAAACCCTTCCTTCCTCAGGTGAATAAGGTGTTTTCATTCCAGAGGATTTACAGCAAATAATTAAAGAGATCATTAACAGAGAAATGTGCAGAAATGCCTAAGGCTGCTATGGTCAGACTGGTTTCTTATCTACTGGAATTAACTCTTCCCTCTCCAAATACACTACTCAAGCCATAATTGCACGGTGTAGCCTACATCAAAATCTATTAATAGATGAAGATTCATTTGTAGGAAAGCAACTTGCCAGTTTCCTGTACTAAATTACAGATGGTGTTGCCTGTAGTGTCTTTTAAAGTCCAGCAGATTTGAAACAAAAAACTTACTGTGTATTTTAAACTACCAGGGGGCAAGTTCCTTCCTGATCAACTCCTTTTGCTATCAGGGGAATTCAGTTAGGCCCAATGATCTCACTGGACAGGAAGAATGGTTTTGAGATTTGGCTGCAGGGTTCAAGCTCAAGTTATGTAAATACACAGATGATTCATCAGAGCCAGAAGGGACAATTAAATCAATTCATCTGACAGCCTATGAGTGCCACAGATGATTAACTTTCACCCAGTTTGCCCTATACTGAGCTCAATAGATTATCTTTTATAACACATAATTTTGTTTGCCTTTATGATATCTTCCAGGATCTGAATACTTCAAGAGTTGGAGAAACCATGATTTCCCATGGAAGTTTCTTCCATTGGTTTCTTCCACAATTTAATATGTAGGCCTAATTTCCCATTTGAATTTGTCTGGCCTCAGCTGCCCACTATTGGCTTGTGTGTTTTATTCTGAGAGATGAAAGAAAGTTTTCATATCTGTTATCTTCTCCCTATCAACATACTTGTAACTAATCAAGTCAGCTCTCAATTTTCTTTTCATAAGCAGAACAAATCCAGTTCCTTAAATCATTAATGTAGGGCATGCTCTTCCTCCTTCAAATCTTTTCCTGGATCTTTATTATAACTTTTCCAGATGTCACTATTATTTTAAAACACAGATACCCAAATGGACTTAGCAATGTAGTATTGGTGTCACCAGTGGCAAATGCAGAAATAAAATGGGGTCCTTCCTCCTACTCACTATTCCCCTGTTTTACCACCACATTTCACTGGAAGCTAATGATTTGTTCCTTATCTGCTTTGTCCCTAAAAAATTTCCTATGCTATAGGCATGCCCTTGAATCTGGACATGTGGTTTTGTATTGGCTGTATCAAGACACATTTTATCTCACTATGCCCACATTATCAAGGAACCCAGACTGCCCCAGCTTCATCAGTATTTGCCACTCCTCCAATCTTTTTGACATCCATAAATCATATCAACAATCCAGCCCACCGATTATTACCCTATGGTCCTGGTCCATGTGGGTACTAACGATGCGGCCAGGAGGAGCCCTGATCGCCTGATGGAGGACTACCACGCTCTGGGATGCGTGCTGAAGGAGATGGGTGCATGGGTGGTTTTCTCTTCTTTCCTGTCAGTGAGTGGACGAGGCAGACAGCATGAAACGTGCATCGTGGAGACTAACTGGCGGCTACAGGAATGGTGCTTCGAGGAGGGCTTTGGCCTCCTCAGCCACGACCAGCACATCACGATGAGAGACATGCTGGGGTGGGACCGGCTCCACCTTTCCCCTAAAGGTAAGCACGTGTTCTCTTCTAGGTTGGCGGACCTCCTCCAGCGGGCTTTAAACTAGGCTCGTCGGGGGAAGGGGAAGATGAGGGTGGAGGAAATATCAGACTGCCAGACCAAACAGCACCCACAACTACAGCCCAGCCCAGACCGA
>NW_017728886.1:250374822-250381166 GCF_001723895.1 Crocodylus porosus | reverse complement strand
AGCTGGGGTCATTTGACCCCAGTACTCTTTCCTGCCATGGCAGGGGGTCGGACTAGATGATCTGCTCAGGTCCCTTCCGACCTTAGAAACTATGAAACTATGAAACTATATATTTACTGATGGAAATATTGAATAAGCTAAGGCATAAAACTGACCTCTGAAGACCCACCTGTAGGTGGGCCTCATTCATTGCTCACGTCCATAAATTATTGTTTTTTGCAATTTATTAGTTAACCAGTGTCTAACCCACTTAATATGTGCTCTATTGATTTTGTACGGTGATAATTTTTAATCAGAGTACCATACAGTGCTAAGTCAACTGCTTTACAATATTCTATAACAGTCAAAAAGGTACTAGTTAAAACTGTAACCTTGTCAAAGGACAAAGCCAGGTTTATTTGATAAAACATATCTTCCGCAAAGTGTACTGACTAGTTTTGGCCAATTTTCTGTCCTTTATCAATTGAATCAGATATCAATTTTTCCATAATTTTTCCAAGGACTGTTTTCATGCTAAGTAGCCTATAGTTACCTGGGTCATTCCTACTTGTCCTTTTTGAATACTGACACAACAATATCACTTCTCCATCTTCTGGAATTCCCCCACTATTATACCATCAATTAAGATTAATACTGGGGAGCCAAAATTAATACTTAGTCAAATCCTTTCCAACTTTTCGTAGACCATTAACCAGGGCTTCTGATTAGCAACCTTTATCTCTTGCTAACGACCTTCTCAGTTACTAACTGACTAGACAGCATTTCATTATCCTCACCGGAGACATTGTCCACTTTATTTCCAAACACCCACTAGAAATATCTATTTTCCACTTTTGTCTCTTCTGCATTATTATTAATATTTTTCCTCTCCATCTAGTAATACCCCTATACTTACATCAATTCACTGTTCTTCTGTAGACTTTCCATCTTCCTTTGCCTAAGTGCAGTAATAGAATAATATTTTTTCTCAGCCAGTGTCTGTCTTGGCTACATAGGCTGTAAGCACCTCAGGGCAGGGACTATTTCTCATTATGTATATATAGTGTGTAGCAAATAGTCATTTAATCTTAGCAAGAGCCTCCAGGTACTATTGTAATGTTAGCAGCAGTAACAGAAAGATTGACTGAAGTGGTAATAATGGTAGCTATTGTGTTTATTTTAAAATGGAAGATCCTGTTGATATCCTGCCCCTATATTACAAAAATAGGGATATGTAGCATCTATTGTTTGTCTTTACACATTATCTTAATTTACAGCAGCATTTCCTAATTCTGAAAGTCCTAGGAAGTAACATAGGCTTGATCCAAGTCCTGGTGAAGTTAATGGAAAGACTCCTATTGCCTTTAATATCCTACACATGATCTATCAGTATTAGAGCTGGAAGTGTAACATGTGAACCTATAAATCCACATAGTGAAGGGCAGAGAGAAATAAACCATTCAGTCCTGCAAAGGGGCTGTGGACTTTAGTCCCAGTCCCACAGAGCACCTAATCTTGTGCTTAGTCTTAAACATATGAGCAATCCAATTGATTTCACTAGAACTACTCAAGTGCTTAAAGATAAATACACACATAAGTGTTTTCATGGATCAGGGCCAGAGATCTCAATGCCTTGAACATTAAAGAGCTTAAACAATAACAGATTGTAAACATACAGGTGGCTACTTAGCTAATTGAGTTTCTTTTATTTTTTAGGTGAAGCCCAGGAGAATCTTGTGTTCTTTTTTTCCCCTCACTGCATGTGTCACCACTACACTTTCACTATGTGCCAGTTACTCTAAAACTCTTTTACTAAAAAAAGGAAGAAACCAAGCTATACTGTTCTGAGCAAAGAATAAAGCAGCAGTAGCCTTATCCTGCTCTTGGATTGTATATTTGTTTCTGTTTTTCTTGTATTGTCCTCTCTCCTTTCTGGAAATGACAACTCAAGTTACTAAGTAGGCAAATAGAATACATTATTTTAATTAATCAGCCCCAGTTTACTGAACAGCTATGTACAGCTACCCCCTGGACTAGGAGAAGGGTCTCAGATACCAGAGTGAGGTGTAGGCCACAGTGGTTTGGGGAAACTTCTGTGGAACTGGCTCACACTGAGCCTGACTATATCAGAAGCAAATCGGTGATTCTTAATGTTCATTTCTCCCAGATTGATGTGCATTTAATAGCCAAGCAACCACACAGAAAATGCTAATTTAGGTTACAATTCTTTGAAAACTCTCTCTCCATCCATTAGGAGACTTCCAAAATGTGTACAATAGAATTTTTCTTTTATAACAAAAGACACTCCCTCCTCCATAGATGCAGTGTGGGTTCAGATGGACTAGATTATAAATTTCCATTTTACCTAGGAGACCAGATTTATGAAGATCATATAGGGGTTGATACCTCCTGCGAGAGCTGAGCCCACACAATGAGGCAGAACTGGGGGCAGCCCAAGGAAGAAGCAGTGGCAAGAAAGCCCTGAGGTTTCAGAGGCCACAGACCAGCCCCTCTGGCATGAATCCTCATTCCCTGTTGCTCCCAGCACCAAGTCTTGCTATTTGGATTTGGTGCAGAAATTGAAGGAAGTTGAAAATTTGAGCCACATCAAGGGTTTATTCAGGCTACATTTCCACCCACACACTGGAGAGTTTTACTTACTCAAGCAAAATCCCCATTGCTTTCAGACAAAGTTTTGCCTGAGTAAAGTCCACTGTTTTTTGCCCTAAAAGTTTTAGCTCCTGAATACTGGGATTTAATTACAAGCAGTTTTAAATGATTGAATTTTATTGTTGATTGCTGTGCTCA
Organism: Crocodylus porosus; assembly: GCF_001723895.1. NCBI lineage: Eukaryota > Metazoa > Chordata > Crocodylia > Crocodylidae > Crocodylus > Crocodylus porosus. The sequence continues at coordinate 250,378,379 of NW_017728886.1, read as the reverse complement.
ATCCCTGTAATTAAGGAGATATAGGTGGTATAGCTAATCGCTGATTTAGCTTGAGTTTAATTGTGTATCCTTCCATCAATGGGATCTGTTGATCTATCCAAGGCATGGTGATTTTTTTTTCTAGCTTTGGAATTGAAAACTGAAGTGTAAAACAATTCAGCAAGTGCCTGGGCATCATCAATATCCGTGCAGCTCCACTGCAAATCGTTTTTTTTTTCAGCTCCGTATTTTGTCCTTCAAGACTGAATATATTCCATCAACTCTCATACTCAATTCACCTACAACAGCATTCCAGGCAAAGGTGCTGACCCATTGGCGTGACATTAAGTTGTTCCATTTCTGTTTGTTTTTCCTCCTTTCAGTCTCAGAAAGACAGACAAAGCAGATCTTGGAGAATCAGTCTCAGGCCTCTTTGGAAAAGAAGTATAAGATTTCTTTTCCATGCTTCACAATAATGCAATTTTTCTTAGCTGTCTTATTGCAACATTAAAATGTGCTGACAGCTAGTTTAGCAGCATGCTGTGTTGTGTCCACATGGAGGTGACTCTGTGGCAGAGGGATAGAAAGCAGGGATGGAGAGAGAGTACTTTAATTCCATATGCATGAATAATCCACAGTGAACAGTTTAATAGGTGCCTATTCAACATTATTTGTTTCAAAGCTTCTCTCTGGCAAGTTGCAGCTTATGGTTTGCTTGAAAATGGAATATTTCTAGTATTACATTTTCAGCTTTTGGCTTGGACATTTAAACTACAGCAGCTAAGCTTTATTTTAAGGGAATTTAGCACCTTTGTTGGTCTTAGGCTCAAAAAAGGGAAACACAACTCTCTCTTCAAACCTCAAGTAATGTAAAGGTTTTGGTTTGAAAGGAGGCGTATGTTTCCCTTTTTCAAGGCTGAGTGTTTCCCACACCCATTCTAGACCTGACTTCAGTGATTAAGAGCTAGTAGGGGCATTTATACTTTTTGGTCCTGTGATGCACCAGAGACCTGCCACTTCTTGAACCTATCCTCTGAATGCGAGCTGACACGCACTATGATGCATCACATGCAGTTGTACAAATGGCAAAATACACATTAGCACTCAGAAAATGGTGGTGATGCACTTTTGAACTAAAGCACCTTTGATGTGTTTTAGTTCAAAAGTGCACCACCGCCATGTTCTCAGTGCTGATGAGCATTTCATCACTTATATTACTGCTAGCATTGCTTTGTTTACATGTGTCAAAATGCCCCTAGGAGCCTAACCAAAGAATCATAGGAAAGTAGAACTGGAAGGGACCTCATGAAGTCATCTAGTTCAGCTCCTGCTCAGAAGTGTTCATTATACGAGCAAAGTCTTTATGGATTAAAGCACAAAATTAAAGATAATTGTGTCTAAGTGTAGATTTGGGACTACAGGGCATTTATAGATGTGCTCTGAGAGGGAGAGGTGTGATTTAATTAGCAAGCCACTCTAATAAAAAGCACCTGAGCATCACGTGTATCAGCATCCCCTTTAGTGGAAAGTGCCCTGCCACCATTTTTCAGTGCAGGGACGCTGATACACATGATGCTGGAGGCTGCTGGAATGAGTTAATTTTCATCAGCCTCGATTAATCTGCTCTAACACACTGGATTTACAGCACTTCAGTGCCCTTAGTTAATCATAGACTCATAGGGTTAGAAAGGACCTCAAGGATCACTTAGAATAATCCCCTACACAAATTCAAGATTTGATCTTCCAAAATCAGACAAGTGCCTATCCAGCCTCATCTGGAAATCCTCCAGTGAATGAGAATCCACTGCTATCCACTGCAGCTTGTTCCATTACCCTATGGAGTTTAGAGATAGGAAGTGTTTTCTGAGATTTGGCTGATTCGGGGGACAGTGATTCAATTCAGTGATTTGAAACACTGTCCTGATTTGATTTGGGGGAATCTCTCAATCAGCCAGGCCCATCCCCCGCCCACAATGGCTGCCTGCCTGCCTGGCAATGGCTGGCTGCCTGCCCCAGCTCCCGGCTCTTTTAAAAAAAAAAAAGCCCTGATTCAGTGGGTGCTGCTGGGTGGGTGACGATCCCCGCTACACTTTACTGCCCCCTGCTATGTGGGGAGGGTCTGCACAAACCCCCAGTCCCCTCCATCCCTGAGCCCTCCCACAAGGGTGCCCTGCCCGGGCCAGCTCCACCCCTTTAAGAAAAAAAAACTGAAAACCCCCCTGTACTCACCACTCCTGCCGGCAGGAGGTGATTCCCACTGCCCCATGCCATGTGGGGGGCTCTACATGAGCCCCCAAAGCCCAAAAGCAGGAGCAGTGAGTCCTGGGCCATTACTTGGTTTGTTTGTTTTTCTTAAAGGGCTGAAGCATCGTTGGGCGGAACACCCATGGTGGGGCCAGGGGAGTGAGGGGGGACTTAAGGGGTTCATGCAGAGCCCTCCATGCAGCATGGGGCAAGGCGGGTAGGGAGAATCACCCCCACCCACCCGGCAGCACCCACTGAGCACTGGGGCTTTTTTTTTAAAGTACTGAGCTCGGGCTGGTGGGGGCAGCCGTGATGGGGGCTGGGGGACTGGGAGGCGTTGGGGGACAGGCAGGGGTCCCTCCATGGTTCCCTCCCCCAGCACTCCCTCCCCTACCCCTAGTACTTACCAGCTGGAGTCGACTGCACTCCCTGCTGCAGCCACTGGGGACTGCCCAAATCATAAAAGCTCTCCAAATCTCTTCTGAATATTCGAAGAGCTTTGAATCGATTTGGACTTTTAAATTGGTCCCTTGGTTCAATTCAGATTCAGAGATTAGGCCACCAATTCAGGCCAAATCTCCTCCGAATCAAATCACCACCCAAAGCTTTGCACAGTCCTACTAAAAACTGTGATCAGAAATCTGAGGAAAAGTGTCTTGCATTTGAAAGCTTGTCTAACTGGATCCCAACTACATATTTGGTCCAATAAAAGATATAACCCTGAGAAATTGTTGCCTACCATTTGTCCTCTTGCATTTCTTTGTCACGCTTTGCTACCCCACCTCTTGTTCACAAGTAAGCCTCTTATCCTGGTTCATAGATTTCATAGACATTAGGGCTGGAAGGGACCTCAGAAGATCATCACATTCAGCCCCCCGCCCAAAAGGGCAGGAAGTCAGCTGCGGTCATAGGATCCCAGCAAGATAAGCATCCAATTTGCTCTTGAAGGTGTTCAGTGTAGGTGCTTGTACCACCTCCGATGGCAGGCTATTCCAGACCTTAGGGGCTCAGACAGTAAAGAAATTCTTCCTTATGTCCAGCCTGAAGCAGTCATACAGTAGTTTATAACCATTTGACCTTGTCATCCCTTGGGGTGCCCTGGTGAACAAACATTCCCCCAGATACTGGTGGTCACCCCTGAGCCTGTGCTTTTCCAGACTAAAGAGCCCCATGGCTCTCAGCCTGTCGTCGTAAGGTCGGTTTGCCTGACCTCTGATCATGCGTGTGGCTCTTTTCTGGACTCTCTCAAGCTTCTTCATATCCTTTTTGAATCGTGGAGCCCAAAACTCGATGCTGAGCCATTTGCTGAGCCTGTCCAGGTCAGCCTGGATCAC
>NW_017728886.1:250373013-250374220 GCF_001723895.1 Crocodylus porosus | reverse complement strand
CCCATGGGACTAATGAAAGACTGATGCAAAGTACCCATTTAATAGGTTGGCTTTTTCCTGGGCATCAGTTGTCAGCTGTCCCATCTGGTTCAACAGGGGTCCAACATTGCCCTTGTTTTTCCTCCAGCTCCCCAAGGGGTTCTCAGCCCTTGGTCTGCACCATCCCCTATAGTACATCATTGAAAGTTCTTCTCACCTGGTTAGCTATATGATGCTCAAAAATGCTCTTCCAAAAGCCCATGAGACAGATCCCATCTCTGGACTGCACATCTTTCTAATAACCCTACTCACTGAGCCACATCTTTATTTCCATTATGAAATGGTTCATCCCTGAGCCTTTACTTTCAATGGGGAGACTCAGTAAGATCACCATCTGCACCACCTCTCTGGAAGGTAGTCTTTTCTGGTCTATTCAAAATCATTCTTAACAGTATCATTGTTGCCCATGTGGATAAGCAGGAAAGAGTAGTGGTTTGAAGGACACATGGGTTCTTACAATCTTTCCCTCATGTTTTGGATTTGGACTTGAGGCATTTAGCACACCTCAAGGTGTTGGATTCCAGATTTGGATGACAGATGAATACCTCAGTCCCCCTTAGGAAGAATAGTAGCCTTCCCAACCACAACTACTCTCTCCTTCCTCCTTGTTCTTGTGATAGTTATAAAATCCCACATCTCTAGGGCTCTTTGCTTCTTGCCTTGTGTCCTGTGAAATATGCTTCTAATCCCCAGGGTTTCATCTGAGGCATTGTCACCAGTAGATCCCATGGAGAAACCTACAACTAGTTGTTTATTTCTGTCTGTGATTTTTGAACTCTAGCTATCCTACATCTCCTGGCACCCACTTCTCTGTTCTGCAGCTTCTCCTGTACCATCCTCTCATTTTTCCTATCCAGAAACTTAATATGGTCACCAGCCTGCACTTGTTGCAAAGCCATCTCTGTCTTAGAGAGAAATATAAACATGAAACATCCCAAACAGCTCATGGCATTTCATCCACTATTTTCCATCTTTGCTTCTTTGCTTCCTTTAAAACCACTTTGGAAAAGGGGAATAAAAAACAAACAAACAAAAAATTCCTGCTCCCTTATCAGGTGAACTCCCAGGCAAACTTCCTCTCTTAGCATCTCTCCTGTTCACTGCTCGAGTAAATAGAGACTTCAAAGGGAATAAAGACTTCTCCACGTAACCAGACACTCGATTAATC
>NW_017728886.1:250353216-250373002 GCF_001723895.1 Crocodylus porosus | reverse complement strand
AGCTGACTTCCTGCCCTTTGGGCAGGGGGCTGGACTCGATGATCTCCCGAGGTCCCTTCCAGCCCTAATGTCTATGAAATCTATATGGAGCACTAAGGCAAATGTGTGGTACACTACCCTTCATTTTAATTAATCCTGTATATGATAGAAAAACACCAGCATGGAAACTGCTGAAAATGTCAGGATGTGGCTGCAGCTTTTTTGGCATGTAGCCACATAAGAAGAGGCAAAGCATGTGACTGTCTTTTGACGAACACATGCATGTCACAGCCAGAAGGTCAACTTGTGATATTCCTTTCACTTCAATGATAGGCATTTCACAAAATGTGGCATCCATAACTGCAAAATGTCACAGGACATATGGTTGGATATATTGTACTGCTGAATGGCATGGAATCATTATTGATAACCATGAAGCAGAGATGACAGACTGTGGCAAATATATAAGTTTAGTCCCAGTTTGTACATAAATTGGCTATTTGAAGCTTACAGTTCCAGCCAAAAATTGTTTATAAGAGGGGCAAGAGCTAGGAATGCCTGGGTTCTGGTCCTGTCTCTGCCAATGACTCAGAATGAAGCCTACAGCTAGTTACTTAGACTTTCCAAGTACAGTACTATAACAGAGAGCTATGGCTCCTGTTACTTATAAAGAGGAAAAGAGGGGGAAACTGTGCTCAGGAAATCAAGAGTAGGGCTGGCTGTAAAGGACGAGGCAGTCAGAGCCAAGAAATGCGAAGTGCATATTGGTGTACTAGTTGCACAGCACAAAGGGACAGGCAACCCTTGCTTAGCTCTCTGAATTGGTTTCTGAAAAACCGAGCATTAAGCAAAGCGAGCGTTAAGCAAAACCAAAAGTATCTGACAACCCAAGATGGCGACCACGCTTGTTTTTAATGACCCAAGCTGGTGACAGCAAGCGTTATAACAAAACTGAACCATAACTTAGCTGAGCGCTAAGTGAAATTGGGTATCAATTTAAAATGAGCATTATAGCAAAATAGCACTGAGTGAAACAGCATTAAGCGGGGGTTGCCTGTACTGAAGGGGAAGGAGTTCTGCTGTAAGATGTCTGCTGATAAGAGCTCAGCATAGATCCTGCTATCCTAGAATGATGTCAGCAAAGAGCTAAGGGCTGCAGGGGATTAGACTCAGTATCGATGGGAATTTCAGAAGAGAGTCAGTGTGCTTAGAGAATTAAAGTTATAGCCAGTGGCCTTATGTTCTGTGTTTGAGTTTTAACTGGTAGACCAGGTTTGGGACTGTAGTGGAGGCCAGGAGGTCCCAGTAGTGCCAGCAAAGCACATAAGGCTTGAGTCTGCTGGGGGAACAGGGCAAGCAGTAATACAGTAGCCCAGGAGAGGCACTGCTGAGGGTCAGAGACCCACAGAACTGTTGACTGTTACAGAAAGGCATGGGCATGGATGCAGGGGAAGTTGGAGGCCATGATTAGCCTGTAAGGCAATGCATGCCTGCAGGGGAGGGGGGAAAGGAGAGCAGGGAGGGCACGCATGTGAGTCAAGAAGGCCCTCCTAGTGGGAAAGCTTGACAGAGAACCACAGGGCCTGAGAGGGATCCACGGGTAAGAGGACAGGCTAAAGACTCATTCTAAGACCCTTGGACAACTTCCCTTTCTGAACTTGTTAACAAGACCAAGGCAGGACAGGCGAGAGCAAAAAGAGGTATCTCAGTTAGAGTGGAGCAGGAGATGAGTTGCCACCAGAGGGTATGACACCCACCCCTTAGGCACTGGTCCTGTTATAGGTACAGGTACATTTTCTCATTTTTTCTTACTGTGACTGTTTGGATTTAGTTATTTATTCTGGCAATTCTTTCATATTTCCCGTCACAGCACATCAAAACACTTCACAACCATTGACCCTGTCATCCTCCTCACAGCTCCCCTGTAAGATAGCTGAGTATGGTTATCACCATTTCAAAACCATTGAATTGCTTGCCCAAAGTCATAAATTAAACTTATGGGAGGGGCAGGCTACAAGATAATTTCCTTCTATCTAACTTAGGTATAAAAGCATCTGCTTATCCAACCACCAGGACTGAAGTTTCAATATTTAGTGTGTGCGTCCTTTCTTTGAAAGTGATATAAAATTATTTTAAGGTGTTAATCTGCTAACAACAATGAAAGATAATTATTTCTCCAATTTCTGAAGACTTCCCAGAGAACAAAATGGTGCCTATGGTCATTCTGCAAAGAAAGGTCATTGCATGGTGGTGGATGCTGCTAAGGAAATGTTGGTTGCAGTCAAAAATACTTTAATCAAACACGCATGGTCTGGCTGCTCCTTTCCCAGATTTGTCAGCACTCAATGCCTCATGTGCCTGACATCATATAGTTTTATAGTGATAACTGAAACTGGCACATGGTTAACTAACAATGAGAAGTAACGTAACGTTTCATAGATTCATAGATTGTAAGACTGAAAGGGACGTCAGAAGATCATAGGATCCAGCCCCCTGCACCAGGCAGAAAAGACAACTGGGGTCAAGTGACACCAGCGAGGTAACTGTCCAGTCTCCTCTTGAATATCTCCAGGGTAGGTGATTGCACCACGCATGGAGGGAGCTTATTCCACAGTCCGGGCACCATGACTGTGACAAAATTTTTCGTAATGTTGAGCCTGAAATGGTCTTACAGGAGTTTGTGGCCATTACTTCTGGTTTTCTGCAAGGGTGCCCTGGTGAACTGTTGCTCACCCAGCCCTTGATGTATTCCCCTAATGTAGTGGTAAGCTGCTACCAAGTCCCCTCTCAGCCTTCTCTTTTCCAAGCTAAAGCTTCCCTCAGCTTTTCCTCATATGGCTTGCCATGCAAGTCTCTGATCATATGGATGGCCCTTCTCTGGACTCTCTCAAATTTTACCACATCCTTGTTAAAGTGCAACATGCAGAACTGGAGGCAGTCCTCCAGCTGCAGTCTCACCAATGCTAAGTAGAGCGGAAGAATCACTTCCTTGGTTTTGCTGGAGATGCATCGATTGATGTATCTTCAGCAAAACCAAGAAGTATTATTTGCCCTGCTGGCTACAGCATTGCACTGCCAGCTCATATTCATACTGTGGTCTATTATTACCCCGGGGTCCCTTTCATTCATGGTGCTAGTCAGTTTGGTGCTGCCAAGCCCATAGGTGTCCAGGGGGCTGTTCGTCCCCAGATGAAGCACTTTACATTTCTCAATGTTGAACTTCATCTGGTTCTGATCCGCCCAACTTCCCAGCCTGCCCTGATCTGCCTGTATCTGTAGCCTATTTTCAAGCGTGACCACGCTCCCCCATAACTTGGTGTTGTCTGTGAACTTGGCCAGTGAGTTCTTCACCACCACGTCCACATCATTGATAAAGATGTTGAAAAGAACTGAACAAAACACCGACCCCTGAGGGACATTGCTAGCCACTTCCCACCAGGACAACACAGATCTGTTTATTAGGACTCACTGGGTCCTACCCTGAAGCCAGTTAATGAGGTATTGCTGTTGTTATATCTTAGCCAGTCTGCATTTTCTTTCCCAGGGTAGGTCCTCATCTCAGAGCTGACTTAAATTACTAAGTCTAGGCACCAGTCTAAGCACCTGAGTTAGCTTAGCTTTTGTCTAAAGGCATTTTCACATATGCTCCAGAGGGCATGGGGGATGCTTTAATTAGTGAGCTGCGCTAATGAAAAGTACGTGTATCGGCATCCCCTGTACTGAAAAATGGCAGCAGGGCACTTTGAATTGAGCTTTAGTCAAAGCACCCCACCACCTTTTCAGCGCAGGGACACTGATACACGTGGTGCTACAGTCTGCTGGAGCACGTTTTTTCCTGATTAATTGAGTCTGCTCCAATGTAGTGGATTTACAGCATGTCAGAGCTGGCTCTCTGAACATCTATAGGAGCCCTAAGTGACCACACCAAAGCTGTATTAACACAACTGTGTCCTCTTTGTTTTTCATGGATCCATAGCCATTTCCTGGTGCTGAGACACTCTTTCCCAGTTGACTGTGGGAGCATTTCTTTGCCCCTCAGAGAATTATGAAAGAACACTGGAGAACTATCAGCACTCAAATAATTTATTTTGCATGTTCACTGCAAAAGTTTTCTAACCTTGGATAAAGGAATCAAACTTATCTTAGGGTGAATGACAAATTGAACAATCTTCAGTACCTACTGTCCAAAATCAAGACCTCTGAACAACCAGTAATGGAACTCTTATTTGCTGACAATTGTGCCTTCTTTGGCCACACAGAAGAGGATCTTCAAGTCCCATTCTTCAGGGGCTTGTTACGATTTTTGGCTCTACTATTATTAGTCTCAAGAAGAAAAAAGTTATGCACGAGCCTGCTCCTTGCAAACCATACCATCTAACATTACTATCAATGGGTGCTGATTGTCTGCAATGGGCAAACTTATCCACCTAGGAAACACCATGGCGTGTGAGGTGTTCTTAGATGGTGCAATAAATCAGTCTTTTTAAAGCCAGCAGTGCTTTTGAAGAGTGCTGAATGAGTTTGGGGGAGAAGAGGGGAATTAAATTGCCCAAAAAATTGTAGTCTATAAAGTGATATGTGTGTGAGAGCTGAACCACATATAGTTGTCACAATAGGAAACTCAGTCCCTTACACCTAAGATGCCTCAGAAAGATCATGAAAATTCATTGGTGACATAAGTTACCTAAAAAAGAGCAAATATGCCAGGCACAGAAGCAATGATAGCAAAGGCACAGACATGGGCACTGTAACAGGGCACCTGATATCCCCTTTTCCCCATGTAACAGTGCCTGGTAAATGGGGAAAAAGGGAGGGGATATGCCAGTGGGAACAAAGGAAAACAAACTTACCCACGGCCGGACCACAGTGGGAAAAGCGGGACAATGCCAAGCACTGGGAACCCAGGTGTTCCCAATAAAGTGCTGCTCAGACTCCAGCAGGGCCACATGTGGGAGCAGGGCCAGGGCAGACTGGCTCCTGGGAGAAGAGCCAGAAAATAAAAGGGAAGCAGGGAGAAGAGACAGACTGCCCCTGGGACAGAGGCAAACCAGAGGGGATGGAGCCACGACAGGGAACACAACCTGAATGGTAAACTGAACAACTCCAGTGACAGATACTTACCAAAGACTGAGGAGGGGAACAGATGAATGATGGTCCAGGTAAGCGTCAATTCAGGGAAGGGCTTCACCTGTGGGAGAGAAGACAGGGGAAGCCAGAGTGAGAAGCTGTGGGGAAGTCAAACAAGCTCCTCCACCCTCATTACCCAGAGGGAATTTCTGGGGAAGGGAACCGGGACAACAGTAAAACTGTAGGCAGCTGCCTAAAGTGCTAGAGAATCGCAGAGCCTGTGACCCTGAGGATCTAAGGGTCAGCTCTCCAAGGCCAATGGGCCACAGAGCTGGTCCCCCTTGGCGAGTTTAATTCTCACGAGGACTGTCAATACAACAGCTCCTGTCCAATGGAGGACAGGGGAATGCCATCTCCCTAGGGATAGTCAAGCATGGATAAGAAAGGGACAGGGGGAGGGACACTTGTAACCACAAGGCCCGTCTGAAGAAGAAAGAGTGGAGGAAACCCAGAGCAACGCCGAAGTCAGGGATAGTTTCATAGTTTCATAGTCGGCAGGGTCAGAAGGGTCCTGAGCAGATCAAGTCCGACCTCCTGCTGTGGGCAGGTAAGAGCGCTGGGGTCAAATGACCCCGGCTAAGGGATTGTCTAGCCTCTTTCTGAAGACCCCCAGGGTAGCAGCAAGCACCAATTTCCTTGGAAGTTGGTTCCAGACCCTAGCCGCCCTGACCGTGAAGTACTGCTTCCTGATATCTACCCTGAATCTACTCTCCATCAACTTATGGCGGCCGTTATTCCTTATTACTCCCAGTAGTGCTCGGGGGGAACAGGGACTCTCCCACTGCCTACTGATCCCCCTTGGCCAATTTATAGATGGCCACCAGATCCCCTCTCAGCCTCCTCTTGTGGAAGCTGAACAGGTTCAGGTCTCTTAGCCTTTCCTCATAGGGCCTGCACTGCTGCCCCCTGATCATGCGAGTGGCCTCCTCTGGACCCTCTCCAGGCTGTCCACATCCCTCCTGACATGCAGCGCCCAGAACTGGACGCAGTACTCCAGCTGCGGCCTGACCAGTGCCGCATAGAGGGGGAGGATCACCTCTTTGGGCCTTCTCATGTGCATGCATGACAAGGTGTGGTTAGCCTCACTGACTGCGTCCCCACACTGGAGGCCCATGTTCATCTTGGCATCAATGATGACGCCAAGATCCTTTTCTGCCTCTGCACTGACAAGAAGAGAGTTCCCCATCCTGTAGGTATGATGCTGCTTTTTTCTCCCCAGGTGTATCACCTTGCACTTGTTGGTGTTGAAACCTGTCCTCTTCTCATCCACCCACCCCTGTAACCTGTCCATATCTAGTTGAAGCCAGTCCCTCTCCTCTAGTGTGCTCACTTTTCCCCAAATCTTAGTGTCATTTGCAAATTTGAACAGGGTGCTTTTTACCCCCTCGTCCAAGTCGCTGATGAAGATGTTGAACAGTGCGAGCCTGAGGACTGAGCCCTGGGGGACCCCACTGCCCACATCCCTCCAGGTCGAAAATGACCCATCCACCACCACTAGACAGATGGCATACAATTTGCTCTTTAGACCAGCTAAAAGGTATATCTGGTTTTCAGTAACAAGGTCTACGGGCATAGCTAAGTTGGTTAGGAAAGTGAAATAGTCACACCCCAGCCAACACACCGACCTAAGCAAAGAGTCCTTCTCCCAGGATAGCTTACTTCATTTCAAGAACTAGCATAAGCTATGCCAGCAAAAGAGTTATTTTGCCAGTGTAATTTGTGTCTCCACTAGGAGGATTTGCCAGTATAGCTAAATGATGTTCTGTAGTGATGTCAGCAAACCGTTTCTACTGTAGACAAGGCCTCTATTTACTTTGTTAGCCCGATAAACTCTGGCACATGAAAAAATACACAGACGTTTAAAAAACTGAAACTATTAAGATTTAGCCTCTTGTTACTCTGTCACTTGAGAAAACAGAGTCTTCACAGAAACCCTACTAACCAAAAATGATCAAGGCAGCAGAATCAGTTAGGCTCCAAACTGATTTTCAGCACTGTGATGAGATGGTCTTTTATCATTTTTTGGAACTTTTCTCTTTTCCAATTAGAAGACACAGCTGCTGGGAATAAAGTGATGTCTGTTCAACGGGTGGAAGCCACGATGTGTAAGCACTCACAGCATCAATAGGAACCATTGTTCAGCAAATATTGCCATTGAAAAATTGTAAAAGGCTAAAAGAATTTATTTTGCATTCGTCTTTTATGAAACAGTTTGGGGTTTTTTATTTTACTGGGTCATTTGAATAGGAGTTTCTTGTGTACTTGTGGATCTTTTGTCACCTAACAAATGCATGCTTGTTTGCATACAGCAGTATCCCCTTTCTGCTCCACTGAGGTAAAAGTTTTCTGGTCTAAACAATGTCCCATCCCCAAATTATAGTTTCCTTGCCATCGAATGATCTATCAAGCACATTTCTTTTTTACTTATTTTGTGAAGAATCACTTAGACTAAAGTTTTGCTCAGGAAACAAAAAGGAATTTTCAAGTTAGAGAATCCAGAAGGAGACTCAGAAGAATATGCTCTTTTAGGTAATGGCATGTTTCCATTGATCAAGTTTCTGACAATGAACATTATGTACCTCAGTTCTTTCTACCAAAGAGAAATAAGATGTCAGATCCCAGAAGAAGTTAATCATAGTTGACGAGCTACACAGTGCCCTGAATTATGAGTATCATGCAACAACATGGTTTGGTGAAACCAGTATTCTTTGATCACTTCATTTCTTTCGTGCCCTCAGCATACTGTGCTTTTCCTGGACATCCCATATAGATTTAAAGCGTTTTTATCTATAATGAACAGGGTATCGTTCTCTTATTGAGAATAAACATGCATCTCTCTTTTTAATTACTTTTAGCACTTAGGATTTACAATACAGGGTTTACAAAACATAAACGTAGGTGGTTAACACAATAAAAAGCATGGCTTTGTGAGGGGGTTTCCATGGGGTTTCCACTTCTGCTAATACAGGGGTTTATAAATGGGATAGATACATGATCTCAACCTATTCCTACTGAAATGGATGAGGCTTGCCCTTGATGTCAATAGGAGTTGTGTAAGGCCCACTACGCTACATAGAATTGATTTAGATAAGCAACATGTCTGTCTTTCAGCTACCACCTGGCATTTGCTACAATACCAAATGGAGATACACAGGTGATGTGCTGTGCTGACCCTTTGCCTGCATGGTGGAAATCCTACACAGACACAGGCTAGGAAGCACAAGAAGGGGGAATGCAGCCTCTGTAATACCGTGCTTCCTTCTGCCAACATCACCTGGGGGTCTCAGGCTGCACCTGAGACTGCAGCAGGCTTAGGGATGGCTGTTTCTGCTCTGTCCTTTGCACAAGCCACAGTGCCTTTGCAGGAAAGTTCCTGCTAATCTAGTCCCCAATTATTCTGCACTGTAAAGCCGATCAAGGAGAAGTCCAGAAGACAGCAGGGGGTGGGAATTTCCTTACAGCATGAATGCTGCAGTGAAGTTTTGGGGTTGTTGTTTTTTTAACTGTATCAACTTGAACTTTCCCAGCAAAACAAAGTTTTGTTAGAAAATACTGAGACAATGAACCTGAAACAGGACAGATGGATTCAACCAGGTTTCAGTGAGTCCAAAGCAGGGTGCAGATGGATTCTTGGCAGACTCTCAGCAGACCCAGGGCACCCAGGAGTCACCTACAAGGAGTATAAAAGCCCTGGACTCTCAGCCCTGAGAAAGTCTTCCTAGTGGGACTCCAAGGTGTGTGGCTCCAAGGTAACCTACCATGGCCATGTCCTGAGGGCTGGGGAGACTGAGGAGTCTACACCAGCACTTGCAGCCATAGAGCCAGGAACATAAAGACATGGGACTCCCTGTCAAACAGGGCTTGATACTTGGCTCTGCAGCTGCCCAGATGTTCAGAGAACACAAGGTGAAGCCATGATACCAGGGCTTCCCTGATCTATGGACCCTGAAGTTCTGCCATAGGCGTCTGTGGTCTGTGTCTCCAGCCAGGGGGTATGATGAGACTGGCTAGGAGCTGTTCCAAGAAACTGCATTAGCAACATAGGGAACTAACAAGAAGTCAACTTTTACAGAGCAGCTGGAGGGTCTGGGGAACTTCCTGTCCTAAGGAAACCTTAGGAAGTGGAATTCGGTGTGATTAGACTCAAACAAAATTTTGAAAAATACATATATTTCCCACAAATCAGTTTCAGGGGGGAGAGAAAAACATAATTGTCTCAATTATGTTGATGCTAAGCTAATCAAATAGGGTTTATTCTGTATTTTAACAAGCATAAGCAAGCAACTTGTGATAAAATAAGACCCCTCTCCCTGTTTATTTGGTGTTATCTGTGATCAACTCGTTCACGCCAGAGAAAATGTACTGTAGTGAAAACACTGGAGAAATTAGCCACACTTTTATTTTAAAAAAAAAAATCAAGACCATGCTTTTAATATCACTTTAATTTTAGACAGCCTAGTTCAGATATACATTAACTGATTGCTTTGTATTTAAAAAGGAAACACTGTTTTAAAAATCTATAATTAAAATTTTGTTTCACTGGAGTCTAGATAGTACCCCATTACACTTTAAGAATCACCTACATTATTAATAAGGCATTCCACATATTCTTCACTGTACTGGACTCCTTTGTCAATCACTAAACGGTATTTGTAACTAAACTATATTACTTGTGTAAATATTAAAATATGATAAGTGTATGAAAAATAAATATTAAGAGCAACTGTAATATTCGTATCATAGTAACCCTAATGGTCCGGACTGGGCCCTCACTGCACTAGTTCTTAAGAAAACAGGAAAATAGGCTGAAGCAAGAGCAACTTCCTGTGCCTCTCCATAAGCTGGTCCAGTAGGCAGCCAAGAGTGGAGACAGTATCTATGGGGCAAGATGGAGGGTAAACCAGAAGGAGTCTTGCTCTGTGGTTCAGCAAGATAAACACTGCTGTCAGAGGGATGGGGCCTGAGTTCTCAGCCCAACAGAGCAGAAGTTATTCCACTACTGCCTCTGTTTAATCCCATAGCTAGTTAATGCCTAGTGCAAAAACAACATACTCAGAAGGGCTAGATAAGTTGGGGAATAAAAGCTAAAATTCATGAGTGGCCCAAAATGCTACTTATAAGGCTAGTTCAGCCATGTAAACGCTACTCACCTACCTAGAGAGGAGATGAATTTTGGCTTAAGGCAACCAACTCTCATTGAATTTCAAAGTCGTGTGGGAATCTACTTCCATTAGGCTTCTTTCAAAATGGACTTGCAAAAACTTGGTGTCTGTCTTGCACATCTAGTTTCTGTTTGTATCTATCAGATTTATAGATCTAATTTAAAATTTTTGATTTAGAAAAGAAATGTAGAATCCATCTAAACCAAGGATGTCAAAGATACCGTCTGTGGGCCAGATCCGGCATGCAGAGCCCCATCATTGGGCCCCCAGTGCTGCCCCTAGATCTCAGAATTGACCTACATGTCTTCAGGCTGGCCCCATGTGCAGGGTCCAGGACACACACTGCATGTGGTGCCTGTCTGGGACTGCACTGCATACCATCTCCATGTGGAACCTATCCAGCATGCACACTACATACAAACCCTGCTCCAGCCTGTCTGTGACCTGCATTGCATGCGGTGCCTGCCCCAGACTGGCGAGGGTGGGTGGCAGAAGTCACATACAGTTCAGGTTAGGGATGGACAGAGCCACTGTTGCATGCACGCAATCTGGCATGCCCATGGGGCTTGGGAAGTGAGGGGGTGGGTGGTGCCAGATGGGGACTTTCATGGGCCTGATCTGGCCCATGGAGTGTTTCCGTGCCACTCATCCAGCCTGCAGGTCCAGACTATTTTGACATCCCTGATCTAAACTTACTAATGCAAATTGGCTTCGCCTTGTGTGGTGGGCCTTTTCTTTTACTGCTACATGTGGTTCCTATGCCTGGCTAGGAACCGTTCCCACCTTCTCTCCAAATTGTTCTTGGCCTTTGAAAATGCTGTTCTACAAATGATAGCACTAAAACAAAAACCACATTTTAAATGGTTTTCTCTTCAGCCTTGTGAATCCAGTCAGCTGGATTTGGGAAAGATATGCACTGTCAAAGTTCCCCATGACTGCCAATGTGACACAAAAGAGTAATTTCCCCGTTGAATTAATTACAGACACTGTAGCTTTGTTTCCTATTTCTGGAGCATGTAAACAGGCTCAAATGAACAAAACTATAGAAGAGCTGATTCTTTTTTTCTCTTAATACCAATTTTACACTGATTTCAGGGGAGCAACTCCTGATGTATATTGATGCAAATAAGTCAGAGGACAACTAGACACATACATATAAGGTAACAAAGGGGATGAATTGAATGTTCACAGAGATTGGCAGTAAAAAACAAGAAAGAACTGAGCAGTCATGTGCACGCTGCAAATAGCATAATACTATAGAAGCACTGAGAGTAAGTTGCTTTATTTCTAAAGTTCTTACCTGTTTAATTTTCACCCACTTCTCAGAGCAGCAGGTTTCACTGAGGTGCTGTCTGTGTTATACTTCTTGCACTGATCATATTTTTGTGCTGTTATGGGGAAATCCTATGTCTCTCTTCCACCATGCAGCGAGAACCAGAGGAGTTCTCTTGTGCATTAAAGGGAAGAAGATCTCAAATGCTTTTTCAGGGAAGGCACACATTAACATGGTTCAGAGCTCAGATGGGGTTCCCTATGCTTCAGTGTGCAATGAAGATTTGTGGGTTGGATATTTTGAGGTACACAATGTGTGCACACATGCCTCCAAACCTGAGCCTGGGGTAGCAGCTGGTGCAAGACTACTATTTGTATGTGACAAGAATTCCTTTCTCTGACCCTGGAGAACTTTCCAAGGACACACACTGGGTGTTGGTTATGCCTTTGCTGGATCTTGGAACAGATCCTTCAGCCCTTGTGGAGGCAAAACTTGTGAATGGAATCATATTTTGACCTCAGTGACATCTTTGCAATCCCATTAGCTTTAATAGGAAACTTGATTAGATCAGAACTGTAGGATGTGGCCTTTAGATTCAAGATTGGAATGTGGGGTGACTGTTACCACACCTCTGTAGCATTTTAAAAAGTGGTGCTAGAACAGGAAATAAGGAGCTGGTAAAATACCTGTATATCTTTAACATATAACCAGTTAAACCTGTTTTTGTTTTTTTTTAACAACTTTAATATTCAACCCAAGGGAGCTGTCACCTGTAGAACAGGATCCAGCAATATCACTTTTCTTATTTGTCACCATTCTTGGTTGTTCAGTGAGTGACTCCAGTTTAAACCTTTGATCTGGCCTTTTAAAACAACTTGCTTTCTTATGTAACCATAAAAAAAAAAAGTAAAGAAACTGTAGTGACAAAAATCAAAGTTATTTGGAAAGAAAACATGAAGAGCTTTAATATCTTGGGAAACTAACTGCACTGAAATAGACCAGCCGAGTAAGTACTGAATGCCAAGAGAAGAAAAACACTGCCACACTGTAGTTAAGGATGTGTCAACACTTCAGTTATGAACCTTTATTTTTAGAGTTTGGTGTTCTTACCTCTAATACAAGTTGCTTGTAGCTGAGGCTTAGCCCTGGAAGTCTAGGGGAGCATTAATGGGAGCAGGACTCCACCACACCCACTTCGTGTGCATAAGAAATATGCATGACCACTTGCACTCAGGTATGGAATAAACACGCATGTACAGGTGTGGATAACATGTCAAAGCACGTTGACAATTTTAATGCCTCTTTGTGGCGCATATGTTTTTCTTGAGTAGGCCTCTGCTTTTAAAATTTTACCTTATGAGGTGCTAGTGGAGGAGCAATTTATTTTTTTAATTCCAATAGTGTGTGTGTGCGCGCGCGTGTGTGCGCGCGCGTGTGTGCGCGCACGTGTGTGCATATGTGTGTGTGTGTGTAAAACCCTCCTGAATTAAGGGATTAAATTCCAGGATCCTAGTTTGAAAGCAAGGCACAATACAGCCTCTAGCATACAAAGACCCCCAGGTGTTCTTCAAACCTTCAAAAAAAACCAGGAGAGCCAGTGAACCCTCTTGTTCTATGGCCCCCATGACTATGAATGCAAACTTAAATGCCAGCCAACTCTTTCCCCCAGTGCTGTGGCACAGCATTGAAAGGTTGGTCTGGCAGGGGGCGGGCCAAACGGAAAACAGTCTCTGTTCTAGCGCGGGCCCTAAGCAGGACTCCCTGAAGCTTGGCTGCTGCAGTGTTTGGTACAACTGCAGTCATCAGAGCCTACTCCAGTCCCAGGCAGCTGTCAGGCTTTTATCACTACTTAGATTGTCTCTGCTGAGTATGGTATGGTATGGTATGGTAACAAGGCAGCAACTTCATTATATGAGCTTCATTTTTTTCTAGCCTTCTGTAACAGAACCCCTACGGTGTTTGGGCTTCCCTCCCTCCTTTCTTCCCCTTCACTCCCTCCCTTGCCCTTCTCTAGGGTCTCCTGGATCATCCTATCCCTTCAGGGCATCTCCCGCCTGCCTTGGCCTCTTGCTCTCACTCTCTCATTACACCCCTGCATTATTTGGTCATTGTTACTTACATTTGCTCGGTGCTACTGCAGCCCACTAGCAGGCTGAGGAGTTTGAAACAAAACCGCCACCGGGTCCAAGGGCAGTCAGCCCATTATGACCCCAGGGTGGAAGTAGAGGAGTCAGATGACCTGCATCACCCTTTATAAGCTCCAGTCTCGGCAGTCTTGGGCCAGCGAGGCAGTCTGGCTGTAGGAGTTCCAGGGGAAGGAGCTTCTTGTGGAAACGCAGGAATCAAACTCAGAACCGGGGAGAAGTAACTCCAGGTGGCAGATGGGCAGAGAAGACTGCATTGGGAACTTGCTTATTCTTTGGGTTTGGCTTGGAGAGTGCTGCCCCAGAGTGAGACAAACCTGAGGCAGATCATCTTTGTTTTGAGTTGAGTCAACACCCAGGTTTGTGGGTGATCCTTGGTCCGGTGATCCAGAGTATGCCTGTAGGGGAGGTGAAGACCATGGAAAAAGGTTGCTCATGAAGTTTCCCAGACATCAAACTTGACTGGGAAGGCAGAGGACAGAGACTGGGAGGTTAGCTCCAAGCCCAACAGGGAGAAGCCAGCCTGGACTGCAAGGCTGTAGCGTAATATGTAGCGTTAGGCCCTTAAGCCTATGACATGCCCACTGTGCCCCAAATAGTGGGCTCTGATCTGGAAGGCACAATTTGCATGGACCTTGTGTCTGAGAGTGGCCTTTCCCTGTCTACTGGTTCCATCAAGTTGTGGCAGGTGAAAGTACAGATGGGGAAGAGTCGGAAGAAAAAAAGAACCTAGTAGGAAGAAGTCCCAAAAAGTGGGTATACTGTGCCAACCCCCTGGGCAGTGTACACCTTCATTATCTGAAATGTGTTCAAGGGATCCAAGCCTGCTCTCACTGGACACCTTAGCCTGCATGTCAGGGCTGCTCTCATGGATGTGATGGATGTACAGATGGAAGACCAGGCTGTCCCTGGCCATGTTGAAGTGCATAAATAAAGGAGTGGCTTGAAAGCTCAACCTCATATCAGTTCCTGTTCTCAGAGAAGACAAGGGGAGTTAGAAACCAGCACCAACCATGATACTAGCTTCCTAAGAGAGAATGGAAAGGTGCAGATTGTGTGGTGGAAAGGTGAAATGGTCTTCATGGGAGGAAGAAGACGATGTGCCTTTTAAAAGCTGCAGCAGTGACAGCGGTTTTTGTGATCCTGCCTCAGACAGAAAATCTCTGGCTGTTGCTCCTGGGTAACTTGTTACATATACAATGTAACCTTTAAAGTAGCATCATTTACTTTTTTAGGAAAGAAAAATGTCAACCTTTGTTTCTTGCAGCTCCAGAATGGAAGGGGAGCAATAGCTGCCATACGACTCTTTTGCCCAAGATGCCAACATTCGTGACACTGGCTCTGAATAGCCTTATAATTTACTTCTGCTGGAATGAGAAGTGGGTAGACTTTAAGAGCTGTAACAAGGCCAATACTCAATTGCATGCAGTGCAGCTGTCAATATAGGGTATATATTACTCCTCAGGAGAAATGGCAACAAATTTGCAATTCATACAGAAAATTCAATGAGGCATTAAATAGTATTTAGTCCAGTTTTTGTGTAATTGAGACCTCAAGTTTTCCAAGAAAACTTGTTACCCATCCTGGACACCATGGAGGTCTCTTGGTTTTCTTATTACTGTTGGAAGTGGGAGGGGGTTTCTTTGTCATCATCTTATTTTTTCTTTTAAAGTTTTTAAAATATGAAAAATGGTTAGCTCCAAAAATGCTTGGTTCCACTTCCTTTGGCAAGTTATAAGGTGGTCTTGGTGTTTCAGGTATCCAAGTTGTGGGTGAAGATCTGGAGTTGCAATTCCTTTGGTTAACAATTACCTGTGAATGCAGGGGACTGAACTCAATGCAGGGACCCAGAAGACCCCATCCTGTCCTCTGTTTGTAAGTTTAATTATGTTGATTCTTTAGGGGTGGGGGGAATATGTAGTGTCTAATGGTTAAAACTGTTTCCTTGGTGAGCTCGGGTATGTATACCCCATGGTAGCCCCTTCCACCTCCTTCCTCTTGCACACTCCAAATCCAGAAATTCATGGATGAGGCCCAGAAGGTGATGAGTTGGCTGCCCAGAAACTTACTGGGGACCCAGCTCTTGAGAACAGATACAAAGAAATGTCCGGAGCAGCCTAACCACCATATTCCTACCTAGGTGTGGAGTGTGCAAGTGGAACGAGGTAGGCAGTGTTTGCTGCAAAATATCACAGTGTAGGCATCCTCCTAGACAAGCTTGGTTTTGAAGCTGGTAGAAGTGATACAGGCCAGTCCATAAAGAGATTAGATGCTGCAGTGCTGAGGGTCACAATTCCTGGCTGCCATAGCAGAATCCATAGCCCTTCCCCCCTAGGCTCGTATTCAATACAGGGACAGACTTAGGTGCCTTAAAAAGGGATCTGCAACAGCCAGTATGCTCAGTAGGAAGTTGCCTCAGGTAGCCAGCAGTAAACGCTGAAGGAAGAAGAGTGTCTTAAAGCCTGCTCTTTTGAGGGGCTTAGTACCCCTTACACAGCATTACCAGGAAGCGTTTACCTCCATGCAGGATTCATACTACTAGAGAATAAGCAACATGTGCTCTTTACTTCCAAATGTGAACAGGGGTCACTCTTCTTCTAAAACATGGTTAAAGGGGGTAAAGTTAACCCATTTGATCCAACAGAGTAGTGACCCAGGATGAGAGATACCTGGATTCAATTTCTCCTTCTGCAACAAGGAACTTATACTGATTCCTCCCACCAGAGAGTCCTAACCTGCAGATTATGGGCTCTCTTCTCCCCTAAGTATACAGCTTCAAGATTCACTGAATCAGAGAAAGGCAACACAACTAATCTCAATGTGCAGGGGTGGGAGCAGAGATCGGCTCCAGTCCCTGCTCCAAGAACGATGTCAATACAAAATTCATAAGCAAGGAGGCAGAAATGAAACCCAGTATTCTCCTCTTCCCACAAGGCTAGTGAGTCATGTGGCTCATGCTCTCTCATTTTTCTCAATGAATCTTTATTTTTTTTATGCAAAATGAAGCAGATTTAACATGAGAGAGAAATAAGGAGAGCTTTCTGTTCTCTCCATCCTTCTAAAATAGCCCATCAACAGGAGGACACTCTTCCAGAGCATGGTATATGTTGGCTTGAATCCTCCCAGGAAGAGAAGGAAATAACTCATATCCTGAGTGACCACTCTAGCAGATTATTGCATGAAAGGAGGGGAGGCAGCTTGTCTTCCAGCCATGTTATGAAGGAGAAGGGCTCTGCCTGTTTTTCAGCGTCTGAGGGAATAGGCCTGCTCTGAGAGCACCTACTGGGTCATGGCAAGATGGGGAAGAGCGCCTTTTATGGGGAACCCAATGAGGCTGAAGTGTGAGATGGAAGCCAAGCTGCTCAATCCTGTTACGAACAGGGCAGAACAGGGGCTGTGGCTTCTGTTTTAAGGTCAAGTTAGACATGCAGGTTAGGTTGAGGATGGCTTGATGGATGATATAGGGATGATCCTGCCTTGTGCAAGGGGCTGAACTAGTAACCTCCTGAGCTCTCTTCTAGTGACCTTTTCTTGTATAATGACATGTTCAGAGCCGAATTTTAATATGAAAACCTGAGTTACATTCAGGGCTAGATGACAGATGGACATGGATTCTGAGGATCTATATTTTGGACCAAGGTGCCTAAGATTTGTGAATCTGAGCCTTAGCCATTTTGTGGTTGGGGAAATTGAAGTATGGAAGAGTTACCCCACAATCCACCTTATAAGGGTATTAGGAAAATTAGCTAATACTTGTGAAGGACTGAGGGACACTTAGGCTAGGTACAGACATTCAAAAAGTCTGAGGCTGAATCAACATTACACAGTTTTCTCTAAGAGACACAGTTTAGATAGATAGCAAACAAAACACATATAGGCCCTTTGGTTGGGGAGGGGGGACAAATCTTAGACTGGATTTGACCATTTTTAAACTAGTCTGTACATGCTGAATTTCTGTTCTGTTATGGGTATAACTGGTTTTACGTGCCGAACTTCTGTTCTGTTACAGGTACAGACCAGTTTTCAGTCACTTATACCAGTAAAAGTGTAATGTCTGCACCTGGCCTTAGAAGCAAGACATTAGAAAAGGGCAAATATTATTCACCTTTCCCAACAAAGGTAATCTAGATTTTCCAAACTGTTTATTGATGTTACAGCCCCTTCTGCCCATTACATGCATAGTCATAAGAGACAGATCCTGCATCACTATGTTACTTTAAATCCAACACTGGGTAAGAAGTCTAACCAAGTGATGGTTCATGAACTGGTTATAAAAAAACCAGTCCTTAATACCTCTTAATTACTGATGCGGTAATGGCTGAAAATAATCACCATAGTTCTTTCTTTGGCCTGTGCATAGTGACCAAGTGGCCTCAGTTCACTGCTTGGTGACCCAATATATTCAGTGCTGTTAACTCTCTTAATTTTGGGAGCTTTTCTGCTCGTATTTCTGAGACCGCCTGAGAATCTTGTTGGTCACGAATAATTATTCTTTTAGTCCTCAGAATTTTAAAGTAAACTGGTAAATGTGATACAAGAGCCAAAAGGCAAACACAAGAAACTGAACTGTGCATATTCCCTAAAATAAATAATTATCTATCTGCACATTGAAACAACTTGGAACTTTCTTTCTAGTTTTTACTGTACATGAAATCTCCTTCCTCGTGCATATAACTATATTGTTTAAATCTACTTCTTTAAAAAAAGTAATTTCTGTATGTTGACCAATTATCTCTATGCAGTTAGTCTGTGAAAACAGTCTCATACAGTGTTGGGAAAAAATGTGTATTTCAGCTACACCTTCACCACCCACCAGGGAAGTTAAGTCACCACATCCCTTCCATTTATTTGTTTCACCCACTGTTGTAAGTGAGATTACAAGCTCTTTGGAGCTAAGGCTGTCCCATATAATACATGGAGTAGTCAGCACAATGGATTCCAGAACCTGGCTGAAACCACTAGGTACTACTGCAATACAAACAAGTAATAACAGGGTGTTATATGTTCTTTGCTACCCTGGTAAACAATGTAGGATACTTATCAAAGTCCCAACCAGTTCTGGATTTTTTTTCCTTCTGCCTGGCCAGGAAGTTGTACAACCTTCTCAGATATTGAATTCACCACTGCAATTAATGCTTTTGTTATCCCCCGATTTAATTACACTACACAAGCCTACACCTCAAGACCACCCAGAAAGCAAAGCAGAGCTTAATAATACTCCACACCTATGCATGACAATCTGCTCTGGGTTCCGTATAGATTTGCAAGGTGCATTTGCAGGTGTTGTTTTTATTTTATTACCATGGTGTTTAGGAGTACTAGCCACGTACCAGAATCCCATTTTGTTAGACAACATACAAATACAGAATCTGTTCAGTGGAGTTTATCATGTAAACCAAGTGTAACCCAAGAGATCACATATAACAGGTGAGCACATGTAAAGGATGAGTATTGATCAGCATGCTAGGCAATATAGTACATCACCGGTGTGAGTTTTCTGTAGGCATCACAGCAAAGGAGAGTCACAAAAGGAATCTGAAGGGGGGGTGGTAATGAGGTGGCTTTGTGGATACTTACAGCATGAGAAGCACTTGGAAGCATAAAAACGTTTGTTGAAAAATCCAGCAGGTAGGCAATGGAGGCTGACATTATAAAGCACTTAACAACGTAGGTCATGGGTGATCCACCCGTTGTTTCTTTCTCCCAGTGAAGCTGCTTCAATTGCGATTCAGCTAAAGGAGCCAGCAGTTCTCTGGTTTATTGTACCAGGTGGGATAGTGGGTATTTTCAGTGAAGGAATTAGCCCTGTTTTACTTTCTGGCCAGAGCCTGACTTTAACAATCTGCTGTTCTCTAAGTTCGTCCTTTCTCTCGGGCTTTTTTTCCGGTGGTTTGTACAAGGATGACAGGCATTGTGGTTCTTGCTCCGGTCTTGCAAGCAGCTGTGCACAGCACTGTCCGTGTTGGGAGCACAGCCGTGTGCACATGGAGCAGCTTTGGTGAGGGGGGTTGAACTGGATTTGTTTTGGCTGTTTTTCCTAGCAGGTTGTATCATAGTAATATTCCCTGCAAATTTCCCCAGGAGAGAAAGTGTGTGTGCGT
>NW_017728886.1:250328908-250352776 GCF_001723895.1 Crocodylus porosus | reverse complement strand
GCACCGCGCCGAGCCGAGCCGAGCCGCGCCGCGCCGGGTGCCGGTGTGTGCAATCACATGGTATTTTAAGAATGCTCCAAAGATGGCGGTAGCGGTAGCGGCGGGCGCGGGCGGCGGCCGGGCGCAGCGCAGCGGCTGGCTGGAAGTTTTGGTGCGGGAGCGCTGGCACCGGGTGCTGGCGCACCTGGGCGAGGATGCGCTGGTGCTCAGCTGCGACGAGCGCCCCGACGGCGCGGCCCACAACGGCCTGGGCGGCAACGGGGCGTCCCCGGGCGGCAGCCCCACGGCGGCGGGGGTGCGCACCGCCTTCACCGACCCGCCCGAGCAGGTGCCCGAGAGCCTGTCCAACCAGAAGCGGCGGGTGAAGGTGCTGAAGCAGGAGCTGGGCGGGCTGGGCATCAGCATCAAGGGCGGCAAGGAGAACAAGATGCCCATCCTCATCAGCAAGATCTTCAAGGGGCTGGCGGCCGACCAGACCCAGGCGCTGTACGTGGGCGATGCCATCCTGGCCGTCAACGGCACGGACCTGCGGGACGCCACGCACGACGAGGCGGTGCAGGCGCTCAAGCGGGCGGGCAAGGAGGTGCTGCTGGAAGGTAAAGGGTTAACGCGCGGAGGAGTGGAGGGACTCCGGTTTGGGGCCGGCTGGCCCCTGCTGGAAGGGGAAGAGTTAATGTGCCCCCAGCCCCGAGTGCGCCTGTGCCGTGTGCGGCAGGGAAGGGGTTAAATGGAGTGACTCCGGTTTCGGGCTGCCTGTGCCCTGGAGGTGTCGGGGGCAAGCGGGGTGGGTGGGCGCTGAGGGCCTCTGGGCTCTGCCCTCCCTGCCAGGACTGGACGCAGGCACCCGCTCGGGGCCCAGACGGACAGGGGGCCTGAAAACGGATCTGGCAAAGGCGGGCGATACTAAAAGTTCGTCCGGGGCCACCAGAAGTCCAGGTACCACCCCAGCCTGCTGAGCTTGTGCCATGTCCCTGCAGTGAGCCACGTGTGAACTGAAAGCGGCACCAGCCCAGGCAAGCACTAGGTTTGACTGGGCAGGGAGGAGTTAACAGCACCTGGGATCCCGGAGGCTGACAGCCCGCCGCTTTCACTCAGCAAGGAGAGGAGAGAAACGAGCAGATCAGGTCGTGCAGGGCTGTGCCGACCCGCCTGGCCTGGAATGGCTGAAATGTGTGTTCCCCCCATGCCCGCAATGCCCCTTTTCTGGAAAGGGGGCGAATAAACTTGAGGGGACCTGGCCAGGTCCTCCCTGAAACGTTCATTTCAAAACACGCAAAGCAGAGACTTTTTCCTTTCTTAAGCCTTTTAGAAACTGCCCTGGAGCGGAGTCCAACATGCACAGTGCTCTAAAGCTTTGGCAAACACCTCCTAGGAGACCCAGCTGAAAGCAAGGCTCCAAGGGTACAAAACAGGAGACAATGAGCTCAGGATCAGAAACAAAAATCTTCAGGCTTGGAAAAAGAAAAGTTTAAACTCCCTCACTCCCCGCCTTCCCCCCCTCCCCTCCCCCCCCTTTGCTGGAGGGTTAATGTAGTTACTAAACTTGAGAGAAGGAACAGCTGAAAAGAAGGGGAAAAAACTCAGTGTGCACTAGAGAGAAAATGTCCTTGGTGCCTATGTTTGATTAAAGTACCTGCTTGTTTGCACATCAGTTCATTTATCCAAGGGTCAGTCACATTTTTGGAACGGTGTGACAAGCCTGCTCCTGGATCTTTTTTTTTTTTTTTTTTTATCTCCTGTTTCGCTTTGAAAAATATTTGCTCGGCCATTTTTCAAGTGGTCCTTCTGATATTTCTAAACCACAGCAACTTCTGATGTGCCGCTTTTGAATTACTAAGGAACTTTGGGACCCTTTTGCAGAGCCCTGGGGAATCGGACCGCAGCCTCTGGGGTGCATTTGAGGTCGCATGCAAATTGCTGAATGTGGGGTATGAAAAGGAAATGCCGTAAAAGCTTCTCTTGGGAGTTGGGGAGGGAAAGTAAACTCCAGTGGGGTCTTTGGCAGTAAAAAATGAGCAACCCATTGATCCTCTTTGCATCTTCTGCAATGGAAAGTAACTGTACATCCTGTGGCTTAAGAGGAATTAGCCAGCCCTAAGTTCGGAGGATCTAACTGACCCCTTCATCTAGCTTCAGCAATGGTAAAACGGCTTACGAAGACATCTTCTGTGTCAGAGGGAGAGAAAAAGGGAGAGGCTGCGGTGGCCAAATTGTGTCATTGCTTACACCCATGAAGCCCAGGGGGCTCTGTGGGTACTAACATGGTCAGCGTTTGACCTTTGGTGTTGTCTAATGATTGACATAAGAAAACATTACTACTTTCTTAAGCATTTTTCTTCTGTGTAACACATGGGAACCTAGTTTAGACATGCTGCAGCTGTGCAGCACTTGTAAAAGAGTCAGTTTTGTTCCTTATGGGAGCAAAGATCAGGCCCTTTGACCATGGACTCTCAGTCTGCTGCTGTCCCCTCCGTCCCCGCCTCCCTTTAAAGTGATTGCAGCTGCTGCCTTATGTTCTTTGATCCAGTGAAATGAATGCTGGTGTCTTTTGGCTCTTACTTCTGTGTCAGGATAGCAATACAGGTTCATGTGCAAAGGCATATTTTAATAGTCAACCCTATGGATATTTAACATACTACTATGCACAGCTCTGTCACTGAAAGGCTTATCTTGGACCAGAGCATACTTGCGTCTATGGCAGGAACTGAAATAAGAATTGCCCACTGTGTGCTCTTAGGACATGCTGCTCACTTCAGTAAGGAAACTCACTCTGAATGGCTTGTGTAAGCAGTGTAAAATAACTTAGTGAGATCCAGTTTCCCACTTCGAAGCTCCTTCTTCAGCAAGGCAGCTTCAAGCAGGCTGTTTCTGACTTAAAGGCAGAATAAATGTTGTTTTTCTCTTGTTTTGAAAGAAGAACAAGTGTGTCTTGCATCAGATCAGAGCTGTTCCTGCTTCTATCCCTGTCAATGGGAGTCTTTGCAGTTACCTGCAGCAAGAATGGGATTGTGCCCTGTATGAGTTACTTGCAGTTCCATAAAGCTTCCTAGCGAGCGAAGTATTAAAAGCATCAAGCTGTATAGGAAGAGAAGCCGCCACGATGTGCTAGTGTCAGTCCTCTGGAAATTCTCCCCAGTTAAAAGCAACTGGTGGGGCTGAAGAGCACTGCCAGCCAAGGATGGCAATGCATTGTTTCTTCTATCATTTTTTGTTACACTTACCTTGTTGGTGCTTCCTTCTTGCTGGGCCCCAAACCAGTAATGATGAGTTCAACGACAATGCAGTTTTAAGGTCCTGATTCCCAAAGGCTCCAAGTACCCTCAAATCTTGCCAGGGAGACTTAAGAACACTTTGCAAATCCTATGAAATGCTTGGTTTTGCTCTCGTTTTGCATGGTGACCTCTGACAAACACTGCAAAAGTGATCAACCAGGTAAATAATACATTCACAAAGTTTAGGGCCAAATTGTGGCCTGCCCTGCATGTCTGTGAGGCAGGGAGGGAGCAGAAGGTCCCCCCTCATTTTCCTGTGCTCATCATCTGCATAATATATTGTGGTGTAGCGTGAAAAGAAGAGCTGAGTCTTCTAGTGTGCTGCTCCCTCTGCTGAAGGGGTGGACACGGGGAACCCATAACCCAACCCTTCTAAAGTGAAAGTGAAGCAAGAACAACTTGGAATATAAATGTATGCAAAAGTAAAT
This sequence comes from Crocodylus porosus, assembly GCF_001723895.1. NCBI lineage: Eukaryota > Metazoa > Chordata > Crocodylia > Crocodylidae > Crocodylus > Crocodylus porosus. Next base: position 250,349,076 of record NW_017728886.1, on the reverse strand, counting down.
GGTTCAGGCAACCCACTGGAGACAGGGTGGGTTGTGTCGTCCCTTCCAGGCCCTTGAAGATGTGATCTTTTTCCCTTAATTTAGAATCTGCCTGTTTAGTTCCATAGTCTTAGTTCTGAGGTCCTAGGTCTGTTGCATCCTTTGTGCTGGCCCAAGTGCCGGTTGTCACATTAGTACAATGGAGGGTAATTGAGGAAGGAGGAGGCTGTTAAAGGAGTCTGAACAAAGAGAGGGAGAGCTGTGATTAGAGCTGCCATGGAAAGGGGAGAGAGCTCCACCCAGTCTTTTTTTGGGGGGAGGGGGGAAGTTGTATTTCCTTCTGCACCTCTTGACCTTAATTCTTGCTTAGTCTGAGAACATGGATTGTGAATTGGGGTAGAGAAGAAATCCCGGGAAGTACCAAACACTTTGGCGATTCTGGTTAAATGCAGCTCTAAGTGTTCCTGCAAGTGCATCTGAAATTAAGAATCAGTTTTAGTTTAGAGCATATTTCTAGATCTACATTTAAGGAGTTTAGGGCTGGAAGGGACCTTGTGAGATCATCGGGTCCAGCTCCCCTGCTCTAGGCAGGAAGGACAATTGGGGTCAAATAACCCCAGTAAGTTGTGTGTCCAGTCTCCTTTTGAAGATCTCCGCGGAAGGTGCCTGTACCACCCCTGTTGGGAGTCTAGTATTTATTTTTCTTACATTTCTCTTCAAGTAGGCACTACAGAAAGCCTAGTGACATCTATTCTTGTGCAATGCCAGGCACTTATATTTAAGTAGGAAAGGGTGTGGGGAGTGGGGTTTAAGTCACAAAAGTATGAAAATGTATACAAGACTGACAGTTGTATCTTGGCACTTTCTGTATGTTAGAATTGGCCAAACAGATCGTGTTTTACAGGTTACCTCTGTATATTCCTGCAATAAAATTAAAAACTGAAACAAAGTCTGTGTTGTCAAGACAGGATTTTCTTTGCCTCAATCTATTTGGACTAAGGCGGGGGTTGTCAACCCGGGTACGCATACTCCTGGAGGTACTTGGATCAGTCCTAGGGGGTACCCGTGGGTGGGTGAGAAGGTAGGGACAGAGCACTGCTGCCTCCCAGGAGCAAGGCTGGGGTGGAGCAAGGCTGCAGGGCAAGGAAGCTCTCACGCAGCAGCCGCCACTGCCACACTCCACCCCGGTGAGCTTCCTCACCCCTCAGAGGGGCACCACTGTCCTCACCCAGCTCGGTGAGCTTCCCTGCCCTGCCTCACCTCTGCTTCTAGGAGGCGGTGGCGTTCTGTCCCTGCACGCTGTCTCACTCAGCATCCGGCCGCATGCCACCTCCTTCCCCGCTTCTGTTTGGTATCTGGCTGCCAGGTGTACTCAGACTAAAAAAAGGTTGAAAATGCCTGGACTAAGGTAAAAAGCAAATTTGATATGTATTTGTCAAATGAGACAGGATACACTTGAACTGCATTACCTTCTAACTTGCCAATATACTTCAAAACTTCTCTAGTCATGATGGCCATAAAGAAACTATTAGGCAGATGGGATTCATGGGAGTCATCTTTATGGCAAATAAATGGTTTTTGACTCCCTATTAAACTAATATGGTAGTTGGGTAGGAGCAATCTTCCACTCTTTGGGTTCATCTGCATGTGCAGTTAGCAGGTCGCAATAAACTGTGGTGCAGTTTGCACTGGAATTTATTGCTCCCGGGTGCAGTGTTTACACATGTGCCTGGGGAAGCAGTACATTGAGCAGGGGCAGAGCAGCCCTTGCCTGTCCCTGTGCCTGCTCCAGGCTCTCAGGGGACCTTGGGGGGTCAGCCTGCCAGATTGGAGCTGCTCCACCCCAGCTCATCATGCTTTGGAAAGGCTGGCTGGGCCGCAAGGGGCTAGCCAGCAGGTACCCCCTGCACTGTAGCACCCTTGTGCCTCAGGCCAGCCCTGGTCACCATCTACACATTCATTTTGGTGCATTAAATAACTCCACTGTAGACCAGGAGTGGGCAAAATGCAGCCTGTGGGCTGAGTCCAGCCCACAGAGGGACTTTGTACAGCTTGCAGGAAGTCCCTTAGCCATGCCTGGCCCAGGCATTGTCTGGCCTGTGGTGCATCCTGCTGCCGGCCAGGCACTCTGTGGGGCTGGGGAGGCTTTGCAGCTGAACTGCCTTTCTAGGCAGCCCAGATGGTGGTGGCTCCTTTCAGCTGCCACTGACACTGGCCCCAGCCTCATAGTACAGGTGGGGACCTGTGCACATAGCCCTGACCCTGGCCCACCCTGTGCCAGCTTCAGACTTGGCCTAGCCGAGCGGACCATCCAGAACCCGCGCACACAGCCCTGATCCTAGCCCACCCTGCGCCTGTTCCAGATGCGTCCATCTATGCTGAGCAGTGGCAGCAGCCAGGCAGAAGCTGCTTCTCGGCGTGGGAAAAGCAACCCCTCCCCTTCACTGTTGTGCTGCTGCCACCCAGACCCTGTGCCCAGGCTGCCCTGCAGATCCTCTGCACTGCCCCGCTGGGCAGCCTGGAGGTGGCGGTGATGGCAGCGGAGATGAGCTGCAGGGCAACTCAGGCATGGGTGACTGCAGCAAGAAGGGCCCAGCAGTGGTGACAGGGAGGGGACACTTTTCCCTGCTTCAAGCAGCAGCTTCTGCCCAGCCACTACTGCTGCTCAGTGGGTGATCCAAAGCAGGGACGAGGTAGGCCTGTGTCGGGGCTGTGTGCGTGGGTTCTGGCTCGTCTGCTGTGGCTGGGGCGAGTCTGGAGCAGGTGTGGGTCGGGGCTGGGCTGTGCAATGTTGGTGGTAGCGGGGAGGGGCCGCAGGGTGCACAGGCTCGGGGCTGTTGGGGGCAGGGGTGACCCAGAACTGCCTATGTGAACCCCAGGCCCAAATAATTGCCTGCCCCGTCCTAGATAGTACTATCCTACAGCGGAGTTACTTAATTTACTGTGCCCTAATACCATTGCAGGCATAGACAGTGATGCTTTACTGCAGAACTAATTAGTCAACTGTGCAGTAAAGCGCATGTGTAGCTGCACCTTTTGAGAGTGTTTCTGCTTTTCCCTAGTGCAAAGTATAGTAGTTTCCCAATGGCACTTTTGCAAAGTATTCCTAGGTGTTGAAAATACTGAAACCTTAGGCCTTAAAAGTGAAAACTGAAGCAAAGTATAGAAAATTATTGATGTAATCCTGTTCTCCTTCTTAGCCTTCTTCTGCTGAACTAAAGTAATTCAATCCTTTAAATAACTGCTTTGAGTATGCTGAGCAGTGACACTCAGTCCTGAGGCCTCAAGAGCCACATAAGCAGTTGGTGTAAACAATGTAACAGTATCACAATGCATATATCCCTAGCAGCAAATACAGTTCAGTTTAAAGGAAAATAAATAACCACAGTACAATAATTAAATAACTTCATGTAAATGCACAGGTAACACTAACATACCGTTTTTCAACCACATGTATTGCATTACAAAAACTCATAATACTGTCTTGAATAATATTTTCTGCAAAGAGTCGGTTAGTGAGGTGAAGAACCGCTTGTATCTCATGAGCCACCTTTCTGAATATTGCTGAAATACAGCTACAGGCTACCTTTTGACTGTACTGGAAAAACTTTTGTGCTGTCATGTTTTCTACGGTAATGACCTGGCCACAGGCTCTCTTTAGGGTAAAGAAAACGGTACTTACCAAAGAATTCCCACCTCATAAAAGTTTGTAAAAATTTACAGAGAGTGCAAAATATGTCCTTGCTGATGTACAAATTATAGCCATTTGCTACAGCTAAGACTAAGGCTAGAGTTGAGATTGTGTAGTCATACGTATTATGGTGCCCATACATAGTTTCTTCTAAGAATGCAGACATTGTTTTTATAGAAGGCAGGGTAGGTATACATGTATATTATTTAGTCCGTATATAGAAAGGCGGAGAGGGAGAAAGCACGAATTTTTGTGAACCCAAATTCTCTTCATCAGATGCTGTGAAAGGATGTGCAGAAAGCAGAGTATAAGGAGGAGAGAGAAGTTAGGATATAAAAGACAAAGGAGGAGGGGGCAGTGCAAGGAGAGAAACGCAAAGGAGCAGTAAAATATATCTAATTGAATGTTACCTAGTAGGTGGACCGTCCTTAATAGTTTTCTTGTATATCCTTTAAAGCCTTAATTTGAATATAAAATCACAGTGTGAGGAAGGCTGCTCATCCAAGTTATACATTTCCAGGGCCTATATGAGAATCTGAGTGGGAACGCTTGAGATGTCTTTCATTGATTAGATAAGATTATGGGCTAATTTAGTCTGCGGACTGCTTGTATCACCTTTCATAGGAATTGGTACACCCTCCTCACAGTAAATCTAGTGCAAGTTGATTTAAAGAAAATATGGGCACTATAAATTAAGGGACCAACCCATTTAAGTGGAAAATGATTTGCCTCAATAATTCTTTTTACTTTTCACTTTATATTTGCTCTTTCTTAAGAATTCAGACCCAGATTTTTGAAGGTACTTAAATGTTTAAATACCTTTAAGAGCCTGGGCCTCACTCCCACATTCAAATTGTATGTGCAAGTTAAGAATACCTAAAAAGAAAACAACCTCTTTTTTTTTTTTTTTTTTACCAGGCAGTAATTCCCTGGTGAAAACCTGAACTGTAAACATGGATTCTTATCTGCTTAGTTTGATATACATCTTTAGACATTAGATAATTCCTGTAAAACAAATTATATCAAATTAAAAGATTAAGGCTTTTTCTGCAGTTAATGAAATAGTAACATGTCTTATTTTTGGCTTGGATCTCTCAGTAATACATTCTAAGAGTTGAGGAAGATGAATTTCACACCATTAGCGATAGCCTAGCTAGGGTTTATATATATTATTGCCCCCTGATAAATTAAATAGTAACTACTTATTTATGTGTAATAAGTCCTAGAACAGGCAATGAAGATTTTCACAAAATCATGGAGAAGTAGGGCTGGAAGGGACCTGTGGAGGTCATCTAGTCCAGTCTCTTTCTACAGGCTGGATCATCCCTATCCAAACTATCTTATACAATCCTTGTTTAACCCCTGAGCAAAACTACACTGTCAACTGTGACATGCAACCACAAAGCATAACACCCTAACCTGCCACAGGCAAAGCAGGAGGAGAAAGGTGGCCAGTGTCTTGCTGCAGCAAGAATATTTAAAATATGCTGTGGAGATCCAAGGAAGAAGGCCATCCATCCTCCCCACTGTAGAGGAAGGCAAAACCCTGCACAGTCCATGCCAAATGTCTCCTTTAGCTCCAGCTGGAAGTAATTGAACTGGAGATCTGTTGCTGCAGTCGGAGTAGCTGTGGTTTTCAGCACAGTAACCAATGGGAAATTCATAAATAGCTTTGCTATATCATGGAAATTAAAGGCCATGACTACAGAATTTCACACATTAGCTTCGTCCTTAAGTCCACTATCCTGTAGTTGAACTAAGACATTTGGTCTTGATTTCAAAGTTCCCAGGTGATGGGAAACCTACCATATGTGTTTGTAATTTCTTCCAGTGGTCAAATACTCTTAGCAGGTATAACCTTGCTTTTTAGTTCAAGTTTGATATTTTTTTTTTAATGCCAGAATCTGCTTGTTTAGAACTGTTAAAAGTACTTCAATATAAGGAAAATTGAAAGGGGTGTTAATGAGAGCAACACAATAATTGGATGATCAGAATATAACGGGGGTGAAGTTGCATTGTAATTTCAAAGAAGAATCTAGAAAAGTTCTTCAAGCACACGAACAAAATAATAACACTGTGTGTGTGCACGCGCGTGTGTGTAGATATATAGATATATCTATATCTCTACCCTGCTTTCTAACAAAATAATAGACGTGGTAGGTGAAATATATTTGGATGCTCAGAAAAGCCTTTGACATCTTTTAGTGAAGGGTGTTGAAGAAAAATAAGTCTGAGCTTTCATTTCTATGCAGGATCCCAGAGCACAGCAATACCATATAGGAAATTCTGATATGATGAACGTAGCCAGTTGCCCTTGCAGGGGAAACGGAACTAGATAGAATGCAGTTAACCAACTTCAGATCAGTTGTTATCCAGATCTAACTCTAGCCATGACAGCAGTATTATCCAGCCGACCTACCAAAAGCTATATTTTATATATACCACCACAAATCCAGTGTTCAAATAGAGCCACCAAAAATGACCAAGCGTGGCAGTGTCATACATCCTCTCAAGTGATTCATGTAAATGTGTGTGTGTTTTTATAAAATGTATTTTATTAGGGAGCTTAACTGTGAAGTCTCAACTGGTGCTTCAGATTTGCTTGCAAGTAGATTTAAAATTGCTATACAGTTAAATTATATTATTTTTCATGTTAACTGAAGGGGAAAAAATCTGGATACTTGTCTGGCTAGATAGTTTTACTAACTGCTGTTTAATTTTTTTGCTAATAGTCCTGGTACTGAAAGGGTTACGCTTTCACTAGTACTGTGCTTAGATAAGGCACTGTACTGTATGTCACAGCTGAAGTAACACATCTGTATTGTAGCACTTGAGTAAAATGTGGTTCTTAATTGTAAGGAAATGAGCTAGAACAGTAGATGGGGGGAAACTGATTAAAAATGATTAATGTACAGTGCATTCCCATCCAAAATGTTTGCTGAACTATTCGACGTTGCTGTTATTGGCAAAGCTAGTAAAACCAGATCCAAATAAAGGGCTTTAAATAAGTTTATTTCCTCAAGGTTTAGGGACATTTAATATATTTGTTAAACTCGCTAATCAGCATCATTTCAGTTTATGTCAGAATCTGCTTCCACAAATGATTACCTTAGTTCATGTGAGTTCTCTTCAATTTAATGGTACCACTAATTATTAGTAAATGCTCATTGTATGACCATCTGGAGAGCAATGTCTAGCCCCCTATTATTAGAATGTCTTAAAATAGAAAATCAAATGTTTGGACACCAAAATAAAGAAAAGAATGAAAGGAAACATCAGAGTCCCAGTTCTCGAGTGGTGGAGATGGGTAGCACTGTATTGTATTCAGTAGTCTTGCCTACTTACAGCAACAGAGAATTTGACCTTATGGTTTGTGGGTTTTAAGACTCATGAGGCTGATATCTGTCAAAGTTATGCCTCCTTTAAGACCAGTGTGGCTACTCAGTTCTTCCATGTTGCAAGTGTTTAGTGGTCAAAACATGTTTCCCCTTTTTAACTTCAGTGGTGAAATATCTTTTGTGCGTCTGTGGGGTTCTTGTCCCAGAGAGATCACACACGGAAGACCAGGGGAACTACCTTTGTTAACAACAACTTCCTAATGCTATATGGGTAAAGCAGAACAGCAGACAGCAACACAAGACACCGTAATGTAATTTGGGCATCGCTCTGCTGACAGAGAACGGAGCATACATATGCGCTCAATACACGACAATATGTGGGAAATATTTATAACCTTTGTGGTCTGCCTTTAACACTAGCTATTTCTGTAGCAGAGATCATAAAAAGGGTGGGGGGGTTTCGGTAACACTTTCTGTATCTTACTCTAAATTTAATTTGAAAGTAAGTTTCTAAGCTAGAAGATATGCAGATTGGCTGTGACAAAGCAGCTTTATCTCAATTAATACTTTATCTGTGTGCTGCCATTGGGTCTGATTCTGTAGAGTGCTGATCACCTCCCACTGAAGTGGAGGGTCAGATTTGACTGTGGTACTGTCTTTTCATTTGAGTAACAGAGAAGTGAACCTGACTCAAGGTATTCAGGGGGGACCTGGTACTAACCAAACTAATAGTCTGCCTCTTTCCTCCTCCAGTGGCTAGATTACTAGCAGTTTGAGGATGCTCTTGTCTCTCAGCTGATAGTACTGTTTTTAGCTCAAACAATGAAGGCTCATGTTTTAGGTCCAGTGATCTGGGGTTTAGTCTCTGTAAAACTGCCCTAGTTGGGGTGAGGATACAGTAGCACATTGCAGACTGGGGCCGAAGGTCAGTTTTTGTTCACTGAATCAATACCATCTGTCCAGTTGGCTTCATAGGGACTGGGATTGAGCCTTCAAAGAAATAAACAAGAAGTTAATGGGAAGTGCTGTTGCAGAATCTCAGAAGTCAGACCGGATTTCGTTTGATGGGCCAAATCCCTTTTACTTAACGCATGCAAAGCTCCTGTGGACTGGAAACTGCCGGGGGAATTTAACATCTGGACTTCAGTATGCGTTTTGCATTCATAAAGCTTTTGGCTTTCCCTCAAACTCTACTATTGCTTGAGCTCATTGTGTATTATTTCCTGAATGCCCCTACTGTTGGGAGGGGAAGGGGAAGGGTGAAGGTTTAGTGCAGAAATATATGTTTTTTTAAATTACTGTTGCCTTCCAAAGAACAGTTTATCCTCTGTAAATGTCTTCTGCTCTTACCTCATTCATACTAGCTAGCGCATGTAATGGTTGGTATATGACCTCCTTTAGTGATGCATAGTGGTGTGCCTCCAGAGAATGAGGAAGAGCTGTAGTCATCCCTGGAATAATTTTCTCTCACCCCCCTACATACACACATACACATGTGCAGCAAGTTAATACACTTATTTTTGTGGTCAATTCTCTAACCAGCAGAGGTTGCTCATTTTGGTTCATGTAAAACTTCATCACTCTACTGAACGCCATGTAGTGACCTCAGCTTTCATGAGCTGGGGCCTTCTCTGGCCCTTTGTGTGCTGACACAGTGCCCATATGATCCATTTTAACTGGTTGCTGTCTCTGCTAACAGGGCTGAATTGTGGGCTGTGCTGGCCCTTGTTGTCCTCCTGCAGCAGCAGAGGAGTAATTGCTTCACACTGCCAACTGGGGGCCTCTTCCAGGGTCTAACTCAGCAGAATCCAGCTGACCTACGTTCTCTGAAATAAATACTGGGGGGGACGACATGTTTAGATGAACAGAAAGGTCATCGCCTGAAAGCCAGAATGAACTGGGTGATAACTGCTCCCAGCGAAGGGCCCCACATGACAGCCCTGCCGTTAGCCTGAACCCAATCTGTGTTTAAGCATGAGGATCTGGATATATGCCCAAATAAATGGCCTGACAGAATGTTAACACAGCTCTAATTTTTTAAATGACTAAAGAAGTCACGAGACTGCTGCTGGGAAGGAGAGATGAGCAATGTTAAAACTTGCCCGCAAACCTTCTGTTGGTGCTGCAGATGCACCGCTAATCTATTTGCTGCCTCTGTTGCTTTGGGAGATGCCGTTTGCTCTTCTGTCCTCAGCAGCTGTTACTGGTATGCAATCTCTGGCTGATTCAGGGTCACTTATAGACTGATAAATACTAGAACACTTTTTTGTAGCCAAGAGGAAGAAATCCAGGTTCCTGCATTAGAAACAAGAGGGAAAGTATAGAAGGACACTAGGGGTGTGTGAAGCGGTCCCAATTCAATTTGGATTTGGATTTGGCCTGAATCAGGGACAGTGATTCAGTTCACTGATTTGGATCACTGTCCCTGATTCTATTCGGCCAAACACAAATCTGAAGATTCGATGCTGATTCGGAGAATCAGTGATTCGGACATAGGCGCAGCTTTAAATGTTTTTTCCACATACCTTGAGGTACCAGCGCAGCTTGTGATCGGTGCGATGGTGGGGCAGATGGAGTGTCCCACAGGAGCGTGTGTTTGTGTGTGGGGAGGGACCCTCCATGTGCTTGATGGCAAACCCGTAAGTGGACTAGAAGTACTTGTGGTCCACTTCCAGGTATGCCAGGGAGCATGCTGGGGGGCCTCCCCGGCTTGGCGATTGGCCTCAGGGGGACCCTGGGTGCCCCCCCAGCCCCAGGAGGCACCAGTCACTGAGCTGGGAAGGTGCAAGGGGGGCCCTCAGCACGCTGCCCAGCAGATCTAGAAGTGGACTGGAAGTGCATCTGGTCCACTTCTGGGTCTGCTGCTGAGCACGCTGGGGACCCCCCCATGCTCCTGTGGGGCGCTCCATGCACCCCAGCATCACAGTGTTCATGAGCCGCCTGGTACCGAGAGGTACGTAGAAAAAACATTTAAAGCTGTGTCTATGTCCGAATTGCCGAATCTGTGTGAATCTCTCTGAATTGATTCGGAGGGTTCTGATTTGATTTGGAAAGATTAAAGGGTCCTTTGATTTGATTTGGATTTGGAGATTTGGCCACTGAATCGGGCCAGATCTTCGCTGAATCAAGTCAGGAACTGAAGCTTCGCACAGCCCTAAAGGTTACCAGGAACTTCTGTCTTCCACATGGCTGTGAAGTGCTAGAGAGGTGGCCAGGAAAAAAGGCACAGGGATAGAACAGGATCCTAGTTAAGTAAAATTGGCAAGCAAAGGCAACTATTTTTTTTTTTTTAAAAAGAGTGAGGAGAGGCTAATAAGCTAGTGACTGAATAACTGTCTGGATAAATATACTGTACCCATGTGATTTGTGAGGGCAGGTTATAATGGAAACAGCTGAGTGACAGATTAGTAGAGTTTCTACTTAACACATTAAAATTAGCCCTCATAGTCTCCATTAAGGGAAGCTATAAATCCAGGTACTACAATGATAATTCTCAACTACAAAATAGTTCCAACCTTACAGCATTATTTTCCCCATTGCGTTACTCTGATTTTAAAAGGGTATGGAACGGACAAACGCAATTCATCTACATCGACCTGATAAAATAAATGCTAGGTTTGAGCCCATATCATTTTTATCCAACCCGAGTAAATCAAATGTCTGCTGAGATTTGTCAGTGTGAGAATCATGGGACTGGGCTCATTGTAGATTCATTTGTCGCGTGTATATACAGTAAATGGAGCTCTTCGGATGGGGGTGTTTTTATGGTTTTGTCTGGTTTTAAATACTATGAAGCTTCATAGACCTCTGTGCAGACAGTGTTAGTCCACACAAAGGGCTTCGTAGAAAACCTGTATTTTCCATTTCTTTTCAGCTTTTTTGACTGGAAGAATGCTAAGCAGTCTTTCAATAATTTTTCTTTCCATTTTGATTTAAAATAACAGCTTATGCTTAAAGAGACATTTCAAAATGAAATCAATCTGAAATTAAGTTTTTCACTTTGAAATTTTCTGATTAGAAAAATGAAAAATTGTAAAAATTGACCTCTCTTTCCACCCAAAGAAATGAACAGAAAGCTCTTTAAACTGGACTTTTCAGCCCACTAACATTGATTAAAAAAATAGAGCAGCTCTGTAGTCATTCTGAAAAATGAAATACCTTATCTTCTTTTGTCACAGATCCATATTTTGTTAGGCATGCAACTGTATTTTTTGTTTTAACATCAGCCAAACATTTTGCATGTTATCTTAACTATTTTCTGTTTTGCTCCTTATTACATACAAATATACATGTTAAGTGGTGTGATTTAGGGTTGAGATAAGGGCTGTCCAGCAAGGCAGTGGTGGCAGTGCAGAGGAGCTGCAGGCCACCCTAGCACTGGCTCTGGGTGGCTGGAGCAAGAAGGGCACGGTAGTGGTGAAGGCAAGGAGCTGCTTTTCCCCTGCATTGAACAGCTGCTGTTGCTGTTGCTGTTGCTCAGCATGGATGGTCAAGTCCAGAGCATGTGGGCTGGGCCAGGGCTGAGGCTGTGCATGTTGGTTCTGGCTGGTTCAGAGCTGGTCTGCTCCACCGGGCTGAGTCTGGAGCAGGCACGGGGCAGGCCATGGTCAGGACTGTGTGTGTGGGTCCCCACCAGTACCGTGGGGCTGTGGCCAGCAGCTGCAGCAGCTGGAAGGAGCCACTGCCTCTTGGGCTGCCTAGAAAGACAGTCCAGTTGTAGAGCCGCCTCAGGCCCACTACATGCTCAGCGGGCCTGGCGGGACCCATCACAGGCCGGACACAGCCCCTCCACAGGCCAGATCTGGCCCACGAACCATATTTTGCCCACCACTGCTTTTAGACCTTGGATGCTGCCACCTACATTTGAAACTAACAGAAGGCTGATCGATTGCTTGACTGGCAATACCATTTATTTGGTTTGGGATCTTCATGGAACTCTAGATCTTTTCCAACCTTTTCCAGGCCAAGGCACGCTTACATTAATAAACATTTTCTGCAGCATGCCTGTCAAGGCATTCCCCATCCCCATCCCTGCGAGCTCATTGTAGCTCATTGCTGCGGCAAAATTCCACAGCACAGCTGTTCAGAGGCTGGCAGACCGCATCCCCCACACCCAGCGCATGTGCAGTAGATGAATTTCCTTTTTCTTGGCTGGTTCTCTTGATCCCCTACAGCCAACACATGTGCGAGTCTTCTGTGACTATCACATCATTGAGGCTTATTCATTTGCACTAGGCGGCTGAAGAACTTTCTTCTCATTCTTCCAAAATTTTCGTGGTGTGGCACACCAGTTGAAAGGCACTGTTCTAGATAATTTGGGGGCCCTGCAGTCTAGGGTCTAAGTGTACGGTCCAAATATAAGAATATACATTCTTTAAATATAGGCACCATTAAAGAAAAAAAGTGAAGTTAAGTTAATCCCCATTTTAAAACTTATAATCATAGCGAAGTGTGGTTAAACAAACAGCCCATGAGAAATGCTGAATTAAAGGGTAATTGTTGACTCAGAAAATGTTGTGCAAGTGACATGTCTGCCATGATTATGCTGTCTTTTATAAACAAAATTAACTTCAAAAGTGATAGGAAAGGAAGTGGAGCCTAAGCTATCTGGCCTGAATAGCACAATGGTTTAGTTACCTTAGTCTCATTGGCTGTCTTGAGTTTAATTCTGAGCAATGACCTGATGATGCAGCTTAATTATATGAATAGTCCCAGTGAGTCACGATGGCAAGATCAGGTCACGTCTCAAGTAAAGAAGGACTGTAAGTCTCCATTGAGTCTTTGGTGGGGATTTTTGTCACAAACCCACCAGATAATTTGGCACTGTGTAGAATGACAGGGTGAAGAAGGGAAGAGCCAGGTGTTGTAAGTTTAGGACTGATGAGCACTGGCAAAGAAATGTAAGGAAGTTTTCATAATGGCAGCTTTTGCCCCACCTGGCATAGTTAACCGTTGCATTATCTTATGCACAGACATTTATTGAAATACTCAACACTCAAAAAGATCTTATTGTCCCTTCAAAGTAAAGCTTGTTATGAAATGTAGCATATGCAAAACAATACACTAAAATACTTGTTCTGTTCAAGACTAGTCCTTAATCTCTCTCTCATTGAAGTCAATGGGAATTTTGCCATTGAGCATAGGGGGAGTCAGATTTTGTTCCAGGTTATATCTTGCAACTCTCAAGTGTTCATGGGGATAATGGCTGTCAACTAGTCCCAAAGAACCCATGATAATAAAATAATGATAATTGATTGACAAGAGACAGTATGTTTCAAAGTCAGACTCTTATTCAGCAGAAGCACTTAACCACATGCTTAAAGTTATGCATGTGCTAATTTGCTGAATTTGGGATGTTAAAAATTACACAATTTATTAAGGGGTCAAGCTATAAAGTTCTAAGTATCTTCTGGAATATATAGAGTACCACCTACTCCCTCTAAAGTAGAGCCTAAAAAGGCATGAAGCTGTAGTCAAACCATACTTCTTTTAAAAAAATCCTCACATTTATAACAACTCCTCCTATGGGGTTTATATGGCTGTTGAAGTTGCTTTCCCTGCTAGCCCTGATTCTGCAAATACTCAAGTTACTCAACTGACTTTCTTGAGTAACTTGAGTAGATTAATTGATTGCAGTTTAACTAACTAGAGTCACTCATATGGACAAGCATTTGCAGGATTAGGACCTATATATTTGCTTTTCCTTTGTTGTGTATCCTGATAAATTGATTTTAACCATCTAAAATTTCACACTGTTGAACTTGTGAAAGTTTCTTCCAAGTGAGAACAAAAATGTGAATTGTTTTCATTAACATTTCTGCCCCCTCTTCCCCTGCCCACCCACACACTTCAAATCAAATGAGCAAATGGTTATGTTTACTAGCAGCAAAGTAACACTTTACAGAGGAAAGCTGTTCTCAGCAGGAAAAATGTAGAAATATCTAAATTGTTTCAAAAGAAAAGCAGTAATATACAAATTGAAGTCCTATAAACACGCACATTTGAGTTTCCTTGTTGAATCGAATGCTGTTATTTTTGTGTTACCAAGTCCTAATGGTTCAGGGGGAAAAAATTCACTATGCTAAAATTATTTTGAAAAATGTAAAATTAGCTATATTTTTAGTTTAAAAAGTTCCAGAATTGGTATACAAGTTGTGATTCAAACCTAGCTACAAGGTAGACAGTACCCAAGTGTGAGATAGAAGAGGCTGTTGTGTATTATACACAAACAGCAGTATGTTATCAGCCTTTTTTTCATTGGAATGGACAAAATGGGTTCTGAACTGAAGCAGCAGCATGTGTGTGATTTGTCTACCGTTAAGTAGGATATAAGTGCTTTTTTCCCTCTGTCAGCATTAAAATGCTGCTGAGTGAACTGTCCACTAAGTGATTAATCAGTGCAAACATATTAGCCAAAGTTTAGCATAAGCCATAAAATACGTCAGCTGTGTCATAAGACTGTACAGGGCACTTCAGCTAGTAAAACTGTGTTCTCTGATTAGAAACTCAGAATTGTTTCCCCAAATCTGAGTTGTTTGCACTTTTGCTTTGGTATCTGGTTTTGGGAACACTGTGTTGCAAGGCAGCACAATGTTGCTGTATAAAGCTGCTTTTGTTCCTTTTTTTTTCTTTCCATAGCTTATTCTCTTGAAGCTATTCGGTGGAAATTTCTCCTTAATAAATCTCTGCTGTTGTAGAACTGCATGTAGTGTGGTACATCTCAGCTCCCTACATGAAAGGCAGTGGAGATAACCTGCCTATTATGCAAAAAATAAATAAATGAAATCAGGATTATTTTTTGCTACTTTACATCTTCTGTAGATTTCCTTTTGAGTTACCCAGTGGGTGAAGATACTTGTGCTTGTTCTGAAAGAGAGTTAGAAAGAGAGGAATATGGATGTTTGCCCACAAGACAGAGTTCAATCAATGGCAGCTGAATAGGTCCGATAATTTTTTTTTGTTCCTACATGGGGAATATGAAGTGCTATATAAATATATCTAATTTATTAGGTGGGTTTTTGGTTGTGGCTGTGTTGGCAGGCAAGGTTCTTTGAGGAAACTGTTTCATTCTTCATTGAGAGCCTCTTTCTTACTTTGTATTATTACCACTGCAGTGTTTCCCTTTGGCCTCCCCCCCCCCCGCTTTCTTCCCCCTCTCTCCTCTGCTTTACCTTTTTGTTTTTCCTTTTTTTTTTAACCTATTTATATTTTCACTACACCCTCTCACACTTTGAGCTTCTCCTATTCCTGCTTTCCTGATCTCCAACAATTTGCTTTTTCACTGACAGCCTCTTTTTTACCGTGTATTTTATCATTGTAATGTCTCCCTTTAGCCTTTTTTCCCCTCTGCTTTCTCCCCCCTCCTCTTTCTGCTTTACTTTGTCTTTTTTAATTTCTACCTATTTCCATTCTCACTGGCACCCTGCCACACTTTTAGCTTCTCTCATTTCTTGAAACCTCACAATGGCAGAGACTCCCCATGCCTGAAGAAGGGTGACTGCGCCTGAAAGCTTGACAAGAACTTTTTTCCAACTACTCAGTTGGTCTAATAAAAGGTATCACATCTACTCAAAGAACCATGCCTCTCATTTATTAGTGCCGTCTGTTGATGCCTAAACTCTGCCTGACTGAGGCACACAAACCACTTTCCAAGGAGCACAAGAGCTGCTCATAGTCCCACAGACTGTGAGCTTTAAACCTGTACCTTAAATTCCACAGATTGTGACCACTCTTACCTGCATCAATAAGGAATTCAGGCCCTGATTGCACTGAGTCTCGGTATATCTCAGCTGCACTTCAGAGGATCAGGAGGAAACAGCTGACAACTCATTGACATTGAGAACATTGTCGTGTCTTTGCTTTTGGGTGGAATTCCTGGAATGCCGCTCTCCTGCCGTAGATCTTGGAAATCCCAGGTTATAGTGATAAGCAAGCTGGTGATAACTATGCTTTGCTATAGTCGGTAGCAAAAGCATGGAATGTTTGCACCATTGGAGCCATTGGGTATCGTTGTCAATTAAACGTTATCCTGTTGTGCCATAGACTCACCTTGCAATGGACCTTCCCACCCTAATGAAGAGGGGATGGTCTGAAGTGCAGATAGAGTAAGCACATCTGTGTATTTAACCTCAAATGCTTCTATTTTGTTTTTTATTAGTTTGCATCTGTCAGCTATGAAGGCAGTCGGATATGAGAGGTTATAACTGTCAATAAGACGGTTATCTATGTCTTTTGAAACTAATTAGGAACCTTGGCCACTGATGGATGTGAAAAAAAACAACCAACCAGTGCTTTACCAAAAGAGGAAGCACGTGGGTTTGACCCGGCTTCCCAGTGTCTGTATAGATCAGGCACTTAAGCAGGGCTTTTTGGCACTTTTATTGCTGATTCAATCAGCTACTAGATAAAAAGTGCCCAAAAGTCCCGCTGAAGCATGCGATCTATACAGACATTGGGCAAGCCAGGTCAGAGTAACATGATGCCTCTTTTGGGCATGCATTACACTCAGCGCAGGGCAC
The DNA here is from genome assembly GCF_001723895.1 of Crocodylus porosus. Taxonomy (NCBI): domain Eukaryota; kingdom Metazoa; phylum Chordata; order Crocodylia; family Crocodylidae; genus Crocodylus; species Crocodylus porosus. Next base: position 250,332,550 of record NW_017728886.1, on the reverse strand, counting down.
ACTGAGCTGAAAGTAAAGTGCTAGTTTTTTGTGGGGGGGGGATTCACATCTGTAAGCAGCTCTTACACATAAGATGCTTTGTGCTGGAGAGAGGTAGTTAGGCCTGTTAGTCTAATATCAGGCAGAAGGAGGGTACATTTAAAATTTGGACCTTATAGACTAACTCAGTGGCTCTCAAACTTTTTAGATTCACAGCACCACACCAAAAATTCTCAACATTTAGCAGTACCCCATTAAAATATCTAATATTAATACAGTATGAAGATTATAATATACACATTATCATTCTATTTTTCATTAGTATGTTAGCAATTGATTGGGGCATTAGACTTATTTTATATTAATCCCACTGCCACTGCTGCTGCATCCAGGTGACACTGTGCCATGCAGAGCCAGCATAGGAAGCAGTACCAGCAGGAGTATGTGCTCTTGCTTCAGCCCTTCCCGGGCCACCCCTGCTTGGTATCTCCTGCAAATAGGCACATAGACCAGGTGGCACTGTCCTGCAGGCTTTTGTTGTCAGGAGGCATGTTGGAGCCGAACGAACAAGTGGCTGTAGTAGAAAGCTCCACTGCCTGCATTGTGTTGTGTAGGCAGGCGTACCATTTCTGTTCCAGCTCTTCCCAGTTCTGCCTGTTAGCAGTGGCATTTATCCCCAGGCTGCTAGCACTATGGAATGAAACTGCCTTGCGTGCTTCTTTTTTCAGAAGTGTGCCTGCATGTTGTAATGCAGGTAGGTGCATCTTGCTGCAGCTTCTTGTCACTTCAGCTCCTACGGTCCTCGTGAAAACAGAGGCAGGTAGGGCAACCGCACTTCTCAACAGAGGACGTGCCAGTGTTGCAGCTCCCCTGACAGGTTCTTGTGGCACCCAGGGTACTGCAGCACCCCATTCACTTGAGAACCACCAAACTAACTAAATCGGAGATGTGTGGAACATGGGTTTGTGAGCCCGAGCTCACTTGATTGGTTGCTGGAGCCAGGATCAGTTCTTCCCTTTGACCTAATGGTTCATCAGATACTCTACAGGCTTGCTTATAGTAGATTGAAGATGACTTAATCAAACAAAGCTAAATTAAGTTGTGTGACTCCTTTAAGTTTTTAGCTGCATAACAAGCCCTGACCATATTTTTAAAATTCATGCAATGGAGGAAGAGGTGAAGGAAGAAATCATAGGAAGCCTTTTGATATTCCGTGTTGGATGCTTTTCTGAATATTCACAATGTGACACCAGACTGTGACTGGAACTCCAGGGTCAGCTGTAATCGTATATCACATGTGCTTGAGGATTTTAATAGCTGTTTTCATGAATAGCAGCTTCCTTCGTGGAGTCTTGGGAACAGTAAAGATGACCAGTGGAGGATTTCCCCAAACCAGAACTTCAGAGAAGAAGCATTGTTTTTCATTTTAGGCCTTTTTGAGTCAGTGGGACACAACTAGCCAGGTAGAAATTCTTTTGAGATTCTACCAGCATATCCTGCAGCCAGACAGAAGCCTATATTTCTAAGTAACTTTAATCAAATGGGATCAAATATCCCATTCTGTCAGACACAGAAAAATTCCTTCCCAAGTGTATGCAAAAATTTATCTCCTTTTTAAGAATTGGCATGTTTCGGGCCTAGCTATTTAATGAAAGATTAAAGGATCATCAATACTTTACCTCTCAGAAGAAGGGGTGGCAAAAAAGTTCCATTAATATACGGAAGTTCTTAGGTAGCCATTAGTCTAAGTTTTTGTGTAACCATGCAGGTAGGCACAATTTTTGTTGTGTTTTTTTTTTTAACCTAGGTGCAGAACTGGATTCCACAGAAAATTAAACTCTAATCCAAGCTTCAGGCCCTGTTCATAAAGGCATTTAAACATATTTCATAGGGATGTAGATCATATCCTTGAGGACACACTGTCAAACTGTCCCCCTCATATTTTTGTAGCTATAAGTATTTATATGGGAATGTAGGATTGGACAGGGCATCCTGAATAGGAAATTGTTAACCAAAGGAATTTCCCAACATTGCAGTTTCAAACCCTCACCCACCACTGTAAAGAACAATACCCAGAGCACCAAGAATACCCTTAAAGTACCATAAGTAATGGCAGGGGAGTTTGCCACTGCAATGACAGGGAAGTAGTTGCTAATTGTGTGCTCAGAAGGTCCTAGGAGCATGCCCACAGCTGACACTACAGAAGACTGCAAAAAATCTTACTGTTATACCTTTGAAAGTTTCTTCTTAACTTACTTCTACAGTATTACCCACCAGCCTCAAGTATTTAGACCATGAGTCAGGCTTTCATTCCTTCAGAATCTTCACATTACATTCAAAAACCTCATGTTTTTTAAGCCAGGCAAACTGAGAATGCTTTTGATTTGCCTTTTGGATCACACATGCTTAGGGTTTAGATTTTCAAGTTTTCTCCTGCAGAAATGAGTGCTAGAAAGTTTCTTTTTAATGTTAAAACTGAGTTTCTCTCCTAATCACATGACTCCAGGAACTAAGAGGTCATGAAAAGCAACATTTTTTTGAGGTTTTTAATGATAAAATTGTGAAAATTGGTAACACTGGGAACCTTAGCCTGAAGTATGACTAAATAAATACCTTTTAATGCTTTGTTTAAGACTACCAAATTCCTCATCATGACAAACAGGTCTAAATGGTTTAAAGTATTGGTAAAGACTAATACAGGAATGTTCTACTGATAGGCTGGGCTGCATGCACTCCACGGCAGGTTAATGTGCAGCCTCTGGGCTCTCACCTGGCTACTGCTCTACCCATTGCTCTGGCTGTAACAGTAGCTAAAGTCTCCAGGCTTCCTCCCCCAGCTGTTGCTGCTTACTTCTCCCCTAGGAGTGGGGCAGTGTGGTAACCCAGGGACTTCTTAAGTCCAGGCCCATGCCTGGGACTGGGAAGGTGGTGATCAGGGCTGCAAAGGTTTATTAGGAGGGATTGTGTTCATGCACTTATGCGGTGCAGCAGTTGGAAGGGAGCCATACAAAAAGTGCACCAAGTGCGGCCTTAATAACATGCAGCCCACATTGGGTGCAGTCTGTGGGGCATGTGCCCCACTGAAGTCAATGGCAAAACTTCCATGCTAAGTGCAGACATTCAAAAACCTAGGGTTACCATACGTCTGAGTTTTCCAGGATATGTCCTCTTTTTTAGACCCCCGTGCTGCATCCTTGGGTTTTTTTTAAAAAAGAGCAAATGTCCAGATTTTCTGCTGTCCCAGACTGGCTCCTTTGGGATCAGAGCAGCAGGCAAGGTGATTGGTTGTCAGGGGTCACATGGTCCCAGTATGGGCTGCAGGAAAGTGAGAGAGAAAGCAGCAGGGCTGGGGGCAGCAGGGGTCAGCGGGTTGGGAGTGAGGGGCACCAGCAGGGCAGGGGGTTACAGGTCAGGAGTGAGGGGCACTGGCAGGGCTGGGAGGGGGCAGGGGGCTGCGGATCAGGAGGAAGGGGCAAGGGGAATGGGATGGATGACTGTGGGTTGCATGTGGAGAGCACTGGAGGCACCAGGGGACTGCGGGTCAGGATTGAGGGGCACCGGCAAGGGGTGGGGGCAGGGTACTGCTGTTCGGGAGTGAGGAACACAGGCGGGGCCGGGGTCAGTGGGTCCAGACTAAGGGGCAACAGTAGGGCTGGGGAGGGG
>NW_017728886.1:250295991-250328808 GCF_001723895.1 Crocodylus porosus | reverse complement strand
CCGCCATGACAGGTTTCCTCTCTTTTGGACCTGGAAATATGGCAACCCCTAGCTTTTATGTAGTCATGTGCTGCTTCATTTATAGTTGTATAAATCTTTCATAGAATCCATTTGGCTTTCAGGGGTGGAGAGAAGAATGCTAGAAAGTACATGTCCTGAGCATACATGGGTATGTTGTGATAGCAAAAAAGGTGGCATAAGGCTGAGCTTCTGTCACAACAGACACGGAGGCATGAGTTCTGGGAAGTCACTTATACTTGCACTGTGGCTCAGGATGCTTACACAAGTTACCTTGTTCACATGATCAGGCCCCTGAAAGCATTGCACAATCATGACATAACACACATGGCTGGCTGCAGTGTGCTTTTGCATGAGTCTGATCGTGCAAAAAAATTAAGCCTTGTTGAATTGGCTATTAGCTGAAGGCACTATAGAACAGAGCACCTTTGGGAACTTGTGTTCTCTCAAGAGTTAATTTTTGGTGCTGTTGCAGTTCTGGTGCTTGCACTGGTGAGCACCAGCCCAGCTCTGCCCCCCGGGCTGTCAGCAGAAGAGGACGTAACAGGCACCTGCCAGCTGGGTGTTGCCTGATTGGAGCTGGAGGGGGGAAGTGGAATGGGACCCCTTTGCTTCATGGGTGCCCCCAGCTACCCTGGCTGGGGATTGGGGGAGAGCTGGGCCAGGCCTACGAGGTGAGGGGTCTCTGCTCCACCCTGCCTCCCCCAGCCAGAGCCACAGCAAAGCCAAGCTGGCAGCTGCTGCTACCACTATCAAGAAGCCTGGGTAGGGGGTAGGGGAAGGGAGCCCCCACTTCCCTCACAGGTCCAGCCTGACTCCCACAGCACCCAGCCAGGGTAGCTGGTAGGGGCTAATGAGGTGAGGGGGCTCCGTTCCACCCATCCACCACCTCTAGCTATAGCCAGGCAGAGCCTAGCCAGCAGCTGCCTGTGGCTCCCTTTCCCTCCCTGTCCTGTTGATAGCCCCAGAGTGGCGGCAGGGGGGAAACGGGACAGTTCAGTAGTCTTCTTGAAGGCTGCTGGAGCAGGCAGGCTCAAGCCCCCTGTGCCCAACAGGCAAATGTTGGGGGGGGGCAGGAAGGGGGGCTCTAAATTATGGCACTCTGTGTAAAACACCATGAGTTTGAGTGCAGCCTCTAAATGTCTGTAGGGGCCCTCCATTTTCCTGTCAGATGGGGAGCTCCTGTCTCTGGGATGTTATGGGCCTTGAGTTGTAAAGGATAGATTGGCACTTTTTAATTAAGGCAGAGACCCAACTACAATAATACTTTCCAATAAAGGCAGAGACTAGAACATTGGATTTGTGAGGATTAAGGTAGATTGTGAACAGCTGTTCCTGAAAAGCTACCTTTGGGCAATTTTCAAGAACAGGATATTGAGGAAGAACTCCAGTTACATGAGCCTTTCATTTCTCCTCCCTCTCCCCTTTTCTCTGGAGAGAGAGAAGTAAGCTAGAACCATCCTTTTAACTGACCTATCCAGTTTTCCTCTCTTTACCAGATCAGGTGTCTCCCTTGTGCTGGGAAAAGTGGTCAAAAGGCCATTTAGCAGGTGAGTGGGGGTTTTTTTGTTTGTTTGATTTTTTTTTTTTCAAATAACCACATTACCATATATCACCTGGTGATATGGTTATAACATAGACAAAAGGTATCAACCATATAGCCTCCAGGCTGCATCCAGCCTGTGGGCTTTTCACTGCAGCTGCCAGAACTGCCATGTTAGGTCCAGCAGCTAAAGCAGTAACACCGCTGAAGTTCAACCCATTGCTCTGCTCTGACGCATCATTATTTTAGTGAGGAGTATTGATTGGCATTGGTCATATTAACTCCTTGACTGCTGGCACTGACCATGCTGCTAACTCCTTCACTGTGTGTAGCCTTAGTAAGTGGCATCCAGGCTAGATCTGGAGGTAGGTCATCTGGTTTGTGAGAGATCCCACAGTCTGGCCTGTGGGGCCAAATAAGTTGGACATCTGTACCATACACTGGGAGTAAGGAGGTGCATTACCTTCCCTTATTTCTCTGCATGCACATAGGTAGTACCTCAAAATTAGTTCCTTAACTAAATAATAGTTAATAAATAGAAGGTGTTGTGTAAGTATGTATATTATATTATATCTAACTAGTAAGTTTCACCCTGCATTTTGTAAGAGCATCCTAAGAAAAAGCGAGAACACTAATTGATTTCACTACAACAGCAGGATCCTGAACCTTGGTTCTGTGCTTTTCCAGTAAATAACACTCACTTATTTGCCCACTATATATTGGTTTAGCATAATCTCAAGACTTTTAAAACTTAGCACCACCCCAGACTGAAACCTTGGTATCTGAGACCAGCAACTGGCTAAATAACTCATGCTTTGACTTAGGCCCCTGAGAGACGTTACACTTCAGACACGATTTATTGGTTAATCACATCTTGTGTAGTGACCAGGCCACACGTTCATTCAATTAATGGTGTGATAAAATGAGGAATAAGCCACAGAGTTATCACGCAGGACATGTTTAATAACTTTGTGGCTGATTCCTAACATGCTTTAATTGAACATGTGGTCAGTGCCCAGCCTCTGGAGCACACAGGAGCTTTTCAAGACAGCTGAGTGCTCCAGAGGCTGGGAATGCCCTTCAGCTGATAGGAGCTCCCAGCTGCAGGAGCCCCCGAGCTGGGAACTCCCATCAGCTGATCAGGGCTGGGGAGCACAGGGAGCCACACTTGCTGCTTGTTGACACAGGAGGAGGCTGGGATTGGGCTTGTGCTGCACTGGCAATATGGCTCAGTGAGATCTGATGAGGGATCCCACTATCACACCTCCTGCCATTCCATGCTTGCATGCCAGGAGGCGTGATTGTGGCATCCCCCATCCAATCCCATCATGCCAGGGGCCTTAAAAATGTTAGAATATATTAAACAGTTACACAAGTGCTCTTTTATTTAGCTCTGTTGTTTGATCTAATTGTTCAGCAGCAATGTAGCTGAACAATGCTTGTGAGTGTTTTGTAGAACTGGCAACTTGTAGCACTGGAGCCTAAAAAAGTAATTTTGTACATAAGGATCGACTTGCCCAGAACCCCCTTTAGAGCTAGGGGTCTTATAACAGTAGTGTATAACGTTTTGGGGTCTTTAGCTGTGATACTTCGAAGAAATACAGCCAAAAAAACCAAGCAAGCCTATAGAAAGCTAGTGTCATTGGACCCTGGACTACAGATTACTTTCTAAACATCACTAGAAAGAGCACTGGGACAAGTGCCAGCTGGGATGCACACTAATATTGGTACTCTTTAAATCTAAGAGCTTCAGTTATAGTGTCAGTACTCATGCACTCTACATCTCATCTTATCTTAACTCCTGTTATAGCCAAATCACTTTTTTCCCTCTATTGCTGTGTATAGTGAGTCTGAAATATACCTTTTCTAGTTAGAGACCTTTTTACTGTGGAATTGATATCACTGAGTCACAGGAATAAAGTGAAAAGAAATGAAAAAGCAAGAAAGAAAAAAGGAGAGAGGATGAAGCAAGTGGAACAGGGAAATGTTTATACTTGATGTACCTGGGAGACTTTCTCTCTTTTTTTCTTTTTTCTTTTTAAACTGGATAGTGAATTTCTTCTGTGCATCTGTGACTATTCTTTGTTTTCTGAGGCTTTTTTGATGGGCTCTTGTTCCTTTAGATTTAACAAATACCAATTAACAAAAAGAAAACCTTCCCATCGGAAGAGTTGTGGCAGCCTTGTAACAAAGATAGCTTGCTGTTTTCTTTTTTGGATTAAATATTGTATGGGGTGGATTGTGGGACTGACCTGCCACTTGTCTTTAAAACTTGCTCTGCTTTTTGAAGAAGAAGAAAAAGGTTTCCTTTATTTTTCACTAATGAGAGAACTTTTTAATTTTCCCCCTAGGATCTCGGAATGTTAATGTCTTTACGATAAGTTATAAGATGTGCTCAAGCATGAGGGATGGGCCTTTATTCACATAAAGGAGGAGTATTAATTTATCATGGAGGGAAAACACGTAGCTATCCTTCAATATAGAAGGATTTGTTCTCATCTATTAACCTTTCACCAGCCTTTTTAGGATTGAGCGATAATGTTGCAACTTAGTAAATTTACAGTTGCCTTTTTTTTAGTACTTGTTTTGTGCTCTTGCCAGTCTTAATCATTTTGCACCTGATATTTCATGCAAACCTCATCTGAACTTGCATCTGAGGATGTGTTTTTGCTGCAGTTAGATTTGAGTAGCTAGAACTGAAGTCTGAGCATCTGAGTTATCTAGCCCAGGTATGAGCAGCATGCTCAAAACCCAGGCATATACCTACCTTCATAGGTGTTATGCTCTCTGTGGGTTGGGTGCGAGGGGTGCTGTGCTCTCTTGTGGATCAGTGGGACTGCTGGGGACATGGTTAATTTTTATTTTATTTTATTTTATTTTTTGTGCTGCAGTAAGCTGCACCACTTTGAGCCTCACCCAGGGGATAACGAGAGAATCTGTCTGTTTTTCTGGGCGCAGTTCTAGGACTTGGGTGATCAAGGCAGTATCTTCATAGTGAAGTATATCAGTTATTGGCTCATGGGAAACAGGAACTTGTTTGGTCACTCCACTTCACTTTATTTGCCAGCAAAATTACGTTCAGCAAGGTAATGTCTCACTTGACATAATTCTGTCTCATGAGACAGATGCCTACTATTCTCCTGGTAGAGGCAAAATTGGGGCCTAATTAATTTAGTGTAGCCCCTTGTTATTAAACCTATTGTAAGAAAGGCTTAAGTTTACCATATTAAATATACTTCCCACACAGGAATATTATTCACATTAGAATTTACAGTAGGCAGAGCTTGACTTTTTTTTTTTGCCAAATTCAAGCACTGACGCAGCGAAAGAGACAATAAGCGGGTCCTTGATACAGATAAACCTCTGTGCGCACTCTTTCAAGAAACTGCAGAAATTAGAGTTGTGGAAAAAAGCTGTCATCAAATCCATGCCCTAGCCAGCATTGAATTATCAAAATGAAATGAAGAAACTAGTGGCCTTTACTTGTTTGCCAGTTTTCTGATGATTCTGTTGGAAAATACAGTTCTTAATTTCCATGACAGAACATCAGAGTTTCACAAATGTTTCCAGTTCACACACAAATAGCTAAAACGGAAATTGCTATCAACTACTAAAACCTCAAAGAAAATAGTTACATTTAGTTAATTAGTTTTACTGTTTAAATATCTGCAACCCATCCTGCACTGGGTTATAGATTTAGCAAAGACTCTATTAAGGATATGAATGGCCTTGGGGGAGTTTATCAGCTCTGCAAACCTTTTTTAGCTGATCAGTATTACAAGTGCATGTGCAATGTCACCTTTATTCAAGTATAAGAATAAACCATACTTTTCAGTGTGTGTTCTCTTAATTTAGTCACCAATCAGAGGTTTTTACTTGTAAAATGAAGTGGTAGGAAAGGATGAACAGGAAACGCAAAGAGTCAGAACATTCTCTCTGTAAAATGCATGAGTTTGATGCCTGGAGAGATTGGTGGAAAGGGCATGCAAATCAGAATAGCATATTGTTTCATTCATTTGGTCTGCCTGCATCTGTCAAATATTCTGTGGAGTGTGAGGTGGCTTCGTGTTATGTCTGGCCTCCATCCGAATGTAAGAGTCCACTGATTTCCCGTCAACCTTGTCTTCATTCTGGATCTCTTTTTTTGCTCCCTGATTTTATCCTTGTTCCATCTTCTGCATGATTTCTGCTGTAGTACTCATAATAACAAGTCCTGTTGTTTCTTGTATCACTTGATATAGGAGTGATTTAGTGAGTGAAGGGTGTTCCCTCTGGATGCAGGCATGCTGTTTGTAAGATGCTAAGAGACTTTCTTTGGGATGATTCCGCAGTCAGAATTGCTCAAAACCTAAGCAGTTATTTTTGCCCTTAAATTTCAGTTGGTGAGAGTTATACCAGCAGTATTTTTCATGGACTTTTACACGTATGCAAAAGAGAGATATTTGATGAATGAAAAAGAATGGTGCCTTTAAATGTTCGTATCTCAGGCATGCATAACAAGGAGATAAAAATACCTGCCTCAAAGCAATATATTTCGTGAGGCTAAACTTTACCGTACTTCCTCAAATACAAAATAAGATTTTTTTTCCCCCAGTCAGCATAGGTGGAAAAAGCCCCTTCTCTTATGATCTCACACAAGGAAACCTCATTAAATACATTGTCTATCATTAAACTGCTGCCAAAAGCAGCATGTGCTCAATAATGGAAACCAGCTATGAAGCTGATTAAATGCAGCCAACACTGAGTATAGTAATAAAACACATGGACCATGTGGGGCAAGCGTACTGATGAGAACCCTTCCCCCCCCCAATTTTATTAAAAACACACTTATCACCCTACACTTACAAAGCTGCACATATTGAGCATCCTTGTTTACCAAGACTTCATAGCACAAACAACTACATATCAGAAACATACAGCTACATACATTGAACCCTTAAACAATGTATATCATCTTTCCACAAAAGCCAGACCCTTACAGAAATCTTTTTTCTTTGTACAGAATTCCATGAAAACTCTTACCTCAGTAACCACCCAAAAGTCTCTGCTCTTCCCAGCAGTCCTCTCTGTTGGTTTAATGAAACAAGTATGTCCAGTCTTTTTTCCTCTGCTTCTCTTCCACTTCTTCCTCTCCAATATCTTCCTTATCCCGATCCCAGCTTCAGGCACTCCTTCAGTGAAAGCCAACCTTTTAAACAGCCAGAAATTCTTACTTTCCATAAACTAGTTTTAACACATGCTAGCAAAGTCCTGAAAGTTTATTTCAGTCCCTTTGGTATGAGTCCGTATTGTACCATCTCCTGTGCTAATGACGGATTGATTTTGGTGACACGCAGAAAGTGGCAGACCCTTTCCCACACCCACTTTGCATATGTACACTCCCAAAACACGTGCCCCACTGTTTCTTCTTCCCCTCGCTGCTCTCTTGGGGACCTTGATGAGCTTGTCAAGCCCCATCTGTGTTGCACTTCTCTCACTGGCAAGATATTACAGCCATTCAACTTGTAGTTGTTCACTCACCATAGTTTCCCATTGGCACCTGCCTTTCTCCCTTACCACTTTCGTCAAGTTCTTGTAATCCTTCAGGACCTCCAGCCCTAGCTTCCCTATTTTACACCTCTGCAGGAATCCTTCCGTGCTGACTGTAATGAATCATGGTTCATGGTTGCCATGCCCATGGACTCTTCAAAGAGGTCTGATATATTCCTTATTTCCTAAAAATTGCAGGTATGTAAAATCAGGTGATATATACTGCTTTTCTGTCTCCTTCTGTTGCCGCCTTGCACATCACGCTTACATATTTCACATAAATGAACAATCCCATATCTGGCAGCCCCTATCCCCCTGCATCTCTCTTGCTTTGTACAGTTCAGCTCTAGTCAACCTTTTTCTTTTGGCCTTCCAGAAGAACATGCATATTTCCTAGCACTTTTGCTGTCCGCTGCCATGTCAGTGGGAATACAGTTCCCATGCATAGAATAAGTGGCAGTAGCACAGCCTTAAACACTGCCAAAGGACAGTGTCCTTCTGGACCATAATCAAAGTAATTTTTTTGCCCCATAGTGTTGCCATCACTTTTTCCTATGCTGTATTACTTTTCCCTTCGGTGTCTATCAGGATCCCTAGCACTCTGATTTCTCTCTCTCTTATTTGGAGACCCAACTTCTCCTAGTCCTTACAGTTCCCAACTCCCATTATCATGCTTTTCAAACTACTTAATTTAGCCCCTGTTGCTTCTCCGTACACCAGTGTTTGCTTTAGCACCCTTTCCATTGAAAGTCTGTCTCTAACTACTACATTTATATCATCCATGTATAGTATGCATTTTATCTCTCGCCCTCCCGGTTTCTTTACTCTGCTTATGACTTTGTATTTTCTTATTCTTTGTGGTAATTGTTCCATGCCATGCACATGTAGTAGCAGTGACAGGGGACACCCTTGTCTCACCTCTATGTATTTAAAAGTCCCATTAACTTGGACTTGACTCTCTTCTTTTCTTGACTCTGTGCAATAGCCAGCATATAAATTTCTCTGGGAACCCTATTTTTCCTAGGACCTTGAATATCTACTCGTGATCCACTCTGTCATATCTTTTTTTTATAAATCCAGGTTTGCTATAACTGTTTTTGTTTTCCTCTCTTGAATGTGGAACAGTTTATCTCTGTTCACTCTGATGGCTTTGGAGATACTTCTACCTGGTACTGTGTATACTTTGTCTTCATGTATTATTTTCTGGCGGTTTTTTTCTCATCTTCAAAGCCAGCATCTTGGCCATTAATTTATAATCCATATTAAGGAATGTAATCAGTCTCCAGTTTTTCAAGAGTTCCTTCTCCCCTTTCTTAAAGAGTAAGATCACAATGCCTCTTGTAAAATCTTTTCCAGCCACTCCTGTTTCCACTATTTCCTTGAACACTTTCACTGTATCCTTCCCTACCCATGCCTAAAACTTCTGTAATTCCATAGGCAGTCTGCTTCTGGTGATTTCCCCCTTTAGGAAGTCTTGCGTATTCCCATACCCCTGCTGCTTCCAATCTTCTGGTCTCCACTCTGGGTTGGAGCCCAGAGGTGTTAGTGTCAGGAAACTGCTCGCTGGCTTTTCCTCCGACTCGCCTCCCTCATGATCAGGTTTCTTCTTCCTGGTTTTCAGTCCCTGCATTTTCTTCCTTTCCCCAGCCCATCACTCTGTTTCTTTGTCTTGCTCCATCTCCATTTCTGTTGTCTGTAGGATGTCTTCTTTCTTCCCCCACTTCTACCTCCATGTCTGAGCTGTTTTATGTTCCTGTTTTCCCTTCCATTGTATCTCCTATCTCCTCTTGCACTGTTTCAATCATAGAAATGTTGTCCCCTCCCTCTGTTCCACCCTCTTGCAGGGTTTCTTCCATCATTTCTACCTCAGTGTCCAACCCCTCCTCTTCTCCACTCTCCTTTTCTTTTTCAAGTCATGGTGAGCCACTGAAATATATTTTTATTTCCTCTTCACTCCCACAGCTGAGCTGTACCTTTCTTTCCTATTGCCAATAATTTCTGCTTCTTCACCAGCCTTAAATATCTGGAAAACATCATCAAATGGGGCCCCAAACAGTTCATTCAGAATCCCTGTCGCCCCCTCTCTGTGCCTGTTGCATATGGTTAGTGTAGCCCTGCCTTTCATGAAGTGGAGCCAGATCAAGTTGCCCTGCACCTCATCTGTATATAAAATTCTGGAGAATCCCAGGACTCATGACAAGAATACCCAGTTCCAGTCATGAGTGGTGGGCCAATTAGCACATGGATCCTTTGGGGTTGGGGAGACGTATATAAAGTACACATGCATACTGGGCAGGACAATGAGCTATATGGTAAATCTTGAGCTTTATGGTTTGGTATTAATACCATGAATAGTTTGTCCTATATATGAGTAAGTACAAAAGTCCTGCTGACAAGCATGTTTATGGAGTGCCAATGCTAAAACTTGGAGCAGTTTCAAAAAAGCAAAAAAGCATTAATTTTGGATCAGCTAAGTCTATCTGTAGTAATTTGCCCATATGGTAAATTATGTTTATTTCAAGGTCAGTGTTTTCAGATTTGCACCTCATTTCCATGTGCTCAGGGAGAGCAGAGTCTTGCAGTAAGAGATAGAGGGGAGAGACTGCTGAGGGAGGCAATGGGGGCCACCTGACCCCCAGATTTATTTTTGCATAGGTAACAGTGGGAAGGGGCACAGTCAACTTAAGCCTGCAATAATTAAATTCCATATCTGGAAAATTATAAGAGATTTATAAATTTTCCAGAAATAGAATACAATTATTGAGAGGTTGTATTGTATTCAGGATCATCTTATATTTGAGTAAATATGGTAGTTGAGATCCAAAATCTACAAATATGTCTGTTTACTCAATTTGTAGTATCTCAATTTGAGTAATCAAAGAGGTTATAAGGTACCTGAGGGTCTGTAAAGTTGGGCAAGAAGAAATTATGGCATTCAAGTTCAGTGGCCGTGTTTGAAGATATTGGTCTTCACGTCTGTATAACGCGCTGCAGTTCTCTACTGAAGAATGAGAGAAATGGAAAGTATGCTTCAGACAATAACAACTTTCCATATTTCTCTGCCTGATAGTTCAGATGTCTGACAGGTAAAGATAACAGACTTGATTTTCTGAGGTGCCCCAGCTTCAGCCTCTGTCAACACCACTAGGAGTTCAGCATCTTCATCGCTCCTGAAAATTAGGGTCACTGTGCTCTCGTTAAACTTTGGATTCATTAGCTTTTTTAAAGTATAGCAATGATATACCCTTTATATGCAAACCTGAAATATTAATTTTAAGGGGAGGGATAGTGGTAATTCAATAAGATCTCTTTATTGGAAGGACACTAAAAATACCAAACAAATGTTACAGCAAAAATCTAATTCTTAGGGTGTGCTTAACAAATAACTGAATTGGATTACTTCACAATATGAAAAGATGGTAAGCCACTGACAAAAATACGTAGGAAAGCCTGTCGGCTGTTTCAATGACTCTTGCAAATCTGACATCCAGGTCCTGATCCACTGCCCCTTGAAAACAAAATAAGTCTCTAGGCTTGATTATTAGAACATGCCCACAGACAGAAATTCAGTAGGCCAAATTTTGTCCTTAGTTATATGCTTGTAAATTTTGCTGGAACTTTGTTGTGCCTCTCTGAATTTCACCCCATTCACATAAGTTGTCCTAAAAAAGTATGCACGTCTAATGAACCACCAACTCAATAGAAACAAGCAGTATCTAGTAAACCAAAATCACGTAAATATTTTGAATCATTGGAAGCCTTTGGTCCTTCAGTAGTAAAGACAACTTAGTGAGATTGGACCGACTGTTTCTTTCAGAAGCCTTTTAATGCTTCCTCACTAGCAAGATGAATGCAATAATATCTTGCATTGCTTGAGTCTTCTACACTTGTAATAAAATAAAAAATCCCTCATGATCTTCTGCCTTATCCTTTTGTTTTAGTTTTTATCTCTTTCACTTGATTAATATCCATCAGCTGAGCACCAATGATGGGGCAAATGGAGTCTTGCCACAGCTTATTGTGTTGTATAGCTTTTCGTGTCTTGCTTATCTTTAAGCCTTTTTATTCTATAGCAGAATGGTGCTTAAACTTCTGGCCCATACAGCTGGATGAATGGCATGGGATTAATCTGTGAGCTGGATCCTGTATGTGGAGTCAAGTCTGCAGATGCAGTCTGGTGCACCAGTCCAATCTGCTGTGTCAGATCCAGCCACACGTTGGCTCAACCCCACACACTGGATCCATCCATGCACCAGCCTGGCCCCACACGGCCTGAGCCTGCACACCAGATCTGGCTATGTGCTGAACCAAGCCTGTGTATTGCATCCAGCCGCACATGCCGGTCAGACCCCATTCACCAGTTCTGGCTGTATACTGGGCCATTCCCACATGTTGGATCTGTCCAAGGGCTGATCTAGCACACCAGGCTGTTATCTGGCCCGTAGGAGTCCCTAGGCCTGGACAATTGGAAGCAGGGATGTGGCAATTAACTCGGCAACCGCTCCCCTGCTGCCAAATTTCTGGACCTGTGGGGAGACCCATGGCTGGATGACATGGCTCCATAGGCTGGATCTGGGTAAGCACCACTGCTCTGTAGCACTGTGGCCAACACAGCCTCAGTATCTCTTGGTTTTTTGTTCCCTGCATTTTGGCTGTACTGCCATAGATGGTAGCCTTTCTGTACCCATTCTTGAATCTACTTTTGGGAATTGTTTTATTTCTTGCCTAGTTATTATCTTATTTAATTTTTTGTGCTATCAATATCTTATTCATTGACTTTTTTTTAGTGGTCCTGCTTTTGTAAACTTCCTGTGTATTTATCCAGGAAAAGCTCTCTTTGGAATCTAGCCCGCATTAATGTAATCAGATCATTGAAAGGTCATGATCATCTTAATTACTATTTATGAAATTTAATAATACAGATGGATTTAGTGAGTGAGGTCAGTGCTTTTCCATTGGCATAGGAAGTAATAAAAGCTGGAGATGGGGTGGGCGGTGGGAGGCACAAATGGACCTAGTTGTACCGGTGCCCTTGGTAAGAAATTTTGTTCCTCCTCTGTAAATCGTTAAAGCCACTGTTGGGAAATAGCAAACTGTTCTTTTGATTCACCCAGCAACCAGACCAGGTGTGTATTTTATCTCCCTCTTTTAATTATAAACAACTAAGAGTCCCTTTTGAAGAAGGGGAGAGCTAGAGGGAAGGATAAAGAGTTTGGCTGACTAAACCCTGAGGCTGGTTAGTTCAAGCTGAGGCTTTTATGTTTGTAAGTCTAGTGCTGCCTTAAGAATTTGCTCAGTTAAAAATAAAAGCAAACCCCAGAAGTGGGGAGTGACTGTCTGGACAATGTTGTACAGCACGGCCATTCTCCCTTTTCACTGCTTCCTGTTTCTCTAAATTGTCAGAGTCTTCTTTTTCCAGCCTTTATTTCCTGAGTTGCTCTATTATCTTCTTCCCTTCCCTTTTAACTCTTTTTCTTTTCCATAGCAGGACCTCGCTTCTGCCTGCCAGCTCTTTGTTAGCATAGGGAGTGGAAGTGGAGAAACAAGGTTGCAGTAGACTGTTTTGGTGTGGCAGCCGAGGTTTGGGATTGCCAGTGGGACTAGGTGTTGCAATCCAAGTGGAATCCCATTATTGCTGCCCACATCGCTGTGACCAAAACAGCTATTAACTATAGGTTTGTAACATTGACTTCTGCACATTGCTGTCAGGGTCCTTTTTCTAAACTCTCTCTGCTTTCTGCATTGCTTGTTAGTAAGCTAGAGTATTGTCACAGGTATTTTGGCAAAGGTGTATGTAAAAAGCAACATTCCTAGAAAAAAATACTGGTGGCATGTTTACAACAGGTAAGCCAGTGATCCTCAGTCAGGGTGTCATGAGATTTTTTTTCAAGGGTACCATGCAGTATACCCTTGCAGTGTTAGCACTCTTAGGTGTGCAAACACGATTCACAAGAAATGCTACGGTTACAAATAGGAATCTGTAGTTTTAAAACATCCTGCCCTGTTGCACTTCTCCGTTCTGTGCAACAGAAGAATTGCTCTATTTTTTTCTCTTGTCAAAAAATGAATGAAAACTGAGAGCTGGCTCCTCATGTCTCATGCGGGGTGATTTTTGAGTCTAAAGAGCTAAACAATCCATGGGTCTCCCCACAGGTCCAGAAATTTGGCAGCAGGGGAGTGGTTGCCAAGTTAATTGTCACACCCGTGCTTCCAATTTCCCAGGCCTAGGGACTCCTGTGGGCCAGATAACAGCCTGGTGTGCTAGATTTTTGAGTCACTGAGCTAAACAATCATGTTACCCATACAGGTGCCTACTGTGCAGCAGTGCCTTGTCAGACTTGTAGTTTGGCCAATTAATGTTGTTCTTTCTTATGGCCTAACTCGTTCCTGACCCTGTGGGTTTTCCCTTCTGACCTAGTGGCAGGGCGCACTGGGAGAGTCAAGGAGTGCCTTTATATTCATGACTTCCATGACTGCTCTGACAAATCAGAGTCTTGCTTACCACTAACATTGCCTCTGAGGATGGCAGCAACTGGCCTGAACCACAGCCAGGCTAAGGAATGGGCATGTGATCCTGGTCTTAGAGTCATTTTGTTTGTTATACTCTTCTGCAAGCCTTTATTCCAGGAGTCAGCTATACATTGGGGTTAGGGGGAAGAGAGAGGGCATAAGCACCAACTCCGTGAATGCTCCAGGGCTCCAGCACCCATGAGACACATCGGGCAAGCCGTGTTCAAGTAACATGGCTGCCTCTTCTGGGACTGCGCTGGGGCACCCACTGGCAAAAACCAAAGTTGGCGCTAATGGGAGACTAAACAGACGCTGCCTATAATCAACTTGTCAGATGTGCTTTGGCCTAAAGCTACCCTGCACTTGTACACAAAGGATGGCTACCCGCACAACTTCAGTCTGTTCCAGTGAGAAATATGCTCAAATCCTCAAGTATAATCATCAGTCTACCAGCTACAGCATATCCATATATGTTCCAGCAAGATATTACTCATGGGATTAGCATCTTGCTTGCAACCAAATTGGTTTAAAATAAATTTAACAGACTTTTTGCCCAGCTTGTTTTGCCATTCATAGAGATGAAAGGCAGATGCTATCCCTGTGGAGAGCTAAAATATCAGAGGGAGGAAGACAGCCAGAGGGATTTATACCAAATAAGTGTTTTGAGTGAGCTGAGCTGTTCTTTGGGGATTGCTCCGACGGGGGACGTGGTGCTCCCATGTCCATAGAGGTGCACCCTTGCAGCCAAGGGTTTTACCAGCAGGATTAGGCTGATAACAGTAAATTATTCCCTGGGGTACCTCCTTTGAAATGTGACTGTGTGATGACTTGTGTCTGTGAGGGCTGTTGTACGGAGGAAATGGACTTACTCAGGAGAAGTTAGAGAAAAGTGCCACAGCTGACACACAGGCAACTTTGATATCTTGAGGCAAACACAGAGCTGAAAGAAAATAGGTTTGTTGGGTTTTTTTTACCATACACTGGTAAAACCACAGAGGGTTTTTTGGTCAGTGGCTTGTAATATAACGCAGGGAAGATGTTGTTTAGAGCAGTATTATTCTCAATAATGTTTCCTGGTTCTTTCTCCTATTCTCATGTATCACAGCAAATGCATTCTTCCGAAACAACGGGATTACCAATAATGGAAGAGAGACTAGTGAAAGCTGGGGAAAGCTTTCTTGGCAGCAGGCCCGCCTCCCTCCTAAACTTACTGTCATTTATTAAAATAATTTAAATTAAAAAAAAACTGAAGGTGTACATTTTTAAGTTTTAACAACAGACTACTGAACTGGCTGAAGTCACTGGCTTAGTCACCTGCAAAAAGACTTTTCTAGTTGCTAAACCAGATTTTGATGGCGGCAGTCTCTTCGGCAGGTGAAGAGAGAACATTTTCTTCATTTCATTTTAGTTAGCTTCAGTGGCTGTTTCATTCAAAGATAAGAAACTTGCAAGGAATTGAAAAAGCAGGAAATCTTGTTTTCCACTTCAGATCCATCTGTGAATAAAACTGAGGTGTGTAACGGAGTAGACTTTGAATAATCAAATCGTGTCACACATCAGTTTATTCTAGTAACGACAGGTAAAGTTTCTCCCGTTTTAATAATTCAAGTATAAATCATGTTTTAAGTTTCTTTTTCCCCGTAAGAGTGTAGCGTATGTAATGTAGTTCTATTGAACTAGTATGAAACAATTTTTAAAATGCCTTTTTTATTATTTTTTACTTGAATTCTGATTTCCATCCAAGTAAAGCTTGGTGCAAATTATGAGTAAAAACTTCCCATTATTGAGTTTAAAAAAAGTGTTCTTCACCATTTTTTAGCATAAGAAAAATATGTAAGTTAAGAATTTTAATAAATGTGTGTTAGGCTGTATAATTGCTTCAAGAAATGTACATAGATATCAGAATTGGTGGGACAATATGAGATTTTGTATGGTTCTGTTTACATTCAAATTTGTTTTAATAAATATTTGTTTAACCTTTCTTTAGGAAAATAACTAAAACATACCAAAAAAATACAAATCAATGCCCCCATTGATTTTTATTTATTTATTAGTTATGACTTAAAATCTGTTGGTTAAATCTCAATTTTAAATGAATCTACCTTGCCCTCTTGTTACCAGTTGCTTAATTTTATTAGGAAACAGCTAAAAATGCATTAAATATTTTAAGTGATATACCTCTATATAGCCATAAGATGTTGCCATAGAGATATGTAATCACTAATGGAATTGAAGATGATTGAATTTCCCCATTATGTTCTAGTCTACACTACAGAGAAAAAGCGTGGGAACCCGGCATTTAGTAAGGCATTGTGATAATGAAGTACGTGGTGTAAATACCTGATTGGATAAGAGCATCATTGAGTAAACTCGCATACATACTGGAAACTTTAAGTAAGTAAGAGTACACAAGAGGGTGTGCAACAGACCTTAATATCCTGAGCACATTGTGACTTTCACTGAGCTTGTTGAAGCCTGCATATCCATAGTCAAACTATGGGTCACTCTGGATAGTCTCATCGAGTGAAGCAGTTGCACCCTTGTCTGAAGCAGGAATGAAGTAGGAAAAGGCACATTCAGAAAATGAGATTCAGCAGCTGAATCCAAATCTGGAGTGGTGGTGAACTGTTTGCTCAAAGAAAACATCACAGTAGGAGCAAGAGCATGCTAAGTGGAGTGCTTGTCTTGTCAAAGGTTCCCAAATGCATACATACCTTTGAGAGGACACCCCTACCAAGAGATTTGGGGGACTTCAGGGCAGCATGGTTAGTTGTCTTAGGATCTGGTAAATCAGCTTTTAAAAAGTCACAAACAAGCCTGAAAATCAATCCAATCCACTGTTTCAAAATCTTTCATTACAGTGAATTTAGCAGCATTGAAGCCTGAAAAACTTAAAATCACAGGCTGAAGCAGATTTCTTCAGTTTTCTTGTTTCCACTGTAAAAGATGAAGAGGCTTCCCCCCCAGGAGTAAAGAAACAGCTCACTTTTTTAACATTGGGGTTTTTTTGTACATCTCTCAATATTGCTGAAGAAAGTGCTGAGCAAAAACGCACTGAATAGGTTGGTATCATTAGGAGATTAATCCACTGGTGTGCTTGAAGCTGGACAGTGCTTTGCAACTCATTTCACACGCTCTTCTTGTTGTTGACCATATAGGCTGCTTGCAGATGTTAACCCCCTTCCCCCCCCCCCCAAAAAAAAAAGAAAAGAAAAAAGAAACCAAACAAACATACCAGCGCTTTCCCAGGGGAAGCAGTATGTTACTTTGACTCAACTCCTCAGTGTCTGTGTAGATCAGGCACTTTAGTGGGGCTTTTTGGTGCTTTTATCTCAAGCTGATTCAATCAGTTTTTGGGGAAAAGTGCCAAAAAAGCCCCATTTAAGGCACCCAGTCTATACAGGCCTTGGGTGAGCCAGGTCCAGTTAATGCACTGCCTCCTCTGGGCATGCACTGGGCTCGGCACGGGGGCGTGGGGAGTGGAAAGTAAGCACCAGGTTTTTGGGTGGTTTTTTGTTTTCACATCTGCAAACATCCATAATGGTCTAGTACTGGTAATAGTTTTAATGTGTTCTTGAACAAGCAAAAAACAAGTGTTTGTGTATCTACTGGATACAAAAAATCATGGACTAAATATAGACATTGGATTTATGACACATTATAACCTGCCTGATATCTGACTCCCCAGATAAACCCGCCACTTTTTACCAGCCATTCTCATTCCCTCCCCCAGCCCCTTCTGTCTCATCCTTTGACTACAGCTACATTAATTCCCCCTTCCTGCCTCCTCGCCTTTCTCTCACCTACTGACCACTTCGATTTACATTTTAATTGCCTGGCTTTCTTGCATACTGGCCTCTGGTTGCTTTACCACTCCATCCAGGAAGAGCACAGCCCATCTGCAGACCCTTCCTCAGCCTGATGAAGGGTGTTCGTGCTGCTTGCTAAGAAGAATTTTTCCAACTATTTGAGTTGGTCTAATAAAAGATATCAGATTTACCTGAAGAACCTTGTCTACCTTTGAACAAGCAATACATTTTTGTTAAACTCTCTATCTTTCAAAGAGTTCCTTTGCTCTCCTGACCCTTAAATTCCTGCTTCTTGATTAGCCTGAGCTGCTTTTGTGGTTCAGAAGAAGTAGCCAAAGTGCATAGGTTGACTAACTTACGTGCTGCTTACCTTCAATTAGCATAAAGTCTTGCAAGGTTTTTTGTTGTTTTTTATGCTATAATAGTACTTAAAGACTATTGAAAATTGGGGCCTGAATGAACAGAGAGGGAGTCTTTGCTGTGCACACATCACAGTCTAAATGGATAGGACAAGCAAGGGGTGAGGAACAACATACCGTGCCTGCTTGATTCCAAGATGAGGTTCTTTTACACAGGGGGGAAAGCCATTTACCTTGGAATTGAGTATGAGATGGTGCAGGGTGGGCAGCTGCTGCAGCTCCAGCTCTGGCCGTAACATTGGGTCAGGGTCAGGGCCAGAGCTCCCTGGCACATGTGCACCCCACCCCCACTCCTTCCCCATGGCCCCAGGCCCATCTCCCCCAGTCTCACCCGCATGTCATTTCTGCCCCTGTTGTTACCCCCATGACCATTACTCCAGCATTGGCAGGCTCTGTCCCTGCTGAAGCCTGGAGCACAGCCCCAGCCTGCTCTACCACGTGATCTTCCCATGGTCTGTCCCCCCATTACTGCCCCTTCATCGCCTGCCCCCCTCCAGTGCCGTCTTGGGGGTAGGGGTGAATTTTAGACTATATTCCAGTAATTAGATTCTCTACATGGAAAATTATAATACATTTCTAAATTTTCTGTGTATAGAATCAAATTATTATGTAAATAATCTAATACATTCATAATTTTTCCATGTATAGTACCTAATTATTGGGGGTCATCTTATATTCAGGGTTGGCTTGGGTTTGGGTAAATGCAGGAATGTGATGGTCTTCAACTATAATGTCAGTCCCATGATTTTTATGTTTTTGCTCCAGTAACAGACTGAAGAAATCTTAGTAGCAGCCGGTACTACAGTTGCAGTTTTTATGGAGGTAGGAAAGGCCATGGGAGGTACAATGCCTGCAGATCAGCAGACAGGATCACACACTCATTTCTCTGCTGCTGGTCTTCTGAGTACTGCACTCAGCATCCCTCTGCTTGCAGATTAGCTGGGAGTTAGCAAAAGAAACACCTGGTCCTGTGTAGTTAACTTATTTTTCTCTTCAGGACATCTGGGTTCATTCAGAAAATAAGAGGTAACATTTTTTACCTCTGATATTTTTTTTCATTCTTTTTCCCCCCTTTTAGCTAATTGCAAGTAGGGTTTGAAAAAATGTGTACGATTGAAAAGTCTTCTTCGGAGAATGGTACTCACAGAAAGCCGGTGCAGTCAAAGCAAATGGATCATACAAGCTATATACACCAAACTGTCACATGCACCCAGAGTAAAGGAGTCTCACCGTCCCTCCAGCGTGCTTCAGCCGTCTCAGATTTAGAAGTCTCTTTGCTAACATGGCAAGGTTCTTTGGGTAAATCTGATATCTTTTATTAGACTATATCTTTTATTAGACACCAACTGCAGATGCTCCCGCAGTCTGACGAAGGGTGTTTGTGCTCAAGAGTTTGCAAAGAAGAATTCTTTCTAATTATTTGAGTTGGTCTAATAAAAGATATCCAGTTTACCCAAAGAACCTTGTCTGCCTGTATCCTTAGACCAACATGGCTACAATCTTTGCCTCTTTACTAACATGCCATTCATTTTCCATTCAGTCTGGGCTCCCTTGCAAACATGCTTTTGCTTCTGTTTCCAGCTGCAGTTTGAATAGGGACTAGATAGCTCAGAACATAAAGAACGTAATATGCAGCTTTTACCTTTTATAGGGAGTGTTGAAATCCAGTCTGGGTCAGCAATGACTGAACACTGTTGATATAATCTGATGGCTGTTCAATGACCTTCATGAAATGAGCAAGTCATTTGGTTTCAGCCTGGCTCTTGATGGACAAATGTGTGTCGCAGGAACTACTGCTTTTATATTTTCTTTTTCTTTTTCTAGTTTGTTTCAAGGGCTTTTTCCCCCTTTTATTCTTTATTCTTGTAACTGTAGCGAGGTAGAATCACAGGGCTGGAAGGGACCCTGAAGGATCATCAGGTCCAGCCCCCTCCATGAACAGGAAAGACATCTGGGATCAGATGACCCCAGCCAGGTGACCGTCCAGTCTATTTTTGAAGAGCTCTAGGGTAGATGATTGCACCACGTCTGGGGGGAGCTTGTTCCATAGTGTGGACAGCCTGGTTGTAAAGAAGTTTTTCCTAATGTTCAGCCTGAAACTATCTTCCAGGAGTTTGTGGCCGTAGTATCTAGTTTTCCCCCAGGGCGCCCTGGTAAACAGTTGTTCACCAAGTCCCTGATGGTGCTGGTGTTTGTAAAAGCTGTGACAGCTTAGGCAACAAAAACCCTCCCGGTGAGCACAGGAGGGGAAAAAAAAAAGTACCAAAAACACAAGTAGTCTCAGCAAGTTCATGAGCATAAGGAGGGTTTAATTAAAATTACGCTCAAATATGCTGCTCCGGCGTAAAAGTAGCTAGAGAGGCAGTATCAGAGTGAGAGCAGCAGAGAAGGGGGAAAAAGCATTTTTTTTAAAGTGACAGGACTGCGGTGACAGAGCTTTTCTATTGCTCTTTTCCTCCAATTTCAGATTCCTAGTCAAGTTTGCAACTTTTTGTTTTTAAATTCTTGATTTTTTTTTTTAATGAACACAATATGAAATGATATTTATATTTTCTTCTACTTGCCTTTTAAACTTTACTGAATGTGCTGTGGCCATGGACACCTTGCTGGATCATACAAAGCATGAAAAATCTCAGATATTGAGGTGAAAACTGTTATATAAAGGTTTTGAAAAGCTACCCCCTAGCATGTAAAGTCTGCTGTGTATTTAGAGAGAGCGAACACACTCACTAAGTGTTCCTAACAGCACGGTTCCTTGTGTACACTGGAGTGAACTCTGATATCTTTTGGAAGTCTGGAGTGTAATGCTGTGTGGGCCAGATTCTTCTTTCAGTGCCACTGGTGTAATTCCAGTGTAATGCATTGCTCTGGATTTACATGAATTTCCCTAAGAGCAGTTACATTATAGGATTTTGTAGAATTTGGATCTTAACCAGGATCTGGACTTAAATCTTAGATGGCTTGGCAGAATTCAGTCCCTTGTCTACCCTAGTTGAATGGAATTAGCAATATGAAAATTAATAAGATATAACTTTTTTTCTTTACCTCATTAAGTTTCGTAGATTTTTACCTGGTATAAAATTTAAAACCTAGTTGAATTCAGCCTTGTGGCAGAACAGCAGTGTGGTGTGTTTCCAACTGAGAGAGGTAAGTTCAGGAACAGATTGCTTCAGTATCACCTACCAATAATAATAATAATAGTAATCCCTTCAAAACTACGTTAGTCATTTGATTACCTGCTGTGCATTTAATGTTTTATTCATACCTTACGTGTGGTCTTCCTTTCTTAAGTGGTAGAGAATTCTACTCATGCCTTTGCTGCACATTAAGCTGCATTAGATTTTGTGACCATCACTGATGCATACGCACTTCATAGGAAAACCTTTAGGCTACCAGTAGGAAGAGAACACCAGGCTCTTGAGTGGTTCGATAACTGAAGTCTGCATTACAGATGTCAGTTTGTTGGTAGGATGTGGCCGGATAGACACGATGAACGGTGATTAGGAAGTCAAGTTTGAGGCGGTCATGGATTTCTGTAATATAGCTGTGCCAGTAAAATTCTAATGTGATTTTAGCAACAAAAAATAAAATCAAGACTCTCTTGTCTTATATGGAGGCTGCATTTCATTTCTGTTAATTTTGCACACTTTGTCAATCCAAAATTGTTGATTAGGATATGTCACAGTTCATTTTCATTTGAAGAAAGGCTGCATTTTTATGTTCAGAATTCAAAAGTGTGTGTGGGGGGGCCTTTTGTAAATTCATTATAATAAGGGAAAGAAATGCTTCTAAACCACAGCATGTAGTCCGTTGTTGCATGTGGCACTGGTTTTTACAACTGTGTGGGAAGCATGAACAATCAAATTACTGCAAAGTATGTTGTACTGACTGTCTGAGTTGAAATAGGCTCTTTTCTCGCTAGTGTTGTTTTAATTGGAAATTGATCTTAATTTGGATACAGGTTATCCCATCTGACTATAGCTGCAGAAGAGGAAAACAAGGAATGAAAAGCTTACTTAGGAATTCAAAACTCTGAGAGAGGTGAAGAAAAGCAGGTGAACTCAGGAAACAAAACCAGTGGTATGACTGGTAGAAACAAACATGTAGCTTTACACTGGAAAAGAAAAATATCCATACACTGTTATGACAAAGATTCTGTGGCAGCCAGAGATGTCTCAGGAAAAAGTGCATTCGTTCAAAAGAAGAAAGTGCTGTTGCCTGGTTTTTCCCTTCAGGCCAGCTTAGTTGTCATTTTTGATACCGTAAATGAATTATGTGACTGAACTTTTGATTTCTAAGTTCTTAAAATGAACCTGTGACCTGGCCAGGTCACAGGTTCAGAGACAGTTAAAATGAAAATGAGCGTTAGTTTTATGGGATGGCATATGCGTCACGAGGCTGGAGTTAACTGTCCCCTGGGAATAAAGGCTGTACATGAAATAGTAATGTCATTTCACAACATTTCTTGAGGATTTCTTTGGTTTTTGATGAGCACTCAAATGAAAACAAACCTTTTTGAATGGTTAGACAGAATTGAGTAACATTGGGTAACATTAGGTATTTTCATATTGAAAAGTATTTGTTTGGGTGGGCATCTTTCATTAAAATTGACCAGAAACTTTGAAAACTCTAAACCCATTCGTATCTCTACAACATTTGTGTTATGATCAGTTAGGACAGAACAACAAGATTTCTTCTCAGCCAGCTCTAATATTTTTGTCATAATGCTGTTGGCCTGGGTTTTTTTAGTTTTTGCTGGTTAAATTTGGCTTTTGCCTCAATTAAATGATTCTGGAAAGCATCAGTGATACATTTTTAGTTAGAATCATAGAAGTCAGGTTGGAAGGGACCTTGTAGATCTTCAAGTCCGAACCCCTGCTTGGGCAGGAGAGAAACTGGGCTCAAATGACTCCAGCCAGGTAGGCATCAAGCCTCTTCTTAAAGACCCCCAGGGTAGGAGCCAGCACCACTTCCCTAGGAAGTTGGTTCCAGCTCCTAGCCGCCCTGACTGTGAAGTAGTTCTTATGGATGTCTAATCTAAACCTACTCTTCAACAACTTGTGGCCGTTATTCCTTGTTGTGCCAGGGGGCGCGAGGGGAAACAAGGTCTCCCCCAAACCCTTCTGGTCCCCCCTAGTGAGTTTAAAGACAGTCACCAGGTCCCCCCTCAGCCTTTTCTTGTGAAGGCTGAACAGGTTCAGGTCCCGCAGTCTCTCATTGTAGGGTCTGCCCTGTTGTCCCTGGATCATGCCGGTGGCCCTTCTCTGGACCCTTTCAATGTTGTCCACATCCCTCCTGAAGTGGGTCGCACAGAACTGGACACAGTATTTAGACAAATAACGCAAAAAATAATTCCATGAATAAACCACCACACTTCTATTTCCATGCACAGGCCATGTACAGAGGCAACAGCCTGAACACAGAAGCAGCATTCTGTGACTTATCTGATCAAAAATAACTAAGCAACATGGTTTGAATCTTTAACATTTACACGCCCTGGAGTGTAAAATGCAAAAAGATAATTGAAAAAGATGCAAATAATGAATATAGCTAAGGAAATCTTGGTGTTTTACAGGCATAACACAAACAAAAAAGGAGATAAATTCATTGGATAATAAGTACTTATTGGGAATTATTCATTCAGCTCTGCTAATTAATAAAAGAGGGATATCCATTCTTATGAAAATGTTTACACTTCATTTACATTTGTTATTGGAGTGGTACGGTATCTTGTTTGTTTGTTTGTTTTTTGTTTTGGGTTTATACCTGCAAAGCCTAATGTCACAATTCTGCCTAAAGTTAGACATCTGTTGGTTTGTTTGTTTTTTTTACAGTGGACCTCCAGTTATGACTAAATGAAAATCTAGGAGTTGAAATTTAGGCATGCAGGTTTGGAAATCAGGCTAAAATTCTTGAGTAGCGGATTAGAATGACAGACTTAAACTGCATTGGTTTAAACTCCAGTTGGAGACAAGGGAAGTTGTGACTTACCCCCGTTGTGCTTGCTTGGTTTTCAAAATTATGTAAATATAAATGTAGCAGTTGTGTTGAGTTGTTGTGGCAGTGTTGCTGTTGTAGCTATGGTTTCATAGACTTCATAGATTTGGTTCCAGAGAGTATGCAAGAAGAAAGTTTTGTTTGGTAGTATCTTTTTTGGACCAACTGTAGTTGGGACACATGTTAGAGCACCTTTTGAATGCAAAATGACCTCTCAGATCTGGATTTCCCTACTGGCCTTGTTATCTTTTTGAGTTCATACCTCTTAACATCTATTAATAAAACTTTCTGTTTCTTTCCCAGACCTGAAAGAGGGCATTTGGTTTTTGAAAGCGAGTCTAACATCTCTCACTATTATTAGCTGGTCCAGTAAAAGGTATGACCAAACAAAGTTTGAATCTTGTAAATATGCTGCTTACTAAAACCCAAGTGTGGACAAGGCCTTAGTTTTTGAGCTTGACTACAGTTTTGTGACAGTTGAGCTAGGCTAGGGACAGATATTGCACATAAACTGGTTTAAGTGATCAGAAACTAGTTTAAACCTGTAACAGAACATAAGTTTAGTGCATGTAAACCAGTTTCAAAACGGCTGAAACTGGTTTAAGATGAACCTGGTTGAATGCAGTATGAGACTTAACTGATTTGGGGAAAATATGGTTTATGCAATGTCTGTCCCAGACCCATTCCTGATTCAAGTTAAGCCAGAGGTCCCCAGCATCCCACATGTTTTGCAGCCCTGGGCTGTGCTCCAGGTCCTGCCCCTCTCCTCACTAGCCAGAGCTCTTGTGGAGACTACAGGCACAGCAGTGTCAGCATCTGCCTGGCTCCCCTGTGCCCCACCTTCCCCTTGCCACTTGCTGCTGAAGCAGGGAGCCCTCCCTCCCATCTCCCACAGCACAGACCCCAGCCCCACGAATCTTTGGCATGTGCTATGCTAGCTAATGCTGAGAGGTGTCGGGTCAGCTGGTAATCAACAGGTCAGCTGGTAACGTCCCTCCATTCCTTCCTTCCAAAAAGCTGTTTAAGAAGAGCTTGAACTAATGAGAGAGGCTTTTTTTGTTGATGGGCTGATAAGCGCTGTTATCAGCTCCCTGCTGGCTCGCTTGCCTGTCAGGCTTGCAGACAGTATAAAGAATCAGGGAGAGGGAGATTGAAAAGCTCAGTATCATCAGCAGAGGCATGAGCTGCACACTCCCCCTCGCCCCCCTTTGTGTCATAGTACTAGCCCGGGGCTGGGGGCTGGCAACACTTCTGCCCCTTGAGCAGTGACTGGGGGAAAAGCCTGGGACAGTACATGCAGGGTGGGGGTTTACACCCCTCCCTAATCAGAGTGCCCTGCTGGGGCCTGCCCTGCTCCTCGGCTCAGCTTTCTGGAAGGGAAGGGAGGGATGCTTTATCACCCCCTGGCTTGTGGCCTGAGCCGCTGTAGGCATGTGCCTGTATTTCCTCTGTCCAGAGGGAATGTCTTTGCAGTTGCAAACCAGTTCAACCTAAGTAAGTTAAACTGACTGTCACAGGGAGAGATGGGGGAAGACCCCAAAGATCCAGGGCAGAACCCTGGGGCCAGGAACCCGCTGAAGAAAACAAAAGTAAAAGAAAAGAAACACAAAACTTCTTACCTGCAGCAGGATCTGCGGCAAAGCCGGAAACAGAGGTGGGACCCGAGCGGCTCATTAGCTGTCTCTGTATACAGCTGTGGCCGGTGGGTATAAAAGGAGCTGCTAGCGAGGAAGCTGGGGGGAGACCCACAGGGACCTCATCAGGGAGGATACTCCCAGAACCCCTACAAGGGGGAAAAGGGTGGGGAGCTGCTTCTCCCAACACGTGTGGACGCTGTGAAGACCACCATGGGAATAGGGCTGCTGGCAGCAGCACAGGGAGCGAGGAAGCTGTTGCCCCTCGCTCAGATTGAGGACCCGGCTCTGAAGACCAAGAAGAGCGGAAGGAGCGTAATGCTGAGGGCTACTACTGAGGAGCTGGAGGGAGCAGCAGCCACCAAGATGCCAGACCAGGTGGGATTGCTGTGGGCTCCAGAGGGCTTGAAGAGGTACCCCGGGTGGGGGACTGAGGGCATAAACAGTGCAGGGGGCTCCAGAAGATGGGCCCCAGTGGCATAGAGCTGCCCTGACGAGGGAGAGAGGGGAGCTATACCGAGAAGGGCCTTCACGGGTCCAGCGAGCCCACAGGCGAGGTGAAGAGTGAGGAGGAGGAGAGCGCTATAGTTCACAGTCTAGCCCAGACCCAGTTTATAGCCAACTAGGGATCTCGGGCATCTAGAGCCTGGTGTTGGTAGGCAGACTGTGACTATAGGGGGCCAGAGGGCGAAGGGCCCCTTCCTTTGCATATTCTCATATTTTTGTTGTTGTTGATAACTTTTGCTGTGTTTCTCACTTTTGGAGGGGTTGTGGTGTACAGCATCTAAAGCCCAAGTGTTGCTTAGGCCTAAAAGGGGTTTCTATCCCTGGGGAAGCAAGGCAGGGGTTAGGCACTGTGGGCGGAGGCAGGGCCAGGCCCAGCAGGCTGATAAAACCATCACCACAAGCATCCACAGAGCCCCAACAGTCCGGGAAGCTGGCCGAAGGACATCGTGGACCTGTCAAGGCAGGGTGTAAGGGGGAGGTGGAGCCTCACAGAGACCTCCATATAGCTGTCCCATAGTTGAGAGGACCCTGGCAGTTGGTCACCCCACCACTAGAACGAGATCCAAAGTCATAGCAGGCGAGATTGGGAAGAAGACTACTCAGGAGGGAGACATCTACTCGGCAGGACAGCGGGGACAGATAGACGAACAGCCTCGAACATCTGGGTCCACGTGGCACGTGACCGGATGTTCGAGACCAGACAGGCACACTGACCTGCAAAGACTGAATCAATTCAGGTTCAGGCTTTTTGAATGTCTGTCCCTAGCCCTAGAGAGACTATGATGAGCAAGGTCCTACAAACTCAGTTAATGCTGAGTAACCAAATAAAAATAACTAGATGGTGATCTGACTCACCTTACTAGCAGGCAGAGAAAATAGCTTTGTAGAAAAGCTGTGCCTGGAAGAAAAACACTGACAGAAACCTGCCTCTTTCTGGTAATTGGTGCAGATCACAGAGTACTACAGATGGTGAAAACTAGATCAAGTAAGGAGAGGAAAATACATCAGATCTGTTTTTGTGAAAATGAATCTTCTAATCTTTGGTTTTTAGCACGATTTTGTAATCCTTTCCTGGAGGAAAAGCTTAATGCAATTACATCTAATCACTCCAAAACTCAAGTATCTGAAAAAAATTTTCTCTAGTGCTTGGGTGAAAATGCATTACTGACAAGTGGACTATGGCTCATGAAAGCTCATGCCTCTCTGGTTAAGTTAGTCTATACAGTGGTGTTCAACCTGTGGTCCTCAGACCCCTGGTGGTCAGCGGACTACGTCTAATAAGGGGACTGTAAAAGCTAACTGTGATCAAAAGTGTGTGAATACCCAAAGTTACAATTCAAAGGGCTTTGCACCTCTGTGGATTGCGTGAGCTGGGAGAAAGCACCAGGGCTCCAAGGTGGCCATAGCCCTCCAAATCCTGCTAGCACCACCACTGCCACTTGTCTGCAGCAGCTTTCCCCACCCCGCCCCCTCCCGTGCCTGCAGCACGGCCCCCCTCCTGGGAAGAGGCTTGCACTCCGGGACACTGTGACAGGGGCTGCAGCCCCCATCAGGGTTGCTCCCCCCCTTGATGCTCCGGGGCAGAGGCAGGGCCAGAGGCCAGCCAGCTGGGTCCCTTAGGCAAGGGGCAGGGAGGGGGTTATTTGGCATCTGGCAGAGGGGTCTTCTCCTTCAACTCGCTCCCTTCTCCTGCCCCCTGCCTAAGGGGCCATGCTGGCTGGGCTCTGACCACGCACCAGCTCTGCCCCTTGAGCAGCAAGGTGGGAGCGACCCTGATTGGGGTGCAGCCCTTTTCACTGTGTCCTGTAGTGCAAGCCTCTTCCTGGCAGGGGGGAGCCATGCTGCGGGTGGGGGTGGGAAAAGCTGCCACAGACAATTGGCAGTGGCACTAGGGGAGGTTTGGGGGGCTATGGCCCTCTCCAAGCCCCAGTGTTGCCACCTGCCCTGCACAGTCCGTGGCAGCACAGACCCCCCCAGCTTATTCTCCACCCCCACCCCCCCACTGGGAAGAGGTTTGCACTCCCCGACACCAGGACAGGAGCTGCTGCACCCGTCAGGGCCCTGCCCCCTCTCCACTCCAGCAGCAGGATCAGGGGCTCTGCCAGAGGCTGACCAGCAGGGCCCCTTAGCTGGGGGGGAGGGGGGCAGGAAAGTGGGGGTATTCTCCCCTCCCTCTGCTGTCTGGTGGAGGAGGCAGGAGGGGGCTTATCCCACCTCTCAGCCCACACAATCGAGGTGGGCAGACCCTGACTGCGATTCTTCCAGAGGCAGTGGGGGTAGAGCCTAAGGGAACCGTGCCAGCTGGTATCTAGCTGTCACAGCCTCGCTGCTACCTTGGCTCAGGCCTGTGCCAGTGGGACACAGGGAGTGGGGGCTCTTGAAGCTGGCCATGCCCCCCAGCACAGCTTCCCTGCAGCCAAGGGCTGCTCTAGCACCCCCGGCACCTGGCCTGAGCCACTGCAAGCATGTGCCTGCATTTTGTGAATGTCTGTTCACTTGCAAATTGGTCCAATCTCAGTAGGGTAGATTAACCTGCAAAGATTGAATCAACTGATGCTCCAGCTTTTTGAATGGCTGCCCCTAGCCTTAGTGATATTGTCTTGGAATAATGATTTCCATTCAGCCTGTGTCAGCTTCCTGCTCCATTCTCTCTAGTGTCTGGCTCATACTGATTCAAGCATATTGAACCCTATGTATCTAGCTAGAAAACCTTTGTGGTGATGCAGGAGATAACTGTAGAAATTGGGGAAGTGCAGCTGGGACCAGTCTTTTTATTGTGCAGTTCTGTTGGCTGAAAGGAATTAGCCCAGTAAGAAAAGAAGTTCAGTGGCAAATGCAGCCCTTTAGTAGTCTAACACCTTCTGCTCCCTGCTAAAATAAATAGCACTGTATGAAATCATCATTGTATCAGTAAAGAGAAAAAGCTAACCATAACAGAGATGATGAAATAATTTCACTTCAACCTCAGCAGTCCTACTGTGTCCTCATAACTAACAGTTTGTAAGTTCTGCTGGTGTCAGCAGGGCTTTTGATGGAAAATCTGAAGGGGTATTCATTTTGTTTTAGCCAAGGCATGTAGTTCTCTCTGTTGGAGATTAACTCTGATCTTGTTTCTATTGTAACCATAGACTGTTTCAATAAAAAGGCTGTCTGGACATGGAATGGATTTGTTTCATTGTTAGGATGACTTTTGGCCTTTGAATCTACCCCCTGCAGCAACTAAATAAGTGACGTATTCCTGAGAGTTTTAAATTTCAGTAAATTTTTTTTTTGCCCCAAATACTAGATTATAATTATGGCAGCCTGGTCAGTGCCTCCTGGTTTTATTATTGGGGAAAATGGTTACCCGTATTTATGTACAGATGTGTATTGCGGTGGTGAACGCCTGAAACTTCAATAAGCCAACTCACAGGCATAAAGAAAGCTTATACATTGCTGTTGCTCAAAAACGCAGACAATTCCTCCATCTCATTCTGAAAGTAAATAAATTCTGGAGGATAAAGCTGCAAAGTTCACTAGAAAATAACTTAATTTGAGGTATATTTTACCTTAGGTTTATGTGTGGGACTTAAAAGAATGCAGAAATTAAGTCCCTATCTACATGACTGTTCTCGAATAGCTCTGCCTGTGGACGCTGTTTTTGGATTAAAACTAACTTTATTCTACTTTTAAAACCAAGTAGTTACTCTTGAATAATTCAGCTAGAATACAATCACTTTTTTCCAGGATAGTGCATCCATAAAAGGAAGTTAATCGGGAGTAGCTATTTTTTTCTAGGACAAATTATCCTAGTCAGCTTCTCTTGTATAGACAAAACTGTGTTCCCTTATTCTGTTGGCAAATAGAGTGAACTGGTAGGAATAACAGGTCTTTGGTTGGATCTGAGTTTTTTTGGTTTTCTGGATGAGAAGTCTTTGTATTCCTCCTTATAACAAGAAAGGATTCCAATTAAAACACAATTAATGCAAAACATTTCTACAATTTATATAAATACTTTTTATAAACTAATAACAGTAGGCTTTGTTGTGTATGAAATAATTTGATATCATTATTCCCACATTACTCCCAAGAGTCTCACAGTCAAACAGTAAAACTTACACAAAGTACGGTAGCCCAGTAATGAAAGGGAGTAGCTTAATTTTTCAGATGTGTGTTTTGATTTAAATTGTATTTGTACTTCTCAGCCTTTAGTTTTAATTTCACTTGCTTAAAGCTCAAAACAGAAGTAAATGAAGCCAGATTTGGAGACAAGTGGAGTTGGCTTATACAAAGATCAGGTTTGTTGCATATCATTGTGGCTGGCTAAATTGTATGAAGTGACTCCTTCAGCTAAGATATTTGGATACTGAAAAGCAAAATTTTGGAGATTACAAATCCAAACTTTCCCTAGCTTTTATTTTAAAAAAAGGTGTTGGAATGTGCCATATACTTGTGTGTTTCTGATGGTTCATGTGTGTAGGGTTGCAGATGTGTGTTACTACTCAAATGTAAGTTGTCTACCTAGCATTTACTTTTGGGTGGGGGGGAGAAGGTATACTCTTGTGATTGGAGCTGCAACATCCATATAACTTGTATAAAAAGGAAAGTGTTTTATTTATTCTTAGGTGGTTATAATGTTTCAAATTTATCTTTCCATTTAGCTGCTTCTCACCAGGATAGTTGCATTAAAAGCTTATTCAATTTCACACTTGCTGAGAAGTACGAATGGAGTATGTCTTTCTCAGCTCTGCCTAGCAGTCAGCACAAAATATCATCAAAGTAAAACTACTCAGCAAAAAGGCTAGGGTGTCCCTGCCTACTTGTGCTGCATACCAGAAATGAGGAAACTCGTATTTCAGAGCAGTTGGGTGTTTTTGTTTTGTTGTTGTGTTTTAAAGATCTAACCCAAAGACGAAGAGAACATAAGGAGCCATATGTGGCTCCTTATTAGGACTTGCCTGAAAAAAATAATATACATGCATTGATTTGAGTATGGTAATATAATCAAAAGTTTTATGGAAACTTCAGAGCATTCAGTTTACTCCAGTTCTACTGTTCTCCAAATCTATGGTGCCACATGAACCTGTAAAAATTGTAATTGGTTGATATGGACTCGGACTAAAAATATCGTTCTCGTAACATCAAATGCAATCTGGTCCAAATGAGTCTAAAAGGGTTTAACATAGGGACAAAGAAACACAGGACTAAAAAGGAGCCCCTCAGCTGTCAAGTTCAGTCCCCTGCACGCTCAGATAATCATTTTACTCAGGGATTTCCCCAAATTGTTGCTTTAAGCCTTCACACATAGAAAAGGACACATGTCTGTCTATTAAGTATCACTTGATTTATCCACTTGTATAGCTGCTCATTGTGATGGCAGTTTCTGACTTAGACTACTGGTGCTAATAGGACTCTTTCTTGCAAACAAACGGATACATCTTGGTGAACTTCTTCTCCTTTTCATCATTATTTTATTGTATGACCCTCATCTCTAGTCATGCTGTTTTTGACAAGGTCAGCATTTGCTGTGAGAGAGAGTGATTATAGGTAACTTAGTGGATTTTTCTGGTGGTCAGCACCCTCTGTTCCAATAAATCTGTATGTTGTTCCACAGTGCTTTCCCTCTTTGGAAATGTTTCCCAGCAGTTTTTGTCACTGCATTGTTCTTTTTTCTAGTCACCTCTTGGGCCTTTTCACAATGTACTTGTACTTTAAAAAACAGCCACTGATTTTTTTAAATCTTCAATTGTAAGTGCTTCAACTTGAGGCACTGCAAGCCTGATTTCCTAAGGTGCTGAGCAACCAAAACTCAATTTGACTCCCAGTGGGAGCCGAGATCCATTGTTGATGTGACTCAAATTGTGAACTTGGTGAGTGGTATGGCTTGCAAAAGTAAGTTTCCAGTTTTTAAATCAGTCCGACAGTGTCACATGCATTGAGCCAAATTCCTGCCTTTACTGCCAGTGCAGTTAAGCAGTAACTGATATTTATTACTTCCAGTATTTTCTCATAAACAACACACATCTTTCCTCCATGATCAGTGCCACTGACATTGGGGTGTGTGTTTTAAGTAACTTGTGTTCTTCACTGGAGAAGAAACACTCCTGGAAATGCTGTGCCTGCCATGCATCTGTCAAGACAGCTGTTGCTAGTATCTGGCTCAGCCCCAGAAGAAGCAGAGTCCTCAGTTAAACTTGTCCTGGCCATGACTATTGGTTGAGCACTATAGCTTGTGCTTGCAGCAGCGAGTGAGCTGCCTGTAGTATCTTGATAAGACTTGTGAGGTGGAAACAGCACTTTATTTACAGGGACTTATATAAAGAACTACTTACAACAAGGAACTAACAATCTCCCTACTGCCCATGCAAGGGTCTGGGACCTAACCTTGTGTGTCTGGGAATAGTGTGTCCAAGCAGTGGCAATAATTATTCATGAAGTTGTGAAAGATGCTTGAGGTACTAGATGATTGGAAAAGGGCCAGTGCAGAGTCCCTGTTTAAAAAAGACAGAAAGGAGGACCTGGGGAAGGACAGCCCGGTTACCCTTAGCTTATTACTTAGGAAGTTACTGGAGCATATCCTAAAGAAGACCACGTGGCTGGTTTCTGCATGGGGGAGGCTACATTTTCCTCACAATCACTGGGTGCTTGCTGAAGCCAAGGCTTGCAATATTGACTGGGGTAGGCCATATTAGGGAACAATGTTTTCTGCTGAGTCTGAGTTGACTGTGTAGTTTTGCTAGGAGGTTAGTGTGAGGATTTGGCTGGGACTTAGGCAGCTGGGCCTGTGGATAGACCCCCCTGAGGAACAAGTAGGAGGTCAGTAGGCAGAAGGCAGGGGCATGGGTTACCAGAACGTCCGGTCAGGGTCTGGG
>NW_017728886.1:250287400-250293252 GCF_001723895.1 Crocodylus porosus | reverse complement strand
GTAAATTCAGATTAGACATCAGGAGGCGCTACTTCACTGTCAGGGCGGCTAGGATCTGGAACCAACTTCCGAGCAAAGTGGTGCTGGCTCCTACCCTGGGGGTCTTTA
Source organism: Crocodylus porosus (assembly GCF_001723895.1). Classification (NCBI taxonomy): domain Eukaryota; kingdom Metazoa; phylum Chordata; order Crocodylia; family Crocodylidae; genus Crocodylus; species Crocodylus porosus. The sequence goes on along the minus strand of NW_017728886.1, from coordinate 250,293,144 downwards.
GGACAAGGCTAGACAAACACCTTGTTGGGTGTTCCTGCCACGGCAGAGGGGTCGGACTTGATGATCTGCTTAGGTCCCTTCCGACCCTACTTACTATGAAACTATAAGCTGAGTCAGGAGCCAGGAAGACTAGAGGGAGTGGGGCCAGCACCAAGTTTCAGGTGAGATCAGAGATCAGGGTCAGGAAACCTAAGCCAAGTCAGGAGAACAAGGGAGAATAGTGAATGTGAGGCTTGTTGGAACAAACTGAGGCTATGTAAAGGTATGTGGCAGCCCGAGATGTGTTTAAAAGGGCTGAGTGGCACTTTCAGCAGCCAGTCTGGCTGCAGAGTGCCACATCAGCCAGAGATCAGGGGCAAGTGTGGTAACTCACGTCCTTGGCCCAGACCGGCCTGCTTAATCAGAGACCCTGATGGTTAGTGGATTTGTGTAGAATAGTTTGAATAGGCCTTAGGCAGAGAGTTGGACTAGAGGCTTTTTAGAAGTTCCTTGCAGCCCTATTTTCTGTAAGTGTTGCATCCCAGGAGACAGTCTGCCACACTAGGAAGTTGTTGATGCCACACTTTCTGGACATACTGTGTTCCCAGGAGGACTTACTCTGTCACACCGTGGGATATGACTGGGGAAAAAAACCATTTTTTCCACATTCTACCTTCCAAAAACAAGGTGCATGTTTTATTTGGGGGGGTGGGGGTTGCATGTCAGAAAATATGTAATTACTACATTCAGTGCAGAAATTGGTAAGAATGGCTTTAATTTTGATCTTACTTAGGCCCCTGCTACACATTACATATATTGTGCAATTCATTGGTTAATTGCGCAATACATTTCAACCAGGCACATGTGCAAAATAAGACCGGCCACAAAGTGCAAAGATCACGCAATTAATTGGTAAATCGATTTAGACTAGCCACATGTGCATATTAATTGTCCCACAAAAAATGACTATCCAGCATTTTAAAAAATGGACAACCAGCTATAAAGTTATTACTTGACAATGTGTTAAAACTCTGAAGTCTGTTTCTATTCACCCTTAATTTGAACAGGGAGCGGGGTCCTTACACCACTATAATCTTAGTGTTTCTACTGAAGTTACTTTGGATTTAAAGGAGAAAATGAGGAAATTCTTAGTGAAAAATGTCTGGAGTTTAAACTTGGCTTTGTAAAACTGTATTTTTATTTGACTATAAGACAACCCGGATTACCAGATAACCTCCCTCCAATAATTAGAGTTTATATATGGAAAGTGTTTATTACAATTTTCCAGGTATAGAATTTAATTATTGGATGTTTGCCTTAAATTTGTCCCCCTCCCATTGCTACAGCAGGGAAGATAAATCTGGGGGGTCAGGTAGCACCCTTACCCTCTCCCCATACAGCTTCTTTCCCCTGAAGCTCCTGCATTACTGTCAGAACCTGCTCTCCCTAAACACATGGAAGTGAGAAGTAAAAATGAAAACACTGACCTAGAAATAAACATACCTGCAGTAACATGTATAAAGGGCAGTTGTTGTAGGTACCCCTAGACTTAGTTCATCCAGAATTGATGCAGTTTAACTCTTTTGAAATCCCTGAAAGTTTTCGTTTAGGTATTCCATGAACACACTTTTAAGCAGCATTTCTGTAACTACTTGTATGTATTAAAACCTATGTATGGCATTAGTCCAAAGCCAAAAGGCTCATAATTTACTGTATAGTAAATCATTGGGCTAGGCCCCAGCAGAGACATCACAGATCAGCACTGCTCTGTGTACTCTATGTACTTCAGATACCCTCCACAAAGGATCCATGTGCTAACTAGCACCCTCAGGCATGAATGGAACCAGGTGTACTCTTCATGAGTCCTGGGATCCCCACAAAATTTATATGCAGATGAGGTGCACTGCAAGCTGGTCTGGCTGCATCTCATGCAGGGCAGGACTACACTAATCATACACCCTAGGCTGAGAGGGGCTGACAGGGATTCTGGGTGAAATGTTTGGGGCCTTGTTCAGTCATGTTTGCCCGAAATTTAAGACTGGGTATAAAACAGAATTAATTAGAAATGGGAAATAAAGGTGAAGCTCAGCTGTGGGAGTAAAGAGGAAATCTAAATGTATTCAGTGTAGTGGCTCACTATGACTTGGAAAAGAGTCAGCACTAAGAGGGACTGAACACTATCAACACTACCATATGTCAGATGGGTTTATACTAACCTGTCTTTGCGGTAGGTTGCTATTAGTATGTTTGTCACATAGGGGCCATGTATTTTATATCATGCTTAGTGTTGGTTGCATTTAATCATCTTTATAGTTGGTTTCCATTACTGAGCATCTGCTACTTTGGTAACAGTTTAATGGCAGAGAGTGTGTTTTGTGAGGTTTCCTTGTATCAACTATAAAATGAGTGGCTTTTCCCCCTCATCAAAATATGGTAGTTTTCTGACTTATTTAACAATAAGTTCCATAGCTCCCCTTTTTACTAATAAATCATGCTTTGCAAAACCAAAGTGGCTTTTTCTTTTAAAAATAAATGAAGTCCCAAGGTCATTAACCTTTTTTATTTTGTACCATGGGTGCTCAAGCCCCATCCCATAGGCCAGATTCAGCCCCTAGCACCAATCCCTGGCTGCTAAACTTCTGGACCCGTGGGGACCCTGCAGGCTGGATAGCATGGCCTTGTGGCATGTAGGGCCTAATCCCAGTGAACAGGAATGGTTCAGAGCCCAGGTGCCTGATCCTGACACCACCAAAACTGGTGGGTGGGGGGCAGTGTGGGACCCAATCCCAGTGCCTAGGGGGCAGCCTGGAGCACTGATCCGGATGCTCAGGACTGGTACAGGTCCTGATTCCAGCAGGTGGGGGCAGCATGAGACCCCAAGTCCCAGGACCCAATCCTGGTGCACAGGGGTAGTGGAGGCCCCCAGTCCTGGGTGTGCAAGGATAACTTGGGGCCCCAGTCCTGGCCCATAGGGTGGTCTTGGGCCCTGGGGCTTGATCCTGGCATACAAGGCCAGTGTGGGGTCTGATCCAGGTGTGTGGGGCTGTATGGAGGCAATTCAGAGCCCAATCTGGGCTGTGGACTGGCCCCACACCACTCATCTGGCCCTTGGGACCAGCAGGTGAGCACCACTGTTCTCTACCAATAGCTTCTTATATTTTAGACTGCAGAGTTGTGATTGGATTCATATGCATAGGAGGCATTCATGTGTAACTAGAGGGCAATACATTTGCTTCTTAGAAAATCTAAAGCCTTGTCCACAGTATGACAGTAAAAGTCAAACTAACAACAGCTGTGCTTCAAACAGTTACCATGAATAAAACAGACATTGCCTTGCAGCTTGTGGGCACTTTACACATGCACAGAACAAAACTGAGAATTCCTCGCTTGCTTATGCTTGTAGGAGCTTTTTACATTCACATTTGTAAGTATTAGGCTGAGCCCTGGGGTGGGACATAATCTGTAACAGGCCGAATTGTATGCGGCAACCTGCAAAGAGTAGTACTCCAAGCAGTCTCTAAAAAACTTGACATTCCAGTGCAATAACGTGCTTACATGCCTGTTTCTGAGTGCTTTGTTTCTAACCTCATACCACTCTGAAGAATCCATTTTCCAATTATAAATCTTACCCTTCAAAGGTGGGAATCAAAATGTTGTCTACACTAGCTTGTGAAGTGCTGTAATGATACATTTTCTTTAATTTACTGTTTGCTTTACAGAAATGTACTGATGAGGAAGACTCACTATATAACAAAGGATCCTGTATGTTTTCATTTTTGGAGAAAGACTACAACTTGAAATTAACTTTAAAATGATTTGACTTTACAAGACTGCATTTGTGGGGGGGTTTTAATAGACTCAAATATTTTGTTAAATCTGGATAGTCTTAGAATGAAACTGAAGAACACATTTTGTACGGTAGAGATTTGCTGTATGCAAATGGTTTCTACAGCTTTAAAATAGTGGAGGTTATTTTATTCTTTTTTTCGTATGTGGGTGAGATAAATTGAAGTAAGAGATATTGAACTACAACTGCTGGCAGTGTGTGATGGTAGAATTGTTTCTGGGAAGAGAGCATCTTTTTGCATAACATAGGAGGAGTCTGATTTTCCAAATGTTCAGTGTAGTTGAATTTGGGAATTCAGTTTTCTGTCCCATAAAAAAGAAAGATTTCAATAATTTTCTTTCCTCATTGGAATAACTGAGAGATCTTCCAGGCACACACGCACAAAATCACAGAGCGTGGCGCACTTGTACAATATGGGGAACCTAGGTTCAAGCTCCTGTTGTTTCTGATTTGCTGCGGAGGACTTGAACCTTGTGTTCTCAGCTTCAGAGTTGCTATACAAGTCTTTGTCAATACAAGCATTTGTCTCTTTTTCTTGTGACTATAAATTCTGTCCTAGAACGAAAAGCCATTTCCAGTGGAAGTTCTGTCAAAACTGGTCTGTTCGTGCAAAAAGTTTTGGTTTTGACAGATAGAATTTTTCTAAAATATTTTTATGTCAGAAAATGCTAGACAACCTCTACTCAGCACCTCGTGTACTGAATTATGTAGAAAATGTGACCATTTGGCATAAGATGCCATAAGAAGAGCTGAGCTTCCCTGAAAATCTGGTTGTTAGAACTTGATCGTGTGACCCATTGAAATGAACATGAGTTTTACTTTTGCTTTTAATGAGAGATGGGTTGAAACCACCCATTGCAGACATCAGAATGAAGCTATTGTATCATTTGATTAAACACTAAATCCCAAACACCAGCTGACCGGAGTTTTGCCTTATGAGGTCTAGAGCCATGTTCTGCTCTCAATTACTCTTCGGGAGCTTTCATTAACCAGAGTGGGAATTGGACATCTGTAACCAAGAGCAGAATTTATCTTGTGGTATTTATTACAGGAAGCTACTTTGCTTTTTATAGGCTGAGTTCTGTTATAAGCTGTCTACCAGATTGCTTTGTAGTGTAGTCAATTTGACTTTTATTATTCAGCTCCTACTTTTCATGTCATTTTTTTTACTATCCAACCTAAATTGGATATGTGTGGAAGCTGAGTTAAAAAAACAAACAAACCCTGAAGACAGCCAGCCAGGATAAATGGTAGTGGTTTTGATGTTGGCGATAGCTTGGAGCCAAATCCTGCCTTGTTCTTTGTGGCTTTGGAGGGAATGATCTCACAGAAGTTTGTCTGAGGAAAAAGAAAGATTGATTTGAGAGACCTGTTTGATACCCTATCAAGTTCTCCACTGGTGTGTCTTGTGTACAGCGCATACGGGGATTGGAGTTGAAATGGTGGGCAACTAGATAGTGGCCACCCTTTCCTTTTGGAGGAGTAAATATCTGTGGTTTGAAGTGGAGACCTCCCTGCCCTTTCAGCACCTTGCAGGAGTGAGTCCTTTGGCTGTTGGGCTACATACTGCTTTTTCTATTTTATCCCTGGTTAATGTAATTGCAAGATAAATATTTTCTTTTCCCTTGTATCAACCTTCCTAATCACTGTACAAGGGACTGTACAGAAGATACTACCTATTCCTAAAGATGTCAGGATTTAAGAACAAGAAGTGACAAGGAGGCATAATGAACAACTGCAGGAAATGAGGGCCACAGTGAAAACAATACAAAGGTAACCACATTTCATAAACTAGCTATAGGCTCAGTTATATCATCTTCATAGGTTTCATAGACATTAGGTCTGGAAGGGACCTCGGGAGATCATCGAGTCCAGCCCCCTGCCCAAAGGGCAGGAAGTCAGCTGGGGTCATAGGATC
>NW_017728886.1:250265786-250286550 GCF_001723895.1 Crocodylus porosus | reverse complement strand
AAGATCCCCCCTCAGCCTTCTCTTGTGGAGGCTAAACAGGTTCAGGTCCCGTAGCCTCTCCTCATAGGACCTGCCCTGCTGTCCCCTGATCATGCGAGTGGCCTCCTCTGGACCCTCTCCATGCTGTCCACATCCCTCTTGAAGTGGGTGGGACTGGTGGGATGAGTGGTGTGGGACCGGTCCACAGGGTGGACTGTGGCCCTCATGCCAGGATCATCCCTTGCATGGCCTCTGCCCAGCCCTGAATGCTCAGATTAGGTCTGCATCACCCCCACCCAGATCAAGCCAGTGCAACCTTTGCAGGCCCTGCGTACCTGGATTGGACCTGTAGTGCCCATGGCTGTCCCTGTATGTCCTAGTCTGGCCTCTGCCACTTCAACCTGACCTTGCATGCCCGGTTTGGGTCTACACTGTCCTCATTTGGCCCTGACCAACCCTATCAGGTCCTGCGCCACTTTGGCTTGAACTTGAATGTCAGGATTAGGCTACTCTGCATGCCTGATCTCGTGCACAGGGTCGTGTCATCTGGTCCAGGGGGTCCCCATAGTTCTGGAATTTGGCAGCAGTGGAACAGAAGTTAACACTGCCACTGGTCCAAAGAAAGTCCCGTGAGCCAGATGATGTGGCTCCATGGGCCCTATCTGGCCTGTAGGCATGCAGGGTTAAGTGCACCTCTAGTAGAAAATAGATCTTGAGTAGGGACAGATGTGAGCCGTCTAAGAATGAATATAGTCAGAGTTTTCTATAATTAGAGACCACTGAAATTTGTGCCACTTGCTCCCGATAGCCAGGAGGTGAAAACCAAAGTTTTAAATAATGCCATGGTTTTTGCCTTGCGCCTGGTCATCAGCAAGCAGCAGGGTCTTTGGGGCCCTCTGTCAATCAGCAGTGGGAGATAAAAACCATGGCATATTTTAAATTCTAGTTTTCACCTCCCTGCCAATCAGGGCTGAGCAGTGGGGCCAGCGGGGCCCCTCCACCAGTTGGGGGCGAGAGGGGGGAAGAAACTCCAAGATTAAAGGAGCTGCTGTGCGGCACACTTCCAGTGTGAATTCCAGCGGTCCCTAGCTATAATAAATGGTTATTAAAATGTGAGGATGGAGAGGAAAAATTGTAATTTGAGGCATCCATCCTGTACAGAATGGAGGAGAGGAAGGGAAACACAGCAATAAGATAAGAATGGATAAGTAGTGAAAGGCAAAGTTCATGTACTGGATGTCTTTCATTCTTTGTGATGAGATAAATTGTTAGAATATGCAATGGCTGTGAATATGCTGTTTTCTTGAGCAATTTGGTTTTCTAGTCAAAGAGCAGAGTGGGACACAGGGAAGTAAATATCATTTAAAAATTATGTGTTTAACCTTCTGCAATGGTATCAGTTAAATGATTAACTAATAGCACAACACCTCCGACACAGTTGCTGCTGGGAGCCATTCCTGGGGCCCTTTGGCAGATCCAGCCAGACAACATAGCCCACTGTGAAGCCCCTCACTGGAAGGGAGGCACCACCTGTGATGGAGCAAGTAATTGCTTACTTGATGAGTCATTAGGCTGCTTGCTGTTTTCCTCTTAGGCTGTGCGTATTCATCTCTCCCAGGTCCTCCTCCCTCCTGCCTACCCTGCCAATTTTTGGTTCCTGCTGGGGCATCATGTGGCTTCCTTTCTCCCTCCTTCCCTACCAGACTGTGCCCTGCCCTGCGCTGAATGATAACCAGTAAGCTAACCAGTTATCAGTGGGCTTGTTGGTGAAAATGTTAATCGTTTAAGCTTTCATATTGCTAGTGTAACATGCTAAGAATTGGGTGTTGCAGTAATGTGTACTCAGAAAGTGTGTGTGCATGTGTGTGCACATTCATGTATTTGCCCTATTATTTTCTTTGCTTTTAAATGCTAAATATTAAACATTTATTAGAAAACATCCATATATCTACTGCCAATGAAATAAATTTCTAATCAAAGTAAAATTGCAAGTGTTTGTTCAAGTGACTGATATTACACCTGTCCTTGATTCTGAAATGAAAAATATCCATCTTTTATTCTGTAGACCACAGAATCCACGTTCCTGCAGACTGCATTTTCTGCATGCTTTGTTATAAGTGACTTGTAACTGGCAAAGCCTATTCAAGATTTGTTTTATAACAGATGACAACATGGTTTTGTGTGCCTGTACATTGTCTGTCACATACCTGTAACACTGGCTCCTCCTTAAGGTCAGTGAAATGATGAATCTGGCAGGAGGGTAATAATTCAGGTGAGAAAGGAAGGTATCTGAAAAGTGGTAAATTTATTGTTTTGATAGCACCATGTATATCATGATACTTGGCAGAGCAATAAAAAAATAGTACACATCCTCCAACTGGTGTTACAACACAATTTTATCCATATTTTTAAGTTAAGACATGGATATGGCCAATGATTACGAACAAATCAAAGGGGTTGTGAAGCAAGTGAGGACACCACTTCATATGATTGTTTGGGTGCATGACCATCGCAAAAACATGCTTCTTGAAGACTCCTTGTGCGGGAGAGTTTTCCTTTGTGGTCTTGCAGAGCCAACCTGCAAAATACAGGAACGCTCCCTTCTTTCCCTTTGGAGAGGGGTTGTCAGGCAAAGGTACATGCTATGGGGGATATTGCCATGCCAATTAATTCCTTGCTGTCTCAACAGCCTCCACAGATGCTAAGGCTGATTATTGTTACTCAGGGGCCTAGATTGGTTTCTAGTCAGCCCTGGGAGCAGGGGAATGCAGTTTGCATCCTTGCCCACCCCACCTCAGCTGTATTCTGTGCATCTCGTGCAGAAATGAGATCCTATTCCACATTTCTCTAGGATATACCCACGTGTCTCTGGCCTCAGCTTAGCAGGTGTCTGTCACATGCAATTTCATGGTGTTTTGGTGAGGTATTTTTATAATTGCAACAAGAAGGGAATAAGCTCACCAGTATTTCTGTGGTGTTTGTGATGAAGCACTTCTTAGGGTTAGCCTCTCAGGAAGCTGAAACATTGCTTAGTTGCATGGTTTTTCACTAACAAACCTCTTGAGCTTTTCATCTTTTGAACACAGCAGGATCCTGCAAGATTACTGCAGCATGATGCAAAAAAAAAAAAATGGGGGCGGGGGGAAGCAGGCGGGAGAGAAGTGTTGACTGGAGGATTCTGGCAAACCTTATTTAAAGGGTTAGAGGACCGTAGCAGATTGGCTATCAGACCATTAGTGCTGATAATGCTGTTCATGGAAGTTGTCAACATTCCAGCTTCACATTTCTATAACCATTTAATTACTGCTTGTATTAAATATAGGCAGGATGTACCATTACAAATAACACTTTGGAAGTGTACTGTACATTAGGACAAAATAGCGAATGTTAACAGAGGAACCAGACTTTAATAGTTTGCTCATCCTGTTAGGTGATTTCTCAGTAATAGCCCCAATAATGGCTCTAATTTTCCTGCAGTACACTCTTCCTATATTTAACTTTTAATTTGATAACATTTTCTTTTTCAGTTGAAGCAATAATCCTTTCCTTAAGTTTAGCTTCACCATTTGTTTTTTAAATGTCTTTTCCTTCCTTTTTCCAGTTCTTGTTAAAATTATTGGTTAAATTGCTGGTGGTTTCAGGGTAGACTTGTGCTGGCTTCCTAGTCAAATTGCCAGACACTGGGAATAACTTTCCTGCATATCTTGGAGCGCTGCAGTGAGTTGATACCATCACTGAGCTAGGCAGTATACTGTTACGTCATAATACATATAATTGTACACACACAATAAGTTGCCTGGTCAGTGAGGTTAAATTGCTATCTAGCTATGATGGATTACTAGAAATTGTCACAAATATATTGATCTAACTTAATGCAGGGTTTCTTGGAAACACAAGCAAGAAGGCAACACCAGGTCCCTGCAGATAAAACCATCCTAGAGGATACTGATGAAAGCTCTTAGCTTCAAGGACCCAATAGCCTGTGTTCAACCAAGTGGTAGGTTTGGTTTGCCCAGTGCTGGGAGCCTAGAGCTCAAAAGGACACCAGAAGTCAGAAAGCACTCTCTTGGAAGAAAAGAGATTGCTTCATGTAGCTGAGGAAGAGAACAATTGTGTGAAAGATTTTGAAGAAGTTGAACCTATCCCAGATCAAAAGAATGATTCAGGAGACTGGCTAGCCCCCAGTAAGGAAGGGTTTATAGAGAGTTGCTGGATGTATGTTTGCAGCCAATGCCAGGCCTGCAGGACTGGTATAAAGGAGGGGAGTAAGGCTCAGATGTTGTGGGGGGACTCTGTGCTGATGCAGTCTGGCTCCTGGTCAGACGTCCTCTGAGACCCAAACTACAAAGGTTCCCAGGTCAGTGCAGGTGCCTGGGATGATTGTTGCCCAGGGACCAGGAAGTTACACTTTGATGGAAAATGTAGGCAATTTTAGTGATCCTTGCTCCTGCTACAAGGGGATTTGAACAGGGCAGGGGAAGAAGCAGATCACAGATGGTGCCCCTTCCATTTTCCCACACCATCAGGATAGAAACATTACTGAAATGAATGGCTGTCCAACAGCAGCAACTAATTAAGGACTTAAAAGTTCAGAACCACCAGCAGCAGCTGCTATAGCAGCTTAGCACCTGGTGCACTGTCTGCACCAGTGGTGTGCCCCAAGATGGCTATCACAAGCCAGAGCATTCCCATCTGGCTGACCAAAATAAGGCTAGCTGATGATCTCTGGGCATATTTAGAGACATTTGAGTGCGGCGTGGCCCCATACCTGTTGATGTGCCAGGGTGAGGGACTCTTGACCTAAGGGACTAAGGCCTACACTGGCCTCAGATGGGGACCTCCTAAGCCCATTTCCTCAAACCAGAAGAGATGGTCTTAGCCAGCCTGAAAGAGGATGGGACTGGGAGCTGGGAAGTAGGGGACCTTAGGCTGAGGGAAGCACCCCCCAAACCCCTACCACCTATCACAAGGCACAGGATGATTGTTTCACCTGTGGCTGACTTGGGCATTGGGTTTGCATAGCCTGCCAGCAGGAGGTCATGTGCCTTGCCTGTGCCATCACCTCTTTGGAGTACCTGGGAAAGGAAAAGTCCCTGAGCCTCTTCCTGGAACTATTTTTCTGGCTGGGCAACTATAAAGACGCGCTAGACTTTTGTATTTCCTGTTCAGAGTGCCATCTTACTGCCCATGAAGAGGTCAGGAAGCCCCACTGGTCCCACTGCTGTTAGTAGACCTTCCCTCTGAATCCCTTGGGATGGTCATTGTGGGACCCCAGAAGTGAAGTGCAGCTAGCTGTAGATACATACTAATAATACATTACCCCAAGGCAGCACCCCTTTATTCGATAACAGCCAAAGTTGTAACTGCCAAGGTTGTGAATGTGTTTTTATGGGTGGGAGTGCCCCAGGAAATCATTACAAACCAGGGAACCAATTTTGTGTATCAGACCATAAAGCAGTTACATAAGCTGTTAAAAATTAAATCGGTCATGACTTCCATCTAGTACCCCAGGCCGACAGGTTGGTGGAGCAGTTTAATAGACCCCTTAAGCATATGTTAAGAAAGTCACAGCCACAGATGCCTGCTACTGTGACCAGTTGCTCCCAGCCCTACCGTTTGTGGTGCAAGAGGTTCCCTAGCATCAACATGGTTTTCTCCCTTTGAGCTGCTCTATGGCCAGCAACCCTGGGGAATCCTGGACCTTGTACAAGAGGTATTGGAAAAGCAACTCCAGTGAGCTGAAAATGTAGCCTTGTATGTTTTGAATTGACAAGAGAAACTTAAATCGCTGGGCAAATTTCCTCCGGGCAAATCTACAATATGCCAAGTCTTGCCAGGAGGTACACTGTAATAAAAATGTGTGACTGCAGATTTAACCTTGGGGCTCAGGTACTCCTACTTTTGCCATGCTCTGAATCAAAACTAATGGCTCACCAGCAGTTACAGTATGAATTGATCTGGTGGGTTGAGCTGGTCGACTATGAGATCAGGCAACTGGACTGGTGGAAGTTCTAGCAAATCTATTATGTCAGCATCCTGAAACCAGGGAAGGCTCAGGAATGCCTCTTTATAGCCCCCTATACCCCTGAACTGGAGCTAGGGCCACAGGCAGATTCAACCCCCCAGGTGGGAACAGTGCAGTTTGGGACTGACCTCACTCAGAGCAACTGATGCAAGCCCAAAGGCTGGTCCATTCATTCCCTAGGGTGTTTTTGTCGTGTCCCAGATGAACCATCCTGGAAGCCCACCAGATCCAACTGAACCAGGAAGTATGGTCAGGAAAAACACCCTTCCTTTACCCCATAGAATGAGGGAGCTGATGAAGCAGGAGAGCTATAGACCATGCTGGACCTTGAGGTTACTGAGAAATCACACTGGGGCTGGAGGAGTCCAATTATGCTAGTTCCAAAGTGGAACTAGCCAGTATGTGGTTCTGCATTGACTTTCAAAAGGTCAGTGCAATCTCAAAATTTGCTGCATACCTGATGCTGCAGGTCAACAAGTTATTGGACCATCTGGGAGCAACCTAATACATTACAATCCTTGATCTGATGAAATGGCATTGGCAGATGCTGTTGACACCAGACTCTAGGGAAGAGACAGATTTTGCTACCCACTTTGTCTTATACCAATTCCAGGCAATGCCCTTTGGGTTGCATGGGGCCCCAGCCACATATCAGAGGATGATGGACTGGGTCCTGTAGCCCCATAAGGGATGTGCAGCAATGTATCTGGATGACATAGTGGTCTACAGCCAGATGTGAGCACAGCATTTGGACCAGGTGGCTGCAGTATTGCGGCCACTTTGGGAAGTGGATCTAACTGCAAATCCAGCCACATGCCATGTGGTAAGACTGAAACCACATACCTGGGGTAGACAACGGCCACTGGTAGACAAGGTCCTGCAGAGGTCTCCAACACCAAACACCAAAACCCAGGTATGCTGCTTTCTAGGATTGGTCAGAGACTACTGACTGTTTATACCAGCATTTTCTTCAATCTCAAGTCCCCTCACAGATCTTCTGAAGGGCCACCATCCACAAACAATACAGTGGACCAAGCATTCTGGACATCGAAGGCTTTTTTATGCCAGGAACCAGTCCAGTATAACCTAGACTTTTCCAAGGAGTTTATATTTCAGACCATTGCTTCAGGTGTGGGGTTGGGGGCAGTGTTATCCCAAGTGGTGAATGGGGAGGAACACCCCATCGCCTATTTAAGCTGGGAGCTGTTCTCAAGGGAGAAGAGTTACTCAGTTATTGAAAAAGAAGCAATAGCATTAAAATGAATGGTAGAGACCCTGGTGGGATCTTCACCTTGATCATGGACCACGCACCCCTCCACTGGTTATATACCAGGAAGAAGACAAATCCCTGAATTATGTGGTGGGGTGTAGGTTGTAGCACCCAAAGAACCTTGTCTGAATTATGTGGTGGTACCTGACCCTGCGACCCTTATCCTTCTGAATCCATCATTGGTCTAGAAAGGCCCATCTTAATGTGGACTTTTTCTCATGGGATGGGGAGAATGTATCCAGGGAGTGAAGTACCCTGAAAGGGGTCTCCAAGTGGATGCTGTTTGATGGTGTGGACTACGTAGCCCCTGGCAAGGAAGGGGTTAAAGAACATTGCTGTGCTGGGTTGGCCCCACCCCAGTATGCCTGCAGCCAATGCCAGGCCTATAGGAGTGGTATCAAGGAGAGGAGTCAAGCTCAGACAGGGAGGACTCTAAGACCCAGTTTCCTATGTCACTGCGAGTAGTGGGTAGATTGGATAGTAGTGGTCACTGGGTAGATTGTTACCCCAGGGACCAGGGAGCTGCCCTGATGCCCCATTACAGCACGGATGGGTGTAGAGTGGATTTCTTATCTTTGAAATCTGCTGCCTTGCTCATGCTCTTGGTTGTAATTACTACTTTTTCTTAAAGAAACTGTTTGGTCCAGATAGCTGTTTGCACTACTGTGTAGAAGACTGCAGTTGTGGACCTGATCTTAAAACAGGAGAATTGTGCAATTACCTGCCCACTGCCTCCCAACAGACTTACCTGCAGGGAGCTGCTCTCAAGCTGCCTGGCTTTTTCCTGGACACGTGGTGCTCCTTGCATCCTGCTCCGGGCCACCCTTTGCAGGCTGGAACATTGCCAGCCTGCAAGGGGAAACCGGGATTGCTGCACAATGCTGCGAATCCAGGACAAATACTGTCTCAAGAGTCATGCAGCCCAGCAGCGGGACTTGATGAGCCCTCTCAGTACCTATTTTTGGCTAAATGAATGCTCTGCACATCAAAGGAGTAGGTCTCTGGCATTAAACAAGCAGAAATAGAATTTCACTCCCCCTCCCAAGCAAGTTATATATAGCTGGGTAACATAATGACCTAGTACCCTTTGTCAACCCTATATTAGATAAATACAACAGGTATGCTAAATCAAGTCTACAAAATGACCTTTTAGGCCTTGATACTGGTCTTACTGAAGTAAATAAAGGGATTGGGCACCTTAGTTGCATGGGGTTTCACTAGGGATAAATTTAGCTCTTTGACTCTTAAGTCTTTTTATTTAACTTTTGCCTATACTGCATTAGTTTGCTTACGATACTATATAAATCATAAACGTGAATAAGGCAGCCAAGAATATCAGTTAACTCAAAACATTTCTCCTGCTCTCTACCCACTTTGTTTTTTAAATGCAAGCAAAAGCCAAGCAGACCAGTATTAAGGAATAACATTTTTAAAGAACCCTAGCTCAGCTGTCTGCCACTAACTCCATTTTAGCCTTTGCTGCCTCTGGCCTAAGGAGGAACTCAAAAGGCATGCTTTGACAGGTTGGAGCAGAGGCCACCCAGAGCACATTATAAATGTTAAATTGTTTGTTGGTTTCTGACATTTGCTGAAATCTAGGGTTTCAACGCTGTCCTTTAGAAATTGGAGCACAAACTTGCTATGGCAAGAAGCCCAAAAGTCAGCCTACTTAATGTGTGCACATTCTCTGGAGCCGTTAATGGTGCTCTGATGTCCTTGTTGATGAGGAGATAGAGAAGACAAGTCATATGCTGAGCTTGTGGGCCAGACAGACATTTAACTAACACTTTTTCTTAATACATGTCATTGAGGCCTGATCCTGCACAACTGAAGTCAGTGGCTCCATAGCTGTTGGCTTCAAAGCCTTATTACATATCCCTTTCTTTGAGCTGGGGTTCCTCAACTATTCACCAAAGTAACAACACACTATTAATATTTTCTGCTTCTTCCAATCCTCTACATTATCTTCTTCTGTTTTCTAATGGCCCTGATCCATCTCCCATGCAACAGTATACTAGTCCATTGACTTTAACAGGGGCTAGAAGTGATCCTTAGTTTGTAGGTTCCTTGGGGCAGGAACTCTGCTCTTTATGCCGTGCACATCTGCAGTGCTGAGGACATTAATAACAACTCCTGTCATCTGATAGCACTCTGTGCAAGGTAGCAACAGATATTTGCCCTTGACCTAAATGAAGCAAACAAGCCTCAAACATACAGCTGTCACTATTTTGTACCCCAAAGCCTCTTGTCAAAGACTAAGACATGCGATTGGCAAAGAGATCCTTTCAACTGCCCCTTTGAAAGATACTCACACGCTGGAGGTAGAAGAAAGTACGTTAGTGTAGCAGCAAACAAGCAAATGCGGTCTTTCAGTCTTCTTTTATACTGAAAGGTTTTTTTTTTCTTTCTTGGCAAGCTTATCCTTCAGACTTGCGGGACAGAAATATATGCAGGCCTTTCTTTGAAGCTTTTTCCCTTTTTTGTTAGAGTTGAAAAACAAAGCACTGGAATTAGGTGGCTTAATTGTATTGACCCAGGATTTCCAATGCTAAAATCTCCCAGCCCTGCAGCAGCATTGAAACCCTTCAAAACCTGAAAAGTTCCTGAATAGAGCCTGAGAGTGAAAACAAGGCAATGAAAATGCTGTACACTAGTTACTTGCAAATATATCCTAGCAGCAGAATAGCTCTATTCTCGTTTCCTTTTCTTCCTATTGTTTTCTGTGTTTTTACAAACACCACTTGGTGCATGTGTCTTTGTTACATGGGGATCTGTTTCAACTGTTACAAGCCTTTGTGGGTTGTGAGCAGGATTTTGAACCTGGGACCTCAGCACAGACTTCAGTCACTTGAGCTAAAGGAAGAGCTCAATTAACTGGTAGGGTTAGTGGGCTTCTGTCCTCTTGGGGGACCAGTTGTGAGGGGAAATGCAAAAAACATCTTGCCAGCTATTTCTTTTCACAAACAGCCACTGCTTTCATTAGCAGTTCTTCATTGTTTGTAGTGGAAGTTGGGCTTATGGCGAGAATCCAAATCCGAATATAGCAGTCTAAGAGTTGATTATGATTCAGGGTAATCATTGCACTGGGCCCTTGTATTTTGAATGAGATCGTTATCCTTTTCTGAAGGTTACACAGTTAAACAGTTTAGTGCCTCCTGACAATTTCTGTTTTCGTCACCAGCTAAAATTTGAGGTGGGTAATACAGACAACGCAACTAGACAGGGAGCTGTGAACGAGATTTTTTTGGAAGCTGTCCATAAGATGCAAACTTGATAAAGCTATTATGTGATTCTTAATAATTGTTCATACATATAGGCTGTTGTTCTTGATTGGCAACAAGATGGATACATACAATTTTCAGAACAATGCTCATCTTTGAGGGCATGTTGTTGCTTGTGGCTTAAACCACGGAAGTTTCTTTGAGGGTAAGGAGTGTAAAGTTTGAGAAGGATGCCTGTGGGATGACCTTTTTAATGTTAGATTGCAGGTTGCACTGTGCAGATGTGAAATCAGAAAAATGTATCTCTTTTTCCCACCCATACGCTGTCTCCATCCATTTGTGCCACAAAGGGACACAGATTAAATTCACTTTGGACACTCTTTACACTGGAGTATTCTCAGATTGTTTCAGAAGAAAGGTGGGACAGACAGATGACGCATGGCATTTATTCTGGAAGAAATGCTGCCCTCTCATGTAAAGCTAGTGCTGTGGAAGTTGGGAGTAAAGTCCCATATAGGTGTGGTGCATTCACTACCATTATTGGTATCACTTTGGGGTAGCCATTTGCTCATTGTGTATCACCTCCTCTTCCACCTAGGCTAGGGACAGAAGTTACACATAAACTGGTTTAAGTGATCAGAAACTGGTTGCTTCTTGGTTCAGTCTATGCAGGTTAGATTAACCTGCAAAGATTGAATCAATTTAGGCTCGGCCCTTTTGAATGTCTGTACTTAACCCTAGTGGCCAGGTACCACCATAGAACCTACTTCAGGAACTGAGCCTGGATTGGAAGACCTGCTCGTGTGTCATCTTCCTTACTACAGAGTAAATTTACAGTGGGGTCAAATCCAGGATAAATTATTCCATAGTACTAATACATTGCATGAGGTGAAACATCCCTTACTACCCTAGGCCTATGCCTGCAAAGAGACAGCGCTGTACTTGTGTATATCCTCACAATATCCTTAAGTTATACAAACTGAGTGCCACTCCTGCTATGGAACTTGGGAAGATGCTGAATAGAAGGAAAATATTTTGCTTTGAAGATGAAAGGAATAAGCATTGGCTCGTTTTAGGAGGGTTTTTTCTTTAGAAGCAGCATTTTGTTTTGGCTCGGTACTTCATGTGATGTATTACCAGTGTTTCTTCAGTCCATTAATCAGATCTCTAACATACATTAGCTTTAACCAAAAACTGTATTAAAAAGTAAAGGTAATTTTCCTAGTTTGTCACTTGTACAGTGTCATCACCCCCTGTGCATTCTGAGTCCCCGTCCCTATCACATCAAATATAGACCACTTTCTTCATTTCTGTTAAGATCCTTCATGGCCTATCACTGTGCTATTTACCATCTCTCATTTTGTATTCTAAAGTGACAGCTAGCTCAGGTTGGACTGTGATGCCAGCTTCATTGCCCACAATATATTTTGAAGCTGCACCTTTATACTTTCTCCCATCCACAAAGCTATTTCAGTATTTTCCTTCAAAGCCATCCTTACAGCTTTTCATGCTTGTTATGCCTACAAAAAATTGGTAACAAGTAGGTGGGGGGCTGTTCTAAGACTATTGCATATTATGCTGACCCTTGTCTCTGTTTCATTGTACTCCTTATCTCTCTCTCTGTGTGTAGCTGTTGTGTTTTGTCTTATGTTGTTTTATGAAGTCTTGGTTCATGATGGGTAAATCCTACAGTAATGCAAATGATAAATAAACCAATGTGCAAACAAGTTAATATCCTGCAGATTCTTTTTCAATAAATTATTTTCTGTCTGTTTTGTGTGGGTGAGGTGTTAAAATTAGTTTAGCTTGCTTTTCATTGCAACATTAAAACTCAGCTAAAAATTATTGCTAGTTTCCTCTGCAGTCTCTAACTGTTATGAACCTCCTGAGCTGAAGTTGACCAAAAAAGTATTTGGCAAGCAATTAGCAGCCTATGAAAAACAATAGGTTGTACTATTTTAACCCAACTTGGACCTGACCTGTAACAGTATGAATTGGCATTTGTGATCGGTGAGGAAATCTGCTTTGATGTGCCAAGTCAACTGCACTTATTCCTCGGCAGCTGCTACAGGCAACCTGTATCTGTCTCATCCTACAGAGAAACTGCATGAACATGCTTGGCATTAACAGCTGAACAGTGCCAGGCAATTCAAAGTAAAGGGGTCTGAATGAAACACGTAATTTCCTTGCCAGTAAATTGCTGATTAATATGATCTGTGTTTGGACACAAACCATTGTCCATTTTCTGAAAGAATAAAGTATATCCTTTAACTGAAACAAGATTATACTTATATTGTTATTGCAGTGACATCTGTGAAATAAGTTTTCTGTACTACAATAAAGGGCACGACTGATCACAGAGTTATCTTTTAAGCAATGTGATATACTCAAAGGGGTTTCTGACACGAACAGTGGTTTAGCTAAACTGAATATGGATTTGCCTCGTTACTGAAAGGGATTCAAGGCCTACTTTTATTGCTCAGCCCACAGCAAGAAATAGTCATAGCCAGACAAATTCCCCATTTAACAGAATTAAACAGTAGGGCATGTCTGTACCACGTCAGACCATGATTCCATAATGACATGCCCCATCCATTCATGTATCTCCTTCGATCATGTGCTTATGGTCCAGTGCAAATATGTGGTTTCAGGTGTGGGTGTGAGGGTAGTGCTGACTGCACCCTGCACAACACCTATGTGACACTTCCAGCACATGGCACATGCGGAGCTGGGGTAAGGGATGGTGTGTGTTTCACAATAGGGCTCCCAAGTACTATGTAATACCAAGTAGACACCTTTAATGCAACTTTTTCAAAGACTGACAAGAAGGAAATAGCCATTAAATTAAGTAGTGTTAGCTTTGTTATGTGGCCATATCTACAGGCTGACTGCAGAGGTACATTATTAGAACTGGTCCAAAAAAGAAAATGATAACCTGTGGCTCATTGATGCCCAATCTCTGTCCTGTGGGGTTGTGTCAGCTAGCCCATGGGGGCCCCCACAGTGAGGGATCAGCAGCAGCATTAATTGCTGGTGCAGTGGATTGTTCTGTGGTTGGATTTGACACACTGCATTGCACTCCCGGACCGACCCTGCAAGCTGACCCCAAGCTGGATCCAGCCTGCAGATTGACCCTGCCCACAGGATCTGGCTCACGTAATGACCCCATCTAGCGTGTAGGGCTGGAAGGTCGGTCCTGACTCCTGTAGGTTATTCTGTGATTGTGTTTTAATCCTAATTTGTGACAAAAAAATCAAAGTACTGAAAGCCTTCTTGGAGCAAAAGTTCTGAATATTTTTTTTTTTGTTTCAGTATTTCAGAAAAATGTTTTAATATTAAACTAGTTGGACATTGCAAAACAAATTGTTAAAGCAAAACTGTTTTGAAACAAAAATTTTCTTTTGGAATTTGCATTTCAACTAAAAATACTCTTTTAAATTGAAATGTCAGTTGAAAACAATATTTTGCATTCAATTCAGAAATCTTAATGGAAAATTATACCTTCCCTCAGTTAAATCATTAGTTTTCTTTGAAAGTCTTTCTACAACTTAAACAAAAACCCCTTTAATAGAAAATGTTTCAACCAACTTTATGGATGATAATTTACATTTTTATGTGGCTTTTGATTGCCTTCCATGCACTTTGTTCACTAATATAATATGCACTGGGGTCCTTTCTGGTATGGCGTGTCCCACGGCAGTTTCCTATTCTACTGTTACAAATGACAATAATAGTTCGTGTTACAAAAATAGTTCTTCTTTTCTCTTGTATGTGAAGTATCTTCCAAGAATTACAGTTTGATGTTCCCAGAAGGCAGTATTAAATCCTGGATCACTGGTGTGTTTAAGATGTACTAGTTTATAACTCATTGGGGTAGGAATGGACAAGTTGTACTCTTGGGGAGATGTTTGATACGGTTTGCACTGAATAATAGGTGGTGTCTGGTTTTGTGGCATCCAAGCTGGGTTTCAGGAACAGTTTTTACCTTTCTAAGAACTTCCCCTATTCAAAAAGGTCCGTTATCTTCACTGCTCTTTGCTCAAAATAATTGTTGGCTTTTTTTTGGACTTTTGGTAGTACTGTTTTACTTTTCATTTCTAGTGAACACTAGAATCCCTGTGAGGAAGGAAAGAAATTCAAATTGAAGTCTAAACCTTGACCATTTAGCCCTTTGTTTCTCTCTTCCATCTTCCCATTTCCTGGCCTTCGACCCTTTTATCAAGTCACCTCTTTTTTTTCTCTCCTTTCTAGGACCTGTGATTTTTTTTTCCCATTGCACCCACAAGAGTGGTGATATGGAATGAGGTCCATTCTCCCTTCAGAGTCTCAGCAGCTGGTCCCACTGGAATAAGGGATAGAGAAAAAAAGGAGAGAGCTTAAGGCATCTTCTTTTGTGCTTTGCTTCACATGGACAAGAATAATGGGAGCTGAAGCCATGAACGATCTAAACCTATACCTAACCTTGCTCAGCACTTCCCATGAAGAGCAGGGTTCAGCTTCTTTCTTCCCCTGTGTTGTTTTGCAGCCACCCTGAGCAGGAGGCGTAACATTGCTGAGTAAAAGTTTCTTCCAACAGTTCATAGATCTGTCCTCCAGCATACAAAGAAGGGCTTCAGACCTGTTGCTCCGTATCAAGAAAAATGTCATTGTGGGCTTTGTGGTCACCCCATAATTACACAGCAGTGTGCCGAGCGATTAGTGCCCTACCTCCTTTTCCAGTATCTCCTCTTCTCTAAGTTACCTAAAAAAAAAAATTCAACACTTCTGTGTAATTTCTGCTTCTGTGTAATATCCAGTTGGCTGAGCCATTATGCTCTTCCTGTCTTAAACTGTTGTCTTGTTATTGTGGCTGCTGTATTAAACAAATGTAGCATTGCACCTCTGAAATGGTTGCAGTCTATTATTAGCAGAAATGATTCCTCTGCACAATTACTGTTGTGTGTGTTGGAGGCGCAGGTTGGAAGTTTTCTATTGAAATGGTTTTTCGTTGGAAAATGATTCTCCCTGCCTGTCCCCCACCCCAACCAAAATGCTTTATTGTACTAGTTTGTGCATTTTGTTGTCAAAATGAGAGAGGGAGAGAGAAGCACAGTGGTTAGCGTCCTCACATGGGATGTAGGATATAGAAGTTCCTACATGGGATGTAGGATACTGAGACTTGATGCTCGAATCACAATCTTCCACATCTGAAAGAAAAGTCCTAACCACCAAGAATTTGGTATTCTAGGTTGGAAGCTGTCTCAGTCTTTTCCATTGGAGTGCTTGTATTTTGTACAAGTGTCAAGCCACTGTAACCATTACCTGAACATTGCCATCCCATATTGATGGTGAGAGCCCTAACCACTAAATTACTGGCAAGCATGGGCTGAGTGAAACAATCTCTCTGTTCTCATTTTGTCCCCAAGCACAATGGGAAAACTTCTGAAAACATTTGTGATTCTGACAAGACTTAGTTGCCAGTGTTATTCTTTAAGGTCTTCCATTGCTTTTTGGATGGAAAATGTTTGTGCTGTGATTCCTTTGTGATGTTCTGGAAATGAAAAGATAGAAAACGGTTTCAAAGAGGATGGAAACAGAGGCCATGTATTTTCTCCCAAACTCTGCCATCAACTTTCTGTGCGACTTTGTGGAAGTTATTTACTTTGTCTGTGTCAGTTTAGCCGTCTGTAAAACAGATATAATCATACTCGAGGTAATAACATCCCTCCAAGTGTGCCAGTTCCACTCTTGTCCTGAACTGTTTATTGATTTGGGTGACTAGTGAAATAACAGCGCGTTCCAAAACCATACTGCCCTTATGTATTTTCACATAATCAATAGAGGTTGAAATATTTGTTCTGACGCTTGAGATTATTCATGTAAATAGAAAAATTATGGCATACTGGCAATGCCAGACACCTTGAATTGAATCTGAGTGTGTGGGTGATTGGGCAGTGAGCTATAAATTTGAAAAGGAAAAAACAACAGATTTGTATGGGGTACAAGAGTCTTTGAGTTTTAGATAAGTTTTAAATTCAGTTCTCTCATATAAGAGTATCAGAAAGTACTGCTTGGTATTGTTTAAAGAAGAAGGCTCCTAGGAATCTTGAGGTCTGTAGTAGCGTACCGAAGAACATGTGTAGGTTGTTGCATTTTCTTACGTTTTGTGTTGCATAGATTCATGCCATTCTGTGTATGGACTAATAAGGATCTACTTGATTTAAAAACATATCCTGTGAACACGGCGTTCCCTCTGGGTTTTTAAGCAAGTTTGTTTTTGTTTTGTTTTTTTAAGTCGACGGCTGACCCTTTTGATTATCAGTGAATGATATGGGGACCCCACAATATTTTTCAGCGTCGGAATTGTGTATTTTCATATTGAAGTCTCAAACTGGCTGAGTTTCGGGGATTTTCAAGGTTTGATTATGAAAGATTTAGGTGGTTCTAATTACGCAACACATGGTCACTACATTTAGAAAACTTGTTTTTGCCTTAAAATGCAGGCCCATCCAGATGGCAGCCCAGAGACAGCAAGGGGTCAAATTGCAGCCTGTGGGGCATGGTAGTGTGGGTCCAGAACCTATGGCTGCCTATATATGTGCCTATACAGGTGTGTGTGGGTGGGGGGGGGGGGGGAAGGGAGTAATTAAAGCAGTGCCTGGACAGCCATTCTAATTAAAACAGGTCACATATATTAAGCCCCCCTACTTCAAAATGGCCAAGGGCGTGCTTTAACTAAAGCTTATTTGACAAGGTTTAGTTAAAGTGCTCCGGCGGCTATTTGAAGCATGGGGAGGCTTCCTGCACGTGATGGTGAGGCAACGCTGGAGCGTTCTGATTAGAATGCAGAGCAGCCTCGATTAACTGAGTCTGCTCCAGCGCGTTCTAATTAGCACGCAAATGAGCATGTCTGTAGGCAGCCCAGAAGGTGAATGCTGCCACCACTCACCCCACCTGTCCTCCTTCACCTTTGCCAATAAGGTCTCCCCAGCAGCTGTGCCAACAAGCTGCTGCCTTCTGCAGGTGAGTCATTTGGCCCATGGACCAAATGTGTTGGATACCACTGACCTACAGGAAACAAACTGCTTAATTCATGGCATGGATTTTTTGGCTATTGTCAAGATATTTTCCTTTATGATTTTTTTTTTTTCAATGTACCAGAATATTTCTGGTGATTGCATGTCCACTTAACTTGTATGGGATATCCTTCTTGCTCGCTCTTGATCTTTGGATGCAAGTGTTTCAGGGTAAAGCTGATACCTTTTCCATCAGGTGCAAAGTGGTCAGCGTTCCCTTTATTTAACTCAGGAAAAGTACACTGCTCCTGAAAGAGATGTGAATAACTTACTTGTGGAAACTTGTCACTAGAATTCACAAGTTTAGTGTTAATGCAGAGATCAGTGGCCCTGGGTCTTTTTTCAACTGCAAGGTTTCTTTCTCAAATGTATTTATTGAAATGATTGGGGTGGAAAGTCCCTTTGAATGTGCTAACATTTAGTTTGAGGAGTGTAGGTAGCTAGGCATATAGTAATGTGGCCCAGCATTTTATTTAGATTAGTAAGACTATAAAGTGTCTCAGTTATTTATGTTTTCTAAACTTTTTTATTATTCAGACAGAAGTGTTTATGCTGGATGTCTTCTTAGGCTGAATTGTGTAGAAAGTTTCACCTAAAGCAGTTCAGTGGTCTCTGAGAGCATGAGTAAATAAATGGATGTTCTGTCCATATTTTCATTTAAAAGGTTTGTTGTTTTGTGAAGCTGTAGCACATCTGTGCTTCGCAGCAAAGTCTGAAATTGCTGAGGTGGTTGCTGTGGTGCCAGACATAGGTCTTTTTGTTCTCTCCCTGAAGTGTTGGTGAAGAATCTCACTAGGGACTTGCTTGTTAGCTTGGTAGTTAAATGCTCTGATGACTCCATATGTACTGAGCTTGCTGCATCCTCTTATGCATCCAGACTGCAAATGAGCCAGCTTCATGGAGCAACTGACTGAACATGCTTTGCTCCAGAGTCACTGCAGCTGAACAGTAGTAGTAGTAGTAGTAGTACTCTCCAGGATGCAAAAGCCTGGGCTGTGTATATGGAGACACTGAGGTGCCCATGCACCAGTGTCCCTCTCTCGTCCTTGCTGAACAATACTTTCCTTGTATTCTTTCAGGTGCCAGGGGCAGCTGTGAAGTCAAGTACTGAAACAGAGCACAAGGATACTTTCTCTTGTGTGCTGGCAATGTTTGTTTTGTCGGGATCAGAGTGCAGCTTGGAGGAGGATGCGAAACAGCATGTACTGAGTGCAGAGCGGTGCAGGACGGGAGCCCTGAGAAGACAGGATTTGAAAAGCTCTGGCATTGATAAGTGTAAAGATTGAGGGCAGGGGCAAGTTGTGGACATGGAGGGTATGTACAGGCATTACATTTAGATTGACCTAACCAAGTAATGTCATCAAAATTGATAGGCTTTCAAGAAAGTTTAAATTGCCCCAAAACTGGTGTGTTTGATCTAAGTTAGCTCACTTCAGGAGGTGTGCCAGCTTAGATCAAGAAAGGGACCTGGTCTGGGAAAGAGTTCATTCAATTTCCTGAAAGCCTAGCCACTTGCCCCAGCCCAGGGGCTGTGCTATTCTCTTCTCCCCCTCCCCTGCAACCTTGCCTGAGCCCCTCCAATCTCCTGCCAACCCCACTGCAGACCTGCTAGTCCCACCACCCTCCCATCCCACCTGCTCCGCCCCCATCCTGAGAGGTCTAAGCTCTGCCAGTGACCTCAACTGGGGTCAGCATGGTTTTGTATGTTTTGGAGTTGTTTTAAAGTAAGAAACTTCTATATACATTTTCTTTACTATATTAAGGTTTCAAAGTCAAGTGATAAAACTTAGAAGATAATAATGGAATTAAGGTGACCGAAGTAACCTTATTCACACTCTGTTGTGCATATGCATTGCAATACTTGGATGCTTAACTTTATTTTAACAGGTATTTTATTTAACCTCCTGTTCAACAGAAAAATAATCTATTGAGAGAATCACGCATGACAGTTTCAAAGTTGCAACTGAGACAGTGGTGGCAAATACCAGATTCAAACGAGGGTTTAAGGTTATATCTGACAAGGACAGTGTAGCATTGAGGAAGAATATTATATATTATACATGCATTTACTCTATGTGGTATCTAAGGTTGTGCATTAGTAAGAAGTAAAAATGGGTTTATTTTTATTAGGTTTGTGTAGTTGATAAAATTATGTACTAGGAGAAGGAAATGTTTAAATCTAGCCTCTTTCAGCGTCTTAAACAAATTCTATTGGCAAATATGCCAACAACAAAGGAATTTGCTACTAAAGGAGAATGTGATGTTTTAGAGAATAATTGGCTGGATTGTCCTGTCCCTTGGGGGGGAGGAGGAGGAGGAAGAAAAGACAGAGAAGATACAACTCCCTGGTGTTTTCTGAAATATATGTCCTCATATGCCTTGGATAAAGCACAGACGTGGGATGGGTCAGGAGCAGCCTCGAGCTCTGTTACATTTCTGGGAGTTCTTTAGGAAAGTGGGTGCAAAGCCAGCAGGCCAAGGCACTTAAGGGAGCCCACCCCTGCCCCAGCCCTGGTACAATCTGTGGGCAAGGCAAGAGCCCCCAAGGGGACACTTGCCTGCCTATACACAAATGCCAGGAGCTTGGGGAATAAGTAGGAGGAGCTCATCCTCCTGCTCAATGCAAATAATTATGATGTCACAGTGATAACAGAGACCTGGACTGGACCACGGGTATAGATGGCTATACCCTGTACAGGAGGGATCGTGTAGATGAAAGGGGCGGAGATGTAGCTCTCTATGTTAAGGAAAGCTACGCGTTCCCTGCAAGCTGATGTTGGCGACCAGGGTGGACAACTGGAGACCCTCTAGGTTAAAATCCATGGGGAACACAGCATGGGGGACACAATGGTGGGAGTCTACTACAAACCTTCCACCCAAAGTCAAGAGCTTGACCAGGAGTTCACCCAGGAACTGGCTGAGGCTGCATGCTCCAGGACCACAGTTGTCATGGGTGACTTCAACGACCCGGACATCTCATAGGAGGATCACTCAGGAAAATCCCAGCAGTCGCAAAGCTTCCTCTCGTACGTGGATGACCTCTACTTGACTCAAGAAGTCTATGGGCCAACGAGAGGCAAAGCGCTGCTTGACTTGGTACTGGCTACTGGGAATGACCTAACTGACGACATAGTGATCAATGGGAATCTGGGTGACAGCGACCACGAGCTGATCACCTTCACCATCCGCCGTAAAGCTGGCAAGTCAGTCAGCA
>NW_017728886.1:250264474-250265686 GCF_001723895.1 Crocodylus porosus | reverse complement strand
GGGGAAGATCTTAGAAAAGTTTATTCAAGAGGCCATCCTTAATGGGCTGGCTGACGCCAACATCCTGAGGGATAGCCAGCATGGGTTTGTTTCGGCAAGGTCTTGTTTGCCCAGTCTCATTTCCTTCTATGACCAGGTGGCCTATCATCTGGACAAGGGAGAAGAGATTGATGTCATATATCTTGACTTCAAAAAAGCCTTAGCTCTGGTATCCCATGTTCACCTCTTGGCGAAACTGGCCAATTGTGGCCTTGGGTCCATCATGATCTGCTAGCTGGAAAATTGGCTCCGTGGTTGGACCGAGAGGGTAGTAATTGATGGAAGTCACTCATTGTGGTCCCTGTGACCAGTGGGGTGCCCCAAGGCTCTGTCCTTGGACCCATATTTTTCAACATCTTCATTAATGATGTGGACATTGGAGTCAGAAATGGACTGGCCAAGTTCGCCGATGACACCAAACTTTGGAGCAAATCATCCACGCCAGAAGACAGGCAGGTGATCCAGGCTGACCTAGACAGGCTCTGCAAATGGGTAGACGAGAACCTGATGGTATTTAACAGTGAAAAATGTTCAAGTTCTCTACCTTGGGAAGAAAAACCTGCAGCCTCCTTATAGGCTCGGCAGTGCTGCGCTGGCTAGCACTACGGAAGAAAGAGACTTTGGGGTCATCATTGACCACAAGATGAACATGAGCCTGCAATGCAATGCTTCAGCTAGTAATGTAACCAAAATGCAAGCTTGCATCCATAGATGTTTCTCAGGCAAATCCCGGGACTTCATTCTCCCCCTGTACTCAACCTTGGCGAGACTGAAGCTGGAGTACTGCATCCAGTTTTGGGCTCCACAATTCAAAAAGGATGTGGAGAAGCTTGAGAGAGTCCAGAGACAAGCCACGCGCATGATCAGAGGTCAGGAAAACAGACCTTACGATGACAGGCTGAGAGCCATGGGGCTCTTTAGCCTGGAAAAGCATGGGCTCAGGGGTGATCTTATGGTCACCTATAAGTTTATCAGGGGTGACCACCAGGATCTGGGGGAATGTTTGTTCACCAGAGCACCCCAAGGGATGACGAGGTCAAATGGTCATAAACTACTGCGAGACCATTTCAGGCTGGGCATAAGGAAGAATTTCTTTACTGTCTGAGTCCCCAAGGTCTGGAACAGCCTGCCATCGGAGGTGGTTCAAGCACCTACATTGAACACCTTCAAGAG
>NW_017728886.1:250234966-250264374 GCF_001723895.1 Crocodylus porosus | reverse complement strand
GATGATCTTCCAAAGTCCCTTACGGCCCTAATGTTATGAAATCTATAGTAGGAAGAGGGCAAGTGGAAGAGCTGACCTTCCTTGTTCTCAATTCCAGTACCACTGGTGAGTTCCTACACTGCTATTATCCTTGCGGGTAGTAGGATAGCCTCAGATTATGATGGTGATACAGGAAGTGACTGATCCTTCAGCCCATGCTCAGCCCTTCAGCCAGTCTCCAGGAGCCTGAGGGAGTATAACCATTTCACAGGTTATACTCTTGGAAGGATTTTCCTAAAATACCTAAGGGGACACTTTCTCTAGCTGTATTTGAAAGGATAGTCTGAAATATTTTCTGTCTGTGAATGCAAACAGAGAGGAGGTTTATGCTATGATTATCACCTTATTTACTTGAATCAAAGGCAAAATTTTGTTCCTCCTATTTAACATAGCAGGGGGTGTGGGTGGGGCGGGGAGCATTCAAGTACATAGAGGTGGAAAGCAAGTGGCTGCTGCAATTCCAGTTCAAGCCACAGCTGCTGCCTTGCTCCTCCCCTCCTCTTCCTCTCTCCTCCGTCCCTGCCATTTGCCTTCTGGTTCCAGTAGAGCTCTGCCCCCACATTGGCCTGGCGCATGGAGCAGATGCTTGCTGTGGCCCCAGCCCGGACCACCAACTCTGGCTGAGCCCCAGAGTCTTAGCCAGAACTGCTACCACCATCGTTGCTACTGGGGAGCAGAGCTGGAGGTAGGGGGGCAGGCAGTAGGGGAGGTCAGGTCTTGGAACATATGGTAGGGGATGCAGGCAGCATGGGGACAAACTGGGGGGGGGGCAGGCAGCAGGGGTTAGGATGCTTGACTCCCCCACTTCCTGCTCCCCACAGCTTGTTCCCCCCAATCCCTCCCCACCTCTTGTCCCCCTACTTCTTTCCCTACCTCCTGCCCTCTTGCCAATGCTTTTCCCACTGTAGTGATGGGGGGATGAATTTAAGACAAGCCTCCAATGATTACATTCAATGCATGGAAAATTATAACACACACGCACATATATATATATATATATTTCATGTATAGAATCTAATTATTGCGGGGGTCATCTTGGATTTGGGTATATACAGTATTTGCAGCAGCTGTTTGCAGGGGAGGTGAAGAGAACACTCTGGTTTTCTACCTGTAGCAATACAAACTTAACAGCTAGAAGCTCGTGTATGGAGTGCCTAAGATCATCAAAAATAATAATATGCTAATAAGGTTGATACAAATCCAGGTGGCTGCTCACCTAAGCACCAACTTGAAAAACATTTTCAGGGGCATTCTCTGAATAACTCCGAGTCCATGATTGTATAGTGGCCATGAAGATAAATAGTGTTCAGTTTTGGATGTAACTGTAATGCAACATCTCGAATACCAACATTTTGTGTAATGGCAACAGTTTCTTTAGGACAAAGTCAGAATATTTTCTTATTGTTTTTCTCTAAAATGAAAATGTATATCCTCTTCCTTTTTTCTCTGAATTGATTGTAATATGTTGAAAGCCTGAAACTGAAATCTGGTTGCTTAGCAAGGTGTTTTTAGCCCTAATTGCATAGGCACCATATTTAAATAACATTTTATCTAAGCACGTTTATGCGTATAGAATGCATTTGAAGTTTGTACCCATCACTTATTTAATGAAATTCAGGTTTGTTTTAGGGCTGTTCATGACTGCTAACATATTAAGACACTGATTATTTTCCCCTATAGAGCTTTGTCTGGTTTCAGTATAATAGAATAAATGCATACATTGAAAAAAATTAACACAGATATGAAAAATGGCAGGTCACAACTTGGGGCCCACCAGCGCCTACATATATGGCCAGCCTAATGGAATACGATTTTCATGGACTTCCAAGGCAGCAAGTTTGGGCCTGAATATAAGGCTAAGCGTCTTCTTTTTAGGCAGTCCCTTGCAATCGAGGATGATTGTCTTCCTTGATCGTTCTATCTGTGTGTCAAAGATAGCTGATGAGGCCTATCTGAGATTGACAGACTGCACTGCTGCTTGCACTGCCAAATCGCGCTCCTGTCTCACTCAAGTGCTAGACAACCTTCTTGTAACTGCCTCCTTCATGCCGGTTCATAACTAGGAGCTTCTAGACCTCACCATTTTGCTCCTGTTGCCATCAGCTCGTTGGTGACATGTAGGGGGTGCATATGAGTATATGTGCACCTCCTGAGATTGGTGGTGCACCCCCTGTGAAAAGCGCCACCAACACTGCCAGTGGCGCCCACGGGCGGTCACCACTCACCCCCCCCGACCCCCCCCTGCTGCAGCCGCCTGTGGGAGCTCCCCACTTGGCCTGCTTCCACTGCCAACACCACTGCAGCTGCCTGCGGGAGCTCCCCGCTTGCTGCCACCACCTGCAGGCAGTCATTGTGCCCCCGCAGCCTCCGGGAACATGCATTGTTCATGCATCAGCTGGTCACCAAAGGGTTTGAGGAACATGCTGGAAAACCTGTTTTCATGGAAGATGCCCATACATGACTTCTTTTCTTGTGCAGAAGCTGCTGAACATCAGCTTCCACATGGTTCTTGACTGAACAGGACCTTGATCCCAATAAGACAACTGGAGATCTTGTCCCACTGCAGCCTTCATCCACCTTCACAGCCAGTGAGAGTTTGACATCATCTTCCGTCTGCTCAGCCACTGAGGACTTCTAGACCCATGGTTGGGGGCTAGGAAGGCTTATTATAGTAGCAACCTGTACTCACTATGTCACAACACCATCAAAGGATATGTGTGGCTTTTCAGGAAAAAAACATTGCCATCTGCTGTCTTTACCACCTCCTGGTTCAGTTCCTCCTGATTATTTCACAGCTAACCTTCCCTATTCGCCACCTGTGGACATGCTGGGTAGCAGTACAGCTCTGCCCCACAGGTCTAAGTGTAGGTCTCTGTTGGTGCGCAAGCTTGCATAGTTCCTTGGTCCTGAACTGACTTTCATCCTGAAAAAGGGTACAATAAGGAAGAACAATTTCAGATGGTAAAAAGTTTTATTGAAATTTTGTCTTCAGTTAGGCTTCTCATTGGGCTGAGTTTCTCACTGAGGTTGCATACCTTTGAAAATAGCCTTTATTTTAGTTTTCCTTCACAAAGAGGAGTGCCCTTGCTGTTTTCTGACAAAGCAGCCTTGATCCTCTTTCTTTGAGCAGTTTAGTTTTTTTTCACGTTCATATTGTAAACCCACTCGTGTTCCTACAGTAATGAAGAAGATTTTCTGAGACTGGAGCCTTTTCTTTCTGTTTTACAAAAAGATACTTGAATGTGTCAAAGGGAGTTGGGTAACATTTTATTTGGGTAAATCTGATGTCTTTTATTAGACCAACTCAAGTAGTTGGAAAAAATCTTCTTTACAAGTTTTTGGGTACAAACACCCTTCATTAGGCTGAGGAAGCATTTGCAGATGATGGTCTGTGCTCTTCCTGGATGGAGTGGTAAAGCAGCCAGAGGCCAGTACCTATGCAAGAAAGTCAGGCGAGGTTCTTTGGGTGGATGTGATCTGAATAGTTGGGGAAAAGTTCTGGGCAAGTTTTTAGGCACAATCACCCTTCTTCAGGCCCATTAGTTAAAATGTAAATTGAAGTGGTCAGTAGGCGAGAGACAGGTAGGGGGAATGAATGTAGCTGTAGTCAACAGGTGTGAGTCAAGGCGGGGAGGAAGAGAGGGAATGAGCATAGTTGGTAAGACGTGGAGGGTTTACCTGGGGAGTCAGATGTTAGGCAGGTTATAATGTAAAGGTTTTATTTTTATATAAATAATAAAGTGTGTGTGTGTGTGCGTGTATATGTATGTATATCTGTGTATGTATGTATGTATGTAGCAAGCCTTCAACCAGACATGGTTCTGAAGAGTCTACAACTCCCTTTGATTATAACACACATTTCCATGTATATATGTTATAATCAAAGGGAGTTGCAGACTCTTCAGAACCACGTCTGGTTGAAGGCTTGATCAAATTTGCCTGTAGAATTTGCCTAACTAGAAGCCTGGCTGCTTGCTTTTTCTTTTAATGTCAAGAAAGGCACTGTAACAAAGATGAATGGTGGAGACTTGGCAGAATTGTGTCTAAATGAAGTGCTTTTTTGGAAGCGGTACTGCCTGCCTTGCAAATCAAAAAATAGCTGCAGAGTATTTGAATCTGTATCAGTGGTTTGATTCATTTGACTACTACTTCTGTCTGTCTTTTCTTTCAAGGGGACGAGTGTTGAAGATTGGAATTTTAATTGCTTGACCACAATTTTTCATTTGGGAGACACCAAGCGGCACTGATCATTAATTAGGACTGACTGTAAGGATCTCTGGAGCTGGATTGTAGCATCAGATGGATGGGTTTAGATATCTCTTTGACTGAAATGACTGTTTTTCAGTAAATAGAGCAATAATTATGTAATCATTAGATTATTTTTCAGTCCCTGCAGGTTAAACCCTGTGTAGTGAGTATGCGCTTTGGTGTCTTAAGTGTGTGTGTGTGTGTGTATGTGTGTGAAATGACTTAAATGTCAGATTTCTATATTTCTGGATATTACATGGGTTTGTATTAATCCAATGATTTTTCTTACTCTCTTATATTAGGTTTATTTTGGTTTTTTAGTTCATTAAACACCTGGTTTATTAAAAAAATCTGTGCTGCCTGTAGCTGCTTCCCTTTCAATCACTATCTGGGCTTATGTTATAGACTATATCTGAGAGAGAATCCTAGAAAATTAGAACTGGGAGGGACCTCAGGAGGTCACATCTAGTCCAGCCCTCTGTTCCAAGCAGGACCATCCCCGACTAGATCATCCCAGCCAAGGCTTTGTCTAGCTGGGTCTTAAAAAGGATGGAGATTCTACAACCTGTCTGGGTAACCTGTTCCAGTGCTTGACTACTTTCCTCATGAGAAATTCTTCCTAATATCTAACCTAAACTTCCCTTGCTGCAACCTGGGAACATTGCTCCCTGTCTGTCATCTACCCCCACTGAGAACAGTCCAGCTCCATCCTCTATCGAACCCCACTTCAGATAGTTGAATGCTGCTGTTAAATTTCCTCTGTCTCCTCTTCTTTAGACTAAATAAGCCCAGTTCCCTCAGTCTTTCCTCAGAAGTCATGTCCCCCAACCCTCTCACCACGTTTGTCACCCTCCCCTGGACTCTCCAATTTGTCCATATCCTTTCACTAGCTCTGGACTCTAATAATCACAAATTAATCTTAAAACTGAATGCTATTGGGATTCATTACCTTCTCTCTTGCTTTACTATTCAACGTTTTGTATCTCAGGTCTTGAATGTTAAGAATCGATTAGTACAGCTCCCCTTAAAAAGTGGATCCCAGGTCCTCAGGGGCCACAGAATTGAATAGACATGATTACATCTGTAATGTCAATTGGCATCATTCTATTTTTAGTTATGCCTATTTAACTCCTTTAATTTTTGACTCAATCAACTACAAAATGATAACACCTGAATTGGAAATGCATACAATACTCTCCCCTCTTCCCTATTTAAGACAGCATGAGTGTTCTTAGTGTTTTGGGAATTTAATTCACATTTCCCTGTTCCTGTTTTATGTTTAGATGATATCCAAACATTTCACTTTTAGCATCATCTCTCTCTCTCTCTCTTTTAAAGGGCTCAGTTGGCTTGTTTACCTACACAGTTGTTAAAGAGCACAGGAATTGCATGTGTAAAGTAGCTAGACTGGGGTTGGCAACCCCCAGCACATGTGCCAGGGCATGGCAGGTGAAGCCATATGTTACATCTCTGTCCCATTGAAATCCAATGGCACCTGGTTGTCATAAGGAGGTGGAAAATTCCATCCAGAATCCATAGGATTTTTTCTGAAGGCAGTTTTCTTAGACTGCACCAACTCTGGTAATCAGGCCCTTGGAAAATATGATGGGCTTTGCTTCCTCTTCTGATAAAATTTCCCCTCAGCTCTTTTACAGAATCATCTGAAATGGTTCAGCAGCTTGTCATGATCTCACCATTGTATTGCGTGGAAACTCATTTCTTGGCATGGAAAAAGGAACTGTCTTCCTTCTTTCTCGGTGTCTTGGGAATTTAATTCACATTTCCCTGTTCCTGCTTTATGTTTAGATTATATCCAGACATTTCACTTTTAGCATCCTCAATCTCTCTCTCTTTTAAAGGGCTCAGTTGGCTTGTTTACCTACACAGTTGTTGGTAAAGGGCACGGGAATTCCATGTGTAAAGTAGCTAGACCAGGCGTTGGCAACCCCCAGCACATGTGCCAGGGCATGGCAGGTGAAGCCACGTTATTTGGCATGCCACAGCCAGCCCTGGCTCTGGGCAGGCCCCTGCTGCCAGCCACAGCACCCAGGCTGCTGGCAGCAGGGAGGCTACAAGCCCTGCTGTGAGCAGCCCGGGCTCTGTGGCCGGCAGGAAGGGCCTGCCCAAAACCCGTAGCAGGCAGCTGTGAGAGTGCAAGCAGCTGCACCATGGACTGGAGCTCAGGCCTGGCTCATTGCCGGTGGTGGCTGCCCACATGCCATGGGGAGCACAGCAGGGAAGGGGCCAGGGCTGCAGTACCACAACAAGGATCAGGCCCCTCGCAGCTCCCTCACATTGGTCCCAGCACACCAACGTCTTCCAAGTCAAGGTTGCAAGGGTTTTGCCGCACTCGGCCCAAAAACATTGCCGACCACTGAGCTAGACTTTTGCGCTCAGAGCTACTTTTGAATATCAGAAGTCAAGTACCTCACCAAAAGGGTTTAGTAACCCTAATGGCTTTTATTTGCAATGGGTTAGTTAGCAGTTTCTTGTTTAAAAGAATCAGTCTTTAAGAAAAGAACAACCTAATAGTCATTGAAGTGGATTTCTACCTCTTCAAGGGTCCTCCTACTTCAGTCTCCAGCAAAGTTCTTATAAACATTGATGGGAGCAGGATTGAGCTCACTACACTCATTTGTATTCCTGAAAGTGGAGGGACTATCTCAAAGGTTTCAAACTTTGGTACCTAAAGTTATGCAGCTAAATCCTTATGAAATCAATGAAAAACTGCCAGTAGCTGACACTTCTGAATATGAGTTAATTTATCAGAAATCAAAAACATACTTATAGTTACTTATACAAACAGGCCTGTGAACAGGACTGGGTGGAATTTAAAGACCCAAGTCACAGAAAAGCAGTCCCGACTGACTCCAGTCCAGCAGCCACAAAACTGCCCAGGTGCCTCTATTCTGGGGCCTGAGAAGATTCCTAGGCATCTCAGTTTAGGTGTATGTGCATGCTCAGAAACTAATCAAACCAAGAAACTAAGTGCTGAACTCCTACCTAGGTGGTATTGCAGTCCAGATCAGGGCTGAGAGGTGCATCAACTGCAGTTAATTCCCTGATCCATCAGTAATTGGCAAAATACCCATAATGCCTGATTGACACCAGGAGCACTGAGTTTGGTACAAAGCAGAACATCCTGCAGTTACTTTGGGCCACAGCTGGTGGTGGTGGTGGTGGCGCGCCACAACCTAGCAGTCAGAACATGTTCCCAAGAAATGGGGGGCTGGGTCCCAACCCCTCCTCTGCCCAAGGGAACTCAAATTCACATTTCCTAGAAGAGTGCCCTAACTGCTAGGATAAAGAATGGGGGAGGGTGGCACTCTCCACCCTAATGTTAACACTGGGTCACTCACAGCTACGACTGCAAGATTGAACATTCAAGAAAAATAAGCAAGAGGAAGCATGACTGTCATCCAGTGATAAGGACCCTTCCCTCAGGCTAAGGACCCCACTCTTAGCAGGGAAAGTTGGGTCCCTTCTGCTATGGTTATTTGTCTTTTAACCAGTGACAGCCTAATATAAAATATGCAAACAGGCCTACAAACTGATACTGGAACCGAGCTATCCACCTCCAAGCAGAGGGCTGTAACAGCTAGGACACAGTATCATACTTCAAAATGCTGCTTCTCTCCATCTGATCCCAGGTGTCTTTTTCTCTTCGCTGCACAATGGCTCAGCTTCAACAAGTGAGGTGGAGGGTACCAACCCCTGAGCTTATTCCATAGACGGGTGAATAGCACGTCCTTCTGGAGAGTAGAAGATGTTGGTTTAAATCTTCATGGGCCGAGGAGAGCCTAGGACTCCTGAGCAAGTTGGCACCTTGGCAGCCATATTTGTGCATGAATGTCTGGCGCTACGCACAAGCACTGGGTTTGTCCCAAGTGAGGGGCCTGTGCCAGATCCCTAAGCTCTCAGGAGAGCCAAAATTCTGTTACACAGCACAACTGTGTCTAGCATTTCTTGTTGCTTTATTCTGTGTGCTTTGCTGCTAGGAACTGAGGTGCTCTGGATCAGAAATGACGACCCCTCTCCAGTGGCTCCCTAGGGATGCTAGGCACCTAACGGAGTTGATTTGGCCTGCTGTCCTGCGGCAAGGAACATAAATCTGTGCAACACCTAAGTGGAGGCACCTACAGGAACTATTTGGATCTGGCCTAAAGTGCCAATATATGGATTTCAGCTCTCCTGTTCAAGCAGTCACATTTGGAAATGCCAGCCCAGTTCTTTAAACAATATAACTAATGTAATCAAGCTAGATAACATTGATACAATGCATTTTATTTTCTTAACACCTTTTATGCTCACAGCTTCTAGAAGCTCATTAGCATCTCATGTGAACAGAAAAGAAATGAACTGCAAAATTTAAACAATAATATGGAGCAAGCATGATGGATCGGAAGTAACAGTCAGGATGACATTTCCGTTAGACTAGAAGTGATCGCTCTCTGAATGGAGTATCCTATTTGAATACACAAACAAAGAAGTCTTTCTAGTTGGGGTTAATGGAGAATGGAAAAAGCAAAAGCTGGGATCTGTTGACAGACATTTTAAACCACAGCAGAGATTGCAAAACAGCTGAACTCATAGCCCAGGATTTTGTAGTTCTTACACAGGCAGATTTCGCTGAACGTATCCTTCTGGCCTGTTTTGGATCTCCCCTGTACTCTGTCCCTGTGAATGCCTCTGTTAGCTCTCACTCTTCTACTGCATCACATCCAGCCTCTTTTTTCTAACTTTTTTTTCTGTCCTTTCCTAAGAGTACATGTCTTATTAAATGATAGACTGTAGCTCAAACAGACCAGATGATTTCTTCTGGCCTCAAACTCTGAAGCTATTTTTTCTTATCTTATTCCATTCCCTTCTTAATATCTTGCCCTTCATCTGTTACAGCAATGTGTTGCATCGTCTTGAATCAGGCTGTAAACTCAAAGGGTTTGGTGCCACTCTTCCTATGGGTACATACATATGATATCTGGCACAATAGTGGTACCTGGCCAGTAAAAATAACAAGCAATAATAGTTGCTACTGCTAATTGAAAGCATCTCTTGAGCATTTATATTTGTTTTTGCTTTTCTAGTGAAGTACATGCGAGAAGCAACTCCATATGTGAAGAAAGGTTCTCCAGTTTCAGAAATCGGCTGGGAAACACCTCCACCCGAGTCCCCCCGGTTGGGTAGTGCATCCTCTGACCCACTGTCGCAGCTTTCTCTCTCTGTCAACAGAGACAAAAAAACAATTCCACTCAAAATGTGTTATGTGACACACAACATGGCTGTGTCGGACCCAGAAAACAGGTAAGTAGTTGCCTTGTCTGGGGCCTGATTTCGTGCATTCATATAAGTTATATGCTATCAATATATGGACCTATTAAACCAATATAAACACGGGTCTACCAAATGATAATCCTGAAAGTCAGATCCTGAGTTTTGTTATGCCGTTATGAATCTATGTTTGTAACTCCATTGAAGAAAGTTAAAATTCTGCCCTTTCACTCTTGTAAAACAGTTTCCATTTGAATATCTCAAGGCATTTTCACAGAAGCTTCACAACAAAGCATTTTGCAACAAGTCTTTTGAGTTAACTGTGGTAAACACTTATCAGCTTTATGGTTGTATGGAAAAAATACTGTAGTGCAGTGATCCAGTATTTTTCTTTAAAAAGATACAAGGTCACTCTTACTTTAAGCACAGCTGAGTGACTGTCTTGAAGGAAAAGAATTTAGTTAAGTTGATTGCATCTCCCTAGCTACCTTCACGTGTTTGATGCTGTGAAGTTGCATGTCTTTTTTTATTTCTTGAGAGTAGCATAATTGTCATATCCATTAAACATGTTTCTGGTTAAAGGAATGAATGAGAGAGAGGTTAAATTTGAAAAAGCTAATGGGGAATTTCTGTGACTTTATGTGGTTTCTTTTCAATGTTAAAAATAAGATGTTAGCTCTCATTTTTGACGTGTGGAACAGCTGCATCATACCAGCGCACTCAATGGTCTTCTATTCTAACAGCTGCTAAAAAGAAGGGCCACTAGAGCTAGTGAAGCAGTGGAAATACAGACTGATTCTTCTATCCAGATAACTAGCCTTTTTGTTCTTCACAAGCAGGCAGGCTTTTGAAATACACTGTTTGGAACTCTTTTGGATCTCACCATTTTATGCCCAGGGGGCTAAAAGCTATGTTGCATTTGCTGGGGGTGTGGGGAGGGGAGGAGTAGGAGAAGACTGTGTAGAGCAGTGATTCCTTTTATCCTATTTTTGGTTGGAGGGGTAGGTGCCCTTTTATATTTCCTGGTTCTGCATCTCAGAAAAATTTGCAGTATTTTGGCTGTTTTCTCTCCATTTTTTTCTTCCCCCTCTTGTCTATTTTAGGTTCAGTTCCTTTCAGAGTTGTTATTTTCTTTTCTTTCACCCTGTGTGTGCATGTTGCAGTTTGGCTTGCATTTCCCTGTGCATCCAAGGGCTAGTAACAAGGTAATGGATGCCAACCTTTATAAAAAAGTAACACAGTACTTTGCAGCAGCAGCTCAAAGCATGATTGCAAGCTGTTAGCACCATGCTGGAGTAATGTGGGCCATTTCCCTAGAATACTATATTTTTAAATAAAACAGCTTTTTGGTTGCACGGGGCTCCCTCAGCTTGGTGTCCTGTGTCACAGAGCACGTATAAAACACTCTTGATTCACACTACATGGAGCACAGTGGGTATGATGTCAAGTGACCATAGGCTCCCAGTCCTTTGAATTTTTCCCCGCCTTCTTTTCCCATGTTATAATTTAAAGCCTCTACTACTATTCTGATCTTAATTTAAAGAAAAACAAAAAACAAGATCAGTTTAAAGCAGTGGTCTCCAAAGTGGGGTGCGCAAGACGATCCATTGGGGTGCGGGAAGAAAATATTAGAACTTCTATTTATCTTTATTTTTTATCTAAAAACAAGAAAGAAATTAAGCGTTACTAATATTTAATATACGGATTGACACTGGTGCCCTCACTCGGTCCGTATGTCAGACAGTCATGTGTCACGTACAGTACGTGAGGTATCCTGAGGGAAGAGTGGGCGTTCCACTACGCGGCGGTACACTAGTACAGTGTACAGTGGTCTCCAAACTTTGTACAGTGTTACACTCAGTAGTACATGTATATAATTTATAAATAAAGAAATATATTTATAATGGGGGTTCGTGCTCAAAAATTTTTTACTGATAGGGGTGTGCGATCAAAAAAGTTTGGAGACTACTGGTTTAAAGGGCCAGCATCATATAGTACACATCGTATTTTTGTAATGGGTTTTTTAATATATTTGCAATACGTGATATCGATGTGTACCATCTTAGGTGCTACTACGTGATAAGGTGTGGGAGAGCTATATTGCTTGTTATCGTGGCTTTCAGTTACAGTGCTTTCATTTCCTGTGGAACAAATAATGTTTTTACTGTAGTCCATCATCAAGTAGTGTAGAAAAAAAATCCCTCAACTAGATTTTTCCATGCAACTGGATTTCACTAGCATGCGCTAGGACAGTGGTTCCAAGCCTCGGGGCATGACCTAAATCAGGGATGCGGGGGGTCCTCAGTAGGGTTGTGAAGGGCCTTCACACACCCGTCCATTCACGCGCGTGGCCCAAGAGAGGCAGGTAGGTGGGGCAGGGCCGCCGCACACAAATGGGGTAATGGCAGCTTCCCCTGCCCCCAGGCCACCGCCCTCCGTTCTCAGCAGCGCCCACAGCACCAAGTCGGGAGTTCCTGTTGGTGGCCAATTTAGGGTCACAGCAAAAAAAGGTTGGGAACCACTGCTCTAGGAGCAGTGACGTTGCAGAATATCATGAGTTACGTGATCATGCACTCCTTTTTTTACAGTCTGCATATCAACTTAGATTAGAACTGCAGTTTGATTTTCAGAATTTAAAACAGCGCTTTACTGCAAAGGCAAGACCACATGGTTTTATGACATGCTTAGTGCACTACTGTTTTATACTGTAATGTCTAAACAAATGGTTCCTATAAATGACAATAAGTCTATTGTAGTATTTTATAAAAGCAGAATTGGCAGACTTCCAAAGCTTATACTATGCCCTGTCCATAAAAGGACTTCAAACTGTTTTTGAAAACACTTTCAAATACGGCTAAACCCAACCCTACTTGTAAAGAAGCTGAAACCTGCATGCAGCATGGTTCCTGAGCTGTGACCATGTCATAGCCGTGTTATAAAACGATACTGTAGACCAGCTAGAATGATCAGGCCGTCCCATCTGCATGATTTCTGCTGGACTGGCTTTACTTAGTACGGTTATTCCCTTGTGGGAAGGGATTAGGAAGGAAATACTGGCATTTATGAAAACTAAGGAGGATCCCAAACCAAAAAAATTGGGGAAAATTTGAATTTACCAATAAGACTTGGAGGAAGTTTTAGCTCTCACTTTTTTTAGTGTAGGCCTGTTAAATCAATATGGTGTCTCAGTCTTCCTTTGGAGACTGGGCCAGATACTGAAGCGCCTGTGTACCTCCATGCATTTAAACAGCCTGATGCACCTGTTACTCAGCCCTGGCAATCAGGAGGTTTTGTTCCAAAGATCAGTCTCCAGGCATTGGTCCAGGTCTTTCATTTTCCTGACATTTCTGTTCGTTAGTATAGTGTCAGTGAGAGAGCCTGTTGTTTTCATTATTATTTGATATGATGGACTCAGTGACAAGGGGGAAAAAGGCTCTGTGCAGTAAAAATCAATGCCAAGATTGAGGGCATAAGACAATATTTTCATTAAACAGAAATGTGGTGAGAGGACATAAACATGCAGAGCAACAGCAATCTTTATCTCACTTACACTGGTCTAGATGCAGGAGTCTGCGGTATTTTATTTTAGACTGGAAGAAACTAGGTTGACATAATTACCATGGCAGCCTGTTCTGCACAACATTTATTGACAAGTGTCTTATGCAGTAGTAATAGCAGTGTCAGGCCTCAAAAGGAAAAGCTTCCCCTCCCAGCCTAGAGCATGGCAAGTTATTAATATCGAGCAGTAAGAGTTTCTGCAGTACAGCAAACTTCCTCTTTCATTTCAATTGATATAGTTAAGGAGGGAGAAGAAAGTAAATAGGATTCCTTAGGGAAGATTTGTTTTCATTTGCTGTTGTAGGCTTCTTAAGACTTGATATATAAAAACTTCTGTGCTCAGAGTGCAAGAATCATGGCCTCTGCTGGATCGAATGACTTGTGAAGCTAGGCTGCCTGCATTCAAGGTTTTTCCCTTTTTGTATATACTCCAACCCCCTGTTTTCAATTTGTCCAAACTGATAAATCCAACTGGGGCCTGGTCTTGCAAATGCTGGTGCACATAAAAGACTTCACCCACTGCCAGCAGTTCAGCTGAACTAGAAGCATGCAGCCTACAAGTAAATTCAGCAGGTTTACTCTCAAAGTTAAAGTAACTCAGGATTGTAGCATTCGTATAGGATAGGGTCCTTTCGTTTGAAGGAATGTGAGAGTCTCTTTAAGAACAGGGGAGAAGAGCAAAGGGCAGTTTCACAGTGCTGCACAATAAACTAAACAGCCTGCACAGAGAGACAAGACTCATGCAAGTAAAGCCAATTCTATCTTATAGAAACTGCTCTAAAATCTGTTAAATAGGGAATTAAATTCTTGCCATAACTTTTAAAAACTGTTTTAATGACAAAATGGTGAATTATATAGCCTTGCTATAGAATTGTATGGGTGTTCTAAAAGTGCTCCAGGAAGTTTTATTTTCTGTGGAAATCTCTTGCAGAAGTGTCTTACTGAATTTAAACCACACTGCTGCTAGTAATTATTACCCTTCCAGTAGCATGTGGAGCATCAGCTGATTGTGTCACAAAGATGTGAAAGGCTGGGCAAACCTAGAGCTCACTGGATATTTTTTGTCACAACAGTTCCTCCACCCTAAGATGACCATATTAGGAGGCTCAGTTAAACTGAAATAGTCCATGAAATATTTCACAATTTTATGTCAAATCTGACAATTTAAAACAAAAACTTTTCTTTCATTTCAGAAAAGTTTCAGAATTTCATTTCAAAAGTTTATATGTCAGCAGTACGTTAAAGACATGTTATGTTATACTATGAGGTATTCATGGCTGGTACTGACAAGTAATTAACCTACACATACTGTAGAAACAAAAGTAAAATAAAGTTTTGAAATGAAATTTTTGTTTTGAAATAAAATTACAAAATGTATCCAGAGGGAAATTCTTAAAGATTTCTATTTTGGAATTTCCATTTCATAGGAAGTTTAGATAATACTTGGGTTTTGTTTCAATACAGAAGGAAAATTAAACTTTGAAACATCAAGGTTTCCCACCAGTGTCTGAGCATTAAGGCAGCTTAAAAAACAAAGGCAGCCAGGTAGATTTAGACACATGAATGAGGATTAAGCGAAGACACTCACTAAGATTTAAAAGCCTTATGCCTATGAAATGCAGCCCCCACCTTGCCTTGGTGTATGCAAAAGAGTTGAAATAACTGAAAAAATATGGACCGGATTCTTTACTTAAGCAAGTAGAAATCAGGGACATCTTTACATATGCTGCAGGGTTGGGGTAGGGAGATGCTTTAATTAAAGCGGCTCTTGGGAGCCGTTCAAGCTTTAATTAAAGTGCCCCTGCTGCCGGTTTAAAGTGTGGAGACTCTGAATACACAAGATATCTAGGCTGCCGGAGCATGCTAATTAAATTAATCAAGTGTGCTGTTATGTGTGCTAATTAGCACGCATCAGAGCAGGTGTCAGGCACTTGTGTAGGCACCCCAGGATTTCCTCCACTGAGGCCAATGGATTTACTTCAGTATATATGGGAGGAAAATACAGCCCTCTGTGGCAGCATGCACATAGATTGCAATGAGGGCAGTACAATACACTGAAGAGTGACCAAGTTGATTTATGGCCATTACTGTGAAACAGAGCTCCCATCCATCTTACTTTTCTTTCTTTCTCATTGTGAACCATTTCTTCACTGAAAGATGAACAGTTTTTACAAACCTAGGGTGTAAGCTCAGTGACCAGCACTGACACACAATTTGCTAGTTACTAATATCAGTACAAATGCAATACAAATGAAGTGAAACACAGCATATAGGAAACCAAGGCTGGGAACTGAAGACCTGTTCAAACACAAACTCATTTTAATTGGGTGCAATTAGAGCTTGCCTAGAATTCCTG
Source organism: Crocodylus porosus (assembly GCF_001723895.1). Classification (NCBI taxonomy): domain Eukaryota; kingdom Metazoa; phylum Chordata; order Crocodylia; family Crocodylidae; genus Crocodylus; species Crocodylus porosus. The sequence continues at coordinate 250,248,905 of NW_017728886.1, read as the reverse complement.
CCATTTTACCTGTATATTAGGAGTTCTACAGGACTTTCGAAAGAGGATTTTTGTCTCCCACCTGTGTCTAGTAGTAGATGGCATCCATTTAAAATGAAATTGGTCAGCATGTTCACTCTTTATTCATTTCTCCATTGTTTTTAGCATTTGGTATTCATGCATATGTGTGCACACATGTAAATAAGAAAAAGATTTAACTAGTGTTCTCATTGAATTAATGTGATCTAAGAATGACTATATAAGTCTGGCAATCTGGATCTTATTGTTTGTGCCACAGAGCTGCTGTCTGACCTTGGACAAATAACATGTGAAATGGGGACAGTGATATTTGCTTGCATCACAGTGTTGTTTTGAGCCTTAACATTTGTTACAGCACTTTGAGATCTTTGGATGAAAGGCCTTAGCACATAATTATAATTATTGGTACAGACATGTTTTGGCATTTGAATATTAAGAAGCCTTTGAAGAAGTCACGGAGCCTGCTAGAGTCTAACTCCTTATTTATAGTAAGAATTTTTGTTGCTGTTTTTTTCTGATGGATTGCGTTTTAATATTAATCTAAAGAGATAAGAAACAAGAAAAGAAATACAGCCATCCCACATTAAAGTACAGTGACTTGAAAGGGTCTAATTTACATCTATAAAAGAAAAGAAGTGGCAGCATTAAGGGTGAAGCTTTTGTCGGCCATCCCATCATCCATTAATTACCCACTTATGCCAGGCTATTGCAGCATGTGCTGTATGTTATGTAAAGTAACGTACTATTGAGAGGCCGTTATGGTACTTGCACACAAAGGGTGATGAATTAAGAGCTAGGTCAGTCTGGCGTCTAGCCTCTACTACCCCAAATCATCTTCCTTATGTGAATGCAAGTCGGCTTTGAATATTACTTTAAAGTTCCTTATTGCACTTTTCATTATATTTAACGAGGATGCTTCAAATTTGCCCTGAAAGATCTACCTTTCACTAGAAAGGAAACGATTGAGATGAATGAACGAGGAGGGACTGGGGCTGGTGGGGAGTGCAGATGGTGCTCTTGGAATCCCCCACCTACATCTCTGTAAATGTGAAAGGGAAGTCAGGCAATTTGGAGGATGAGGCCTTTGTGCCACCTTGTTCAATTCCTTCAGGTGTCACAAGTGTGTGGCAGTGAATTCAGGGATCTAAGAGTGAGCTGTGGTGAATAGAGAGGGGAATAAATGGTAGGAAGGGGGAGATATGTGTTACTTTTGCCTCTCCCTGTAATACAGAGGAGGTGAGTCAGAGGAATGCTAATATAGCTAGAAACTGCACTGACTTACCTGCAAAGACACTTCTGCACTGAGAGCTCACCTAAGGAAGGTTTCAGGGGACAATGCCGTCTTCAAAAGTCCTACCGTAGACGTCCATTGTGCATAAATGCACAGCTGCGTTTTGTAGCTTTCTGGCCTTTACACAGGTATGTCTGCATAAGTGGACTGTGTGACCCCGAAGTATGAACTGCTGCTGTTGAAATATCACTTGACTACACTAAGGCTAGGTACAGACATCAAAAAGCCCGAGGCAGAATCAGTCACGTCTTCATGGGTTTCTCTAAGCTGCGTAAATTGGATCAGCAGAACTTGGAGTAAGCAGAACTCGCGTTCGCCCTTTGGTGGGGTGCGGCAGGGGGCGTAAAGATGCCTTCACTCACCGAGGCCAGCAGGCTGGAACTGCTGTCGCATTTCCCAGCCTGCCAGAGACATCTGAGAGCTCTGCTGTCCCACCACCAGCCAGTTGCTAGCGGTGGTGGTTGGGGGAGACAGAGGCCCTGTGCCATGTGCAGGGACCTCCACTTCTCTCCCCCCCCACACTGACAGCTGGTGGGGAGACAGGGCTTGGGAGAGAAGCTGCACGGGGCCAGGCAATGCGGGAAGGGGCCTCTGCTGTACTGGCTGGTGGGGGGCCGGGGTGGGGGCTTCCACTTTCCCACTCCACCCTGCTGTCCACCCGCTTGACAGGCACAGGCAGGACACAGGTCTGGGGAGCAGAGGCTTTGCTACCTCGCCTCTGGGACAGTTTAGATTCAGGGCGACCTGGCACCTGGTGGGAGTAGACATGTCAGCCAAGGCTAGCCCACCCACCTTGTGATGGGGAGTTAGCAAGGGCCCACAAAGGAGCATGGGATGCTGGAGGACAGCAACCCAAGTTGAGCTGGGAGGAGATCTGGTACAGAAGTTGGATAGCTCGGTCTACCCTGAACTAGTTGAATCTGCTACTACATCAATGTATGTCTACCTCAGACTATGTTCTACCATTTTTAAGACCAGTTTCTGAGCACGTGTAATGTCTGTACCTAGCCTAAGAGTTCAGTGAGAACGAAATTGTCAGCGGGCATTTAGACAGGTATCCTCAGAAGTTTTCCTATGCCATGGACACATGCTGACTCCCTGGCAGCAAAGACCTCTCTCGCCAGCTGTGGTGCCTGCCTCTCTTCACAGCTTGGTCATTGTGGAACTTGGGAGTTTAGGCCAACTTGGCAATTGCTGTATTTAAAGGTAAAGGCACACAAAAACCACCGCTTTCTTTTCTGTTAGGGAGCAGTTTACAAAGTGGTTGCAGCTTTACAGACAGATAAAAATACTTCTAAAAATTCCTGATTATTTTTGTCTCTATGCAGAGCACCTTTAAGCACTTATGGCCACCCCTAAGAAGCGCCCTGGGTCATACATCAAGTGTTCAAACATGATTTCTCTCCTGCATGGAAGACAAGAGGGTGACTTCTCTCATGTTTCTCTCCTGCAAGAACAAGCCTCCTTTTTAGTCAGGACACTGGAGAGGGATCTGTGCTCTGGAGACCCAGAGAAGAGCACTGTCCTTTGTCTCCTCCTCTCGCTATGGGATTCCTCTCCCGCAGACTTCTCTCGTGAGCTGTCACATGGGGGAGCGACGCCGGGGCTCAGGGAAGTCCGCGATGCTCAGCACAGCTTGTGTGCTGTGAAACCGCTCTCTCTTGGGATTTAGAGACCTTCCACAGGACTGTGGTGGGAAAACACCAGAGACAAACACTCCTCTCTCTGCAGGGCTATGCATGAAAGGGATACCATTCAAATGTTGTCCCAGTTGCCCATAGCATTTAATCACCCCACAGAGCCTGTTTTAATACAAATACATTTTGTGTGAGTGAGTCTTGAGAAAGAAGTGTTCTTAATTTGAGGCATATCACTTGCATAGATTGGCAAAGGACACTGGGATGGATGCAAATAGATTTTAGCATATCATGAGGCCAATGAGTGGTGTTGTAAACCCACGTGATTTTATCCACATCTTTGCCTTTTCCTTGGGGGGGGCATGCAATGGGCTGCTCTCTGTATGTGAGTATTTGAAAGGGGTGTGTGCATGTGTGTTGAGCACACGTCTGTGTGTATGTGCAAGAAACAGGATACAACAGTGTGGGAGAGAGGAATAAAGTGTGTCAGTGTGTGGGCGAACAATAAAAGGAAGGATGTCTGTGGTGATAGGTTGGGTTTAAAGACAACAGCAACTGTAGCTGCTGAATACATTTTCTGTTCACTTTTTTATTAACTGAAAGCTTTTTTATGAAAAAGTTGTTTTGGGTGGAAAATTTGACAAGTATAAAAATGTGGTTCTTAGGTACAAAGATATCAGCTTGGGGGTTTTGACTAATTGTCCTCGTAGAGCAATTGAGCAAAAGGAGGAGTCAGAATATGAAAGAAAAAAGAGAAATGGGAGATGAAGGAAATGAAAGGGAGCAAGAGCTCTGAACTCTGTCCCGGTTTAGAAACGAGCATCCTGATTGGCTGCTGGGAGCACCAGCATTTAGTTCCAGCCTGGGCCACGGGTTTCCAGACCAATCCGGATGTTCGAAGAGCGGATCGTGGGTAGCTTGATGCAGGGATCATCTGTTCTCTGATCTACAACAGAGGCCGGGATCAGAATGCAGAAAGCCAGCAGCCAAGTTACTACAGCTGAGAGGCAATCCGCAGAGCAAAGTCCAAGCAATCAGTCAAGCCAGGGGTCAGGATCCAGATGGATCAACAGCCAAGCTACCTAAGGGTAATCCACAGGGCAAAGGCTGAGCAGTGAGTCAAGCCAGGGGTCAGGAAACAAGAAATGGATCTGCAGGGAAATCTGACGCCAGTCTAAAATCTGTTTAACAATGTAGTCTTCATACCCTTCAACCATTATGAGTGGGGGAGGCAGGGTCTCACAGTCAGGAAAAGGGTTTTTGATACAGGGCTTGAGGAGAGAGCTATGAAAAATTGGGTGCACCTTCAGTGTCTCTGGTGGATGGCATTTATACATGAAGGAGTTAATGTGCTCCTTGACCTCAAAGGGACTGAGATATTAGTGGTCTAATTTGGCTGCTGTTAAGTACGACATGATTTTCCCAAACCAGATTCCTCTTAAGCTCCATTAAAGTCAATGGCAGATATATACATGCTCTAGTCTGTGATTCTGCCCGCTGCTTCCCTAGAGACGTAAAGGTTGCAGCAAGGGAGGTTTAGTAATGCAAGCTTCCTGAACATGGGCAGTTGTTGTAGTGGCGGAGGCTCCCTGGGGGCTGTCATTTTGGCAACCCTCTAAATGAGTACCTGGGGCGAGTGTCCTGCTCACGTGTCCCTAGGTTATTCAGTATAAAAGGATCATGCTGTAATTGTGTATTTGTTACAATGAGTATTTTTTTGGTAGAGATTCTGTGCAAAACATGGACACCGTATTGTGTCAAATTTGGTGGTCATTTTAATAAGTGCAGCTTTTATGTTATTTATAGACATAGATATCTATATCTTGATATATAGTGCGTGTGCATGTATTCAGCTTTTGCTTTAAGGAGTTGTACTCCAGGTTCTTACCCTTGGGCCATGCTAAAGGCAGTATCTTCAGCCTCTTTGTAGAACAGGAGGTTTAAGGAAGCTGTTGTCCAGAGTTCAAAAAAGTTCCTGCTATGTCTTTAAAATGACTCTGCTACACCTTTTTGTATTCAATCATCAAATTAGCAGATACCTGAAACATTTTAGATACATTGTTCAGTACATAAACTAGTTATCCATGGTAGCAAAGTTTGGGCTGCCTCTTCAGCATTTAGCAATATTAGCTGCCTATGCATGTGCTCAGGGGTAGGAAGGGAGGTGTTTTAGTGAGAGTAGTTCCCAGAGAGCCACTCTGATTCAAACACCTCACCATCATGTGCATTAAGCCCCTGCACACTGAAAAATGGCTGGACGCTTTATCTAAAACTCATTTGGCAAAGTTTAGATAACATGCCCTGCAACCATTTTAAAGCACACAACAAAGGTTGGCGTGGCCATGCTGGCATGCTCTAATTAGAACGTGAACCAGCATGTGTATAGGCAGCCATTATGACCAGTGCACGAAAGAAAAATATGGGACAAGGGGAAGAAGAAAAGTTTTTGTGCAAAAGGAAAGGACGGACAGGATTACTTTGCTTCAACTTCTGTAGACCCTCTAAAGAGTATTAGGACTTTCATTACCCACTCTAATTAAAGAGTTAGCTTGTCAGATTTCTCATAGATCAATTGGTTTCAGCATTTGTTGCTGTGAACATTTTTATGACCGAATTAAATTCTGTCCTGTGTTACTTCACTGAATCCACTTGTTCAGATGTAGCCCACATAGCTGGTAATTGAAATTCTTTATTTTGACAGCTTGACAGTGACTTGCACACAGTGGGTTTTGGTACATCAGTTCAGTGCAGGTCCTAGATAAACAGGTATTTACATCCAGTGGATCCTCATCTTAACTGGCATTAGTTGTAAGTCAGCAAGTAACTATTAAATACAACTGACATTTTTGTGATAGTAGTAGAGCAATGCAATTTCCAAATGGAAAAGGCCCTGCAAGTCATTTAACTGTATCTTGTCCTGTATCTTGTTCTTGTCTCCAGTTAGGTACGGCAGGTATAGGGACTTTCACAACCTTTCATGGGATTATATTACACAGCTTCATGGATCTCCGTGTTGAAATTTAACTTAATTTTTCCATATCTTAATTTCAGCCATTATCCCTAGTTAAATGATACCGGGGCTGGTATTTAAGAGACAGAACTCACACAGCACTTCCTGCAAACCTGAAATTTTAGTGATTATGTCAGATTTTATTAGAGCTGGTGTTAGATCCATGGGGGTACAAGGCAGAGGCTTTAAGATATGACCCCCTTCCTCTTCCCACCTGCTCAGTCTGTCTTGCATTAACTTGGCTAGAGCAGGGCCTTGATGGCCTAAGGTCCTGGGAAGTTTCTCCGATATAGTCTGGGGTGAGGGCTGAAACACTCTGGTTGGTTTAACATGAGAAAAATGTTCCGAAGTATTCTCATGGCTTCATAAGTTGCACAGGGGAAAAGGAGTGATTCTGTTCTCAGCTATACTGGCATAAGCTGCAAGTATCTCTTTTGACTCCAATTCATAATTTACTTCAGCTCAGGTGTTTCACACACAGATTGGAGTCACTGATTGCAGATTCTGACCTAGGAAAAAGCACAGGGTATAAACCAGTGCACAATTCAGTCCTAAGTCACGTGGAAAGGAGAAACCATTTCAAGTGACTTGATAAAAGGCAGCTTTTGGATAGCAAACTCTCCTTTCTAAAGAGATCTTACTGATCATGGGATTAAGAAGAGGCTGTTGGATGTTTGTCTTAAATGCATGCTCCCCAGCAAAACAGAAGTGCTGGATCTCGGTGGGTGGTGAGTTCTGGTCCCTTTATTGCAAGGTGAGAGCATTCAGAGGCTTCAGGTTTTCTGTCAGGCTCATAGCTCATGTTTTATAAGTTGGAAACGGAATGCCGGGAAATATTCTCTGGCTCAGTGGAACTCTTTGAGAAAGAGAGAAAATTACCCTTTTATTGTAAGGTTTGCCAAATGATCTCTGAGAAAATGTGATATCATTCATATGCATTGCCAAGCTGGAGAGACGCCGCACATCTTGGCAGTCATCTAGAGCTAACGTATAATTCCTTTGGGTTGGTATGGGTTTTATCAGAAATAGTTCCATGTGCAGTATTTACATAAGTGTGGTGGAGTGTGAGGATAAACACAGCTGTGGCATTGCCCTAAATATTTCTATTCAATGGGGAATTAAGAGAACTTTATCACCGAACTGCAGATAAACATTTTCAGCAAGCAGTGGCTAGTTCAGCCAAGGAGTCGATCAGACCTACAAATGCTGGCCTGCCTGGAAATATTTAAGCACTTTTGCATTAGAGTTTACTAAGGTCATCAGTATTTTTTTTCTTTTCAGTAAATATGGAAATACCATCAGTCAGCAAGTAGCTGTCAACACCAAGGATTTCCCAGAAGGGGTTGTAAATGTATTGAGCATGTGTGGAAAGGGAAGGAGTGGGGTAGGCACTAGCTTATACGGGTGGGATCCTGGTTTTCTGTTTAAAAATTGCAAATTCTCCAATAAAGATGCAAATTCTCTGATTAAAACCCCCAAAATCTGTGATTCAAGTGAAATGCCACTATATATATATATGTAGGTATCAATTGAACAGTGTTTCATAGCAATAGCAGACTGTCTGCTGTGGGCTTGGGGCTCACTGCCGCACTGCCCTCCATGGCTCAGTGGACAGAGCCCAGCATGGCAGGGCAGCATGGGGCCAGGTGGGGAAGCTTGCAGAGATGCAAAAATGGAAAATCTGCATGTTCCGCTGTTAAAATGAGAAATCTATGCTTTTCTCCGTTAAAGGGAGAAAATCTGCATTTCTTCCCATTTTTACATGGAAAACCCTGCTTATAAGGTGCTTGATCTTTGAGCATAGTAGAAGCCTACAGTAGGCTCCATGAGAGAAGTTTCTATAATGACCATTGTTTGGAAACCTGACTGCAAGGTTGAATAATTAGACCCTTAGCATAGAAGTAGGAGACCCAGATCCTCCATGTCATTTAGATGCCCAACTCGCATTGAAATCAGCAATGGAATTCGGGCCACTCTTAAGTGGGAGTGAGATGCATAAATACATTTGAGGGTCTGAGGCTGAATTCTTAATTATGGAGCAGTCTAGTTGGAGGCTCCAATTCACGCCTTCCCCACTCCCTTTGGCTCCAGCTCAAGCTAAGCAAACCCCAGCTCCAAGCTCCCTCCCCCTCCTGTCACCCCTTCCTTTTCTGCAGACAGCTCCAGTTGTGTGCAAGGACAGACTGAACTTAATGAAGGTGCTCTGCTTTGGAGCACCTTCATCTGAATCTCATTACATGAGGGTTGATTGACTGTGCGATTGTGCACTTTTAAAGTGCTCTGCAGTAGTGCACTTCTGTCAGGGCAAAGCTGTAGAGTGCTTTCAAGGGGCTGATCATGCGACATATGTCACTTCTGTCAGCACCCTTAGTGCTTCACCATCAGACTTTGGTGACTGATGAGCAATTTACAGAAAATGGTACATAATCTCTCTTCCTAAAAATAAACCCATCAAAAAGCACTGAGCAATAATATTTAGAGAGTAATTTTTCATGTGCTTGTTTTAAAAAATATATTATTAGAAGGTACTACGTTATGCCAGACCAAAACATTGCTTAGTAATTTGAATTCAGTTAAAGATACCCTTCAGGAAAAACCCTCTAAATGTTTATGACAACAGGATATTAAGAACTGAGTTGATTTCTTTTGACGGAAACTGGAGGATTCCATTTAAAATGCTATTGGATTTTCATCTTAATAAAGCTGATGGGAGGGAAAGGAACGTAACTATTAGACATGCACTTTAAATAGCTGCAGCCACCAGAAACGTTCTGATGGGAATAAATGTAGACAATTACAAGTTTGTGTATTTAAAATACCTATTTGTTTAAGTGGTTAATATTGAGCAGGATGCTAATTCAAAACTGCATGAATACAAGTTGCCATTTGGAAGCTCTTTCAGCCCTGGTGTATTTACTTTTAAACCAAACATTGCTGCAAAACTAGCTTGGAAAGAAACAACACAGACTTTGTAACTTCTATTGCAACTGCAAAGAAGTTCTTTCCCAGTGCAGTGCTTGCTTTGCCTTATTTTGCTGTACAGTACACAGTAAGTTTGGTGGGGGTGGGGTTTATATAAATCACATCACAAACAAGCTTCGCAAAGGCCATTGTTTCAAAAATCAAACTCAACATTAATTTTTCTTGTCGAATGACACAATACTGTCCTTGTACCTGGAAAAAAATTCCCTTCCCCCTCCTCCCCTTTTTAAAGACTTTTTAAAATGGGAGGTGGGTAGAACTGGCTTTGATTCCCAGTTCTGCTGCTGGCTTGCTGGATAACCAGGGGCATGTTGCATCACCTTTCTCTGCATCAGTTTTCCCCGTTTGTGAAATAAGAATAATGATACTGAACTCTTCTTGTAAAATGCCTTGAGATTTGCTGATGAACAGGGCTTTAGGGGAGATAGATGGCATTATTTTAATAATCATCATTATTATTATTATTAAAATCTGTCCCTACCGAGCCAAGGGGAGTTATGTTACTAAAATCTGTTCTAAAGCAGAGAGGCCAAGAGTTTTAAAACTAGGAGACCAAATGTACACACCCCTAAATCAGGATTTAAATGATCTATATCAGCATCTTGAGTTTGCAGGTTGCTGAGAACCCAATAGTTCCTAGTTTCTCAACTTGAGCTGTTGGGAGCTCAGCATTTTTGTGAGTAAAATGGTCAAAATCAGTTTTTTAAGTCCATAGCTTTAGAGTGTTGTCTTTAAAATCACATTCCAGCCAGGATGCATACAACTTGACTCTACTCCCAGGCTTGACCTACAGGGAAGACTTTGTGAGGAGCTATCTTTGTACTTACATTATTATAAAGAACAAATGTCATGTGAGATCACTGAGAGAGAAAAGCTGCTTCTGTAGTCACTTTTTAGAGCTGAACCACACTAACTCTTTTAGAGTCTGCTAGGAGAGATGTAAAGTGATTTATACATGTGTGTTCATAGAGAGAAACACGTTAAACAGCATGTAAGGACCTATATATCCTAATCAGGACTGGGTTAGCTACTGGCATTTTTTAAAAAACAGTTAGTGCTAGCAGGAGCTTTGGCACTATTCATAGGACCAGTATGAACAGATTTTTTTTTGCCCTGAAAACTGTGTTACACTGTGCCTTGAAACCACAGTGTGAGGTGGTAGCCCACAGGATGGCTTGGTAAGTCTGGATTTCAAGAAAAGCATTCATCATCACATCAGTCAGGTCAACCATAATGGAAAGTTTGATGGTCCCTGACCACAGTTAGATATAGTGGTTAGCTGGCACATTCTTGCTGTCGGGAACAGAGGATAAAGGGAATGTTCAGGACATTTCAGTATTTCTTCATCCCTTAAAATATGGACGTGTGTAAAATCTGGATACTTAATGATATAATCCAACCTACAGTGGAAGCATGAGGAAGTTGCGATTTCATAGTTTCATAGTTGTTAGGGGCTGGAAGTGGCCTTACAGATCGTTGGGTCCAGTCCTCTTGCACTTGGGGGATAGGGGTTTCTTTATTGTTGTTTCACTGTTTTGTGAGTTCGCCATTGACACATATTAGGCACCTATAGAATACCCTTAAAATAAGGGTAAACACTCAAGTCTTCATTCTGGTTTCATGATGGATGCTATGTCACAACTGTAGTGCTTGTTGAGGCTTTCTAGGAAAGATGACCCAAGCCATTAGAAATTCCTGGTACTTGAAAAGCAACAGTGTAAGTTTTAAGTAGTATATGAATACTCATTTACCCTAGTTACTCCACACTTGTAACTTCAGAAGGGCCTAAATTTGCAAGTCACCATTAACCAGTAATTCAAAGTAACAGCGATAAAAACTGAACCAGATTTGAAATAGTATTAATTGAACCAGTTGTAAAGGTAAGTGAAGTTTTGATCTTGATAGTATTTTTTAACTTATTGCTTAATTAAAAGTGGGCAAATTATCCACTTAAAGTTACGCAAGTTTCTGGGAGTGAACATAATATTTTTCCCCTGATTTTTTTAGACTTATTGAAGTCCATTCACCTGATGGCAAGCACACTGTGGTACTAAGGAGTAAGGATTCAGCCACAACCCAGGCCTGGTTCAATGCTATCCACTCCAGTATCAATGATCTCATCCCCAGGGTGGTTGCAGAAGTCAGAGACCAGCTGGGTAAAACAGGGATCGCTGGAAGTCGAGAAATTAGGCACCTAGGCTGGCTTGCAGAAAAGGTAACAAAACTATTTTTATTTTCATTTCAAAGCTCTCTGTATGTTTCTGAAATTGGCCTTATCTGGAAAGAAAGGCTGACTCAGGTGTTTGTTTTTATATAGGCTTTGTGAAGGGTGCTGCGTCTTGTGCTAGCTGTCACCTATAGTGCATTATGTAATTCAGCTGACCATTTAATTGGTCTTTTGAGCCTCCTAGCTCAAGCATCTCCTATAGCTTGTCTCAAAAAAGGTTTCAGTCTGAATTCACCAGGAAGGTCTTTGGTGATCCTTGGGTGTTAGTTTGAAAACTGTTGTTCTAGTATGATGTAAATTCTAGCAGACATATGGAGCTACACAAGTTCTAGATCTCAAGGAATCCACTTTATACTGTAATGGTGTGTGTGCTATGACTGGCTCCAGTAGCAGTGCTTTAGTACCATTAGGGAATGTCCTTTAAAAGGACGCACTATAACTCTTCAGCAGTTCATTTGTTGCATCTGTGCGTAACATAATGAGGCAAAGGATGCCAAGTTGTTTAAATATCTTTTGTCACCCCACTCAAACTTCAAAAAGCCAGCAAAACTGAGTTAGCTCTGCTGTTTAACTGAGGATGACCCTCCCCGCCCCACGTTATTTAGCCTGTAAAATTTTGGAATGAACTTCCTTCCCCTTAATAGAATTGAGTCCTGTGTTAGAATGCCTGATGGAAATGTAACATTTCCATTTTTTCAGGGCAGCCAACTCTCTACCCACTCATCTTTGCAAGCTTTTTAAAGGTAAAGTATTTTTGTCTTCTCCTGGCATGTTTCAAATAATCTCCCCAGAAGGAATGAAATACCCATACCTATCAGGTATACAAAAAAATTAATAGTATGTAGATTGGGTTAATAGAAAAATATTTGTAAAATATGAGCAGGTTAAGAGATCACTGTTAAGAGCATACAAAACAGGAATTTTAGGGGCACTTGGTTGAGTGCCTTTCTTTTATTTAGAAGTGTATGATCTATACACTACATAGTGGGATTAAAATAGAAAGGACATTGCCTATCGTTCCTTAGCAGCAATAATGACATTTAATTTTAAAAGTGCCCAATTTGACAGTAGACTCAAGTGTTATATGAAGATTCTGACATAGAATAGCTGCCACATCCCACAGTAGAGGTGGGTGAGCATTTCACTGGTGGACAGTTGATTGCTGAAGATAGTATAGAGTGATAATGAATAGAAGGATTGCAAAGGAATTGTTAAAATGATTACTTGGCATATACTCTTTATAGTGCTGAAATGAGTGGAAAGTACCTGTATTATCCTCAGTCTGCCTTTTTCATAACATTCACCACACAGGCAACCTCCATTCCATGCTTTTGAGATGTATAAATTTCTTCTGTCTAATTACCACACTCCAGCAGCCTCAGTGTCACATGTATTCAGCATTCCCGCACTTCATAATGGCAGCAGGGGTGCTTTAACTAAACTTTAACTGCTATTTTGAAGTGTGGAACACTGAATACATGAGATGCTGCAGGCGCTTTAATTAAAGTGGTTCTCAGGGGCTGCTCTAATTAAAGCATCCCCCACCCTGAAGCACATGTATGCCCTTAGTTTATGACCGTTAAGGAAGATTTATGGCACCACTTACAAAATCGTTACATTGAGTGCTCAACACAATGTAATAAAGTTAATCATGATGGATTCTTTTGACTGTTGTGGGACTGTAAAATGTAGTCTCATAGAAATTCCATTGTAGCTTGCTATAATTACTGTCCACTTAAACTGAAGTATGTCTTGGATTCTGTTTGACTGCGTACTAAATTTAAACTTCAACCTTTACATTACTATAAAAATTGGTCTGTTAGAGAAGTGCTGGGGCAATATTAAAATAAGTAGCTGGTCATGTAAGGCTATACCTAATAGCAATTGCCAGAACTCTCCTGAGACCACAATCGTTCCACATCAAAAAGTCAACCATTAGTTGGTCTGCTCTAGAATGAAACCTCCAATTCCACTGCCAAAGGATGCCCCTGTTTCTGTTCATCAATATGCGTTATGGTTTTAGATGTACTTCAACAGGCAGCAGGTTTTTAAACAAGGCAGTACCTGCAACAAAAGACTTGGTGCGTATATGGAACCTAAAATCATAGATTCATAGAATATACGCATTAAGTCTTTTGTTGCAGGTGTAGTGCCTTCTTGAGGAAACTGAGTTAGTGGGAGAAAAACAGGAAACTGTGTTTTCAGGATTATAAAATTTTTAAACATCTTGGTGGTGGTCAACAATGTCAAAATAGAGCATCCCTCAAGCTTTAGAGAAATGTCAGAATAACCTCCCTTTTTCTTTAAAGCTGGTTTGTGACTCTGAAAGTGATGGGTGTTTGATTCCTTCTGCATTGAGTATCATTACTAGATAGCTATTTGGTGAAAGGCACATTTAAGCAGGCATCTCTTGATGTGCACTGGTGATACTTGAGCTCACCATAAGTAGAAGTATGTTTTGTAATTGTTTCTTTACACTTGACACCAGTGGTTCTCAACAGTTTTGTACTCAAGACATCCCTTGAAAAATGCCAGCTCTTAGCTTTCGTTTTTTGACTATGGAAAAAATAATGGAGCAATTCTTCTGTTGCAGAGAACTCAGAAAGATCACGAGTCAAAATGCTTTTGACACTATGGATTCCTATTTGAAATCTCTGGGGTGTGAATCAAATATAGATATTTGCACCATATTTCATAGATTTCATAGGCATTAGGGCTGGAAGGGACCTCAGAAGATCATCGAGTCCAGCCCCCCGCCTGAAGGGCAGGAAGTC
>NW_017728886.1:250222411-250234045 GCF_001723895.1 Crocodylus porosus | reverse complement strand
TTGCTGACTGACTTGCCAGCTTTACGGCGGATGGTGAAGGTGATCAGCTCGTGGTCACTGTCACCCAGCTTCCCATTGATCACTATGTCGTCAATTAGGTCATTCCCAGTAGCCAGTACCAGGTCGAGCAGCGCTTTACCTCTCGTTGGCCCATAGACTTCTTGAGTCAGGTAGAGGTCATCCATGCACAAGAGGAAGCTTTGCGACCACTTGGATTTTGCTGAGTGATCCTCCCACGAGTTGTCCGGGTAGTTGAAGTCACCTATGACAACCATGGTCCTGGAGCATGCGGCCTCAGCCAGTTCCTGGGTGAACTCCTAGTCAAGCTCTTGACTTTGGGTGAGAGGTCTGTAGTAGACTCCCACCATTGTGTCCCCTGTGCTGTTTTCCCCACGGATTTTAACCCAGAGGGTTTCCAGTTGTCTACCCTGGTACACCCCCGCCCCTTTTATCTACTTGATCTGTCCTGTACAAGGTATAGCTATCTATACCCATGGTCCAGTCATGGGTGGAGTCCCACCAGGTCTTCGTTATCCCTATGACGGCGTAATTATTTGTGATAAGCAAGAGGATGATTTCCTCTCGCTTATTCCCCAAGCTGCTGGCATTTGTGTACAGGCAGGCAAGTGTCCCCTTGGGGGCTCTTGCCTTGCTCACAGGTTGTACCAGGGCTGGGGCAGGGGTGGGCTCCCTTAAGTGCCTTGGCCTGCTGGCTTTGCAAGGGTTGCTCAGTGGGCCACCAGTGGCGGTAGTCCCCCCATCCCCTGGTGGGCTTAGTTTAAAGCCCGGTGGAGCAGGTCAGCCAGTCTGGCTGAGGAGAGCCTCCTCCTCAGCAGAGAGGTGGAGACCATCTCTTCCCAGCAGCTCGCTGCCTCTCTCACCAAATAGCAGGCTGTGGTCATGGAAGCCAAAGCCTGCCCGATGACACCAGTGCCGCAATCTTTGGTTAACTATGTGGATTCTCCTCTCCCGCAGCCCATACCCTGAGACTGGGAGGATCGAAGAGAACACCACGTGTGCCCTTTTAGCCCCACTCCCAAATCCCTGTAGCACCTCATGACCCAGCTGGAAGCACTCCGATCTGTGTCATTGGTGCCCACATGAATAAGGAGCATGGGACAGTGGTCTGTGGGCTGGAGGAGCTTAGGGATGTTGTCTGCAATGTCTTGGATGCGGGCCCCTGGGAAGCAGCAGACTTCCTGGGCTAAGGGGTCGGGGCGGCAGATTACCCCCTTAATCCACCTAGGATGGAGTCTCCCAAAACAAACACTTTATGTTTTGTCTTGAGGAGAGTGGGGGCGTTAGCTGCGGTTGAGCCTGTGTCGCCTGTGGAAGCTGGCAACTGAGCAGGCTCTGCTGCAGCAGCAAGAGGTGTGTACCTGTTGCTAAGCTCTGGCAGGGCAGGGGCCTTGACCACCTTGGTCCATCCCCTTGACTGGACAGAATGGGAGGTCCCCGAGTCCTCCCTTGTCCTGGAGGGAGACTGTGGTCTACCGTCTGTCTCCCGGGGGAGAAGGGCCCAGCGGTAGGAGTCAACCTCCTGCTCGCAGTCCCTGATGGCATGCAGTCTGGACTGTGGCCTGGAGCTCCTCCAGCTGGAGCGCCAGAGACCCCAAAAGGGAGCAGACCCCACAAGGGGAGGTAGCCATGCTCCCAGGCCCCAGAAAAAGGGACCTGCAGCCAAGAACCAGGGGCTCTGTCTGCATGGAGCCCAGAACGATGGGCTCTGTCTCAGTGGCCATCTCTGAGGTGCCAGAGCGGGGAGCTGCAGACCCCGAGGGGTGTGGCGAGTGCCCATCTGTGGCATGCTGCTGGTAGGCAGGCTGGACCTGAGTCTGCCTACCCTAGGGGGCTCGCAGGCAGAGCCTTGGGCCCACCCATGCACCCTTCTGTGCAAACTCCATGCTAACTTGCGTGCCGGCAGACAAGCGCGCCTGTTTGCGCAGCCTGTTCATGCAGCTCCGGTCACGTGGCTCCCTGGAGGGCTGGGCGAAGTAGAGGCTTGGGCGGGGCAACTCCTCCCACGCCCTAGGGGTTAACCCCCTCCCACCACAGGTCCCGCTTACCTCTGGCTGTGCTGGGGGTCAGCAGGGGGCTCTGCAGCTGCTGGGGGGTCTCTGGGGGGCTTTGGGGAAGCAGGGGTGCAGTGGACTTTCACCCGCACGTCTGTTGCTGCTCCCAGAGCCTAACTGAATATAACAGCCACAAAAGGATCTCGTGGTACCCAAGGGTGCCATGGCACACTGGTTAAGAAGTGCTGCTGAGGACGGTTTCCCCTACTGGTAACAAGATGCAACATAAGCTTTCCCAAAGGTTGAACAAAGAGAGATAGCTGTTAAGATAATGGAGTTTTTGCCAAAATAGGCCTTTAAATATGAGGACGATTTTGTTCAAGACCCAGCATTGTTCAAGACCCAACTGCTAAAATATATGCAAGCCAATCAAATTAGTGACCTTTGTATGCTGTAATAGCTAAAATCACTTGGTCAGTCCCACACATTTTCCCATATAAGTTGCTGCTGCTAAATTTGCCTGGTAAAGAAATGACCAGCTGTTTTCTCCTGATAGATCCTACAGCAACATTAAAAATAATGCAATATTTACAGCTGTTCCAGCAAATCCGTCAACCCATCAAAAGATAAGCAACAACATGAGGCTGTCTTCAAACAGCTAATGGAAGTTTCCCAATCACAAGCCCTTGGTCTCATGGGCTAGGAACAGACATTCAAAAAGCTGGAGCCTCAATTTATTCAACCTTTGCAGGTTAGTCCAACTTACCTAGGCTGGAGCCTCAATTTATTCAACCTTTGCAGGTTAGTCCAACTTACCTAGGCTGAACTGGTTTGTAATAGGACAAACATTTGCTCTGGACTGAGGCAATGCATACACATGCAGTTGCTCAGGCCAGGAGCTGGGGGGCACTAGAGTACTAGAGCCGGGGGTGCTGGGGAGACCCCAATACAGTGCCAGCAGCCAAAGGCAGAATAAGCCTAATGGGGCGGGGGAGGAGGCATTGACCCTGAGCACAGGGCGGCTGCCGGCATCACATCAGGGTCTGCCCAGCCTGGCCACCACTACCACTCTGGGCCTGAGTCCAAATAAGCCTCCTTCTGCCGGCTTATTTGGATGCTGGCTGCTGGAGTCGCATTGAGGTGTGCCCGGCCCGGCTGCAGCTGCGGCTGGACCTGTGGTCAAGGCCAGTGGCTGAATAAGCCTCCTCCTACCTGGAGGGGGCTTGCCCCGAGCACAGACTGAGTGGCGGGGGCCAGACCCCACCTCCACCCAGCAGCTGAAGCAGCGAGCAATGAGTGAGATACGGTGACGAGCAGCAGCCTGTTATCACTTCCCGGAGCACGAATCCCTTCCTGGCAAGGGCCACTCTGCAGGCTGCAAGTTAGCAGATGACATCAAGATGGGAAGAAGTAGTAGATATGCTAGAGGGTAGGGCTAGGATTCAAAGTGACCTAGACAAATTGGAGGATTGGGCAAGAAGGAATCTCATGAGGTTCAACAAGGACAAGTGCAAAGTCCTGCACTTAGGAGGGAACAATCCCATGCACCAGTACTGGATGGGGGCTGACTGGCTGGGCAGCAGCTCTGCAGAAAAGGACCTGGAGTTACAGTGCACAACAGGCTGAATATGAGCCAGCAGTGTGCCCTTGTTGCAAAGAAGGCTAATGGCATACTGGGCTGCATTGGTAGGTGTGTTGCCAGTAGATCAAGTGAAGTGATTATTCCCCTCTATTCAGCACTGAACAAAACCATGTTCAGTTTTGGGCCCCCCACTAAAGAAAGGATGTGGACGAACTGGAGACAGTCCAGTGGAGGTCAACAAAAATGGTGAGGGGGCTGGGGGACATGACTTATGAGAGGCTGAAGGGACTGGGTTTATTTAATCTAGAGAAGAGAAGAGAAGACTGAGAGGGGATTTAACAGCAAGCTTCAACTACCTGGAGGGGGGTTTGAAAGAGGATGGAGGTGTAGACTGTTCTCAGTGGTGGCAGATGACAGACAAGGAGCAAGGGTCTCAAACTGCAGCAAGGGAAGTTTAGGTTAGATATTAGGAAGAGTTGTCTTCCTAGGAGAGTAGTAAAACACTGGAACAGGTTACCCAGACAGGTGATGGAAGCTCCATCCATGGAGGTTTTTAAGACCTGGCTAGACAAAGCTTTGGCTGGGATGATCTAGTTGGGGATGGTTCTGCCTTGAGCAGGAGGCTGGACTAGATAACCTCCTGAGGTCCCTTCCAACCCTAATTTTTCTGTGATTCTGTGTCACAAAATAAGACCAATCACAGTCTCTTTGTAGAAAATATTCTTTTTGTCAGTAAGTTCACGCCTAAATAGAGTGATACTGGAGGAAAAAAAGTCTAACTTTAGTGTCACAGGCCAGCTGGGCACTGTGAGTATATCAATTTAGTTGCAGACTGACTGAACACTGCAACTTTATTAGCCACTGGGCTTTTTGGTTTGGGATTGAGAAGGTGATGTTGGAAAGGAAAGAAATGACAAGTTTTACTTACAAAAAGGAATGAATTTTACTTAGGACAACAAAAGATATAGTTTGGATATATAATAGTTAATAAAAAGGTTAAGCTAATAAACAGACAATATAACAATACAGACTAAAATTGACAGTGATAATAAAACACACAAAGAAATTAACCAAGAGTTCCCACTTGGTTAGTGACTTATCGATAGTCCCTCGGTTAGAAGATGCACGTCAAGTTGAATCAGCGAAGTCAGGCGTCTCTGAACTGGGCTGCCCGAAGGAGAACCAGTGGAAGCCCCTCAGTCAGGATCTGGTCCTCACTCTCACAGGGAGTAAGAGAGCTGTGGGGGTATGGGACAGCAGTGACCCTTCTGTTCCGTCCTTCCCAAGGGTTACTATGACATGTCTGTTCTTTTATATTCTAATTATCCTAATTTTTAGTTATATAGCCTTTTATAATATTGCTTTATAGCTGTTATCCTACAGGGTTAAAAGGTGTTAGAAATTATAATAATAAGTTACTGCCCAAGCTTGGGCTTATCCAATAAGCAAATTGCAACACAGCATCTTCAGGTTTGAAATTAACATTACCCCGCCTAAATCCAGCCCCTTTGAAACTCTCTGACTATGCTTTTTTGAGATGTTCTTTCTTGAAATGTACTGGATAAGGTAGGCAGTTGAATCCAGGTTTTATCATCATCAAGGCTAAATTCTGAGTGAGAAAGAACTATTAGGTCAGCTAATTTCACAGCTATAGCTTTGTCTTTGAGGCCTAGTCGGTTCCACAAACAGTTATAAGTTACACTTGCGGGTTACAAAAATACAAGCTTCATATTAGACAAAAGTTCCAAATGCCTCCAAGAAGCACATATTTATTGCTTATTAATTTTTTTGGTTCTGGTCATCACACTTTAGGGCTTAGTTTGCAGAGAAATTTGGAGAGTTACAAAAAAAGCCCTCCAAAAATGCACCAGGCTGAAAATACTATTTTTAAAAGCCGGCTATGAAGGATGAAGGGAGAAGAGGGAAAATTTCATGTTTTTTACATTCTAGTCAGTCTCACTAACAAGAGTTGAGGGTTTCTGTCAAGATGAAGGGAAATAGAGGCTTCATGTTGTACCTTCGAAATCAGAGTTTTGCCATTGATCTGCAAAGTCAGGTCCAGGATGTGGGGATTATAAAAATGAAGACTGGATTTTGTTCTTGTATATTCATCGGATCAGGTTGTCAATAAACATCTCCACTTATTTTAAATCATTCTGCATTTCTGAATAGCATATTCCCATCACAGAAGCAAAGGGTTGCTTAAGGTAATTGGATTCAGTGTGGAGATAATAAAGTACCAGTAGTAGGCTTAGTTGCACAAGTTTGTCTTGCAATAAGGAAATCTACTATGTGGGGAATGGTAAATTTTAACTTTGTTTCAGCAAAAGCTGAACACTCTAAAGCCTTGTCTTCACTTAAGTTTCTTTTTTCAGTATAGTTCCTGAAAAAAGAGCAGTTGTTGGCAAACCTACCTAGAGTAGACATAGCAAAAGCATTTTTGCCAGCGTAACTTTTTTCCAGTTTGGTTAGCAAGATAAGCTATGTTAACAAACGGTTTTTGTTGGTGTACTGCATCTGTTGTAGGGCTTCTGCCATAAAAAAGGTATAAAAGCACTTCTTTCTGATAGCTAGGCCAACAAAAGTTTTGAATGTAGAGTTGGTTAAAGAAAAGGCACTTCCATGATTTAAGGGCATTCCCATACCTGCGAAATATGAAGTAGTTAACACTTCTCCAAAAGAAATCTCAAAAATCCTTTAGTCAACTAAGTACAAAGGTCGCTACCAGACCTCCTTTTAATAATTACATTTGAAACTAAATAAGAGAAAGCATGGGTTTTTGGTGTTTTCACTGGATCTTAAATCCAATATTTTAAGCAAATCATTTTCGTCAGAATCAGTGGATGGTTCTAAGACGGGTGGGCAAAATGCGGCCCGGGGGCCGGATGCAGCCCACCAGGCCATTCTATCTGGCCTGCGGGGCCCCTAAAAAATTTAGAAAATTAATATTAATCTGCCCTGGGCGGCCTGTCATGCGGCCCTCAATGTTTTGCCAAAACTCAGTAAGCGGCTCTCTGCCCAAAATAATTCCCCGCCCCTGTTCTAAGACAAGACATAACCTAACTGGCAAAGTGAATTTGAATTATTTTTCAGTGCATAACAGTATCTTCCAAAGCAAAAGTGTGTTAATACATTGGAGGTTGTTCAGGCTCCTCTCTTATTCAATCATCTTGTTGTGTTGTAACTGAAGTATGGGAGATGTCATATTGCAGTTATCTCCCCCAGTTTTGGACTGGATATTTTCTGTGTTATCTTTCTTTCAGCTTCCCTTAAGCCTTTGAAGCAAAGGATAACAGTCAGATTGTGAAACATACAAGCTGCCCAAACAAGATTTACTGAGATGACAGGAGAGCTTATTTGAAATCTTTTTCTATATTTAAAATGGAAACATTTCCATGTTCTGTTTCCTTTGAATTTATACTCACTGATTTGTGAAACATCAAGGCAAGAGCTGTATTGTTGTTTTGCACTTGGATGGAGGGCATGAGTTTTCAGTACTGGCCTGGTACAATGGAAGGAACAAAGGGGGGGACTTCAATTATCATTTCATATCATTTCTGGGATCTTAGAGAACAGCATCATCATCATAATAATAATAACAACAATAGTTATCATAGCCAATACATAAATAGCATTAAGGAACACAGAATGAAAACTGGAACAGCCTTGCTTTCAGGGTATACCTTGTTCACCAAGATACAGAATTGTGCTCCCTTTGACTTGCTGTGCTCCTGTCTCAGTTAATTTTGTACTCCTAGTCACTCAGTGACCCAGTTTCAGCATGGGAGGCAGAGACTTCTTTGCACTGTGCCTAGTCCAGAGCTTGATGGTTAGGACACTTTCTTAGGGGAAGGAAGATGTGGGTTCAAACCCACTTTGGGCAGGGGAGGAAGGGACTGAAAACCCAGGTGTTTTACTCCCTGGGTAACTGTTCTTACCAGTAGACAAAAGGTACATGGGCTCTCTTCTTCTGGGGAAGTTGGATATGGAGGTAATAAAGTCATGTAATGTGTAACACTGAGTCAGGCACATAGTCCTGTGACTAGCATTTCCTGTTGGCTGCCTCTAGGCAACCTGTGGCTCATTGCTTATCTGTGCTGTAGACTGCATATGGCAGTTCATTGACAGAAAAGCAGAGCAATGTCATGAGGCCCTTGATGGTTTGCCAACACTCAGTAAGCAGCTCTCTGCCCAAAATAATTGCCCGTCCCTGTTCTAAGAAAAGAAATAACCGAACTGGCAAAGTGAATTTGAATTATTTTTCAGTGCATAACAGTATCTCCCAAAATGAAAGTGTGTTAATACATTGTAGGTTGTTCAGGCTCCTCTCTTATTTAATCATCTTATTGTGTTGTAATTGAAGTATGGGAGATGTCATATTGCAGTTATCTCCTCCAGTTTTGGACTGGAATTTTCTGTGTTACCCCAGGGCAGATTACTGTTGTCCTCTAAAGTGGTGGTTTTTAACCTTTTTTTCCATTTGTGGACCCCTTTGAAAATTTCAAATGGAGTGGACCGTTGAATTGTAAGTGTGGGCATTCACATACTTTTGATTGATTGTACTAATTTTTTGCAGATCCCACAGACATAGTCTGTGGATCCCCAGGGGTCTATGGACCACAGGTTGAAAACCACTGCTCAGAGGTATGTAAGGCTGCCTGCCTACTGGGGAAATGGGAGATTTAGGTGTGTTAGTGTTGGAATAGGATCACTTTTCCTAACTTTGATGTATCAGTTTGAGGAAAGTGGCAGCTAAGTCTTAGTTGTCTTAGAGGCAGAATAGGATCTAAAAGGAACAGCTTAAAATATATTTGCACATGAAAAATAATGCAGTTAAAACATTTTATGTAATATAAAATAATCAGTTTTAGGTACTTTGGTTTAACTAATTCAGTATTTGAACTCCTGAGCATAGCAATCATTAGAAGAAGAATTTTAAGAAAAAATGGTTTTGTGGTTGTAGCCACAAGTTTTGCTTAATCAATTCTTTAAGCATCCCCATTTAAGAGATGACACCAAAAGGTAAAGTGACTTGGGCTAAGGCCACTGTGTGAACCAGTGGCACATGCAGGAACAAAGTCCAGGCTCCTGCTTCCCAGGTCCCTAGCAGGTGTTAAAATAATGCCACAGCAGATGCATAACAAATAGAACCGAAGAGGTGATACTTTCCCTCTATGCTGCATTGGTCAGTTAAAGTACTGGATCCAGTTTTGGGCGTCGTACTTCAAGAAGGATGCTGATAGACTTGAGAGTGTCCAGAGGAGACCACTCGTATGGTTAGGGGCTTACAGGACAAGCCCTATGAGGAGAGACTGGGGGACCTGGACCTCTTCAGCCTCTGCAAGAGAAGGCTGAGAGGTGATCTTGTGGCCGCCTACAAATTCATTAGGGGGATGCAGCAAGGGATCAGAGGGTGCCTCTTGGGGTAACAAGGAACAATGATCACAAACTGACAGAAAGCAGATTTAGACTAGATATCAGGAAAAACTTCTTCATGGTAAGGGTAGCCAAAATTTGTAAAGGGCTTCCAGTGGAGGTGGTGCTCTTCCCTAACTTGGGGGTCTTTAAAAGAAGGCTGGATAGCCATCTGGCTGGGGTCATCTGACCCCAGCACTCTTTCCTGCCTAGGCAGGGGGGTTGGACTTGGTGATCTGTTGAGGTCCCTTCTGACCCTAGCATCTATGACTCTATGAACAGGATCTGATCTCCCAACCATAATGTGTCCTGCCATGCCACATGTGCATGGCAGGATGTGCAGTTCTAGGAAACAGAAACTGGTCCCCATCATGCCATTATTTTAACATGAGCCTTGCAACCCAATTGGGGTTAGCCAGGCTCCCTGCCAGGGAGTTTGACCTCTCCCAGATCTGTCAGCACATCTGGGTACAAGCAAGTCTGAGTGGTTGAATGCCTGGATCCACAATTTCCTTGGGAACTGCAGAGCAGGGCATGTTCAGATGTTGGGTGTGGCTGAGCTGCATGGGGCAATGCAGGCAACCTGCTGGGTTGTGTTGAGCCACAGGTTTACCCTGACCAGGCACCTGAATGTGCCTTGCTCTGAAGCTCCTGAGGTAGCCGTGGGACAAGGCAAGCACCCTGGTGGATTGCAGCAAGCTCTGCAGCTCACTGTGACCCAGCACCCTTGTTCAGCTGATGGGCTTCTTGTGCCAACACCCTAAAAACTGCTGTGGGATTGCACTGCATGGCTGCCAGTCTTCTGACAAGGGGAAGCCCATCAGCTAATGGACTCCCAGTTTGTCACCTAAAGTCAGGAGGTGCAGCTCATGACTGTCAGCTGAGTGTCACCATGTAGCTGGCATTGGGCTACATGGCAGGGCTACCCTGCCACACATTCAATTTAAGGGACGATGGAAACCAGCTACACAAATGTTTCATATTTTGTGGAACATTTTTGTAGCTGGTTTCTCATTTCGTCCCATCATGAATTCCCTAAATGTATGGTAGGGTTACTATTTATGGCACAACTAGCAGGTTAATCATGTCTTAAGTGTAACATCTGCCATGGCCCCTACTTCCCTTTTCTGGCCTGAAGTACTGATGTGTTTTTCAATATATAATTGAACTTTGACTTGCATTATGCTATAACCCTCTAATCAATTAAAGCCGCTGAATAAAAGGAGTGCTGCCTGTCTTAATGTTTGCTATAGAACCTATAACTATAAACATGTAAATGCTTTCCAGGAAAATTAGATTTGAAAAGCTTTGTCCCTAGTGCCATTTTGAGTCTTCTGCTTTTTTACACTTCACTGACATAGAAAACTTTGCTTATTTTAAGCAAATCATTTTCGTCAGAATCAGTGGATGGTTCTAAGACGGGTGGGCAAAATACGGCCCGGGGGCCGGATCATCATAATTATTTTAGTGTGTTTTAATTGGCATTAATTTTTCATTTCAATTAATGATGTGCATTCATTTCTTTTCTGCACATCTGGTTAGAGTTGTATCAGAAACGAAGGGTCTTGATACGCAAAGGTTAATGAATAGGTTCCATTTATAAGGATATCACTGCAGTGTCATACGCACTTCCATTCTCACTAATTCTAAAACTGCTTTTGATCTCTACTTGGTATACAAATTAAAAACTTTATTTTTATAAGTGCAGACTGTTCACTTGCTTGTGAACCCTTGTGTAAGAGTGCAGGATCTCTGTTGCTGTTCTGTTTTGCTCCACTCTGTTGCCTTATTAATTCCAGGAGCTGGTTGTTGCTTTGTAAAACAGCAAGTGCTTAATTACATTAACAGTCTGCATTATCTAGGAGAATGATCAGCTCCTGCTTAGGCAAGATGTTAACCTGGAGTAGCATGAAAAATAATTTCCTTTTTGGATTTAGTGAGGTTCCCTCCTATGCCCGATTTATCTACACAGCATTGTGAAGATCAGATGTTGTTAGTTGCTTGTAGCACATCTGACTGAAGCTTACACTTACAGAAATTCTTACTTCAGCATGACTAGCTACATTGTCTGGACCCTCTTTCTACTTTACTGAGGCAACCTGTTACTTTTTATTATGCTGTCTATACTTTTTTTGGCTAAATTATGATAAAAGCTAAAAAAAATAAGTACAGGCAGTCCTCAGACTTATGACACAGTTGGTTCCTGAAAACGGTGTCTTAAATCAAAATGTTGTAACTCGGAACTGATTTTCCCATAGGAAACAATGTTATAAATGGGGGATTGGTTCCTGAACCAAGGCCCGATACCCTGTTTTCACCAAAAATAACCCATAATTTTGTTCTCAATCAATTATAGATGAATAATATAGCTACATTAATGCATTTTATATTGTAAATAGCAATCATATTGATTTGGAGGGACTTCTTTGAGGTGACTTTCCTGGACTTTTTGAAGGGCTCTTGGCTGGATTCTTCTCTGGAGTCTTGGCTGCAGGTTTTTCTGGAGTCTTGTCTGCTTTCTTAAAGGAAGTGCCCAAGGAAGCTTGGACAGATGTTCTCCAGGGAGATGGGTGACACAGCAACTTGTTCGCTGGCATGGCATCACATCAGATCAAGCATTGTAAA
>NW_017728886.1:250153562-250222311 GCF_001723895.1 Crocodylus porosus | reverse complement strand
ATGAATAATATAGCTACATTAATGCATTTTATATTGTAAATAGCAATCATATTGATTTGGAGGGACTTCTTTGAGGTGACTTTCCTGGACTTTTTGAAGGGCTCTTGGCTGGATTCTTCTCTGGAGTCTTGGCTGCAGGTTTTTCTGGAGTCTTGTCTGCTTTCTTAAAGGAAGTGCCCAAGGAAGCTTGGACAGATGTTCTCCAGGGAGATGGGTGACACAGCAACTTGTTCGCTGGCATGGCATCACATCAGATCAAGCATTGTAAAGTTGAAATTGATATCAGAAAGTTGAAATAGGGTGTCAATTTAGAAATATAAGCGCGAAACATTGTAACTTGAAACGTTGTAAGTCGAGGACTGGCTGTAATTGGTAGAAAGGTAATGTGGAGGATATTAATTAGGGAGAATGAATGATAGATTGTGGGGAAAAGACTGATAGGAAATTGAGTGTGAATGGAAGTGTATAAACTAAAATGGCTCTGATTTTTAAAGTTAGGTTCCAGTTTTGCAAGTAGAATTTTGTTCTTATAGAAGACTGTAACTGCAGTATTGTTCTTGCACAACATTGTGGACACATCTTTACTTTTGCCTGTTGGGTACAGTTGAATGGTTAAATGCTAGTTTTTGTGTTTACAATGGCTTGCTTGCATAAGACATTGCTGGAAAGAAAGAGACTTAGTGTAAAACAGATCTGTCTTTACGTATCCCACAGCACTTTTCTCAAGAGTTGTCTGATTATCCCCAGTGATCTGGCCAAATTCCAGTAGAAGTCATTACGTTTTGTCTGCTGAGTTCTTCTCACGGACTTAATTTATAAGACCTCTTCATGCCAGTCCTAAAATGTTGCATATTGTTGCTACTAGTTTACGCCACAGAGATAGTTGGTTTCACTGATGACCAAAGTGATTCCTGTGTTTGTTTGCGATATTTCATTTAATTTTCAATTTGTAAATCGGAGGAAGTTTACAAACTTGTGTTTGCGTCTCTTGAATAAATACATATTATGTACACCCTGAGTTTGGAAGGTCATAAAGTAAAATTAAAAGACAGCTTGGCTGCTTGTGTATCTGCAGACAATTGTGGTCTTGTCAACAAAGTGTATGTTTTGGAAGAGGAAATTGTGACCGGTCCCTTGAAAGGAATCCAGCAGGGGAAGGGGAAGCAGAAATAGAAGCACAGAATTCCCAAAGGGAAACTGGGTTTTTCTCAGCCTCCTCAGGGATCCTAGGAATTGTGCCTTTTTTTCCACCTCTGTTCTTCACATCAGTTATTGTGGCTCTGGATAATAAGTGGGCCTTGTCGTTCACTAAGTTACAGGCTTTTGTGCATATCATAATTCCCAGCACAATGTTGCTCCTCCTTGGTGAATACCTAAATGCTTTTTATTATTAGTATTAGTATTATTGTTTTTGTTGCTGTTGCCGATGATGATAATAAAAGTCATAGCAGTATTGCTTTGTCAGGGGTTGGCTATGGAGTAAAAAGGTCAGCACTTTACTTTGGAGTCCTGCTTAGTGCAGCTTGAAAATGCCCTGTCTCTCGTACCCCATCTACGTCTCTCATACCCCATCCCCATCTACGTTTAAATACCTTATGTAGCTTATTTAACTCAGTTATCTTGCTCTAGAAGTGTCTCTTAACCGGTGATTAGCTGAGCTAGTTTTTGTTTGAGAGGACGAGCTTTTGCCATTCTCATCCCCCTTAGTCAGATAATTTCTTCTCCCCAAATGCAGGTTGACTTCCTTTTAGATTCATAGATGGTAAAACTGGAAGGGACCTCAGAAGATCATGGGGTCCAGCCCCCTACACCAAGCAGGAAAAACAACCAGGGGTCAGGGGACCCCAGCAAGGTGACTCTCTAGTATCCTCTTGGAGATTTCTAGGATAGGTGATTGCACCACCTCTGGAGGGATCTTATTCCACAGTCTGAACACCCTGACTGTGAGGAAGTTTTTGTAACGTTGAGCCTGAATTGATCTTCAAGGAGTTTGTAGCCATTACTCCTGGTTTTCCCCTCGGGTGCCCTGGTGAACAGT
Organism: Crocodylus porosus; assembly: GCF_001723895.1. NCBI lineage: Eukaryota > Metazoa > Chordata > Crocodylia > Crocodylidae > Crocodylus > Crocodylus porosus. Next base: position 250,220,273 of record NW_017728886.1, on the reverse strand, counting down.
TGCTCACCGAGCCCTTGATGTACTCCCCTAGAGTAGCGGTAAGCTGCTACCAGATCCCCGCTCATCCTTCTTTTCTTCAGACTGAAAAGTCCCAGATCCCTCAGCCTCTCCTTGTATGGCTTGCCCTGTAAGACTGTGATCATACAGGTGGCTCATCTTTGGACTCTCTCAAGCTTGTCCACGTCCTTGTTAAAGTGCAGTGCCCAGAACTGGACGCAGTCCTCCAGCTGCGGTCTCACCAGTGCTGAGCACAGCGGAAGAATCACCTCCTGGGTTTTGCTGGAGATGCATCAGTTGATGCATGCTGGAGTATTGTTTGCCCTGCGGGCTACAGCATCGAGCTGCCGGCTCATTAGAAAAACCCTTCCAGAATTCTCTGGCTCGAAGCTGTGCGCGCGGCAGACTCCTGGCCCCTTATCAGAGCACAGCTTCCCCAGGATTTTAAAGTTTTAACTAAATGCATCTTAGTTTTTTTTCAAAACTGCTGAACTTGAAAAGAAAAAGAAGTCCCATACGGAGTAGGCGTGTTGTAGATTTCTGAGGTAGATTTTGAAGGGTAGCACTGCCCCCTCCCCAAATATCAGTGAGACACAAGCTGCAGGAGAACCAGCTGCTACCAGGGACAGGTGCAGGTCAGGTCTACACCAGCATAAGGCATGTCGCCTGTGGGCACCAGGCTGGATTGTGTTACATGAATCCATGGGTGAATGTTTCCCTTCTACACCTCAATCCCTGGACCAGACCTGTATATCAACAGCTTGCAAAGTAACTGGAAATGTTTAATTGGAATGTGGGGAGTAGGCAAGTTCTCCCACATACCAGCCAGGGTACATATACAGGGGCTGTGGTGTTTTATCTGGAAAGACTCAGCTTTCAGGAAAGATACCAGCTCTTGCCAGCTTCGATAGCAGTGTGTGGTTTGTCTTCAGTGTGTCCAGGCTCAGTGCTTGTCCTGTGTGGTCACTCCCCACTCAGTCTTGACTCAGCAAAAGGAAGCATGGGGGAAAGTGGTTCCTGTCCCCTTTCCTGGCAGATATTCCTACTTTCTTTCCCCTTCTAGCATCCAGAACTCTCCCAGGAACTACTATTTGCCTTAAGAAGGCATAAAATACAAACAGACTGTCAATGCAATCTTCCCAGCAGTGGGATAGCACAAAGTTTAAACATCTTTCACTAGAGAATCTTCTTTCTAGATTGTCTAAGGAGCTTAAAGCTAATCTGTTCCAGTCTCCTCATGTCAGTAGAGGGGAGTGTTCTTGCTAAATCCACTAAAATAGCCACTCAGGTTAAACATGGACATCGCCTCAGGCCTGAGAATATTGGCAACCATCTATGTGCAACTTGAAGGCTATTTAAGCATACTATATTTACTTGAATCTAAGAAGAGGTTTTTTTCTAAGGGTCTGTGGTCCATGCAGTGTATAGCCCCCTGCAGTTCAAAAGCTGGGACCCTTTTGCTGGAATTTTCTGGAAAGCCGTCCAAAGACAAAAGTTTCTTCCTGTTTGGGGGTCTCTCAGGTTTCTGAAGGTGGGCCCTTGTTCCAGGTGTGCTACCTCAAAAAAACAATGCCTGAAATAATCAGGAAAGAAGGATATTCATAGGAGGCAATAATTCATCCTGGGACAAGACTCCTTTGCCCCAAAGTAAATGCAAATAAACCAGAACTGTCAAAAAGTCCCTTTGTGGTATCAGAAGAACACTTTGGGAAGAAGCTGTGTTCGTGTTTTGTCAAATACCTCTTGCTCTTCCTCGGAGTTTTACCCTAAAAAGAACCTCTGGATCAGACTGTATGGCAAGAAATACTTAGAATCAAAGACATCACGGTTTAGACATAGTCTTTCAGTACGTCACAGGCCTAGTTGGAAACCTGCTTTCGAAACTTACCCAAGTCCAGGTGGAAAAGAAGAAGAAGGAGAATGAGAAAGGGAAACATTAGAAGGAGAGGCTGTGGTCCCCTTATCTCAGAAATGGTTTAAAAGCTTCTTTCCGCTTTAGTAGCTGAAAATTAAGATTGTGAAGGAATAGACCATAAAGGTGATAATCTTTTTCCCCATAACTTTCAGGTCTTCGGTTTTCTGACCTGATTAATACACAGCTGGCACCTCTTTTGAAACTCACCTCTTTTGAAACTGACAGCTTTATATATATCTGTCTATATACCGTAATGCAACAGGGTCCTATACTGAACCAGTAGCTAGTACTGGCATCAGTTGAGAAGCTGAGAAGAAAGAACTACAGAGCATAGCCATCCATAGCACTTAAATGTGGTTTAAACCTGAAGCAGACAGATGCACAAGCCTGTGTAAACTGGTTTAAATATTAGCGGACAGGGTCAAATGTGTACCTGAAAAATCAAGTACAATTTTGAGCCAGCTCACTGGAAACCAGTTCAGTGGTATGTGTGAACAGCAAACATGCTGTGACATGGGTCCGGTTAGTCCTTCAGGCATCCCCACACTGTATTGCTTCTCCCCCCTTCACACAACCATACATTATTGTACCTGGCTGCTCTGTTATGTCACCAGAACTTTACTGCCCTGTCTTTCCCCTCTTGTTGGTAGTTTTTAATCAATGAGTTCCCTTGCACTGCTTGATCAGTAAAAGCTGTCTTACTGGCCACTAGCTAGCTATGTCCTCACTCCCCGGTCCCTACCACAGCCCAATATAGTTTCTCTTCCCCTTCCCCCTGACAACCTTCAGCCCCCTGGGAATTAAAAATGGTAGGTCCAAACACTCCTTTCCCTCCCCAACCACTTCCCCCAAGTCAGACAAGCACACTGCAGGTTTCAGTCATTTGCACACCATTGTAGTTTATTAAACTCATGTTCCTTTAAAAAGGGAAAGCAGAAGTGTCAACACTCCCAGCAACAGGTTTTCTAACCCGTAAGTCTCAAAGCATGGGTGGAAGCACTGCTCCTCCCCACCACAACTGTGAGGCATGCTGAGCCAGGTGCTCATTCCCACCACCCTGGAATCACAGCATGTTGCACAGTTGCAAACAGGTTCCCAGTTAGTTACATTTTGGAACAGGTCAGTTGTTATGTGCATCCACACCCAGTTATCACCACTAGGGCTGTGCAAAGCTTCGGTTGCTAATTCAATTTGATGGAGATCCAGCCTGATTTGGTGGCCGAATCTCCAAATCCAAATCGAATTAAGAGACCCTTTAAGTTCTCTGAATTGAATCAGAACTCTCCGAATCGATTTGGAAAGATTTGGCAATTCGGACATAGACACAGCTTTAAATGTTTTTTCTACATACCTCTAGGTAGCAGGCGGCTCATGAACGCTGTGATGCTGGGGCATATGGAGCGTCCCACAGGAGCGCAGGGGGGTTCCCAGTGTGCTTGGCAGCAGACCCAGAAGTGGACCAGATGCACTTCTGGGTCCACTGGGGAGCGCCCCGGCTCTGTGACTGGTCCCTCCTAGGTCTGGGGGTGCACCTAGGTCTGGGGGTCCCCTTTAGCCAATTGCTGAGCCAGGGAGATGTGTGGGGGCCCCCTACACACTCCCCAGCGGACTCAGAAGTACTTCTGGTCCACTTCTGGGATCATCGCTGAGCATGCAAGGGGTGCCCTTGTGCTCCTGTAGGATGCTCCATCCGCCCCAGCATCACAGCATTCACAAGCCATGCTGGTACCTCAAGGTATGTAGAAAAAACATTTAAAGCTGTGTCTATGTCCGAATCGCTGATTCTCTGAATCAGTATCGAATCTTAAGATTCGGATTTGGCCAAATTGAACTGGGGACAGTGATCCGAATTGACGAATCGAATCGCTGTCCCCGATTCAGGCTGAACCCAAATCCGAATCAAATAGGGCTCATTTCGTACACCCCTAACCACCACCTCCAGGAATTTCAGAGGAAGTTCACAAATGATGTTTTTTCATCAGCTGAGGTTTAGAAGTTGTTGTTACAAGGGATGTATTGGGAGCAAAGGACAACATTATGTGTTTACAAGATAGCCTGGTTGTGGGACTGAAGGTCAGTCTTTTTTAGAAAAACAAGGAGCAAATCCATGAAAGCATGTCAGCATTGCTGCATTACTGATGCCAGAAAATGGCTTCTCATGTCAGTCCTCTGGAACTTTTCAGTTTCCTGCCATATTCTTGATCTGTAAGCTACAAATACTAATCTTGCAGCCTCACAGTTGGTAGGTCTCATTGACAGTATCTTTTACACTCATTATTTCCCTATCCAAGAAGATTTCTTAATGAAACTTCAATTATGCAGTCTACAGAGCATGCAAGTTCTTTGAACTTACCGGGTCTCCATTGTGAAAGCCACCACATTCTTCTTCTTATAACAGGGTCATAAAGCAGGAAGTGGTGGTATTTGACTCTTCTCACTGAATCCAAGCTTTCTAAGGAAGTAAAAATGGCAAAGTTAGATGTACACAGATAATACAGAATAATGAAGGGGTACATAGGAGGAGGGATTCAATGGTTTTGAGGCTTGTTTAGATGGGAAAGTTTAGTGTGAAGTTAGGAGAGGAATTTACAGCATGCTGGCTGCTTTATACCAACTTCATATTCACTAGCTACCTCACACTTCCTTTTTGTATCAAGAGTGTCCAAAAAGAGAGCTAGTGCAGAATAGGCAATTCACACTCTCGTGTACCACAAATCAATTTGTGGATAAGTTTTCAACTATGGTTTTTCTCACTCTTCTGCACTCTGTGCAAACAGCATTAATTTTGTGGGTGAAGAGATCATACTCATTTTAAGAAAAAAGTCTGTAAGGCGATAGAGGGTCTTCCACCCATAGTTTCTCACACTATAGAGTTGGCATCCTCACCTATGCTGATGCAGCATTTGGAAGATGGGTGTTAGGGAACAAGGTGCCCCACTAACCATTGAATGAGTTTTCAGTTCTCTGTAGATAAACAGTATCTTCTTTCCTGCCTCAGGACTGACTTACAGCTTTCTACATCCCACTGTGAAGAATGCCTGATGTGAAGGGAAGTGAAAAAATTAATGTAATCTTACCTGTGATTTTTCATTCTATAATTTATCAAGTCAGATAGTTGTGACAATCTTTGAGAGCAGGGATAGGCAACCCCCAGCATACTTGCCAATTAGTGGCATGCAGAGACGTTTTCCTCAGCACGCCAGGAGGCATTCAAGGAAATTGTTTAAAACTTGTTTTTTTAAGTTGCTGCTCTGGGCTCTCTGGAGCAGCCGCAGGTCCCAGCACTACAGAAAGCACTGCGGACAGTCAGGAGAACACAGGCAGGGACGTTGTCTGCGTTCTGCTGACCCTGTTCCCAGGCTGTGCCCTCCAGCCCGACCTGGCCTCTGGAGGGGAGCTACAGCTCTGGCAGACAGATGCCCCATCCCATCTGGGCATCCCATCTGGGCAGCACTGGGGTGCTGGGGCCAGGTGCTCAGGGCTGGGTCCAGGCCATGCGGGGACAAGCAGGTGTGGGAGGAGGTGCCGCAAGCAGGCCAGCCCAGCTGGCCCCTTGGGAAGGCAGGGGCTGGGTGGGAGGTGGGGCTGCCCCAGGGCTCTGTGGGCTCAGGCCATGGCTGACAGGCAGGGGAGCCAGCGGCACCTGAGGTAGGGCCTAACCACAGGGATGGGGCATAGCCACCCTGCCTGTGAGGGGATGTCACCTGGCCAGGGCAGGATGTCGGACGCTGAGGGCTCCCGGCTCTGAGCTTGGCCTCCCTGTGCGCTGGGCACAGCGTGAGCTGGGTGGAGCTGCCCCCGGCACAGGAGCCCAGCCACGGGAGGCCCCTGGCCCCAGGAATAACCACTGCAGCTGACCCAGCCTTCCCCGGCCCTGGGCCTGGCCTCAGCCTCGGCCTTGCTCGCCCACAGCTCCCCTCTAGGGGCCGGGGTGGGCCGGAGCAGGCACTGTGCAGCACCGCTGTGCTGCAGGCTCCTGGCCAGCTTGGCCCTGAGCACCACCTGCGGCGGCTGTTCACAAGGCCCAGGGGGCTCCCACAGCCGGGTTCCCATGCCAGGGGTGGCTCTACCCCGCTTGCACTGTGCCCAGTGCGTAGGGAGGCCAAGCCTGGAGCTGGGAGCCCCCCAGACCTGACATCCTGCCCCTGCCAGGTGGCATCCCCTCGTGGGCAGGGCAGCTGCACCTCATCCTGCAGAGCTGTGTGGGCTGGGCCAGGCCAGGCCCCACCTCAGGTGCTGCTGGGCACTCCTGCTCACCCGCCAGCCATTGCCCAAGCCTGCAGCCCCGGGGCAGCTCCCGCTTCCTGCCTGGCCCCTGCCTTCCCAAGGGGCCAGCTGGGCCAGCCTGTCCATGGTGCCTCCCCCCACGCCTGCTATTTCCTGCGCCACCTGGACTCTGCCCTGAGCGCCCAGCCTGAGCGCTCCGTGCCCCAGTGCTGCTCCCTCCTGGGTGGGGCAACACAGCTGTCTGCCTGAGCCGTGGCCAGGCCTCCCTCCCAGCCCTGGGCCCAGGCTTCTCCTGCTCTGGGACCATCCGGGAGGCCTGAGTGCCCCAGCCTGAGTGGCTGCTGCAGGGGTTTAGCTGCCTCCCTCTGCTGGATACTGTCCTGGACCAGCAGGCCCCAGACACAGCAGGCAGCCGTGGAAGACATTGGTGGCAAGGGAAACACCCTCTCTCTGTTTCCTTTTTTTCTCTCCTTTTTCTTTCTGTTTTCTTCTCTTCTCTCCTGTTTTTCTTTTTTCACTCCTTTTTTCTCTCTCCTTTTTTCTCTCCCTTCTTTTTGTCTCCTGTTTTTCTCCTTTTCTTTTTTACTCCCCATCTTTTTCTTTCTTTTCTTTCCCTTTTTTCTCTCTTCTCTCCTTTTTTCTTTCTCCTGTGTTTCTTCTCTTTTTCTCTCCTTTTTCTCTCCCTTTTTCTTTTTTCTTTCTCTCTTTTCTTCTTTTTTCTCTTTTCTCTCTCTTCTCTCCTTTTCTCTCCTTTCTCTCTCTTTTCTTTTTTCCTCTCCTCTCCTTTTTTCTTTCTCCCTTTTTTCCCTCTCCTTTTTCTCTTCTTTTTCCTTCTCTTTTGTATCTCTCTCATCACAACATGCTTAACAAAAAAGAATACACAAGCACAAAGGTAGTATATGAAGTTTTATTTATTGTCACCAGGTTGTGAATTTTTAGAACACCTGGTATTGACTATAAAAAAAAAAAAAGCAACATTTGTGATTGTTAGCTATATTAATATGCAGCGCGTCCTGCCACGTACCCTCTGGCCTGATTTTATTTTTCTGGCATGCTGGCACTCTGGCACCTTAGAAGGTAGACATTACAATTTTTCCAGCATTTGGGCCCACGCTGTTACCTATCCCTGCTTTGGAGGATTGTGGCAGGACTGGAGGAAGGTTTCTTCTTGTTCTAGCTCACATGTGAAGGAGTTTGAAAAAGAAGAGGATTTTGCTCCTGGAAACTCTTAAATTTTATGTCAGAGTTCTGCTGCAAATAATTTGAGTTCACATCAGCATTTGTCACTGGAAGCTGTTGTTTGTAGAGTTTTGTGGCAGGTGGGCCAGACCGCAGAACTCAGGCTGAGGCTAAAGATTTGCGTCACTGCAGAGACTGGGAATATCCCACTACCAGGGGGAGCCCTAGACTAAAATCCACAGATAAGATGGAATTTATCTCTCTTAAAAAGGGGTTTGTCTTACAGTTCCGTAATTAAAGGGTGAACAGGTGTATTGGGGCATGTTTTCACTGCTGTGCATGGGAGCACTGTTGTGATCCCCTGTCCTGCTCGCTTGTTCTAACCTAGAATTTGGGCAATGGAGCTTCCTTATAGCAGCCCTTACTGCACCTCAGTACAGCCCTTAAGGTCCAGAGACACACCTTTCAGGTGTGCTTATTGGCATTCACCTCACTTCTGGGATTTGGTATTCTTAGAGCAGGAGTGAATGGATGGTGTGTGCTTGAAATCAGCAGTCCTGGGCTTGACATGGAGACAGTGCTGACACACCCTTGGATACCAGTGCAGTGTGCTGCAAGTGCGTGCAAAAAGCTCAATATATAAATAATCATCTGCACAGATTTGGAGAGCTCCCTGCAAAATCCCTGCCCAGATCTCTCTCTCTGTTATTCCATGTTGTTCCCCCTTATTCTGCTGTTTCTCTACTGGAAAACAGAGATGTTAGTATTTATTAGTTAGTGCAGTTAGGATAGATTTGTTAACTAATGTTTTGAAAAGCACTTGGAAAGTGAAAAATAGCATGGAAGGGCAGAAACTTTTTGCAGGGAGGATCAAAAGCATATGCTTTGTATACATTTCTAGGACTTCGGCAGTTGACATGAAGCAATACTTTATCCAGAGAAGAACGGGAAATGTTGTCAGCTATATCCTGTGATACTAAATAAATGAGTTGCAGCTTGTCAAAGAGATTCAAGGGAGAAATGTTTTGCATTGCATTAGTATCCTGGAGTCCTGGTCATGGAGTTGGGACCCGACTGCATGAGACATTATGCTAACACTGCAGTAAGATGATCTTGAACCCAATGAGCTTTCCTTGAATGTGAGTAGAAATTGGATCCCTGGACTGCTTTGAAAATCCCAGTTTAAACAAAATAGGTACTATAAGGAACAAGACCATGCTTGTCCCAGTGTCAGGGCAGATGAGACTACAGCCATTACAATGGGATCTTACCATTGCTAGTACCACTGGCGCTCAGAGACACAATTTAGTCCAAGCTGTTTGTTTTGCCAAACAAGTGTTAACATGGAAAAAATTGTGTTTATTTTCCTAAAATACCCTGAAAAGAATCTAAATTCTGTCTCTGAGTTCTCTGTTGGAATAATTGGATTGACCTTTAGAAAAATATGAGAATAAAAAATAACACCAACGGAAAAGCTGCATGCACTATAATTTTCAACATGGCAAGACATTTATTCAATGCAGACTCTACGAAATCAGTCTAATTTTAGCCATCAACCTCTGCTTATTTAACATTCTCCTAATGCTGTTAATGCCAGGCTTGTATGTTATTATTGCCTCTGGTAAAAATAAAATTATTCCTGTAATACCATCACAGCCCTAACAAAAATGTGCCATTATACAGCTGTAATACAGCTCAACCACTCTAGAGCAGACGTACTTCTTTTGTAGCCTACTTGTTTTGCTGCCAGCATTTTCTAGAGAACATGGAAGTACCATATGCAAAACAGTGCATTGATCACAGGGAACTCCCTGTAGCAAGAACGTTGTAGTTCCAAGTAAAGTTGTTCTAAGAACTGCAGTGGAAGTAAATCTTAGTCAGAAAGTTAATCTATATTGTTCTTCCCCTCCCCCAACCCTCAACTAGTTTCTTTTTTGTTTTAGTTATTTATTTTATGACAAGAGTCCGTTCACAGAAGTGCTTTAACTCAAGACAAAAACCTAAGAACCCGCTTCCCCACATCCCTGCCCAGCTCTTCCCTCCATGTAGACTCTACCACCCTGAAGACTGAGTCCTGCCTGAAAAGTTATCCTTTCTGCTCATCCTGATCAAAATATTCATTCTCTTAATTTTCCTGTTATTCATTCTCCCTTACATGCACCCTTAAGCCCTGCATTGTCTTTACTGTAACATAAATAGAACACTTTAGCAAAAGAGTGAAAAACAAATGGAGCCTCCCTGCCCTCTCGAAGGGGTTTCCTCTTCTCAGGTTTTAATGAGACCCATATTAGTTGTCATTCTCACATTCCCTGTTGAATAGTTTGAAAGAAAAGCTTTCAGTGTGTGCAGCAAATTTTGTGCCAAGCTGCTGACCTTTGTTTCTGATAAGACCTCATTTTAGTCTCAGTCCCAAGACCAAACATATTGTTGGATCAATCATGTTGATTTTTGGCACTCATAGTAATGCACAGCTAATGAGTTGTATGGTGTACACATTAACCTCAGCACTGATAGTGCTGATGCCAGGCACGTCGCAAAATCACACTGGGGCTTCAGAAAAGACAGACTGTGCTGGCATCTTAATAGAAGTGGGCAATTAAAAACAGTAGTGCAGTATCACAGGTTCACTGCTTGTGGGATGTAGGATGTAATCAAGGGAGGAAAAACAAGCCATCTTCTGTCTGTTTAATAAAAAAAATTCTCAACATCATAAAGGTGCTTTATGAACTGTGAAATAGAGAGTAAAGCCTGAATGTTTAAAGAGAGAGGTAATGATTTTACTACCAGAGTGGAAGCTGCTGTGAGAAATGGCCCCTACATAATATTAGATTTAAGGCTGTCAGAGATTACTGCACAGTTATTATCATGGCATTTAAAGGAATTTTAAAACAAGACTACATTTTTCTGGTTAATAAATATATGGTAACATAAGTAGTGATACATCATCCAAGGAATGTTTCTGTCTTTGTAAGGGAAGACCTCCAAGACCAGTACTAGCAGTATGACAATACTGTCACCACCAATAGTTTTTGTGAAAGGAGGCTTTATTCAGTTATGGAAAGTTGTATTGGATTGAAAGGGACAGACCCTAATCTCAGCAACAACTGTGTAAATCCAGAGTTCCTCCGTTAAAATCAGCGGAGTTTGCACTAATCTTGACTCATGCCCTACAAAACCATTCACGACTAATTCTGAAGACATCAGTTCTGTAAAAGAGGATCAAGCCTTGTGCTCCTCGTTCACTCTGAAAGTCCATAATAATTTAGCCTGGGAGAGATCTCCAGGATTTAGCCACAAGTTATAACCTTTCAAGATTGTTATCCCCATGGTCCCTATTAGTAAGCAGCTGGTTAATCATCCACAGAGAGCCTGGGGCAAAAATCCCAACATGCACAATATGCTTTTCCCTGACATTCACTTCAATTTAAGGATTAGAAAGAAAACAAATGTTGCATGTTAACCACACAAGGAGAGAGCAGACATTGATGGAATTACATATCCAGCCACAGAATATCTACATATTCAGCATGTAGAGGTAGAATAAATATTACCTGGGATGCCAGACAGCTTGAAGCTATCATCTTTGTACTGCAAAAACTGATCAATATGGCAGAAAGAATATTAGCACAAACAATAACAAATAGGTCACTTCTGGAGAAGTAATATTAGAACAATTGGAAATGAGGAAGACTCGCAATGAAACAACAAGCTGTCTGTGGATCACCAGCTTGTGGTGTTTGAAGTAGGAGTTCCTGAGAATAAAGTACCAGCTGTCAGGGGAATCCAAGACAGTGTCTAGCTTTAACTTTACTAGATGTTTTGGTAGGATCTTCCACCATTGCACTGTCCCTAACTTGGCTTCACCAGTGGAAACACTGGTATAGAATTGCTCTAAGTAAAGTTAGAAGTTATGATAGCAGTAATGCCACTGAAGTCTACATTAGTGCCTTTACCACAGCTACCACTGGTAAAACGGCAACTATAGTAGGACAGGAGAGTTTCCTAAGGGTGTTAAATACAGATTCTACTGCTGGGGAGCTTCATGTAGGCAAGAATGAAGCAGACATGTCACTGTGGGGTGCATCAGATTCAGGTCATGGAGAGTTTGGTGGGCATTGAACATCACCTGTGCGCAGATAACTATGTATCTAGCACAGAATAGTTATGGGACATGCAGGTAGGGCTCAGCTTTGCTAGATGCCAAGCACTTTCAACTTCCAATTGCTGCTGAGTTGGCGCTTGGCACTATTCTAGTACTCATTACATCAGTAGAGCAGTTAGTACTTTGAAAGCTCAGGACCTTGGTTGCCTCTCCAAAATCGTGAGCTTCTGCATGACATTTTTGGGCTCACATTTTGATTTTACCTTTAAACATTTAGTTAGAAAAGCTTTAAATTATCCTTTAACCTTCCCATTAAGTATGTATAGAGAAGGTACAAGACATTTTTAAGAGGAGAAGGAATAGATGCTAACAAGTTGAGTCCTGCTTCTCCCAGTGCCTGTGACACTACCACTGAAAGCAAATAGACTTTTGCCAGATGTTTTCTCAGATGTTATTTGGACTACTTTGTGCCTTGCATTTTCACACAGTAACCTAGGATACTGGAAGGAAACACCTGGTTTCTAATCACAAGGCACCAATGACTATGTGCTTTAGTTACATAGAACATTTCTGAAGTCGTGTGGACATATGTACTGTGGGCTGGTTTCCCCCTCTTATTTATGCATTTCTGCTGAGCAGGCTGTGCTATGAAAACATCCACTTACTGGTCTCTTACTAAAAATAATTTTAGAACATACTGGTCAGCTTAGATTTTGGATGTACCACACGGAAGTAGCTGCTGCTCGTGTATTTTCTGTTAGGGATCTCAATGACATTTCAGAGAAAAATAGTTTAAATTGTTTTTAAAGATGCATATTGAGGAAAACACAGTAATGAAAAGAACAGTTTGTGTATTTTATGAAAATATGTGGCTCTTGCTCCGTTATCTTGCCTCTGTTCACCCACCCTTTGTGCTCCGTGACTTTGTAGAGTACTCTTCAGGAAGAAAAGTAGTTTCAGATGCTCAAGAGGAAAGACAACAGGAAGAAACAGGAGCAGTTAATGGGCAGCAGAAATCTCACAAAGGAAGTGTAGCTTTCACAGGGGGACAGGAAGTTTGTGGTTGGAGGTGTGAAAGGGGGAACAGCTCAGAGGATGGCTTCTCTTGAGCATATCATCTCTGTGGTTAGAAGGCGACAAGGGAAATTGTAAGGCTTGTTGAGCAAGAACAGTTTTAGTGCTGTCTTTTTATTTTGTATAGCTCTTGTTATATTCTTAGTATTATTTATTATTATTAATTAGGTTCCATTATAATGGAACCTGTGATATAAAAACAGATGATGGGCAAAGGAAATTCAGCATCTTAGTGACATCCACAATATTCATGGTTATTTTTCAATACAACCTCCTTGAGATTTAATGTTGGAAGAGGCCTGATCAAGGAAAGGGAAGCCACCAACACCTGTTGGAGGAAGCATTTTGAAGACCACCTAAGTCAAGACTCTGTTGTTGATGAGAATGTTCTCAGTTCCATCTCAGAATCCCTTCAACCCTTGACTAGGTGAGGAAAGCCATCAAGCAAAGGAAGAACAAGGTATCTCGAACAGATGGACTTCCTGCCAGATTTTCAAGTGTGAGGGAGGAATTTACATAATAGCTACATGCCCTCCTCTTAAGGACTTGGAATGATGAGAAAATCCCAGATGACCTCAGGGATGCCACGATCATGATAGTCTTCAAGAAAAGAGATAAGTCTGATGGTGGAAATTACAGTGCGATCACCTTGCTGTCCACCACAAGAAAGATCATTGCGAGAATGCTCCTGAACCATCTGCTTCCACTTGCTGAAGAGCTCCTCTCAAAATCGTGGTGTCAGTTTAGGGCAGAGGTGGAAAAATACAGCCTGTGGGCAGGATCCGGCACATGAACTGATTGGATCTCGCCTGTGGCTGTCCTCTGTGGCACTCTGCATGGGGCAGAGCCCCACCTGGTCCTGCCGAGCAGGCCACAACATGCTCTCACTTGGGCCTGAACAGTGTATGTAGCTTCCAGCAGGGCTGTTTCTGTGCAGCTGCAGCCAGCTGGGTACTGCACTGCTCCCCTTGCCTCCAGCAGTTGCCCCTCCTCCTGCTCCTGCCCATGCTGTTCCGCTCTGAGTGGGGGGGAGCTTCAGCCGGTCGGCTCCTCCTTCAACATGTGAGCTCTGGCTCCAGCTCCTGGCTGCCTTCCACCTGTTTCACCTGCCCAACATGATGCACAGCCATCTCCAGGCTGGCAGAGTGGGTGGAAGGCAGCTAGGAGTTGGAGCTGGAGCCCTGCACACTGGGGCAGGAGCCACCTGGTGAGTTGTTGCAGGTAGGGGTACTGACTCAGCCTGTGCCAGCTTATCAAAATACCCTATATGGCTCTTGGGACCAAATAATTGCCCACTCCTGATTTATGGCATCAAGAGGCATGACCATCGAACAACATGATCTTCGCTGCTCAGCAGCTGCAGGAAAAATAGTGGGAACAACATAAACCTCTATATGGCCTTTGACCTCATGAAAGCCTTTGACTCTGTTAACTGAGAAGCCTTATGAAGGGTCCTTCTGAGGTATGAGTGCCCACCAAAATCATCACCATTCTTTGCCTGCTCCATGATGGTGTACGAGCCGTGGTTCACAGTAACAGATCTGTGACAGATCTCTTTGAGCTCCAGGGTTGGGGAAGGGATGTGTTAGAGTGGCTCTAATTAAAACACCCATAGTGTTTTGTGTTTCAAAATGGCGGTGGGGGCTGCTTAAAGCTCGCTCGACAAGCATTAGTAAAAGCGCCCCCCACTACCATCTTAAAACGTGGGGACATTGAATACACAAGATGCAGCAGCACACTGGGGCCTTTTGATTAGAAAGCTCCAGCAGACTCAATTAATTGCATCTGCTCTGACACCCTCTAATCAGAACGCGTTGGAGCATGTGTAAAAGTGCTCTTTGAGGTTAAGACTAGAGTTAAGCAAGGCTGCATCATCACTCCAACACTCTTCTCAATATTTCTTACCATAAAGCTACATGTGACTACCAACAAACTACCAGGCAGAGTAGAGCTAAACTACCAAATGAATGGTAAGCTGTTTAATTTCAGCTGACTCCAAGCCAAAACCCAGGGTACCCCAAACCTCAGTACGTTTTTGATGCTGTAGTGTGTGCTCGCTCAGAAGTAGATCTTCAGGAAATCATTGATATCTTTACTGAGGCATACAAGAAAATGGGACTGATGCTTAACATTTAAAAGACTAAGGTCCTTCATCAACAATGAGCAATCCCCAGCTTTAGTAATTCAGATTCACAGGGAGACTCTGGAGAACGTTGAATATTTCCCATACCTCCAAAACTGTCTCTCACAGAAGGTTGACATAGATGAAGAAATCCAACATCACCTCAAGCGTGCAAGTGCAGCCTTCAGACGCCTGAGGAAACAGGTGTTTGAAGATTACGATATCAGATCTGAAACCAAGCTCATGGTTTATCAAACAGTTGTGATCCGAACCTGACGTAATGGAGCTGAGACATGGATAATGTACAGGAGACACCTCAAGCCATCAGTGCTGCCTGCGGAAGGTCCTTTGAATCCAGTGGGAAGACAGGCACGCTGATGTTAGCGTCTTCTCACAGGCAAACACCACAGGCATTGAGATAATGATCATCCAACATCAACTTCACTGGGCTGGCCATGTCATCTGGATGCCCAACTCCAGACTCCTGAAACAAGTTTTATTCTCCCATTTCAGTTGAGGTGTATGCTCAAGAGAAAGGCAGAGAAAGTGCCTCAAGGATGTTTTCAAGGCCAGCTTGCAAAAATGCAACATCAATATCAACTCATGGGAGAGTATCACCAGGACCACCCCAAATGGAAGAGTCTGCTGCAAGGATCACAGTACTTTGAAACTTCATAACGACAACAGGAGATGGAAAAGCGGGAGTGATAGAAACAGCATGTCATGGAGCAAATCAGAAACCTGGAGCCACCCCCTCTACCCCTGCCCCGCACAGAAACACATGTTGCAGCAGAACCTGTTGATCCTGGATTGGCCTCATCAGCCAGCTTCACACCCACGAGTAAAGCAATCATAGAAGACAATCATCCTTGACTCTGAGGGGTTGTCAATGATGATTATTTATTATTATTAATCCGTTCCATTCTTATTTTGTGGGGGCGAGAGTAATTGGGAGACAGAGGCAGAGGAGGTGTTAAAGAGAGGGTAGTGGTGAGTAGAGGGCAGTGAAGGAAGGAAATTGAGTTATCTTGAGATGGAGAGACTGAGGAAGGGGTTTGACACCAATACCCAGCCAGCACCAGGGAGACTGTTGACTGTTATAGGTCTATAAAAAACTCAGGTTTCTGGACAGTTGTGACAGAGCTCACTGTTGGAGAGAAGCCAGTCCACATCTGAACCTGTCTAAACTTTTCAAACCTTAGGCCCTCAATTCTTCATTTCTGCACGGTTATCTCAAAGAAAGGAGTTTTAGTTTTACTGTCTTATTTTTTTTTTATTAGAAACCAGGGCTGTGTGTTGTCATCAGTCCCACACGTTGCTTTCCATTAGCCTAGAGAAGTTAGTTTCTTGTTCTGTGCAAACAGCTTTTAACAGCTGCTTGAATGTTAACAGGCAGCAGGAATGGGATGTAGGTTTAGGATTGTGTCCAAAGGCATGAGCAATTCTGAAAAAGGATCAGGCCCCATCTGATGACTGTTAGGCAGCTGTAACCCTGAATGACTTGCGATCAAAAAAATCGATATGAAAAGTAGGCTGATTTATAGATTGCAGCACCAGTAACTTTACAGACTGTCACAAAAAAAGGAAAGGCAAGAAGGGTCCCACCTAGCTCAGAGATGTCTGTATTCACAGATTCACACAAGTTTAGGGTTGAAAGGGACTTGGTGACACCAGTTTAGGGTATGGTTGCCTGATCTCAACTTACTTTTGTTTAGAAGTAACTCTTGAAGGCAGTGAAATTAGACTAATGTAAATACAATCAGAATCAGAACTGGTATTTTTCAAGTTAACTCTAGGAAATGCTGGGTTACTTCTTATTCTTCCCCTTCACTTCCATTTCTGTCTTTTAAATCCCATTCCTTGCTGCCCCACATACAAATCTTTGATTTAGGATTTGATCCATTTCCACCCATAATTAATCAGCGATTTCTTAGTGAGGCATATTTGTGAGATGGGAGGGCTGGGACCTTTTAGTGCTGATCCCTACCAGTTCCTAGGGGTGGGTCAGTCTGTTTCTTTGCCTATTATTTCTAAAACAAATCTCTAAGCAGTTTTCTTTGATCAGTAGCGTCAAGCAGACCATCCCTAGCTATGTTTAGTTTTAAGCACAAACATCAGAAAAACAAAAGCTGTGCCAAGCCAGCTTTTATGTTCAGCATATTCTAGTAATAGAATTGTGTTAATTAATTGCAAAATGAATAAAATGAGAGCTCGTTTTCTGTCAAAAACTTAATTGTGCCTGAATAGTTAACATATGGTTAAGAGAACTGAAAAAAGCCAATAAGGGGACCTGCATTTATAAAACAGCTTTGATATTGGAATATGGAGTGGAGTTCTGTTCTCTGTGCTTCTAAATGAGCTTTAGAAAAGCTAGACCATCCAAAGGCAGGCAGTGACTGATGCCTAAGACACATTAGGAAGCGAAATATTTAGTGTCTGATTCTTTAGTCGCATATTTTCACACTTTTGTCATTCAGTGCTGTTAGTCTAGATATATAATAAAGTATGTAAGATGTTCAGGTCCACACAGTCTAGACAAAAAAATCAGCAAAGCTGTAATATTTTTTGTGACAAAAGTAGAATTGTAAGAAGTCTTTACTAAAAAGACTTAAATGGGAACTTTGAATACAGAACATAGAATTTGGCCTATGACATTACTGTATGATGATTCTCAGACACACAGCCCCATCTGTCTTTCATGTTGATGTGATTTGAAAGTTGATCTTCAGACTGCTGTAGTTACAGTATTTCTTTCTGTAACCAGCTGATATTCACGCTGTAGTACAATTTGCTGGAAAGATTCAACTACTAATGCAAGCAGCTTGATTATAAGATCATATGCATCTCATTCCATAAAGCACATTACTGTCTCCATCCTTTCCATGTTGTTGTGACAAGATATTTAGCAGAATTCAGTTTTGCTGGCATCTAACAGGGCCATGCCGTGAGCGCTTCTGCTACAGCCTCTAACTTGTGACCTCTGGGCTGTCAACTGTATGCCTTAGTGCCCATACCACCCCAACCCCTTGAAAATGAGTGTTTTTGCAGAGACAGAAATAAAAGTTGTGATGTAATTACTAGGAAACGATTAATTACATGTGTCAGGGATGATTTCTAAACTTAAATGGGAAACCTTAGTTCCTCAGGCCCAGGAATGAAATGCTATAGCATGTAATTTGTTTAGACAAGTTCAGGAAATTGACTTCATTTTATTCCTCTACAACATTTTACCAGAGAGATGATCAGTACTCAGTAAGAATGTCCTTTCTGAAAATTAAATGCTATAGTCATACAGGAAAAGTGTGAAAAGCAGAGGATTAAAACATAGGTTAAAAGCATGAACTTTCAAAATTAGATGCTTATACCATGAAATTTGTTGATATTCGTGGGGTTTGGGTCTAAAGATTGACAGCCCTGATAATCTGTTATTTAATAATCTGGATGAAATAACACAGCACTGCACTAAATTCATTTTTCCTGTGTGTAGCTTATTTAAAACTCAGGATAGATAGCTTCCAAACAAAAGAAGAGTCCTTATTCTCATCCCAGCAATTCACCTAGGTTGAATATTACTAATTCTTATTAGTACTTGCCTTTCGGTATTTGTTGCATTTTTGTCGTAGATAATGGGTTAATTTTTTTAAATGTAGCCATGGCCTTTTGGTCTGTGATCTTGTCATAATTCATAAACCAAGCAGCATCAGCCTCAGACCTAGAAAATGATGTCACTAAAAAACCCTAGATGTCATGGTGTTGACTTAGTGGGTGGAATGCTTGAATCTGAACACACATGAAGCCAAGGGTTACATTAGGTGATGCCATTTGAATGAGATGTAGAAACGGAGACAGTTCTTAGTCCAGTATTGACAGCTCTCATAATTTAATCTTATGCTTTCAATTTTTTTCCTGTTAAGTATGTGGGATATTGAAAAGGCATGGTTTAACACAGCACAAAGATTTTAGCAGCAGTTTTGGGGAGTAATTCATTTTGTACCAGGATTATACTGACTTTGGTGGTAGGTTTGATTTCTTCAATTCCTTGAGTCTCAAACTTTTTAGACTCAAAGAATCCCTCCGTAACTTTTCCAAATTTACCGGCAACCCATTTCAAAAGCTAATCTCATTTGTTTTTACTATGGAAAATAGTAGAGCAGTTCTTCTGTTGAAAGGAACTCAGAGCACAACAGGTCAGAAAATTTCTGATGATGTGGATTCCTGTCTGAAATCTCTGGGTTTTCCTTGTAAAGCGTGTGTAGTTGTTTGCACACCTAGCAGTACTAATATTGAGTGATACCTTTAAAAGGATCTCAAAACATCCCAGGGTGCCATGGCACTCTGGCTGAGAAGCTCTGCTGTAACTGGATTGATGCTGAGTGAAGTCACACAAATCATTGTGTTTGGGACTGCAGTCCTTGAGAAAACATCGTAACAATGACAAAGAAACAACTTGTTCTGTCTGTGCTGTTCCCTGCTATTTTTTGTTCCAGCACTTGTGATTTGTAATGACCCTCAAGTATTACAGTCAACTCTGTCAATGTGAAAAGGTACAAGTCACAATAAGCCATCGTTTTTCTGAGACTGAATATTAGAAAAGATGATGCAAAATAGAAAGAAGAATAAAACTTGAGACAAATTTAAGCCAGTAAGTTTTAGCTTAGATACTGATGATTACCTATCCTTCAGTATACAGTCATTTTGAATGACATTTTACATTTGCTTGAGCCATTGCTTAAAACTGCAAGCTGTTTTCAAATTGAAACTCCACCAACAGCGTTCAGTTTTGGTTTGGCTTGATTGACAGACTGTTCCTGGTCTTAGCGGCTTCCATTTCTCTACTAAATTGAAAAAGAAAACATGATGGCTGGGGGCATAGGTACTGATTTATGATTTAATATAGAGCCTAGTCTATCAATAGAATTGAGATTTAAATTGAAGTAAATGAATCAGTGGTGGCATGGGTTTGAATTTATGGTTTGTCTTTAAAAGAAACTTAGAAAAGTAGGGTTGGAAGGGGCTTCAGAAGGTCATGTAGTCCCTCCTCAAAGCAAGATCATCCCTAACTAAACTATCCCAGTCAAGTGGATTAACCTTGATCCTTTTCCTATGTAATTAGCCCATGGATGAGAAGAAAGTTACTTGTCCAAATGTCTATGGTTTCTGCATCTAATCCCATCCACAAGTCAGCTTTAGGAGATAAGGTGCAGAATTTAACCTGTTTAATAGTCCTTGATGTAAAGGATAGCTTTCTTATATCTTGGGAATTTAAAAAAAAACATTTTCAAGTGAACTAGTGCTTTATCGTGTCCTGCATTGGTTGAGAATGTGAAGGTGGAATGTAACTTGGGTAACAGTGACTGTGAAATGACAGAGTTCAAAAACCTAAGGGGAGGAAGGAAGGAGCGCAGCAGAATAAGGACATTGGACTTCAGGAAAAACAATTTTAACAAACTCAGGGAACAAGTGTCAGGGCCTCTGATCAAGCATGCCCAGCTAGACCAAGCACTTGAGTTATCACACCTGCCCCTGATCCCTGGCTAATGTGACTGACTGCCTCAGTTCTCTGCACATAGATTGGCTGCTGAAAGTGCCTCACCCCTTTTAAGCACATCTGCAGTCTCAGGCTGCAGCCTCAGTCTGTTCTGACAAGCCTCACCTTCACTGCGCTCTCTCTCTCTGGTTCTTCTGGCTCTTGAATTGGCTTTGGCTTTTCCTGACCTCAGATCTCTCCTGGAACTTGAAACCAGCTCTCTGGGCCCTGGTTTCTGATCTTGGCTTGTTTCCCTGTCTGTGTTTCTCAGATCTCCCCTCTCTGCTCTCCTGGAATTTGTTCCCTGTGTTCACCACCCTTCCTGTCCAGACTCCAACCCAACACTTGGGTAATCTATCCTGTCACTTTTCTGCCCCCCAGTTGCTCCTAGTAGCTTACTGCAGGCTTGGCCACTGACGTCCTGGTCAAACTCTCATATTAGATGGACAGGATTCCCTGGGAGGCAAGTCTGAGGGGGAAAAAGAGATCAGGAGAGCTGACTGTACTTTAAGAAAGCTCTATAAGGGTGCAGGAGCAATCTATCCAAGTGCAACATAAGAATGGGAAGTACAACAGGAGACCAGCTTTTGCTAGACAGTTATCTCTCTAGGGAGCTGAAACTCGAGAAGGAGTCCTATAAAGAGCAGGAACTTGGTTGTAGTATTAGGAAAGAGTATAAGAGCATCACATAGGCATGCAGGAAGGAAATTAGGAAGGCCAAGGCACCATTTGAGATACAGCTGGCAAGGGACATAGGAGGCAATAAAAAGGGATTCTACAAGTATGTCAAAAGTAAGAGGAAGAACAGAGGAACCATAGATCCCTTACTGAATGCAGAAGGCAATATAGTCATGGATGATTCAGAGAAGGCCAAAGTATTTAATGCCTGTTTTTACTTCAGTCTACACAAATAGGGGCAGCTACCAAACGACAAATACGAATTGCAGCAAAGATTGGGAAGGAGACAAACTACATATAGAATAAAGGCAGAATAGGTTAGAGATTACTTAGAGAAGCTAAAAGCTTTCAAGTCAGCTAGGCCAGATGAGATGCACCCAAGGGTACTGAAAGAATTGTCTTAAGATAATTTCAGAGCACTGAAGCCACTGGCTATCCTCTTTTAGAACGTGTGGAGGTTGGGTGAGGTTCCAGGTGACTGGAAAAGGGCAAACATAGTGCCCATCTTTAAGAAAGGGAAGAAGGGGGATCATGGGAGTCATCCTGACCTCTATACCTGGAAATACCATGGAGTAGATCCTCAAGGAATCAACTGTGAAGCACTTAGAGGAGAATGAGGTGATTAGGGACAGCCAGCATGGATTCACCAAGAGCAAGTCATGCCTGATCAACCTGATTTTTTTCTATGATAAGGTGACAGTCTCTATGGGTGTGGGGAGAGCAGTGGATGTGATATACCTCAACTTAGCAAGGCTTTTGACACTGTCTCTCATGACATTCTCATTAACAAGCTAAGGAGCTACAGACCAGATGAAAGTAAGGTGGATACATAACTGGTTGGATCATCGTACTCAACTGGTAGTCCTCAATGGCTAGTTGCGAGGAGGTATCAAGTGGGGTTCTCCAAGGGTCTGTTCAGGGTCTGGTACTAATATCTGTTTAATATCTTCATTAATGATTTGGATGATGGGATCAAGTGTCTGCTTAGCAAATTTGTGGAAGACACCAAGTTAGGTGGAGGTACAGATACTCTGAAGGGCAGGGCTGAGATCCAGAGTGACCTGGATAGACTAGAGAAATGTTCCACAATTAATCAGATGAGATTCAACAAGGACAAGTGCAACTTGAAGCAGAATTACTGCTTGCATGAATACTGACTGGGGAATGAGTGGTTGCAGTACTGCGGAGAAGGACCTCAAGGTTATAGTACCCCACACATTGGATATGACCCAACAGCGTGTTTTTGTTGCAAAAAAAGCCAACAGCATTCTGAGTTGTCACCTGCAAATTAAGAGAAGTGATTCTCCCACTCTATTTGGCACTGGTAATTTGGCAGTCTCCTGAAGAACTGTGTTCTGTTTTGGGGCCCCGCTTTAAGGGTGTGGACAGTTTGGAAAGAATACAACGGAGAGCACCAAAAATGATTACGGGCATAGAAGGCATAACTTATGAAGAAAGGCTGAAAGAATGAGAGTTATTTAGTTTGGAGAAAACTGAGGGGGGTATAATAACAGTTTTCAAATACTTAAAGGGTGAGTACAGAGGGGTTGGAGATGGGCTTTTCTCTATAGCTGTAGGGGACAGGACTAGGAGCAATGGCCTCAAGCTGCAAGAGGGGAAATTTAGGTTTTAGATTAGGAGGAACTTTCATACTATTCAGGTGGTCAAGCAGTGGAACAGGCTCCCTAGAGAAATTTTCGAATCTCCATCCCTGGAAGATTTCAAGAACAGGTTAAACAGACACTTGGCTGGGATGGTTTGGTCAAGGATGATTCTGCCTTGAGCAGGGCAGGACGAGATGGCCTTGTGAAGTCCCTTCTAGCCCTACTTTCCTATGATTGCTATGTCTTGATTATTACTTTTTCCCACAGTTGGGTAAACACTGGGCCAGATTAAAATAGTTCTTGAACAGGCATGTGGCAGTGGCAGATTTACCCTTAACATACAAGCCTTATCTTCACTTGCATGCCTCATTCAAGTTAGCATACAAAAAAACCTCAAGTATAAAATAAGAAAGGGCTTTATGGTCCATCAGCTGCTCTGTGGCAAATGTCTGTGTGCATGCTCTTACCCCCTGGTAAGGGGAAGTGCCCTGGAAAGAAGCCAGGCACCACTTTTTGCTCTAGGGTCCTAGACAAACTCTATTCTTGTTCTTTCATCCCTCTGAGAGCTCACTGCAGTTCAGCTGCTTAGGTTCTGTGACTAGTGCTGCCCCCCCAGCTCCTACAGGAGCTTACTGGCTACTTGGTTGCACGTTGTGTGCACTCCAAAGACTTCTCACTCTAAATGGTTAATAATGACAGTTTCCACTGCTAGCATTATCAGGTGCAAGCATTTCTTTTGTTTTAGCCATCCTACTTTCAAAGCATAATTTTCACCCTGACAGTCCCCAGTATCAAACAGGTGAGGTGTGCATATATAGACTCTCCAAAATGGTATAGGACCCAGCAAGAAATGCTGCAAAACTTTCTCTTTGAAAAGACCTTTCTACCCCCAGGAGAATGACACTCATAATATGTGCAACCCTGTATATATAGTATATCTAATATAGGGTAGATATAGCTATACCTGTGCACACCCCTTGCATGCATGTCGTAAGTTACTGATGTAAACCGCACCCTGCACCAGAGTATCAAGTGTAATTAGGAGGATCCAGCAGTGACCTGATTGAATGCCAATTTTGCTTGACGAGTCCAAAGTTAATGATTTTTTAAATAAATCTAAATAATAGGTTTATGCCCTCTGCACATACCTGTTCCCATTTCTAGTCACCAGTGTCATTTTCCCTGTGTTCCTTTCCTGAATGTCTCCTGGCTCCACTTGGGGTATTTGCCAAGATTTGAATGCTGCTGATATTTGTGACACTTGGCACATTTGTTTAGGCTCCCATCCCTGGTATCTGCCTCTCGGTTCACGCTGTCAGCACAGAAATCAGCATTGCAGATGTGCATGTGTAATCACATTTTTTTTGCATCACTTATTCTTGTTAGATACTCACAGGATGTAATATTGTGCCCTTTGGGGAATTTTGTCTGCATTGACTATAATCCAAATCTGATAATGGAACAAGCCTTCTTTGTGCTGCCATTGGGATCAGGAACAGAGAGGGATGAAAAAAAGACACATTTTTATTAGTTTTCTCTATAAACATTGCTCAGATGATTTCCTGTTTAAAACTACAAAGTTCAGAAGTAAAATGCAACCCTTACTTGTGTTGCGTGGGAGGTGTTAATATCTGTCCCTGCTTATGGCTGTCTGTTCCACCCACTCTTGTACTGAAATTTACCTTGAATCAAATTGGCTTCTGTGAATATGAACACTGCTTGGCATGATTTACCTTGCTAGACCTTCTGTGTTGCAATCATTTTGCTTCAGCCATCTAAATACTGTCCAGCCGCAGCTGTTGCTTTCAAGAAGTGACAGGCAGCTTTCTGTCAGTGAATCAAATTTGTTCTGAATGTGGATGGAATTGTTCATCAGAAAGCAAAGAAAAGGAGAAAAAAACCAAACCCTGCAGTAGAATATATGCCAGCATCTAACGAAGTTACTTGAAAGAAAGTTTTCAGAAAGTTCTTTTTCTTATTTCACCTTGGGTTCCCGATGAAGTAATACCACAACCTCTGGCTTTTCTAAACCACTTTCTGTAAAGGTAACCTGCTGCCATAACAATAGTCCTCTTAAAGGCCACATCTTGGATGTTTGCTGAAATGAAGTCTGCTGGTAATAGATAATTTGTTTACCAAACAGGGAAAGTAATTGAAATGGCCCTTTTGAGTTAATGAAAATATAAAATAGCTTTCTAAAATAGTCCAAGGACTTTAATTTAATTATCTGTGAGCCTCACAGATTAAAAGTACGCTTTCATCTGTTCCTGACAACCTGAAATAGAGAAATAACTCAAATTTAAAAAGAAAAAGACTCACCAGAACATAAAATAACCTGGAGGATGAAAGAATAAGAGGCCAGAGCTGATGGAGGTACAGATTTACTAAACCATCCCTTCAAATCATCTCCCTTTACACCAGTTAGCTGTGTGACTCAAATTATATCAGCAAAAATTGAAAAGGTAGTAAAGGTATGTTGTGTTTCAAAAGACATTTTCCCCTGTAATAGTGGAAAATACCCTTTGAAATACTGGTTTATGTTTGTTCTAGATTGGGTGGGAGAGAAGAGTTGTTATACTTTTAGGCCCAGACCTACAAGTTACAATGTCTGCGCATGCAGATAGTCCCAATGAAACCAGGAGGACAACTCACATGACTTACACATGTACTTTAGTGCAGGAGAAAGTTCTTAGGGACTTTGTTACAGCACAGCCCTTGGTAAAGGGAGAGCTGATGTGGAGGCACTGCTATAACTGATGCTTCATAACAGGAGGTCGAGCTGCATGGTGCTAGTTCTGTTGGACGTTGAGAGTTGGTGGCTATTGGATCATACCTTTGTCCCTATCTGAAGAGATTAGAATTGACAACGGAGTTTACCTAAAGAAACCCTTTTGCTCAGCATAATGGAAGAACTAACTTTATGTCCAATCACTGCAAAACTGTGTAAGGGTAGATAGGAATTGAGCTAGTACCATAGCAAGGGTGGTGCCAGCGGTGCAGTGACATCAGGTACCCTTGCATGGTAGGTGGCAAAGCAAATATAAGTAATGTTGGGTCATAGCATGTAGGGTGGCACTCTGCACATGAGCTGCACCAGGTGCCAAAATGCCTGGTGAAGTCTCTGGCTCAAGCATACTATATTTTAATCTAAATTAATTTAACTTATATATACCATTGTTCATGCTGAGTTAATAGGACACTTCCAACATTTAAACCTATAATGCATGTTTGTCTTCCAGTTCCTCTTCTAGTTTTGTAAAGGCAAAAATGAACAATATTACTAGTTTGTTTTGGGGACTATTTTAACAGCCTCATGGTGAAAGCAAACATTTTACCTGCTCTGCATGAGCTGTACTCCATTTACTTACAAGGGGTGAATATTCTTCTGTTCACATTTTACAGGCAACCCGCGCTTAACGTTGTTTTGCTTAGCACTATTTCTCCATAGCGCTCATTTTACATTTGTACCTGATTCCACTTAGTGCTCAGCGGGTTTTGTTATAATGCTCATGGTTGCCATCTTGGTTCATCAAAAACTTGGTTTTGCTAAATACTATTTCTGCTTAATGCTCGTTTTTTGGGGGGAATCAATTAACAGCACTAAGCAGGGGTTGCCAGTCATTAAAAATTAAATGGCAGGATTTACAAATGTCAGGCTGTTCAACTGGCAGCCCACTGACCACATCAGGCCTGTGAGGGCTTAAACCACAGTTTCCAGGCTCCTGCCCAGCTGCTACTTCCCCCTCTCTCCTGCTGCAAAAGGAGCCAGAGTCTCTGGGCTCTGCCTCCCTCCTCCAGCATCCGCTTTCCGCCTGCCCCAGGCGGTGGTGCTGCACAGCAGTGTGGGGAGCTGAGGATGAGGCTGTGGTGCACAGTGGGGGGGCCTCAGGCACATGGTGCAACAGTGGGGGAAGGATCACAGGGGTGCAGTGCAGTGGGGAATGCACCGGCATGGTGTAGAAGGGGGCTGCGGGCATGCAGTGGCAGGCTGGGAGGGGTCATGGGCTTGTGGTGCACCAGATGAGTCCACACAGAAGCGCATTGGGGGGGGAGGTACAGGCCCACAGTGAAGCAGTGTGGTGGGGAAAGGGCATCCATGGGCTGTGCAGCTTGGGTGACTGTGGCTCACTCACGGGGCATGTGGCTCCTGTCCTCATGGTAGCTGGACAACCATGGTGTAGTGTATTTTGTTAATACCTGTGGTTAATTGGTTGATGACGCTATCTTGATGATTGGCGAGTTTGTGTTTTCCACTTTTATATGAATGCTTTGAGATTTGTACGCTTGCGTGACTGGATTAATTATATGGCTGTTGCATCCAGGGACCAACATGAAAATGAGATGTTGCATCTCAAGAGACTATCACAGCAAGAAAATTATAAATAACTATAAAGGGTCTTCTCAAAACAATTCACTGATGAACCTTGAATCAGTTTAGGCTGCTTTACCTTTTAATTAAAATGGAGTCATGAATGACTAACTACTTCTAAAGGAGCCTAAAAATTGATACATTTAATTTGAGTGGGAAACATGCTTCATTTGGGGGGTTTGTTTTTTTTAAGAGATGATCTGAATCTGAAATCTGACTGATCCAAACTTGGGCAAGTTTGTGGGATTTGGGTGCTGGAGTTGTGAGCCTTTCTGCAGGCTTGGGGACCTTACAGGTTCCTGGCTGGTCTCTAAAGTTGCCAGTTCAAGCAGAGTCTGATTCTGGTTCTGTCCTGTAACATCAAAGGCTCCTTGCACACGGCTCTGTCATTCCTGTCTTTCCTGGGCTGGGTTTTGCATGTCCTCTGTATTAAGTCCCCAGAGGTTTTCCTTTCTCAAGTATTTTTTGGATGGAGGGATTTTTTCGGTCAGTGCCTTTTATGTGTTTCCAGTTTACCCAGTGGGACATTTCCATGGCAGATGTCTTGGCGTCATCCTAAAAAATTTATTCCATCCATTTCTATCTTTTTTTTTTCCACTCAGTTTCAAAGATAAAGAATTCTTGAAGACTCTAGTGAATTTCAGTGTTTGTTTTAATTTCACTGAGTTTGATACCTAGTATTTTTCTGCAACCTTTGCAACAGTGTGGTACAGTTGTGAACACACTGTCATATAATATTATCTAATATAAATGTCATACAATATCTTCATCTGGAAAGAAGAAAAAATTTGGTGAACTTGTGACAAGGCTGGGCTTTTCTCCTTGCCCTTACTTGTCAGTCCTACCCCAGCTAGGGTGACCACCTTTTCAAAAGGGCCTGCCTTCCCCAGCCTTTCCCTGCCATTGCCAGCACTGCCAGCACAGCCAGACCAGAACCAAGCAAGTAGAGTGGGGGATGGATGCAGGCTGCCCATTGTGGGCTCAGGGCTCCCTGCCATGCTGCCTTTCCATCAGGAGCCCTGCACCAGCTGTGTACCTCCTGCCTACCTGGCAGCAGCAGGAAGCACAGCTCAACACTACCACTACCCACATTGCTGCCAGGAGGGCAGGGGGTGCCATGCCATGATGGCGCAGCCAGTGACAGGCCCCCGGGGGCAGGGTAGCAGGTTGGGGAGCCCTGATCCCACAGCAGGCAGCCTTCATCCTCCCCCACCCCGCACACAAATCTGGGGGGGGCACATGCCCCCCACCCCCTGGACTAGCCACCCATGGCTCCATCCTGCTTCATGCCCTGACTGGGCAGAGTACCCATCCCCTGATCCATTCCCTGCCTCACCGTGGGGGTCTCAATCTGCTGCCCCCTCCAGTCTTCCTTATCCTTCCCCCCTAATAAACTTACCTGTAGGGAGCTGGTCCCCTGGGTGCCTGGCTGTTTCCAGACATGTGCATGCGTGTGGATGAACATGTGGCACCCCCTGCCTCCCACTCCTAGTGGCCCCTTGCAGGCTGGAACACTGCCAGTTCGCAAGGGGAAACCCACTGTCCCACAGTCATGCAGTCTGAGACCAGGACATGAGGTCCCCATTGCAGGAATGTCCTGCCTAATTAGGGACAGGTGGTCACTGTAACCCCAACCTACTCTACCTCCTTTTTCTCACCTGTCATGGTAAACAATGTATTTGGAGGGAGGCTGTTATCATGGCTTTCTTACTGCCCTCTTAGCCCTGCCCACACTTTGCTGCCAGTTCCCCATCTGCCCTCTTTTGGGCCTGTCCTCCTCACTCTCTCCTTCTGTACCCAGCTGTGTCCCATGTGGCTGCATAGATGCGCAGGGCTGGGCTGGGAGCACCACACCTCTGTGGGCAGGTAGCTATGGGAGGGGCTAAGATTAATTTTGGGAGGGCTGTACCCCCCCCAAAGCCCCTCCAGCACCACAGTCCAACTGCCTGCAGGGATGCAGTACACCACCTTCCCCCCCCACCCCCCACTGAGGCATGGCATGGCACGGCACGCCTTGCCCAGCCCCCACCCCCAGGCACAGTGCAGCACTCCTGGCCTGGCCCAGTCCCAATCCTGCCCCCCAACCCCATTGGTGAAGGGGCCCTACATCTAGCTCGCAGGAAAGCAAAAGCAAAGTCCCTGCACTAAACTTGGCAACATTTTTGTCTCCCCACCAGGGAGACAAAACCACAGCTTTTGTTTCCCCACTGATGAGGATCCTGGGGGGCCCTGATTGGTTGTGGCCCAGGCCCAGGCCCAGCTGACCCATCCATTAATTCGCCTATGGCCTTGCATCCCTTGCAGGTTGCTCTCTGAATTCTGTTTCTGCTGTGAGTCTCTGCAACCTGGCTTCCAAAAAACATATGCCACTCTTTCCGTTGTGCCTGAGTAAGAGGGTTTGGGTTTCCTGTTACATTTGTCCATGAAAATCAAAGGTCTGATTCTCATTTAACCTAAGACCCTTTCATATTTACATTCAGGTTAAGATTCTGTAATGCTCCAGTAACACTGGAAATGTCAATCAGACTCCATATTTGAAAATACCACTAGATTTAATCAACTAACACAATACACAAAAACGTGATTCTCTCATATGATGATAAGGATGGCCCAAGCAACAATATTTGGTTCTAGATCTTGATTTTCATGTCATTCAAGGGGATCTCATGTTCCAATTGAAATACAACCTGCAAAGCAAGCTTTTAACCAGCGAACTTTGGAACCTGATCCAAACTCTTCCATACTTTGAAGAGTTTTGAATCATTGTTTCATTTCAAGACTACATCCACAATAACATTTTTACCTTTAATTTGAAGGAGATACTCCAGTATTGAGGTTTATTTGCAGAGGGGAAGCCATTTTGAGATGAGAGTCACCAGCCCTCAAATCAGCCATCATGGAGTAGAAGCCAAGGGTGTGTGTGTATGGTACTGCATTAAAAGCTATGAATTTAAGGGGGAGATCCTTTGAAAAAAGAAGCTGTATTTTTTGGGGGAAAATTAGCACCAAAGTAACAATAATACAGAAAATAGTTCTCCTTCTCCAAATTGAATTTTATTGTCATATGGAACCTGTGTTCAAATAAGCATATGTAAGTGATGTGAGGACATTGCTACCAACTGTCTTTACTGTTCATGGTGGGAAAAGCCTGTTAATTAGAAGGCTGAACCATGGTTTGGAGTGGGGGGGAAGGGACAGGGGGAGTGGGGTATACTGAATTGGAACTGCAGGCCGGCTTATTTGGGGTGCAAAGAAGCATTTGCCACACCCAGTCTAGGTGTTAGGGGATTTATTTAAATAAGCCACCTACACCTAAACTGGCAGCAGGTGTTCGGTGCTGCTAGGAGTGCCATTTTACATGCATTTGCCACTTCTAGGAGCTGCATGGGGAAATTAGAGTAAGTAACTGGGGTGGAAGGAGGAGCAGGGAGGAGGGTGGTTGCTGCATTGTTAGCAGGGAAGGGGTTGGAGGGCTAAAAATAGTGTGGTCAGGGCTGAGGGGTGGGAATAGCACAGCCTTGGGACTGGGGCAAGCCGCTGGGATTTCCCAGGACTAGGGCTGTGCAGCAAATGCATGCAGGCATTAATGAGATCAGGTTAACTTTTTCTTAGGTTGAGTTAACCTTTCGTAGATCAGATTAGTTTAATCTGATCTCAGTCTAAATTAGTGCACGTATTCAGGTGAACTAATTTAAACTGGGTTTACCATTTTTTGCCTGATTTTAACTCCTGTGAAAACCTTCACAGATGGGAATTTAAATTGACTTAACCCTAGTTAGGCCAATATAAATGTAATGGCTGTATATACCCCAAGACTACTGAAAGTAAATTGTCCAATCTGAACATGAGATACAATTTGTAATTAAATTCACATTTTTGAGAGATTCTTGCCAATATAAAACCTAACCATTTTTATCAATGTTGTTGCAGGAAGAGATAACATACAGATTATAAGTTTCAGTTAGTTGATTTCATCACTAGTATTTGCCTAAAATATTGAGTGTGAACCTTGAATCACTATTGAATATGTTGCTTGCTAACATAAAAAAGCAACATATGGCTATTTTTAGTGCATGATAATAAGGCGTTATCTCCATTAAAATAAACTGGAGTTTTGCCATTAACTTCCATAGAGCCAGGATTTCACTCTTGATCATACATGAATGCAGGAGCAGGCTCATAATAAGGACAGAAATGAGAGAGAGGTCACCAGATTATATCCGGTCATTCCTACCTCCCCATTGAGGAGTATTTCCTACAGTATATTTTCAATTTATTGTAGCTACTTATTGAAGGATAACAGATCCCATTAGATACAAAAGCCAGTGCTGTCTGACTTTTCTTCCATTTGTTTCACTTTTATAATAGCCCATACTAAGTGAAGGCTATAAAGAGGCAAATTTGAATATTAATGACAGCAGCAGATATTTGTTGATCTTACACTTGAATTGATTCTGCTGCATCTAGTGAAAAAATCAGGGTAAAGTTTCAGAGCCCCAAAATAGTAAAACTGTTGTTTCCTTATTAGTCTTTTCAGCCAGAACTTGACTTGCCCACGCTGGCGGCCTCTGCAGTTGCAGGGTGCAAGCCCCTGCTTCTTGCACTCTTCCACATGCAGCATCTCATTGAAACTGTATTCTCTTTTAGGTGCCAGGAGAGAATGAGAAGCACTGGAAACCAGCACTAGTTGTCCTGACTGAGAAGGACCTTTTAATATATGAAAGCATGCCACGAATGAAGGAAGCTTGGTTCAGCCCTCTTCATACCTACCCCCTGCTAGCAACCAGGTAGCTTAATGTTTTTGCATTTCAGTTGTTGCTGCAAGTGGTTGAGTCAGTACTGGGGGCATGAGTTCAAGTCCTACTTTAAACTGCCAAGAACCCTAACCCAAGTGAAAATGTGGACCTGGTCATTCAGGCTGCAGAGTCAGTGGCATCAGGCATGGTGCCAGCCACATCATTCCATTATGTGCCACAGGCTACAGAACTGGTATGCCTTAACTGCGCCAGGCTGTTAGGCTTAGGTGAATCTTTGATTGGTTGCAAAGTGGAAGAAGAAGTACTGGAAATCTCAAAAAAGCTGCATTTTTGTCTGTGAAATTTCCAATCCAGTTTGCAGGCCCAAGGGCCTGACATAAGCATCTGATGTTTTGAATGCTTATGTGAACTGCACCTGAAATTCCTGCCCATGAGGTCAATGTAGTCACACATTGCAACTATTGGCAGGAACCACAAAACCTAGTAGTGTTTCCACAGCTGAATGGTGGGAGGCTCACCCACCCAGGGGTATCCAGCTCCGTCTAACACAGAGGGACAGATGGTGAAATATCTCAATGGATGGAATGCACAAAGGGTGTTGCTAAAATGTTCTCTTTAATTAAAATAAATAACAGTGAATGGGTTATGTGCTCAAATTGTTAATTTAATGAATGCAGTACTTTTACATGTGCAGTAATGCAAAGTAAATCTGGATAGGTTTTTCAGTGGTGAGTAGTGATTATGAATGTTCAATCTGAGGCACCTTTCAAAGTGTCTGATTTTTAGTAAGTACCAGCTTCTGAAAATCAGGCCCCTTCAAAATATCTGAAATTAGTCCCCCCTGGACTCTCCACCTCTACTAATGAATCACTAGAAATATCTTAAATTAGTAGAATCACTATATAAATGTTCCTAAACTTGCCTGTTTTAGTTACTTACATGCAAATAGTGCTTGGATTTTTACATCATTTTTAATAATAAGTTAAGTAGTCTACTTGCTAATTTAAAACAGGGAGACCTGCTGAGAGAAAATCACCATTACGGCATGGATAGGAGTTTGGTCTCCATTATCCTTTGTGTCCAGAATGTGGACAAGCATAATAGAAACGCAACTTGTTTAACTGAACGAGGTGGAAGGAAAGAAGGGATTGAATGAAATAGTTCCATACTTAGGTTTGTAGGAAAATAGGGCTAGAAGGGGCCTAATGAAGTCATCTAGTCCAATTCTGTCCTCAGGGCAAGATCACCCTATTAAACCATTAAATCTGTCTAAACTGCTCTTGAAAATCTCCAGAGATGGAGATTCTGTAACCTCTGTATGTAGCCTGTTCCTGTGCTTGACCACTCTCAAAATCATCCCAACAATACCATCACTAGTAGTTGTCATTTGAAAAATGATTGCTCAGGTAGCACGCAGAGCACAAGTGCACACTGTTGTCCCCTCATGGTTTTTCTGCATTGTCTGAAGTATTTTCCAGTTGTGCTACATACTTCATGCTGTCCTAGATCTCAGAAATTGGCTTGGGTAATGTATGGTGAAGTTGCATCTAGAAGCGAGACCATCAGACCAAGAAGTATCAGCCCTTTGGCTTCATTTTTTTTTTCACCACACATGTACAGAGCCTCAAGCTATGGAGAAGTAGTCTGCATTTGTTTCATACACTGAGCATTATCTATGGTTTTTGACACTAGCTCACATCATGTTTGTCTGCCAGAATGGTCTTGAACTGGTGAAAGAACTGCTGCTCTTACTGTCTCTGTTGTGCTCCAAGTCTGTATTGGATTATTTCTCAATGCCCTTCCATTCAGCCAGGCTGGTATGAGCCAGGCAGAAATAGTGGTGTCATCAGTTGCAAGCTCATTAGTTCCTTGTACTACTTGTTTACCCCACCAATTTTTTTTCCTAACAGTCTAGGATTTTGTTGCCCAGTAAGTCAAAGAAAATTGAATATCAGTGGAAATACACTAGAGTTTATTCTGGACTAGTCTGTGTATACACAATAGACTTTCAGACAGCCTTAGAAAAAAATAACTTTCATCCTCATTTGCCAGTGTTAGCATAATGTAAGGTGATCGAGCTTTGTGTTACAAAACACAGGCAAGCTTGTGATCTCAAGCTGCTTCAAGTCACTTAAACTACTGACCTTCTATTGCATTTATTTGAAGTATTAGATTTCCTGTTTAAAACTGGATAAGAGGTTGCAGCAAGAGCCTGTTAGAGCTTTATGATGTACCAATATTGTCACCAGACTCTGGCCCTGTTCCTAGTCCAGGGTATGTGGCAAGGGTGAAACATTTCATAAGCACGTGATAATGTCTAACAAGACCATAGCATTGCAGCTGCATGACTGGGCCACTTTTGGGATGACATATCACATCCCATTGCAATATCTTCATTTATGGAGGATGTCAGAAACTTCTCATGTAGTCCTGGAAGGGGACAGTACACAGCTGAGGAAGCTGAAGTGAAACTTGACATGCGGAAGTCAGATTTAACCTTTGTCCATGTTCCCAGACAAAACTTTTAGAAAACATGAACAACAGACCTTGCATTAAGTGATTCCAAAAATGATCTGTGCTTTCAGGTGAGGCTTAAAAATAATCAAGAATTACAAAACACATACTTCATATGGCCTTTTTTTAATTTTTTGTTTCCTCTGCTTGTGAGATTTGTATCTTACCAGCATATTGATATTACTGCAGTACATTGAGCGTGCTGTACAACAGGAAAAATCCTTGCCCAGGAGACAGAGACTGGAGACAGTTTAGTGTCATTAATGCTGGCATGTGAAGTTACATGCTGTGAACTGCACAAAAGTCCACATTGTTCATCTAAATCAAGAGGGATGGCTAGACTGTTCCACTTAATTTGAGAGTATGATTAATCACAGGCACATTGAGTCATGTTGGCAGGACAACGAAGGGAACCTTCATCATTGCTGTTCTTGCTGTACCTGCTTGAGGAACTAAAAGTAGCATCTCAGTTTCTTGGATTTTCAGTTTAGTACTTGGAATGCAATGCTTATTTTACTGCTGATGAACTGTGATATGCCAAATGAAGTATTTCATATTTCTTTATTACTTTCCCTTATTTATTTTTCTTCAAACCCTCAGCCAGAGAGTCAGTGCTCTGCTTAAGCCCTGTCTGAGCTCTTCTCTCCCCAAAAATACATCTGCTTAACTGCCAAAAACCATCTTCCTGGAAATTTCCCCCCTAGATCCAGGGAAATTTTTCAAATAAAACTAAACTCCATTTCCAGAGTGATTTGGGAACCTAAGGATGACTGTACACCTGCAGAAAGACTTCTCTGATGCTCTGTAATTACAGCGCATTGGAACAGTGCTAATTAGCATGCCCCCGCCAGCCTCCGCATCTCATGTATCAGCATCCCTGCACTTCAAAATAGCTGGTGCAATTAGCTTTAGATAAAGCACCCCCCCCACCACCATTTTGAAGCACGGGGACACTGATACACAAGATGCTCCAGGGCACCTTAATTAGAGCGGTTCTTTGAGCTACTGTAATTAAAGCTCCCCTCCCCCCCCAAGCATGTGTAAAAACGCCCTAAATATATGTCCGGTACTGTGAGTCTTCCCATTTTTAGCTACCCAGTGACCCAGCTTCAACAGGGTGGACAAAGGCTACCTTCAGATTTACATTGCCCAGGGGCTGGCAATTAAGGCACTTTTGCTTGGCAGTGGGAGATGTGGACTGAAACCCCCCCGTGGCTGAGGAGAACCTAGAACATGGGTCGCTGGGTAAGTACCTGAACCACTAGATTATTAGGCTGGAAGGTGGGTGGGTTCTCCTCCTCCACCGAGACTTCTTCAGAGCCAGCTGGATCGCCACTGAAGATTAGGAGAGCTATGCATCTGAGCAGATTAGGATTGCTCTGTGGGAGCCCATTAGGCTGCCCATTTATGATAAACAAACTGAATCTCCCTAGGTGGATTTGGATCACACTCTGAGGCAAAACGTGCTATTTTAGGGGAAGGCATAGAGGTGGAACGGCCTGGAGCTATTTATTAGTTGCTAAGTGTGAGTAGGTACCTGGTCACTTCTGCAAATGAGACTAAAGCACTTCAGAAGACTTCAGCCTTTCTAAGAGAAATACATGACAAAGACTGCTGACAGTGCTAGGAAATAGTCAGAAATTCTTATGACAAAAGCAACAGCCTTTAGGCTCATGAGAAACCTTTACTTCATCAACTCTATATATGGCAGTCCACTCAATGAGGAAGGGAAATTATGTATTTAACTGGGCAAACCAGACCAGATGTTCCCAATGAGAACTGTGGCTCATCACTAGTACTTATCTTCTGTATTGTATCAGAAAATAAAATTTGGGGAAAAAACAACACAGCAGGCTTATGCACACAATCAGTGTTGTACTTGGCTGCAGGTGGGGAAAGCATCATTCACAGTCTGTGTGATTTTACTTTAGGAAGCCTAGAGGGTGAGCAGGTTGCACAGAAACATAAATGTTGTTGCCCTGCATGTGGGTAGGTGAGTGCTCAGTATTTGGAAATGCCCAGATCTTTTTAGACACTCACCAAGTTGTGGTTTTGGGTCACCTCACATTTGACATTTATGCTTCTGATTAAGCACAAAGGTCAAGTGTGCTGACCTGGTGGTGGGGGGAATATGGGAATGGGCAGTGGATCTCTGGAACGCTGGAGGCCCAGATGGTGCTCTGTAGAGCATACACACGACAGGAAGCCAAACGCGTCTAGATCAACACTCGTTGGAATGACGTACTGTTTGGAGGCACTGTGGCACTTCAGAGGGCACGTACATCTGCAAGGGGCATACTTTGAAACACTTAAAAGGCATTTGAAATTCTTCAGGTGTGACATCTGTCTACAACCGAAACTTCCTTGGTCCGTGTTCTTCTAGAGCTGCTTTCCTAAATGCTCTGGCATGCTCCATCTGTTACCTTGTATGATAATGGCGCCAAGTACCTCAGCTCCGTGAACTAGTGCTGATCCCAGCTCCTTCCAGTAATTGAAGTAGTCCCTTTCTCAAAGAGGAAACCACTCTTCGTTCATGGGCATCACAATGGACAAAAGATCATCAGAAATGTTAAACCTTTTCTTAACCACCCCTGGGTATTTCAGACAGCAGAGAAAACAGAGGAGTCTCATATTCAAAATGAAATTTGCATGCCAACACAAATACACAGGTCCCAAAGTCAAACCGACTGTGTAAGATGACAGGTTCCTAAAACCATCACACCTGTTGGTTTGGGGGTGTTTTTTTGCTTAAAACCCAGTGGGACTTCTAATTTGTCTGTCTGTTGTACAGCACATACACAAAAATGCATGCAATATGCTACTGATACTGACTGCAAAGTTCATATTTTTGTCAGTGACTACCAGGGATCCTGGTTTTCTCTGTTTAAAAATTGCCAGTTCTCTGATTTAAAAAAAATTGTAAATTCTTTGATTAAAAACCCCCAAATCCATGTTTTCCCAAGTTTAAAATGAAACACCTATCTATCTATCTATCTGTAGAACACAATGTTTTATTAATATATTTACAATTTTAAAGCAATTTGGAAGCCTACCAGTGCCTCAGTCACTGTAATAAAATAAATTCTGAATATTTATAAATTTTGGTATTTGATTTTGGGCTTTTTATCATAGAAAATTAGATCTTTTCCTGCCTACTTGGTTCACCAGGATGTGGATCCAGCTGGAGCTGTGACCCCACCCCCCCTTCACTGGTTTGTGGCACTGAGTAGCCCTGATATGCTGGTGTCCTGCCTATGCCTTTGCCCCTCACTCCCCAACCACAGCCCCTGGCCATGCTGGTGCCTCTCACTCTCTCCCCCCGCCCCAGCATGGCGTGCGTGGCCATGCAGGTGTGCTCATGCTGTGCTGCCAGGCGCGCCTGCACGGCCACACACACTGCACAGCTTAGAGGGAACGCTGCCCCCAGCTGCCAGGGCTACAGGGCCAGGGACCTAGATCCGCAGTGCCTGAACCCCTGGCTGTTGCCTGTAGGAGGTGGCAGCTGCCATGGTGGAGCAGAGTCTGGCTCCCCCTTCCCAATGTGCGATACGGCTGGCAGCAGCAGCTAGAGGCAGCAGCAGCTAGAGGCACAATGTGGCACTGCCACCCCCGCTGCTGCTGTGCAGGCTGGGGGCATTTCACCATGGTGATGCGGGACTCGCAGCATCAACACCAAGCTTCCCTGCCCCTCTTTGCCCTGCTGTACTGTGTCCCACCCACTGGGCTGTGGAGGCCCCATGGAGGGCACCAGGGTGGGGAGCCCAAGCCTGCAGCAGGCAGCCTCCCCCATGCACAAATCTGGGGGAAATGTGCCCCTCACACCCCACTGGGAGTGTGTGCAGCGGCGGGAAGCCAACCCCACCCCCACTCTCCTGGACAAGCCACCTTCAGCTCCATCTTGCTCCCTTCCTGGGCACCACAGCCATGCATTCTGGCCATGGGACTCAAGCCCCACACGCAGCCCCGGCTGGGCAGCAGCCCCAGTCCTGCACAATTCCCTCCCTCCCTCAGTATGGGGGCCTCAATCCTGCTCCCCAACCAGACTTACCTGCAGGAGCTGCTCTCCAGGCTGCCTGGTGACAATGTGCATGTGTGCATGCACACATGAACATGGTGCCCCCTACCTGACTGCCCTCCTCCCATTTCCTCCAGCCCCTTGCAGGCTGAACTCTGCCAGCCTCCAAGGAGAAACCCACTGTTTTCTGTGTTCTTCTCCTTTAAAGGAGAAAATCTGGGTTTCACTATGTTCTTCCATGGTAAATGGAAAACCCGGATTCCTAGTGATTATGCTCCCACTGGCACATTCTCTAATATCCTTCTGTGCATTGATTAGTGCAGTTCTTAACTTTTTACCTGGGAAGTTTGCAGACAGTATGTTGCAATCTTGGCTGTTTCTATCTTTCAGCTCTTTATGAGTCTTTGGGACAGCATTTCTGCTTACCTAAAGCATATTTAAAATGCTACAGAAAAAAATTCAGTGACAGAAACTGTACAGCCATGCTTAATGCATTTGAGAACGAATGAGCAAAAGAAATTGAACTCTAGCAGCATAAGGGTTAGAATATTTCTAAAGTATTGTACTGCAGAATTTCAGCATGCCCTTCTTGTGTGCTGGGCAGTTTTCTACTAGGAATTATCTTTTTTTTTTTTTTAATGCTGGCGTTGTTTTGTTCATTTGAGAATTTTTTTTTTAATAAGTTGAACATGTGGATGCTAAGCGCTCAAGCAAGTCCTAAAATCATGTCACCATCTGTACTTGCTGCTTTGGATGGAATACATATGATGACTTGTATAAAACAGAGCTAAAGGGATTCTGGATTTTTTTTATATCAGGAGGCAGAGGACTGGAAGTCAGGGCTCCTCAGCTCCAGCCCAGACTCTGGGGCTTTTTGATCATAACATCTGTTTTAGTTTCCCTGTGTCAAACAGAAACCAGAAAACTTACCTACATGACAGCAGTGGGACTTGTATGTTAAATGTTTATAACATGCTAAAGGATTCAAGAGCTACCTATGACAATGTTTCAGTATTCATTCCATCATAGTAGATATGAAAATAATCCTGATTTAAGACTGGATCTGCCCCTGCATGCCCAATCTAGCAAACAGAGTTACAGCCTGCAGGTCAGATAACACGGAAATGAGGGCCGGGGCTGGATCTGGCCCCTGATCTACATGTTTGTAACACTGCCGTCCCATTATGTGACCAGCAGTCTGTTGTGAGAACCGTCTAGTTCCAGAAACATTATTTGTGCTATACTACTAAGATAAGTTTTCAACAAATGCAAAGTGGAAATAATTTTAGATCTATCTTGTTCTTTTGCTGGCAGAGGGTCTCGACCAAACTGCTTCATCTGTTAGAAACTAATTTTCTCCTCTCAGTTCTTCCATTTTTCTGCTAAAGAACGGCTTCTTAAACTAAACTGAGTCTCATGCCTGGAATTCCAGCTTTCTGTCTCCTCTGACTGGTTGCTCAAGTCATCCACTCCTCCTTTTCTCTCTCTGCATGCATCCTGCTGATTTCTTCCAAAGGGAAATTTTCAAAATACAGCATAACTTCCCCCTTCCTGTGATTTGCTGTCTTTTTCTGTTTTCTCCTACAGTTCTCTTCTCCCCTGTCATAAACACAGAAGTTTCTCTCTGCTCTGCTCCTTCTGCCCCAAACCTATCCCACCTTTTACCCTCATGCTCACTCTCATCCTCTCCTTTATTCTTCTGTTTAATCTTTTACTCTCTTCTGGTTCCTTTGTCTCAGAGTGCAAACATGTTTTGTCTTTCACAAACATGGCTTCAGTCTTTCCCATCTTAACAAGGCCAAAGGCAAAGTGGATGTGTTCAGTACAGCAAAACTGGAGATGCAGCATTTCTAACAGTGGTTTTTGTGTGATCAGCATGGTTAGCTATGAGGATGTGGGGGGAGGGGTGGCAACATTTATTTGTCCAAGGCAACAAAAAGGCTAGCCCTCTATACTAAAAAAAGGCCCTTCCCCCTTCTTGCCATTTTGCCTTTCTACCTACCCTCTTTCCCTTTCATTGCTAAACTCATTAAGTGCACTGTTTACAGCCCCCGTCTGCAGTTCTTTTCCTCCAGTTCCACTGTATGCAGTCTCCAGTGCAATCTTCACATCAAAGCTCAACTGAAACGGCTCTTGCCAGAGTTTCTAGGCACCATTTCCAAACCTCAGGACCGGCCCACAACCTTCATGCTTCTAGACCTGGGCTTGTCTATCATGCTCTCAATATCTTGCCTTCTCTTAGCTTCCATCACTCTGCGTCTGGTGGTTTTTCACAGTTGGTGCTGTTGTTCTTTATAGAGCATGGCGTATGCACTGGCGAGTTATTTGATGGCAGAGTCTGACGTGCGAGTGACAGTCCTGCCCACAGGAAGGGCACACCCATGTACTAGCAGTGCTCTGAATCCAAGCGCTGGATTCTTTCCTTCTCTGATGCCTGTCGTCACAAGACTTGTTCCAGTTCACCTCGCAGTGCCTCGCTCCATCTGCAGGCAGACTCCACCAACCGTAGCGGCATTCTGCATTCCTTTCCTAGTCATCCATGGAGATTTCAAAGGATGCTAAATCATTTTTGCAGTCGTTGTGATATCTGCGCAGTGGCCTGCCTCTCTCTCTAGACCCTCTGCAAGTATAGCACATTCTTCAGGATCCTATGATCAGGCATTCGCTTGACATGACCAAACTACCCAAGTCTTTTCTTACTAATCACTGTTCCCATGAATGACATACAAACATGATTTAACACTTCCACATTTGTTACCCTGTCTTGCCATCTTATTCAAAGAATTTTATGCAGGCATCTGATATGAAAGCTGTTTAGTCTTTTGATATGTTTGGCATAGGTTGTCCACATTTCTGAGCCATATAGAAGAGTGGATAAAACATATGTCTCATAAATACGGATTTTTATTTAGTTGACGGTTTGTTATTGTTCCAGGCTCTGTCTTGCAAAAGATTGGCTGCTTTGCCAGTTCTGTTAGTGAGCTCAGCATCAAGATTTATATTGCTGGTAACACTAAAGCCAAGGTAGAAAAATTGGTCGACAACATCCAGACGAGTACCATCTAGGGTGATATTTGGAACTGGTTCTGAAGAGCCTTGATGCATGATAACGGTCTTCTTCAAGCTTATTGCTAGCCCAAAGATTTTGCATGAGTTGGAGAATTTGGTAATGAGATGCAGAGCATCAACATTGTAAACCACAAGGGTTGTATCATCTGCAAACAGATCTCTTATGATGATGTCCTTCACCTTCGTCTTGGCTCTGAACTTTACAATGTTAAACTGTCCTCCATCACATCTAATGCTGAGATAAATACCATCTTAAACATCATGGAACACGCGTTGAAGTAGGAATGAGAGGTAAATGTTAAACAATGTGGGAGCCAGTACCCAACCCTGCTTCACTCTATTGTTGATGAGGAACGAGTCAGACTCTCAGTTTTCATACATTACAGTTGCCTTTATGCTATCATGTAAGGATTTCACAAGGTTTAGCAGTGTAGGTGGACAACCAACCCTCTTCAGAACTGTGCAAAGCCCTGACTGACTAACTGTGTCAAAGGCTTTTGTAAAATCTATAAAAGCCATGTACAGTGGTATACAGTTC
Source organism: Crocodylus porosus (assembly GCF_001723895.1). NCBI lineage: Eukaryota > Metazoa > Chordata > Crocodylia > Crocodylidae > Crocodylus > Crocodylus porosus. The sequence goes on along the minus strand of NW_017728886.1, from coordinate 250,178,586 downwards.
TCTGCACTTTTCCTGCTGCTGTCTTACAGAGAAGACCGTATGGTGGACCTTTCCAAGCAGAAGCCACACTGGCTCTCAGGATAGATTCTCTCAGTTAATGTTTGAAGTATAGGTAAAAGAATATGGCTTAAGATTTTTCCTGCAACGTTGAGAAGAGATGTACCACTGTGGTTATTACAGTCACTTCTGTCTCCTATGATTTATAGAGTTGGATGAAACGGGCATCCTTGATATCTAGCTTCCATCACTCTGCCTCTTATGGTTCTTCTACTGTCTCTCTAATCTTTCTAACCTGTTCTCTGGAACAGGGGTACTAAACCCCCAGCCCATGGATCACAGCCTGCTCCCAAAGCTGTGTCATCCTGCCTGCAGGAGCTCCCCACAGGTCTGAAAATTTGGCAGCAAGGGAGTGGTGGGCTGCTCCCCTGCTGCCAAATTTCTAGACCAATAGGAAGCTCTACACACTAGATCAGGTGCACAGGGTGACACAAGACCTGATCCTGGCATGCGGGGCTGGTGCAAGGTGCCAGGGCTTGATCCCAGTGTGCAGGGCCTAATACTGGTGCACAAGGGTGGGTGGAGGTGGTATGGGGTGTTGGGGCCTGGCAGGGGACAGTGCAAGGCTTAATCCCAATGTGTGGGGCGGGGGGGAGGGGGACAGTGCAAGGTGCCAGGGCTCAGCACATGGGACTTGGTGGCCATGGCACAGGGCAGGTCCAATCTGGATATAGAGTGGCCAACTGAGGCCATACAGGGACCAATCTAGATGTGTGGAGCTAAGCAGAGGCAGCATGGGGCCTGATATGGCTTGTGCACCAGCCCTGCACCACTCACCAGGCCTGCATGCCAAAAGATCCTGCTCTGGAGGGTCTTCCTCATCCCACTCTAAGCCGTGTCTAAATCTGCAGAGTCTTTTTTGTATGTTATCTCAAAAGTGTGGCCTTCCTACCTATGCAGACAGCTAAATCTTTCATTCAGGCTCCCATATCTTCATTACTTCAATGTCCATATCTCTGGCCTTGAAGAATGCCATCTTGCCCTGCTCTTGTCCAGCCTGCATGCTATTCCTAGCCTGTCTCTTTGACCTTATCAGCCTTCTGTATACTTCCCCCCACTGGCTACCTCATCTGTCACATCAAACATAAACTACTTGTCTTCCCTTCTAAGGCCCTTTGTGGCATGTTCTACCCATAACATTTCATTAACTACTGAGATGTGAACTTTGCCTCTAATTGTTACATTTTCAAACAAGCACTTTCATGCTTTTTAAACTGTCACTTCTCATTTCTGGAGGAACTCTCCATAAACACCCATGCAGTTTATCAGCCTACTTCAAAAAAACCTTATTTTTCCCAGTTCCGTTCAAAGGTTAAGTTGCTGGTATGATGAGACTACTGGCGATTATGCTGGCCTATGTTGTCTCATTGGCTTCTTGTACTCCTCTGACCACCTGCATTCATCTCTTTATTTTTGTCTTATACTGGTTGGGCAGAAACTGCCATCTTATTATGTTTGTAGCATCCCTATAGCACCAAGCCTAGTGGGCTCTAGCTGCTGTACAAGTAACATTTTCTCCCATTAAGAGGATCTAAAAGTTTTCTGTTTTTTTAGTCTTCCAGTGCTGTCATATTAGGGGTAAGATTAGTATGAGTAATTGAGTGAGGATAGCTTTCCAAAGGGCATAGCTCTTCAAAAAGAGGTTTCTGCTTGGAAGTCAGAAGGAGTGTCTTGTGCAGAAAAGGAGTAATTTTACACGATTAGATTCTGAAAGGTTTACGTTGCACTGAGCTGCAGGATGACTGTTGATAAAGAACTTACATCCACTCCTACAAACATAAAACTTAAGCCAGGCATCTGAATACCAGCTTTCAAAATCCTCTCTGGGGTGTCATTAAAGATTTCACTGTCATTTTTGAGGGGGCTGTTAAGATTTTTCTGTGTTGCAATAAATGCCTGAAATTCTTTTCATATTATTAAAATGAAGTGCCAACCTACCAGATTCCAGTGCCAGCACCTCTGCTTTTCTCGATGTATGACTAGGGAAGAACACTAAAAGAACATAAAAAGGAGACTAGGGAGTGATCTGATAAGATTGAAAGCTAAACTGTATTCATAGTTCTCTGGGGAAGGTAAAGAGGGGGGCATTTAACAGTAATTGTCTATTGCTGATGCACCTTAGCAACTTAATCCTGAGCAAACTCATTCATAATTAACAACATTCGTGTGCCCTCTGGTGGCTGTTGTGGGTTCTGGAGAAAATGGTGTGGAGAAGGTCTCAGTGCTCTTGAATTGCTATTGTGTGTGCTTCCTAGGGATAACCATCTAGGTAACTTCAGGTGAATGCATTGCCTGGGATTAAAATTTTATGCTAATGACCAACTTCTATTTTAACTTTATAGTTCTTTGTGCAGTGTTCACATCTGAATCACTTTCATATGACTTGAGAATCATTTGGGCTAAATACCTTAAGGGTAATATTCCATACCTGCATACTGCTGAATACTCTTACTGCATGATTTTGCAAAACATGATCTCTAATTGGATGAACAATTGATGCCAGGAGGAGTCAGCTTTAACTAAATGAATTTAAAATGTTATTAGATTTAGATGAGGATATTGTTGAGGATGAATATAGTTCATATCAGATGTGTCCTTTAGATTTTAGTTTGTCTGATGTGGCTCATGGCTGCCAGTACACTATAGAACTACTAATGTTAGTAGTGCTGCATTATAGATGTTACAGATAAAACAGGATGCTGTTTTCTTATGGAAGTAACCTAGGTTGAGGCAGTTAATAGACCTGGCTATGTGGTATCAAACTAATCGCATACAGTGTGACAAGTGCTATAAAATACTTATTAGCACAGTTAATGAACTCTATCCATGACAAAAAGGATGAGACAGAAAGTACCTGGAAATAGTTTACTAAAGTATGGTTTGCTATAAGAAATAATGCTAAGTCCGTCCTTTGTTAACTTAGTGTTCTATATCAACTTGACATTTTAAGGCTTTCATTTAAGGCTCTTGGTCTGCCTTACAGTTACTTGTGTGCATCACTAGGGCATTGGATTGATCACTTATACCCAGTGTGCATTTGGGGAAACTGAGGCCCAGAGGTGTGTGACTTTCAGAGAAATTAAAAAGATCCAGGAAAATATCCCAAAGGACTCACAAGCCAGACCCCATGTGCATATTTTTCACCATATTGCCCTGGGAGTAGATGAGAGCTGTGTACAATAAGCTGCATCAAAACCCATGGGCCTCACCACAACCCGTTTCCTTGTCACTTCCTCTGACAACTGGCAAGACTGCCATAGCAGTGCACTGTCTGCTGTCTTCAAAATACCCGCTACAGGCAAGGGAGCAGTAAAGTTTGGAAGGAGGGGCTGGTGAAGTTAATGAAGGCTCAAATCATGCTTGCTTTACCGCAAGAATGAGGGAAGCCAGGATGACACAGTGCTGTATGGAAGAGGTGCCCTTCTCCGGGTAGAGATACCCTGGCTGTGGTTAAATAAAAAAGGAAAGATGGTTACAATTCATGGAAAGCTTCCATATTGGTAGTGAATGATGGAAGCACATTGGCAAGGAGAGAAACCTAAGCTGGCGCTGCGTAGGTAATGGAAGTAGAAGAGTGATGTCCATACAACAGTGGCTATTGGCTTCTGGTACCCAAGCTAGATTTATGGCATGGGAACATGCCCAAAATTTGGGAATAGAGGGCCAGACCCACAAGTGGTGTAAATTTTAATTTTTTACACTGGCTGAGGATCCTGGACCATTAATCCCTTTCACAAATCTCCCTGCTGTGTTGCAACTACACTGTCCACAAGCCACAAATGGGGAGTAAAGAGGCATTTCTGAAACTGCCACATGCTGGGGGCAGTATTCCAGAACACAAGGATCTGAAATGCTTAAACTCCTGCTGTTTCATGTCCTTTTCTTTTTTAAATACATTGTCTCTAGTATAACAGAACATTTTAATGATGTCTGTTACAAGGAAACCATTCTTCAAAGTACAGGACAGAAATTGCTAGCTGGAAGTTAATATTTAGCAGATTTATACCCAGGATGACCTTACATTGCAGGTTTCCAAGAAGTATTTTATTATTATATGTAGTCTGTGGTTTGTGTATAAGATGTATCATTTGCATATAGCAAGATAAACAGGATACATTCCCTTCCCGTCCCTAACGGGACAAAATTCCCTTTCTCCTCAGGTGTCAGTTTTGTAAGAATTGTTCTGGTTTTGCTTTACCAACCTCTCTGAAATGTAGGTGTTTTAACTCTCAAACTGTATAACGTTTCTGTTATCCATCTTTACAACTGAACTAGTGTAATGTCCTTGAATGACTTCTCCACGCTCCTGCCTTCCTCTCTTGAAAAAATATGGATATTCTCAAGCAGAAATGAGCTACTTGGATGGCAATTTTATCTTAAGAAGACTTTGCCCACAGTTAGATTTTTATACCTAGTGAAAAACTTTCTTTGTTCACATTAAAGGAAAATGTAGTTTTATTTTTTTCTGTATTTAAAGCAAAGTACAAGAAAGAATTTCCTTTGAAATTCTTTACACTTCGGAATTACTAAAGGAAAAGATGCACAATATAGTACTTAATATCTGTTTTAGGTATTTCATAGGTACTTGTTACCTTGTTCCGTAGCATAATTTATTTTAAACATAATTGGCAGGTGCTTGGGTTTTATATCACAGGTATATTTTGGCACTGAAAGGGTAGTGTTCTTATGTATATTATCTACCATTTAAGTTGGTCTAATAAAAGATGTCAGATTCACCCAAAGAACCTTGTCTGCCTGTTATCTACACCAGCACTCATATTTGGGAATCAAATCACACAGGTAAGGGCTATAAATATTAAATGTACAGTTGCTCTATAGAACAAAATAATGCTTGCAGCACCAGATTTTTGATATTTTAAAGATCAGGTTCTGTACATGTTATTTTTAGCTCAGATAAGCAAGAGGGGTGAACTCATACAACCCTGCACACAGGATTTCAGAAACTTAACTTTAAAAGTACAGTTCTCTTTAGCTAGTTGTCTTAAAGTACTAGTCCTCTGCATGGTGTGTGTCAGCCTTTGAAACGCATTTGGTTGTCTCAAGTCCAGCTCCTGCAAGACATGTATACATCACAAGAACAGTACTATCTACCACCCTTATTGGTAGCTTCAAGCTCTGAAAAGTCAGGAAACTAGCTTCTCATCTACGTGGGGATGTCTGCAATTCACCACTGAGGCAAGCAGTACTATTTCTGTCTCATCTGCACCGCTTGAAGGAATAAAAAAAGGACTTTACTGTCCCGGGCTCTTCCTCTAGCACAGTGATTCTCAATCAGGGTGTCATGAGATCTTTTTTATGCTGCCATGGGGATGCAATATTAACACTGTGAGGTGTGCAGACACCTACATACAATTCACAAAATTAAACCCAGAGATTTCAAATAGGAATCCATAGTGTCAAAATCATTTCTGACTATTTGCAGGCTTTTTGATTTATTTGCAACAAAGGAATTGCTCTGTTAGTTTTGTGTAGTCAAGAAACAAGTAAAAGCTAAGGTCTGGTATTTTCCAAGGGGTACCTTGAGTCTAAAAAAGATTAGCACCTTTTGCCAGCACTAAAGTTATTTCATTGTACATAAATGAGAACATGAAACTCCAAGCACTTTGGGTAGCCTGAGGTCTGGTGAACGTTTTAATTTATGTATGAGGCAAGGATTTTTTGAGTGGTATCTTTTACTAGAGCAACTAGAGCACAGTTGGGATAAAGTTAGAACAACTTTATTAATAAATAAATTTATTTATTTATTCACTTTTAAATTACATTTTAGGTTGGTCCACTCAGGCCCAGGGAAAGGATCTCCACAGTCAGGTGTGGATTTATCCTTTGCAACCCGCACTGGAACAAGGCAAGGGATTGAAACTCATCTCTTCAGAACAGAGACTAGCAGAGACCTCTCCCTGTGGACAAGGAACATAGTGCAGGGCTGTCACAACTCAGCTGAGCTCATCACAGAAATCACCACCTGTGAGTAACGCTTGGAAGCTGCTCTTCTTTACATTGACTCCCTTGTGCTTTTTGTCTTTAAGCCTATTTCATTATACACAGATCAAAATGCTGGCTCTCTGGTGATTAGTTTGGGATCAATGGTTAGAATTGGAAAGTAAAACTGGAAGGAACCTCAGGTCATCTGGTCCAATCCCCTCCTAAAAGCAGGATTATTCCTGTCTAAACCCTCCCAGACAAATACTTGTTTTAACCTGCACTTAAAACCTTCCTGTGACAGCAATCCCATATCCTTTTCAGGTAAAGCAGGAAACAGCCAGTATTCTTCTCCAAGGCCATTACTAATAGAACTTACTGAATTTTCAACACAAGCATAAACTGCTTTCGTGAAAAGTTTGTTTCTTGCTCCTCCAGCCAGTTCCAACTTCAGGGGTACCTCTGGTGAGGTACATGGAGAGGGGAGCTAGTCCCAGTTCCATCTCCGCCTTGGCCTTCCTGACTGCCCCCCTGCAGCCCCGAGCAACCGCAGTATAGTCCCCCCTGGTGATGGCCCCTCACTCCCATTGGGTGCATGCTTCCCTTTTAGCTAGGAGACATTCCTGGATGCTTCTGGTGAGCCATGGGGGCTTTTGCAATTTGCTTCTCTGCCTGAGAGGATTCAAATCTTGGTCTGCTATCTTCTGGAGAGTGCCCTACACGGTGAAGGAGGCACACTGGAGAAAAAAAGTCAAGGATCATTGGCCAAAGGAAGAGCAGAAGGAAACATGATTAACCTTGTGGTTATGACACTTCTGGGGCTGGGGGAAGCAGTCCTGGGTTCTAGCTTACTTCAAGGACTGTTTCATATTGAATACATTCAAACAGTCCTTTGTATCACACCCCCTTGCTCCCTGCAGAGGAAATCAAAATGGGTTTCCACACACCGACTGGATGGTCTAAATGCAACCACCACCACCTACTCCAGTCACATCATGAAAGCATATGGACATTGCTACTGTAGAGCCTTGCAGGTGCATGTTTGACATGGTCTAAGAACTCAGACTGCACCATGCCTGTTAGGGAGACAGGTGGGAATGCCTCATTTCTGGATCCCAAGAGCATCCCATCAGCCCTGGCAGGACCCAGATATTTCTGAATATGTGCGCACACAAAACTTCAGACAACTTCTTTTAGGTCCAAATCTGAGGCTTCTGATGAGTTAGGCAACTCCTCAGGCAAAATTTGGGAGTTTCCAGTATCACAACTTGGGGTATATGCAGAATTTAGGCACTTGAAAACGTTCTTGGATGTGGGTTTTAGTCCTTGAGCTAACCTAAAGGTTAAACCAACATGCTGCAGGTTTTCTGCTGCAATAGGTTTTGGATACAATTATCAGGGCCTTTTTTCTAATTACCATGAAACTAATTAGTACTCAAAAGTGTCTTCAGCTTTGTTGAAATTCTTCAGGCATTCCCTTTGCAGCTTTTAATTTTTGTCACTCGTTTTGTACTTGAAAAGAGCAGCTGTCTCTTTGAATATATAGTTTGGAAGCACAAAATGCCACCTGAATCTTAAATTTACTATTTTACTTTGGGTCTTGACATTCAGAGATAAACAAAACTGTGAAGAATAATATGAATGAAGTAAAGAAATGATTTTATTAATCCCAGCAACATCTAAAAAAATCAATTTTTATGTGTATAGATTGTATGAAAATACATATCAATCCCATTTTGATACTGCAAAGCAGAATGAATTATATTAATTTTTCAAAGCCTTAGGTATAAAACTAGAGTGTCTTTACTTTACTTAAGGCCATCAGAAGATACATCATCTCACAAGGTCTCAGTCAGCTCTCAGGGCTGTCTTTCACATTCTTTCTCCAAAACTCTTCAGCCAAGAGTTTAGAAATACTAAGGGCACAGACAGAAGTTACATTTATTGTGCGACTGGCTCCTTCAAAGCGCTCTACAGCCGTGCTCTTGCAGAAGGGTAGCGCTGCAGAGCACTTTAAAAGTACCCAATTGAATGAAAATATGAACCCTCATTACATGTAGGGTTTGTATACAAGCCTCATTACAGTGCATTTGAGCTGAAGGTGCTCAAAGCAGAGCACCCTTGTTAATGTCTGTCTGCATGCACTGGGAGCAGGGTTGGGCTGAAGCATCTTAGCCCTGCCCCTAGTGCTGTCTTCAGAATGGGAGGGAGTTTTGACTGGGGTTTGCCCAGCTTGCACTGAAGGGTGGGGCAGAAAGATTGTACCATCATGGGCAATAATTTGCGAGTGCCTTGTAAAGAACAGGTCATGTCCCCAGGGGGGAGAACCAGCTACTCAAGAGCCTTAATCCCTCTGATAGGAAGAGCTGGCAGCGAAACCTGCAACATGTCCAGTCTTCATAACGTGCATGCATTTGAAATGGAGAGGATACTCCATTGTCTTGACAAAAAAGTTTAGGGTAGGCCCACATTACAGTAGCTGAATGCTCAGCATGCTGCAGAGAAAATATATCCTACCCACATGCTCTGTGTGCATGTGCATTAGCCTGTACCAGTACAGCTGAGCTAAATGATCCCAACTTTGAATCTGCTTTATCCAGCCTCAAAGTTGGAAGAGTTTTGCTACATAAGTATCACAAACCTGCTTGAGCTTTTTAACACGGAAGCTTCTGAAGCAGCTAGAAATGTGTTTTCCTCCATAACTCCAGTTAATTTTGAATCATTAATAAGACTACAGAGCAGTGGATCATCTACCACAGAACAGGTTAAGTCACAGTATCCTTTGGGTCTGTGCAGATTTTTTGGATAGCCTTTAGGCAAAGAAAGTCAGCTGTATTACATATGTTCATTTGTCTTGAGCAACAAGCCAACCATTCAATTAAATAATTATTATTTACATTAGGGTTACCATATGTCTGGGTTTTCCCAGACATGTCCTCTTTTTGGGTCCTCCCATCTCCTTCTGGGTGGTTTTTTAAAATAGCAAATGTCCAAGATTTTGTTCTGCTTTCCCAGCACTTCCCCTGCTGCCCCCAGCCCCAAACAGCTCCTTGCTGAGGTAGGCCAGGAAAGTGACTGGAGGTTGGGGCATCATGTGCACTGCGCGTGGGCCCCGGCAGTGTGTGTGCGTGTGTGCATGTGTGCCTGCCAGCGCTGCAGCAGGGTGGGGAGGCAGGGGAAGGGGGTAGGGGATTCTTTAGGGGCAGCAGGAAGCTGAGTGGTCAGTAGGACTGGGGAGGCAGGGGGCTATGGGTCGGGAGTGAGGGGCACCAGTAGGGTAGGAGGGCAGGGGGCTACGAGTTGGGAGTGAGGGGCACCAGCAGGGCTGTGGTAGCTGTGGCTTGGGAGTGAGAGGAAGGGCACGGCAGGGCATGGACATATATCACTGCCCCCCCCCGCAATCATATAACGCCCCCCCCGACACACACATACAAAGGTGTCCTCTTTTTTTTTGAAACTGGAAATATGGTAACCTTAATTTGCATATAAACACCAACAGAGTGGCCAACTGTGGTAGTAACATGGCTAACTACCTCCACGTGCCTTGGAGGCAGCCAGTAGCCTTGCCCTATTGAGCTAGCAGTAGACACAGAAAAAAAGCAACTATTTTAACCTGGTCTCTGCTCAGAGGGAAAGTAAAGGATGGAAACAGATACATCATAAGTAAATGCCAAGTAACATACGTCATAAGTAAAATTCTGTTGGAAAGTTAACTAGTTCTGGTTGGCAGTTATATTTTGCAAAAAAGCAACAGACCTGTTACTGTATAGGTTCCCGGGCAGTTTGCCATCCCATGGAAATAATCAGAGAGCAGTAGAAATTATTCTAATGAAGCCTATTGCAATTTCTACAGGAATTTGTCAATCTATAAAAGAAATGCCATCTGTTCAAACACACTTAACTGGCTTACTAAGAAAGACTAATGCTAAACTACAAAAACCTGGGGAACGCAAGTTAAAAGACATGAATTGTCATCTGTCAGGCACCTAAAGGCAGCATCTAGTCCTCTAACTATCCAGCCTCAACTAGTCACACAACTTTAGCTGTGTGCACATTTAAGGTCTCAGCTTTAACCCTAGGGCTAAGTACAGACGATCAAAAAGCCCGAGGCAGAATCGATTCAATCTAGGCAGCTTCCTTTAAGCTTTGTACATTGAACCGATAACCAGTTGAACTCACGTTCAGTTTTCAACTGGGAAAGGCCAGGGGAGGCCTGCACTGACCCAGGCTAGTAGGGGGGGTGCCAGAGCATGTCTCCCAGCCTGCTGGCCATTATGAGCCCAGCCAAGTGGGGCCATCCCCGACTGGCTTTTCAGCACATGTCCCCAATCCCCGGCTGTCCCCCCACAGTGGGTTGAGGAGCCCTCATGCATGTGCTGACCCACCTGTGGGGAACCTCCACCTTGGTGGGTTTCCCCCAGCTGGGCAGCCGGGGGGAATTCTCCCACGCCCTGCTGCTGCTTGCCTCAGCCACTGCCACAGGAGGGAGGAGGAGGAAGTGCCCTGGGCCAGGTGCCTGCCCACACAGCCTGCATGGGGGCAGCAGGGAGCCTGTGCCTCGGGGGCCTCCCCCCGGCCTCCCCCCAGCCCAAGGCAGCCTCCTCTGCAACACTGCTTGCCTCAGACTCCTTCCCCCTCTTCCTGTGGCAGCACCTGAGGCAAGGAGCTATGGGGGAGCCCCCCAAGGCAGGGGCTTCCTGGTGCCCCCATGCTGGGCTGCAGGGGCAGGCATCCAGCCCAGGGAAATCCTTCCCCCACCCTCCTGTGGCAGTGGCTGAGAAAAGCGGTTGTGCCAGGGAGGGGGGGAATTCCCCCAGCTCCCTGGGATGCCTCCAGCAGAGGGAGGCATTGGCGACACATAGGGGGTGCACACAGGTGAATGTGCACCCCCTGAGATTAGCTATGCCTCCCTGAGATTGGCTGCTGCCGCCAGGCAGTTGACGCTTGCCACACATTTCCCCCCTCCACCCCTTGCTGAAACTGCCAGTGGCATCTGTGGGCAATTGCCAGTCGCTGATCACAACCCCCCAGCTGCCTGCAGGCAGTCCCCACTCGCTGCCACCACCACCAACATTGCCAACACCATCTGCAGGTGGTCGCTGTGCTGCCCCAGCCTCAGGAGGCATGAGGCATCCATGGAAGGAGGGCTGCAAAAGGGTAAAAACCCTCAACCCAGGGGCTTTCCCTCCCCTGGCACGCTGTGCAGGCCTAGGCTGGGAGGGCCTGGGGGTCTGTTCCCCTACCCCCATCCCTACGGGCTGACAGGTGCAGGCAGGAAGCATGCTCGGGAGAAGAGGGGCAGGGCAGACCCTGCTTCACTGAAGTAGACGGCCCAGTCCAGGGCTGCAAAGCACCTTGGGATGCTGGGGGACCAAGTTAACTTGAACTGGGAAGGGAGCTGGGACAGAAGTTCCATAAACTGACTTGGCCTAAATCAGTTAAGTCTGATAGTACATCCATCCAGGTTTATCTTGAACTAGTTTTGGCCATTTTGAAAGTGTAAAGTCTGTCCCTAGCCCTGATGTTTACAAAAAGATGGCATTACTTGTCTATAAAACAATGCTGAATTCTTTTTTTACAAGTGGAATAGTTCCAGGCTACATTAGAATAATTTTAAAGTCAGGTTTTTGGGGTATTTTTAGTTTGGCTGTAAACAATTCTAATGGTCCCTTTAAAAGTTAGTAACCTTGTTACAGCTAAAAGGGTGAATATAAATTGTTGTGGCCATGCAAATGAACTCTCTGATGTGAAGAATCTTTTGTTTTTCTTACTCAGCTTGTACCTACAAAAACCAGGAGTGCCATCTGACCATCCACTATGAGCACGGGTTCTCTCTCTCAACTGAACCACAAGATGGTGCCTTCTCTAAAACGATTATACAGTATCCCTATGAAAAACTAAAAATGTCCTCCGATGATGGGATTAGGATGCTTTATTTAGACTTTGGAGGAAAGGATGGAGAACTTGTAAGTAACATTTAGCTATAAGAATGAAACCATTGTAGCATGTGATTACTTTAAAGCACTAATTCCTGCAAGATTACTATGATGCAGTGTTTTATGGTCCTTGAATTCATGGTTTGGGACAGGCACTAACAAGCCTAGTTATATGCAAAGCAGTTCCTGGGTACCGTGGTTCCTAGGAATCAAGCTCTGAACTGTTAAACTCTTAAAACAGGAGAATGATCCAGTGGTCTCCTAGGTGTCAGACTCCAGTCTTTATAGTTGTGTACACCAATTAAACAAATTCTGAAAAAAGCAAAACACTAATGAAGGGGCAGATTTTTGTAAAGATCCTGGTACCAAACATACTGAGCTCTTTTGAAAACCTGGCTAGTTGTTCTGGTAGCTGAGTATGTATCAATCACTTCTGAAGATCTAAAACTTCTGATGCTAAAATATTTTCGATAGTCAATCTGACAGGTCCCCACCTTGTTAGCTTGTTACCTGTCAGACTTGTTAAAGCCTGTCAACTCTACCTCTGCAGGTGCTCAGTGCCTCTCAATCAGGTCATTAGTTTGCTCTTTACCTGCACAGTTCTGCAACACTGGTAGCAAGGCCAATAAAGTCCCTCTTTATAGCCAGAGGCTGTGCCCATTATTGAAATACAGATTAGAAAAAAAAAACCCAAAAAACGGGCATGTCAAGTAGTGGCACAGAATTGGCTTGACTGGCAGTTGACTGGCCTCCAGAAAAGCCAGTTGGCACCTGTGCCTAATCCCACTGTAGAGTTCAGTCAGTCTTGAATAAGCCATCTGCACTTGCCAGGTGATCACGGTTACTGATGGAAACGCACAAACTGAACACACACAGTGGACTGATTTAGAACAGGGATGGCCAATCTAGTGTGCCACTAGTGTGCACTAGTATGCCACTAGTGCAGGGGCAGGCAATTATTTTGAGAGAAGGGCTGCTTACCCAGTTTTGGCAAGCTGTTGAGGGCCGCATGGGTAGCCCCGCCTTTTGACAGGTGCTCCACTCCTTGACAGGTGCCCCACCCCCTGTTCACCATCTGGGGACCAATGTCCCAGGGCCAGCACCAGTGGGGCCCAAAGCAGGGCATGGGCTGGCAGGGGCCTGTGTTGCCAGGCTGAGCTGCACCAGCAGGAAGAGGAGGGAGCTGGCCCAGCTCCATAGAGCCCCTGCCAGCTGGGACCCCGCGCTCATGTCACCCTGCTCTGGGCCCTGCCAGCACTGACCCCAAGGCACCAGTCTGGGCCCTGTGCTCCACTGACTTCCTGTCCGCTCACACTCAGTGCCCCCAGCCCCGCAGTACAGGCAGGGGGGAGGAAGGGGCAGCGCTCAGCCCCAACCCGCTGCTTGCCAGCAGGAAAGAAGCTGGTGCTGTGCGTGGGGAAAAATGACCCCTCACCTGCCCCATGGCCAGCGTCCCACGCTGCAGGTGCTCGCAACCCATGCGGGGCTGTCCAGAGCAGGTATAGGCAGCCCTCGGCAGGCTGCAAGCAGCTGCAGCATGGGATGCTGGGCATGGGGCAGGCAAGGGGCCACTTTTTCCCTGTGCTCAGCACCAGCTGGGTTACAAGGTAGTGGGGGAAAAAGCAGCCCCTCCCCGTTCCATGCCTGGCGCCTCGCGTTGCAGCTGCTCACAGCCTGCCTGGGGCTACCTGTGCCTGCTCTGAACAGCCCCACGTGGGCTGCAAGCGCCCACAACGCGGGGCGCCAGCCATGGGGTGGGCGAGGGGCCGCTTTTCTCCCCGCAGGGGAGGAGCCCAGGGAAAAGCTGAGCATGGAAGAGGAAGCGGTCCCTCCCCTGCCCCATGCCTGGTGCCCCCCACTGCAGGCGCTCGCAGCCTGCAAGCGGCTGCAGTGTAGGGCACGGGGCAGGGAGGGGCCGCTTCCCCCCGCACTCCTTCCCTGCCCAGGGTCCCCCCCACTTACCTAAGCTTCCTGCGTTGGGGCAGCCACGTGCTCCCAGCCCAGAAACCCTGGCTGGGGCTTCTGGCTGGGGGGGCAGGGCTGGGCAGGCCCCACTATTGTGGGAGCCCGCTGGGCTTTCCCTGGGTCCTACTGCCCAGGGAAAGCCCATTCTGACAGGAACCAAGGCCAGAGAAATATTAATTTTTCCAAATTTTTTTAGGAGCCCCTCAGGCTGGATAGAATGGCCTCACGGGCTGAATGCAGCCCGCGGGCCGTATTTTGCCCACCCCTGCACTAGTGGCATGGGCAGCCTCTGCGTGTGGGATATGACAGGTAGCACAGCAGCAGCTAGTAGCAGATGGAACAGGGACCCCAGGGCAGGAAGTAGAAAGCAGAGCAGCAGACAAGGAAGGGGGAGGGGATCACAGTGGCACTCAGGAGGATATGGGGCTAGTTTGTGGCATGCTTACTGGAAAGGTTGGCCCGCACTGGCTTTCAACCCTGACCTGCTCACACCCAAGTTAGGATTTTGCTGTTGGCTTCATTTAGAGTAAGAGCAGGCTGGTAACAGAAAGTAAAACTGTTTCTGGTCATTGCTTTTCAGAGGTAGGTGCAGGATTTCAGAAGTTAGCTTTTCAACCCAGAAATATGGACCTGGAGTGGGCACTGGTGGAACTGACGAGTTGGTAGCATTGACAGTACTGGTGGTTTTATTAAAACGGAGTAAACTGTACACCCTAATCTCTACCTGATCTAAATATCTTCAGTCAGTACTACCATTCTTGTGGCTGCACAACAAGGGTAGAGTTTTTGTAGCCACTTTGCCCAGGACATATTGTGTGCATGTAAATAGATTTGGAAGCTCAGAGAGGACCAGAGGGAACATTGCCGCAACATTGTGCCGCAATAGTCAGCTGTTTTATATACCCTGCAGCCATACTGCATTGTTTCTGCATTGTTTCTGCTCTTGCTCTGTCACCAGACTTAGACCTGTACTGATTTATATTTTTGTCCTTACAAGGCTGTGAACATAATGAACAAAAATGAGATGACAGTGTTAAGAAATGTATGCTTTTTCCAGACTCTCTTCCTGCTAAATGTGGACCTCTCATACAACATCCCAAAGCACATTTCAACAAGCACAGGTTGTTTCATTTGCCAGAGCTATCCAGAAATAGCTCAATGCCATACCTCTAACTTACACTGAGCCCCAGGGCTACAGGTTGATCCAAGAAAGGTCTTTGGAAGTTAGGTGCGTCAGAGTGGAATCCAGACTAACTAGCCTACTAAGCAGGGGACTATGTAGAACTAGCTAGTGCTAAGGATGGAGGTACATGTTAAATCTCTCCCTTCTTTAGAACTGAGCTGCTGCTTTCCACTCAGGAGATATGGCCTGGAACCCCCTCCTGAAGGGAAAAAACCAAGCCCTCTCTTTAAAAAGTGAAATAGGAGCAACTCTCATCAGACATTGCAAAAGGGAGCCTAGGCACATAGCACGGTGTTTTGGACTCCATTCGGCAGGCCAGAATACTGAACATTGCATTAAGTTCAGTACTGAACATTGCAGTAAGGGCTAGAGCCAACAAAGGGCTTTGTTGGCTCTAGCCCTGAAGGTCAAGGTATTATCTGATCTCTGACAGTGCTCTCAGCGAAAACCTACTGAGGCTGACTGAACTTCTACCATGTAGTAAGTCCCTCTTCCCTCCCATCCATCCAGACTGTACACCAAAGCTGTTTTCCTTCCCTACTCCAATAGAAGACCTCTCTTTTTCTCTGTGAGTTTCTCTCTAAAAGCTAGAGATTTAATCTACAGGAAGACAGGAAGGGTTATTTTTCCCCAACTTCTTAATGGAACCAGTAGTGTTATTTTTCTGGCCTCATGCAAAAGTGAACCTTGCAACCTTACGATGTTGTTTCAGACAGATCCAGGATTGCTATTGATTAATCTTATTCGCCTAAATATTTGCTACAAGAACAACTGTGTGAATATAAAATTCAGTGTAATGGATGTGGTAAAGGGCTGTTTGTTGCTTTGAGAATATTAGGAAGCAATAAATCAAGAATGTGCAAATGACTGCTCATCTTACCAGTGCTCTAATTCAACCATCATGAACTCACACTTTTCAACTCTCTTTTTTAATTTCAGCAACTGGACCTGCATTCTTGTCCAAAACCAATTGTGTTCATCATTCATTCCTTCCTTTCAGCTAAGATTACGAGACTTGGTTTGGTAGCATAAGTGGGATTCATCTGTTTCCTAAAAGAAAAATGGAGCTGCCATGCTAATCCGAAATACAATCAACATTAGAAACCTGTAGCTGCTAGCAGTGTACAAACAACTGGAGTTCAATGCAGGGACTTTAGCTCTGGTGATTTCTGAAAATTTTCCAAGGTACAGCCTTCATTTTGAAAGGGAGGCCCAAAAAAAGAAAACACACCAACATGTTTAAAGACCAAGAACAGTCTTTTAAAATCACTGTTAATTGCAGGATACAACAACATAGCTTATTGTAAATAATGGCAAAAAATGTAAAACCGCATACTGTACAGTGGAAATGAGCAGTGCCATATATATATGTAGACATTTCAAAATCATAAACTGTGCCTATTTCAGAGTATTTGTTTATAAAAACTAAGTAAGGGCTAAGCAGAAGACAGAACAGACACTATCAGCTGCAATTCAGTCAAGCTTTCAGTTTTGAAATGTCATAGTGAGTAGAGACTCTACAACAAAGGTTTCAAAAACAAATTGTTATCTTCCTCCCAGTTTGTTCACTATTAAATACGTTGCTGTTCTAGATGAGCCATGTGAGGCAGCTGCTGGAGTACCCCAGCAGATACATTTTGGCTGGGTCCTGTAAACGGCCCAACACTTCCCTATTGCCCGCACATGTAAAGCTACCTGTGTATGACGAAGTCTGAATAGCAATAGCTATAGGGATGTATCAAAAAGCTGTCAAGCAGAAGAGAGCACAAAAGGGGCATGTTTCAGAAGTGTCCTTAATTAATGAGCACATGGGGTAATTTTTTTCAAAAGCACTCAAAATTACTTAGGAGTTTAACTCCATTGAAAGTCAGTTGTACCTATGATCCATTTTGAAAAGGTCTCCAAAATTCTTACAAGCTTTTGAAAATGTTGCCCAAAAAATTAAGTTACTGCACCCCACTTAAAATCGTGACTAGAACTGTCACTGTGTCCTGCTGTTAAATCAGCTGAATTGAAATGGACTTCATTAAGACTTGCATTTGTTTAGCTCAGTAAATTAATTTAAAATGCACGTTTGAGATCCAAGAAGTGGCTTAAAATGTATTATTAGCAGTAAAATGAAAATAAAATATTGATCAAATAGAATTTATATTGCTTTTAAACTGCAACAGAACTGCTTCAAATAGGTCTTTATAATGTGTTGATGCTAAAAAACATGTTTTGAAAGCCAGAGCCTTAAGTGGTCACAGTGTAGCACTGCAGTGGTTCATTATTGTTACACTTGAAAAGCCAAGTCAGTTCTAAAATAAATGCTACTCACTGAGCAAAGGAAAAGAAATTAAATGCTCTAAACACAATTTGTTTCCATATGAACTGTTTTATGTTAAAGTCCTAAACATAGTAACAAGGCCAATGTTTCCACATAAAATAATCTATAATTTTATAATGAGCTAACTACTAATAGAAACTCCTTTACAAGTTAAGAGATGTTGGGCTAAATTCACTTAAGTTGTATTGTACTTGCAACCATTACACCCAAAGAAGACAGACTAAATATTTGAAATCGTTATCTTCACAAAAAATCCTGAAAACAATTGGTCTATCTGAACTCTTTTACTTTGATTTGGACTTATGTAAGGAACTAAAACTATCTAAAATATGTAAATTTAAATAATATACCAATATTTTCCAATAGTGTGCATTTCTCACCTCCTCAAAACTGATAGTCATACAGTTCCTTGGCACAAAGTGTTGGTCTTTCTGGCTTAAGTTTTCACAATACTCATATTGCCTCTTTTGGGAGGCAAATGTATGTCATATATTTGGGGACTGGCCTTTGATCACAAGATTGTATTTTAGTAGCAGCCTGTGCAGAGCATGTAAAAAGTAAATTCAAAATTGTATCCCTCTGTTAAATCATTACATGTTCCAAGTCACCCAAGCAAAGTGTTTTGTTTTGGTTTTGTACAAGTACAAATACTTAATGAATTTGGATCCATATTCCTATGGAAATTCCAGAGATTAAAGTAGCAACTGATGTACTGTGGGTACGGTGAAATGAAAATGTAAATTATACTGCACTATCTCCTGATACCTTTTAACACTTAAGATCACTGGAATGTTATAAAATTACATGTATGTGCATTGTAAATAATCAGAATTCATATATCTGTGTCAACAAATAAATTCCACAATATGTAATCTAAGGTGCTCAGTACCATATGAAGTATAAGTGAATAACTAAATAGTCTGCAATGAAAGTGCATATTATATATTTATAGACAAATTAAAAAATGGTAATTACAAATGTTATTTCTTCATTTACAGATTTTGGACTGATTCTTATTTGGATGGGTTTGACAAATGAAATATGACCTTACTCTACATTTATAAGAGTATAGTTAATATTTATATTTTAGAGGAAAAGAATATATTTAATAAAAGTCATTTATTGGATTTTTGTGAGGTGAGCTTAATTGGTATAATAGGCTAGTTAAGATGCTATACTTGCACCATTTTTGGTCCTAGGGAAAACAGGCATAATTTCAGGTAAGCACATGAAAATACTACTATTCAGCATTGTATTTATAACATGAGGCTAGACCGTTCTGAAATTAGTCAAAGCTTGTTAATGGTATCAATCAGCAATATTTGGTGGCCTGTGTGAACTAAGCCGATGATGACGATGCATCTCCTTCACATGGGCATCTCAGACATGGGTGGGTCCAGGATTTTGTAAAGGGGGTGTGTGAGCAGCAACCAGCACTGCAGGGGTGGCAGCACTCCTGCTCCCGGTCTCCTTGTTCCCCCCCACCAGGATGGCAGACCGCCTACAGGAGCAGCAGTCAGGGATTGTTTTTTTTATCCCTCAATTAGATAAGAACCTTCCCTCCCCCTCCCTGCTCAGAGGCTTGTCGCCTCCCATCCCCTTCTTCCCCTGCCTGCCAGTGCTGCTGTCCCTAGCTGTTCCAGGGATGGGAAGGAGTCTCTGGAGATCCTCCTGCCCTGCTTCAGCCAGGCTGCATATGGACCCAGGCTTAGCCAAAAACAACAGCAAGTAGGTTGGGTTCCTTTTCCCCATGCCTGCTCCCAGGCTGGTAGGAACTGGGTAGGGAGGAGGAACTGACCCACTGCTGCTGCCGTCCCTGGATGAGCCTGACTCCCCGCAGAGCTAGAGTAGGCAAGGGCAGTTCTGGAGCCTGCCCCCATCCTTGCCCCTGGGGTAGCTAGGGATAGTGGCAGCAGGGAACAGGGGAGGAGATCAGAGGAGGGAATGTGCCACTGAGCAGAAAAGGGAAGGGAAGGAAGAGGGGCAGAATTCATACTTAATTTAGGGTGTTAAAAAAGATCTCCAACAGCTGCTCCCATGGCATTATTAGCTGAACACGGGGGTGCATCCAATGCCACTGCACCCCCTCTGGACTGACCCCTGATTAACTGGCAGCTGAACAGAGCCACAAAGATCAAAGAGGAAATGACAAGTGCACTGACTTCCTTGGGATCAGATGTGCAGGAAGATTGAGGAAACGTATTTTTGTACACCTCCCCAGCAAGAAACTTTAGCACCTCAGGCACCTTAGATATTTAGGCAGCACCTGAGCAGGGTTCTAAGTAGCTCAGCAATGCCTAAATGTTGGACTTGGGTGTTTAAGGCTTAAATCCTCAAAGGTATTTAGGTCCCTAATTCCCACTGCATTTCAGTGGGAATTGGGTATTATATATCCCTCCACCCGTTGTGGATTTATCTTATACTTCCTGTAGTATCTGCTTTCTTGGTGGTAGCATTAGGGTAATGAGTGGATATACCCATGTTTGAACAGTTCTCAAAAAACTAATATTCCACCTTAATTTTTAACAACAAATGGTCAGGGAAAGAAGATGGAGTTTGTTTTCCTCACTCAAATTCTTAATGCCTTAAGCAGAAAATCTAGCTGAGTAATCTTATGTATTAAAGCTGTTAATTTACCAAGGCACACAGCAAATTAAGGGAGAAAGTGCTGTCTAATTTGGGGCATACTAAAACAGCCTTATCACAAAGGCTGTTCAAGAGGATGACTTTTAATGTTCATCATTCTTTAAAACTATTGCAGGAAACTAGAATACTCTAACTGGAAAACCCGTGTGGAAACATCCCCATTAATAAGCACAACTTTACTTGCGCTAACAAACATGGAACACGTAGACAGGAGGTGTTACAACAAGACTGTTACTGTTATTCTGTCATAAAATACAACAAATCCAATATGCTGGAGATACATTCAGATGCTTGTTCAGTGCCCTGCTCCTTGGAGTAAGGATGTGTTAAAAAAAACCAAACAAACTATGTGGGCATTTGGGACTGTCTTCCCCCAGAAAGGAGTAAAAGTCAGGTTTACTATAATGGGATGAGCTGGGCAGGAGCTATTTACATTAAAGATCTTTTGAAATGGTTGGAGAGGGAAAGAAAAAACCCCAACAGCTTTCTTAAGGATACAGTGTAAAATAACGAGCAGCCTTTTCATGCACTACTGAATACTTTGCTGTCACGGAGCATTAGTAGTACTTTTTACTATCTTTGCCAAATAATTAAAGTTCCAAACTCTGGATGTAAATCAAGTGTTCCTATATCCTGGAAGAAATGGAAACATGCTTTATCTAGCTTATATTATCAGCCAAATTTAAGGTTTCCTGGCCCAGCCTCTTCTGCGATTTTATAAAATGATACTCCTTCAGATGGCATTTCAGTGTCCCCTTCTTGCTTCCATTTACAAATGAACTGGAGCGTTGCCTTAAAATGTGCCTCAAAATATTGCCATCTCTTATACTTCTATATTTCCTTACTTGACTGAAGAAAAATATTGAGCAGATGTACTTTATCCAAGTGCCAGAGTGATGAAACATTAGGACTATTTTGCCAGCAGGGAGAAAAACTTAATCATATACAAGGTAATTGGAAAATGGTATTTAATGTGGAAATTCTTGAACTGAAAGGGGAATAGATGTTATCACCAATAATGCTGCTAATTATAAGTTAACTGCTAAAAAATAACTCTGTATCAGCATGATTTTGGTTTTTTTAAACTGCACTGGCTAACCCAGAGAAAACTCTTAAATCAAACAGTGCACCATGCTATGTACTTACCAGCAACAAGGATTACAGTCATTTCCCCCTAAACAGCAAGGCCAGCAGAAGCAGTTTTTCCACATCAGTAGTTGAAAAGCAATGATTATATTTTTTGGACATTCATAAAACTGGTCTTCATGCAAATAAGTATAATTGAAGGATTGAAAAATTATGCTAAGACCTGAAGAATTCCTGTCTCTGGGGAAATGCTTATTCTGGGTCAAGTTTTAAATAAGATGACTGCCAGAAAATAGTGTTCTGGGGACTCAGACTGCAAACTCACCAATACGTATTGTAGCTTGCACCACTACTAATCTTAAAACAGCATGACCTGAAGAGACAGATTATGTCTAGGATAGGAAATAGGCAGGTGGCTATCAGGGGGATAAGACTCATATATCATATCCTGCATTTCAGATACAGAAACAAGCAGCCAGATCTATAAGCATTCTGCTATAAGGCCCTATTCAGATTTGATCCAATTCTCCCATGGAGATCAATGGCAAAACAGGATCAGAGGTATTTAGAGAGTGGATGATCTTGCAGTCTTGTTTTCAAATTCAAAACTTGGAAATAATGCCTTTTGTTCCATATGGGCAATTGGTAAAGCCTGAAAGGTGTTATCTAAGTGCAGTCCTGGGCTCCACAATTCAGAAAGGATGTGGAGAAGCTTGATAAAGTCCAGAGGAGAGCCATGCAAATGATTAGAGGACAAGAGAGCAGGCCTTATGACAAGAGGCTGAGAGACATGGTACTCTTCAGCCTGGAGAAGCATAGGCTCAGGGGTGACTTGGTAGCAGCTTATAAGTACATAAGGGGTATGCACTGGGAACTGGGAGAATGACTGTTCACCAGAGCACCCCATGGGAAGACTAGGTCCAATGGTCACAAACTCTTGGAAGACTTTTAGGTTGGACATAAGGAAAAACTTTACTGTCCAAGTCCCCGGGGTCTGGAATAAACTCCCCCCAGGGGTGGTGCAGGCTTCCTTTAAGAAATACCTGGATGCCTATCTTGCTGAGATCATTTGACCCCAGCTGACTTCCTGCCCTTTGGGCAAAGGGCTGGAACCGATGATCCTGCAAGGTCCCTTCCAGCCCAAATGTCCGTGAAATCTATGAAACGTAGTGTCATTTAGTCCAAAGCATAGACCAACACAGAAGAATGGGGAATTGTAATGTAACATCTAGGTACACTGGCATCTCCACTCTATGGCTAAGGACTGAAGTTGTACATAAACTGGTTTAAGTTATCAGAAACTTGTTTAAACCTATAACAGAACATAAGTTCAGTGCACATAAACCAGGTTCAAAAGGGTCAAACTGGTTATACAACTTCTTGCCAAGACCCTTTCCTGGTTTAAGTTAAACCAGAGTCCTCCAGCATCCCAGCATGCTCTGCAGCCCTGGGGTGGGTTGTGCTCTCTGTTCCAGCAGAGCAGGGCTGGTCCTGCCCCTCTGCTCTTTAGCCCAAGCAGGGGTATGGCATGGCCAGATGCATCCTGGCATGGCCCCTTGAAGGCAAAATGGGCAGGGAGGGGGTTAATTTTCCCCTCCTTCCCCTTCCCCCCACTGCAGCAGGGTCTACCTGTCTGGTGGCTGGAGCTGGCAGACCCCAGCTGCAGTCCCCAGGGCAGAAGGGACAGAGGGAAGAATTAACCCACTCCCTGCCCCCTTCACCTTAACAGGGCCATGCCCCCTCCCTGCCACTAGAGCAGCCTTTGTCAGGGTGCCCAGGAAGGGGTTTATTCCCCCTACCTTCCCCTGTCCCACCAGCAGGGACTGCAGCCATCCCACATGGCCCTATTAATACTAAGGGGGCAGGGATGAAGTTAATTCTCCCCCGGGGGACCACAGCTGCAGTGGAGCAGCCCCCCTCTGCCTGCCCTGGGGTTGGGGAAGGGGGCTCTGTGCAGTGCTGCCCAGCCCCAAAGGGGAAGTCTTTCCCCTCCTCCCCCCCCACCAGGGGATGTGGGCTCTGTGCAGCTCTGTTTAGCCTGGGTGCAGGAAGTGGCTGTCAGTGAGCCGCAGCCTCTCAGAAGGGCCCCGGCCCCACCCCCACAGCCCAGGCTGGCCCTGCTCAGCCTCGGCCAAGACAGCCACATGGTGGGGCCAACCCGAGCTGGGCCGCAGGGGTGAGGCCCTCTCCAGCAGCTGCAGCTCAGTGACAGGGAAGCTGAGCTTGGCCTGGCATGCAGAGATGGTGGCTGGCAAAGCAACAGGCTACTCAGGCTGGCTCAGAGGTGCTGGTGGGCCCAGAGCCTGGCAGCTGCCCACCACAGGGGCTCACTGCAGACACACGAGCCCCCGCAATACCTCTGAGCCAGCCCAGGTAACCCGCTGCCTGGCCGGCCACTGCCCAAGCATGCTGGGTCATGCTGCTGTCATGGAGAGGGCTCAGCTTCCCTGTTACTGAGCTGCAGCTGCTGGGGAGGGCCTTGTCCCGCAGCCTGGCACCACCATGCAGCTGTCTTGGCTGGGGCTGAGCAGGGCTGGCCTGGGCCACAGGGGCAGGGCCCTCCCCAGCAGTTGCAGATGCTGCCCATACCCAGGCTGGGCAGGGCCAGGCAGTGCTGCCCAAACCCTCCCCACCTCCGACCACCACCTGTTCTGTGGCGGTGGGGGCGGGGGGGCACGGCCAGAGGAAGAGGTGGAAGAGCCCCCCTCCAGTAATGCAGAGCCCCCCCTCCCTGCCCTGCAGCTGGTGGGGGGGGACAGGGAGGAGGAGAGGGAAGAGTCCCGATCTGGGGCTGGGAAGTGCTACACAGTCTCATAGTTTCATAGTTGGTAGGGTCGGAAGGGACTTGAGCAGATCATCAAGTCCAAACCCCTGACATCAGCAGGAAAGGATGCTGGGGTCAAATGACCCTGGCAAGGTGTCTATCTAGCCTCCTTTTGAAGACCCCCAAGGTAGGAGCAAGCACCACTTCCCTTGGAAGTTGGTTCCAGATCCTAGCTGCCCTGACTGTGAAGTAGCACCTCCTAATATTTAGCCTGAATCTACTCTCCGTCAACTTATGGCTGTTATTCCTTGTTACGCCCAGTAGTGCTCGGGGGAACAGGGACTCTCCCATTGCCTGCTGATCTCCCTTGGCCAGTTTATAGACGGCCACCAGATCCCCCTCAGCCTTCTTTTGTGGAGGCTGAACAGGTTCAGGTCTCGTAGCCTCTCCTCATAGGGCCTGCCCTGCTGCCCCCTGATCATGCGAGTGGCCCTCCTCTGGACCCTCTCCATGTTGTCCACATCCCTCCTAAAGCGCGGCGCCCAGAACTGGCTGCAGTACTCCAACTGCAGCCTGACCAATGTCATATAGAGGGGAAGGATCACCTCCTTGGACCTGCTCATGATGCATCTGTGGATGCATGACAAGGTGCAGTTAGCCTTCCTGACTGCGTCCCCACATTGCCGGCCCATGTTCATCCTGGAGTCTATAATGACTCCAAAATCCTTTTCTGCCTCTGTGCTGACGAGAAGGGAGTTCCCCAGCCTGTAGGTGTGCTGATGGTTCTTTTTCCCTAGGTGCAGTACCCTGCACTTGTCAGTGTTGAATCCCATCTTATTCTCATCCGCCCACCCCTGTAACCTGTCCAGATCCAATTGCAGTCTGTCACCCGCTTCTAGCATACCCACTTCTCCCCACATCTTAGTGTCATCTGTGAATTTGAACAAGGTACTTTTCACCCCCTTGTCCAAGTCGCTGATGAAAATGTTGAACAGCATGGACCCGAGGACCGAGCCCTGGGGGACCCCACTGAGGCAGCAGGGGGAGGGGGAAGAGGGAGGGGAAAGAGTCTCCTTCCATCACCATACAGAGCCCCCCCTCCCCACCCTGTGGGTGAG
>NW_017728886.1:250146081-250152202 GCF_001723895.1 Crocodylus porosus | reverse complement strand
GAGGGTCAGCCCCTAACCTATAACCATAATGCTGGTTCCCTCTCCCCAGGTGCAGCACCCTGCACTTGTCCTTGTTGAACTGCATCCAGTTCAGATCCACCCACTTTTCTAACCTATCCAGGTCTGCCTGGATGTGGTCCCTGCCTGCCGGTGTATTTACTTTACCCCACAGTTTGGTATCAAGTTATGTATAGGAACTTTGATTCTGTTATGTGGTTCATATCAAAGCAGGGTAAAAACAGAAATACCGACACAGTAATATAGCGAGCAAGCCATATATAGCAAGAGTTTTGTTTTTCACTTTAAATAGCCTTCTACAGTATAATTTAAGTCTACCAAAGTGCTCCTTTTTCAGCAAAAAGAAGTGTGCTCCAAACTTACATGCAGTTAACCCAGATGCTATTTTTGTTGTGATACTTAAAAGTAACAAGTATATTACAAGTATAAACCATGACTTCTCTACTATATGAAATGACACCTTGAATGCAAAGTCACTACTATAAAGAAGTTATCAGGTGTATGTGGAAAGTTTGCCTTAAAATTCAGTTTCAGGAAACAACAGAACCTTTGTAACAGATGCAGTTAAGGTATTCCCATACCAGATAGCATTAGAAGAAAAATCCTGACCAAACCCTTAAAGAGCTGGAGTAGTTGCAATTCAAAATGGCAGCTTTGTACTAAACAAGAACCTGAAAGTGAAATTAACAGAAGGCAGAAAATGGTGAAACTAACTAACTTGTATCCTTTGTCTGCCATTAGCACTACCATTATTGCAACATGGCCAAACAATAGACAACCAGACACACCCCAGCCTCAAGACGCCTCTGATATAAAATAAGCGGGACATTTCAAAACTAGTATAAGCCCTCCAGTGTAGGGGACATACACTGCATATAGCTATTTCTGGAAACGGGGTCCTACAGTTAAAATGATGCAACTCCTCAGGTATATGGAGTTATAAGAATATAGATTTGCCTTATACTGTTATCACCTGTTGCCTCTTCCCCTCAAGCACTTGCCATACCAGTGTAAACTCATTTTATACTTATGAGGCTGCATCTACTACAATTATAATTACTGAGGTAAAAGGCACCTTTACGTTGCTGTAACTGAATGTGTATCTTGAGGATTATACCAATGTAATGCAGTAGAAAAATCAAACTCCTGCATACTCCTCCTTCAAAAATAAAATGAATTGAATGTTTAGGGCAACTGAAACACAGGAACAAAACTGTCAGGTATGTCACTGCTTTGTTTCATGGCTCTTTCAAGAGCAATGGCACAGTATTGCCTTTTAATGTGGAAATGCATCTTTGTCAATGCTGTTCCAGGAATTCATTTTAAATACAGCATTATTTTCAATAAAAAATTGTTTCTCTTGTAACATGCAAAATGAGAAAGTATACTGAAAACACATGGGATTTAAAGCCTAAGCATGAGCAGCCTTATTCCCAATGAAGCTTTTGTAAGCCATTTTATCGAAAGCTCCTTTCCTTGCATTCCATTTCATCCTGGACAAATTTGGAGAATGTGTGTCAGCCTTCAAAGAAGTATGAAAACCATAAAATAATTGCTATAAGCTGCATGTTTGATTTGGGGCTTTATTCAAAACTAATAGTCTTTACATCTTTTGATACAACTTGGAAGGGTTATTGTGCCTTCAGTCTTAATCACATTTGTATTTCAATTGCAGAAGAAATATGAAATTATAGCTAGCCGTGCTACAAAATGTGATAGCAGTTTTATTGCATTGTAAACCTTTCAGGTTAACAACTTTGTTGAACAAAAAGTAGTTGTAAACAGAACAAATATCTTCCTTGAATATTGTGCAAAAATAATAAAACGGTTCTGTTACTATATTTACATTTGGCATCAGTTATTCATCCCAAATAATAAAAATCAACACACCGCATCTAGAATTGTTCACCAAAATCTAAGTTGCATTCCTTTTGACAAGCATCTAATAAATATGCATGTAGTATAAAAAACTACCTTACAGATTTTTAAAAATAAAATCTTTGCATATAAAATTTCCGTGCTGCACTATCCTCCCGAACTTGGGAATTAAGTCTACCTAATTATTTCTACTCAGCCTTTCAGGCTTTTGGTTCATACATGTTACCTGCCTTCACACTGTTATTGTAACGTGTTGTGCTTTTTCTGTGAAGTTTGTGGGCAGCATGTGAACGGTATTTATACGGAATGATTCTGCATCACTGTCTGTTAGCCTTTTCCAAAACCCATTCGATCACCTAATAAAATAAAAAAGAAGCCGTGTTTTCCAATGTATGGTTTAATTTTGCTCAAAAATGACATCTGGAATAGTCTAGGTCAGATAAATGCAACTGAAAAAGCTTACTTTGCCAAGAGATTTAAAGGAGGCTCCATTTTTCAAGGAGATATCAAAAGTAGATAAAGCAGACATGGATATTATTGTATAACTGCATTTTTAATGCTAAAGCGTGCCTTGCATCTACAAAAAGGCATTTTTAGACCCCCAAAATGACTTAATGTACCATAATTTCTCCATGTTAGCAGAATGCTCCCAATTCTAAATAACTGGTGCCTACCTTCAAAATAATGCCATCTCCTACTTTTCAAATGCAAAAAACCCACAAATGGCAAGAATACATACTAATTTCACTGTTGATGCTACAGCTTCATTATTGGTGCTATAGCTACATCTGTTGCAATTCCCCAGGCAGAGGGGTCATTCAGACCATTAGTCAATGTGAGTCTATCATGGGTGTCAAAGATACAACCCATGGAGCCCCATCATCTGGCTCCTGGGTCTCGAGCTGACCCCATGAGCTGGAGCTGCCTTGCACAAAGGGCCTGGGAGGCACACTGCATGCAGCTCCCACTCTAGAACCAGTGCTGCACTTAGCACCTACACAGGGCCAGGCTGGGCACCCCCGTGCATGCTGGATCCAGCACCCGCTCTGACGGGGCAGTGTGTATCCCACAGATCTGCTGCCTCCCTCACTCCCCTATCCTTCTCCACACATGCCAGATCTGGCACCTGCTCTGGCCAGTCTAGGGTGGGTGTTGCATGTGGTGCAGTCTCAGAGCAGCTAGAGTGGGCACTAGATCCAGCATGCTGGGGGGAGGTGGGTCCCCTCCATGCCCGATCAAGCACCCACACATGACGCTCACCCCAGACCAGGCAGAGCGAGTACAGGATCTGGTGTGTGTGTAGTGGGCAGGTGGCAGGTCCATGGGCCTGATCTGGCCTGCAGGAACAGCCCTGTGCCACTCTTCTGGCCCACGGGGGCCATGGGACCAGATGAGTTTGACATCCCTGCATTACAGAGTCGGCACAATGAGGCCTTATGCAAGTGACTGAAGAACACCTACCACTGAGGATTTTATGACTGCTAATACTCTATTTCACCACAAAGCCATGGGCTTCCTATGAAGCCCTGCATAATTGTTTGTCTACTATTCAATCTGTGAACTGGAAATACCACCCCCTTAAGGCTTGTTTACTGGCAGTAGCATACATAATACTGTGAAGGGTCGAGCTGGCATGGAGACACGGGACTTCTGCACAGTTACTGCTGGTCTCTTACAATCAGTGTAACTTGGAAATAGGCCCCCATGGCTTCTTTCACAGACCTGCTTTATCCTGCACTTTCCTCTCGGCCTCTCCGAAGGTTTTTGCCATTTGGGGAAGGGAAGGGGCATACCTTG
This sequence comes from Crocodylus porosus, assembly GCF_001723895.1. NCBI lineage: Eukaryota > Metazoa > Chordata > Crocodylia > Crocodylidae > Crocodylus > Crocodylus porosus. The sequence goes on along the minus strand of NW_017728886.1, from coordinate 250,148,509 downwards.
TATTCTGTTTTACAGCACAGAAAACTAAAGACAATATTCACCCTACACTCAAATGGGCTCAGCCAGCCATCCCTCAGGCTTCTATTTATGGTTATCTATCCTGAGAATTGAAATCTGACATTTTGGCAACTGCTCCTCTTCAGGAATTTTATTTCCTTTTTAAAGTCCCTTTATTGTTTCATGATCTTTGAATAGAAACGTTACTGCCATCAGCAGAGGAGAGCAAACTCCCTTAATGGTCCATTTGTAAGAAACTCCTCTGGGAGAAATAAAAATACTGTAAACATTTTTCTCACTGATGTGAAACAGGGTTTTGAGTCTCACTTTCCTTACTTCAAATTTCTCTCAGTATTACAGTAGCTGCTATTACCGCAACACACTGATGTCTGCAACTGGAAGTTCACAGAGCACCGATTTCTAAAGCATGCTCACAAGCCAAAGTAGGAAATAACAAGAACACAACTGAGGGAATTCTTCTATTTATCCATGAAGGCTGTGCACCAACTAACCTTAGAGGGAAGTAGTAGCAACTGTAAGCAATGTAATCCTCCTACAAAGAAACACTTTTCCAGAACACACAGAGATAGGATTACCTGTTTAGCATTGTTATTTGCTGTTCTTTTCATCTCATCAAACAATCCCCTGGAAGTTTTCAGGTCCTAAACACAAAACGTATTATTGTAAAGAATGAAACCAAGAGGGCTGTGAACACCGATGTACCAACTCCATAATCTACCTTATGACACTAGGTTACCTGCAGGAGGACTGGCTAGGACTCCCTCACCTAAGAAAATGGATTACCAGATAGTGTCCTCACTCCAAATCCATTAAAACTGGTTTGTGCCTCTCCTGTAGTGACCAGGGACTGCTTAAACTTGGTCATCAAGGTTTCATAGTTTAGTTAGTCCCTTCCTGCTTCCTATATGGTTTTTCAAAGTTGTAGATCCACTATAGGATGCTCAAAAAATCTAATAACTCTAAAAATGGAAAAGCCTATATACCAAAGGATGTATGACACCGCCTTTAACAAAGAGCAGGACTCAGAAATAAATTTAATGAATGAGCTAAGCTGGAAAATTGGGGTGGAAATCAGAAAGGAGAAATCACCTTATCAGGGCAGAGTTGTTCTGTTGGAGTCTCATCCCTCCACAGTCAAAGCTCATGGGAAGTAATGAATATATAAAATGTAGTAGGAAAGGAAAAGCAATCTATTGTATACATTCTGTCCCCTTTAAGGGATGCAACGCATCTCTGGGGAGCCCATAATACCACACCATTAGCACTAGCCTACAGTGCAGTACAGAGCTGGATTTGAAAAGCTCCCGCAGGTTTCTGGTGAGGGCTACACCAGCTAGTACCACAGGGGAAAGTCTGGTGGTAACCTCAGACAAGCAGGCCTTTGGAAGGCTGAAGGCAGCAGGTTTCTCTCTATCTCATCTTGAACATCAGATTTAAGCTCTCCATCCCTTTTCCTTCCTTTCAGTATCCCACAAGGAAACAGATCTGATGCCATCTTCTCTCATCAACTCTTCCCTATCTCCTGTGAGCTGGGTTTGCCTTTTATATTCTTTGGTTTCTTACAGCTCTAACGTTTTCAAGTGTTTATCTTAGAAGAGCCACTGACTTACAAATCACTTTGGCTCTTCTGAAAAAATACTTCTCATCTTTTTGTAAAAACCTGGCTGATGTGATTTCATACAATGCTGCCAGGTGAAAAAGGGTTGGACTGCTGTGCACTCCACAGAAAGTGGGAGAGGACATTACAAAGAAATGTAAAGATTACCCAGCATGGGGTTTATCGAAATTTCTTTCTTCATTTTGTAATCAGTGGACTTTGTCCTGAACAATGACTGTGATCATCACTGCCACAAAAGAAACATAATGGTTTACTCAAATGTATTTTATGCAAGGGAAGTCTGTGAAACCCTCTGCAATTGGTGTTTAGATTAGATTCTAAAAGAAAAGAAAAATATAGTAAGGAATGGAGACAGACTGATAATTACCGCAAGTTAAGTCCGGAGAGAACTTCTGACGATACACTAATATCTATCTCCAGACTGAGGGTCAGATTAGTTATTATACAATGAAGCAATCCTAATTTAGTACAATGCAAAACACTAATATGTATAAAGCAAGGCTACATTCAACAGATGGAAAGAGCAGTGAATTCATGCAATTGGAGGGAAACGTAAGATGGTCAGAAAATGGATGCAAGCAGGTTCAAGTATTTGGCATTTTGCACCAATGAGAAGGGAAAGCAAGTGCAGCTTACAATAGCTGAAGCAGAAGGGTCATGTCACCATAAAGCAAACTAAGAAAGGAATGAACAATAAAGCAGCTACATTTGAGTAAACCATTATGTTTCTTTTGTGGCAGTGATGATCACAGTCATTGTTCAGGACACTAAGATGTGGGGGGATGTGGGCAC